>NC_060138.1:789068302-789681517 GCF_021461385.2 Schistocerca piceifrons
GTCTCAGTTTATGTATTAACATCGGAATTTCACGTGTTCGTTTTTCTCACACGCTCGCATCCACTTTGCGGCACTCCACTATCAAGTTTTAATCATTATTCTGCAGCATTCTCACATCTATTTAGAACTCCTTATACTTGTATCTGAACATGTCAGTGGTTCAGCTCCGAACTGACTCTTTAGGCTTCTAAAGTAATTCTTTAGCCCACAAAACACGTGCTAACGTACAGTCTTCTGATTGGCTGCTACACATATTAACCAATCAGATAATAGTATCGAACCGCTCAATCCCTCATCTTTTACATTTGATCAATCACAATTTAATAGCTGTTGTGAACAATTTACTAAATGAACAAATTTAGAAACTCCAAAAATATCAAAATACTTCCCTCTTTAAATAACAGAATTATACTAAAATATTTCTTGTTTCCCCAGACCCATAAACTAGCTGGATGTGCATTACAAAATTCCCTTGAGAGCCTAATTCACTTTGCTTGTACAATCGTAGTACCCACGCTAACGTGTTCCCAGTTAAAAAACGTAACAACTTTCATTTAATACGGTCTTTCCATTCACGCCACAATTCATATTAATGAACAAATTAGCAATAATCACTGACAGTCATAATGCTCACAATAACTACAGTTTTGTTACGAAAATATGTTTGAACTGCTTGATAATTTCAAAGTCCTTAAGAAGCTGACACCTTTCGGCCACGGCGGTAACTACTTGCAGCTAGCTACTGCATCTGTCATGCGATAACCGTGAGTCATTGTCTGAAGTTGTCTACCCACTACCGCCTCTTACTTAAGATAGGGATGATATAAAGCGCTACGCCTCAGTGCGCCACAACTGGAGAAATCCACTGACATAAGTAAAACTGTGATCCACGCGTAGCATCTTTGACTAGACATCAAAATCTCCTGGGAATAACGTTCGATACCAGCCACTTCTTTAATTCTGAATAAAAATCATCAGCAATGGCGGTTAAAATTTCCGGCGTAAGACACCCTCGTTCTGCCAACGGCCTGGTCAAGAGGAGACAGGAGGTTCTCCGCTGAATCGGTAAAGAAAGGAACATACGCAATACACTGACAGGAAGAAGGGACAGGATGGTAGGACATGTATTAAGGAACCAGGGAACAAACTCTACGGCGATAGAAGGAACTGTAGACGCTAAGAACTGTAGGAGAAGACATAGATTGGATCCATTCAGAAAATACACTACTGGCCATTAACATTGCTACACCAAGAAGAAATTTAGATGATAAACGGCTATTCATTGGACAAACATATTATGCTAGAACTGACATATGAGTACATTTTCACGCCATTTGGGTGCATAGATCCTGAGAAATTAGTACCCAGAACAACTACCTCTGGCCGCAATAACGGCCTTGATACGCCTGCGCACTGAGTCAAACAGAGCTTGGATGGCGTGTACAGATAGAGCTGCCCAAGCAGCTTCAACACGATACCACAGTTCATCAAGAGTAGTGACTGGCGTATTGTGACTAGCCAGAAGCTCGGCCACCATTGACCAGATGTTTTCAATTGGTGAGAGATCTGGAGAATGTACTGGCCAGGGCAGCAGTCGAGCATTTTCTGTATCCAGAAAGGCCCGTACAGGACCTGTAACATGCGGTCGTGCATTATCCTGCTGAAATGTGGGGTTTCGCAGGGATCGAATGAAGGGTAGCGCCACGGGTCGTAACACATCTGAAATGTAACGTCCACTGTTCAAAGGGCCGTCAATGCGAACGAGAGGTGACCGAGACGTGTAACCAATGGCACCCCATACCATCACGCCGGGTGATACGCCAGTATGACGATGACGAATACATGCTTCCACTGTGCGTTCACCGCGATGTCGCCAAACACGGATGCGACCATCACGATGCTGTAAACAGAACCTGGATTCATCCGAAAAAATGACGTTTTGCCATTCGTGCACCCAGCTTCGTCGTTGAGTATACCATCGCAGGCGCTCCTCTCTGTGATGCAGCGTCAAGGGTAACTGCAGCCACGGTCTCCGAGCTGATAGTCCATGCTGCTGCAAACGTCGTCGAACTGTTCGTGCAGATGGTTTCTGTCTTGCAGACGTCCCCATCTGTTGACTCAGGGATCGAGACGTGGCTGCACGATCCGTTACAGCCAAGTGGATGAGACGCCTGTCATCTCGACTGCTAGTGATACGAGGCCATTGGGATCCAGCACGGCGTTCCGTATTACCGTCCTGAACCCATCGATTCCATATTCTGCTAACAGTCATTGGATCTCGACCAACGAGAGCAGCAATGTCGCGACACGATAAACCGCAATTGCGATAGGCTACAATCCGACCTTTATCAAAGTGGGAAACATGATGGTACGCATTTCTCCCCCTTACACGAGACATCACAACGTTTCACCAGGCAACGCCGGCCAACTGCAGATTGTGTATGAGAAATCGTTTGGAAACTTTCCTCATGCCTTTACGTTGTAGGTGTCGCCACCGGCCCTAACCTTGTGTGAATGCCCTGAAAAGCTAATCATTTGCATATCACAGCATCTTCTTCCTGTCGGTTAAATTTCGCGTCTGTAGCACGTCATCGTGGTGTACCAATTTTAATGACCAGTAGTATAAGTGAGGATGTAGGGTTCAAGTACTGGTGCAGGAGAGGAGTTCATGGCGGGTGCATCAAACCAGTCTGAAGACTGATGAATGTCGAAGTCGGAGGGTTGTCCGCTTTGTCAAACTGTAGAGATGACTACAGAGTGCAATGCGGTGCAGGTACAAGTGTGTCGGATCTCGCTGTTCAGCGCATGGTGTTGATGGTTCAAATGGCTCTAAGCACCATGGGACTTTAGGTCAGAGGGCATCAGTCCCCTAGTAGTTAGAACTACTTAAGCCTAACTAACCTTGAGGACATCACACACATCCATGCCCGAGTCAGGATTCGAACCTGCGACTGCAGCACCAGCACGGTTACGGACTAAAGCACCTAGAACCGCTCGGCCACAGCGGCCGGCTGAATGGTGTTGCAAACGGGTCTCTGCAGCAGACGACCTCTATACACTCCGATGCTGAGCCAACAACGTCGTCAATTACGACTGCAGTGCTCACGGAATCTATGTAAACGTGGCGCTTTGTAGGCTGAAGTACGTTTTTGGTTACACCACATCGATGGTCCTCTCCGGGTACGCCATCATTCTACTCTATTCAGTACCTCCTCATTAGTTACGTGATCTACCCATCTTAATCTTGAGCATTCTTGTGTAGCACCATATTTCGGAAGCTTCTATTCTCTTCTTGTCTAAACTATTTATCGTCCACTTTTCACTTCCATGCAGGGCTACCCCCCATACAAATAGCCGAACGTGATAGCCGCGCGATCTGAGGCGTCTTGTCACGATCCGCGTGCTGGCTCGCTATCTGAACCCTCGATATTTATATAACTGCTTCTCTTTTCTCCGATAGTCTCTTTAATTTTTCTGTATGCGGCAACTCTCTCTCCACTAGTCATGCATGTTTTTACAGCGTTGTATTTGCCCTCTAGCCACACCTGCTCGGCCATTTTGCATTTTCTATCAGTGTCATTCTTTAGACACCTGTGTTTACTTTGGCTTCAATCGCTACACTTTTGTATTTTATCCTTTCGCCAAATAAATTTCTATATCTCCTGTGTTGCCCAAGGATTTCTACTAGGCTTTGTCTTCTCTTGTTGTATACAAAAAGTAATTGACTGTTTCTTAAGAAGTAACTTAACCCTGCGCCTCCGGTATCTTGTAAAATTTGAGTAATGGATTAGGTGACAATTGTTTAACCATCCTGGAATGAGGTGAGCGATAACACGATATTGAATTCTTAACAGTAATCATAGTGAGTGTACCTGAATATGAAAATCTGTTATTTCATTATTATCGAAATAATAAAGATTTTTCTCGAAATTACTCGTTCTGAAAACAAATATGCACTGACTGAATTCGTCGTCCAAAATTCTGTACGTCTGCTACCCCAGTGAATTTTTATCTACAGCAAAGGATAGTCTGTTACAGAACTTGCCTTTCGAGGGGACAATGGTCTTATTGGCTGAGCTATCCAGGTACGTCTCAGGGTCTACCTCACAGCTTAAATCTGCCAGTGACTATTTCCTGGGCTTCAGACTCGACAAAGATTCAGTCATTTATACGATGAAATCAACTCTTGAAAGAATGATATAGCAGAGAAAGCAGGGAAGGAGTACCGTCATATTTTAAGCGGCAGGCAAGCCATGAAGCACATCTGGATAGAATGCAACAACAAGATGCATAGACCTTTTTTCCGGCTGAGCGAAAAAGTTTTCAGAAGTATGTAGGGACCAACTTTGCTTCCGTAAGAAACTGTTGTGCACAGCGACCGTAGATTATAAAGAAGGAAAGGCACATAGCAATCAGTCGCAATCTCATTAGTATTTATTCCTCTCGCATTTATAGATTTCGGCAAATAAATCATCATCTCAGGATGGAATCTCAGTTCGATTTTACAAAGAGTACTCTACGGCTTTGGGCCCTTACCGTGAATCTCTTGCCCTGCGCGAAGTCTCAGGCGACTGGAAAAAAGCGCAGGTGACTCCAGTATATAAGATGGGTAGAACAACGGACCCGCAGAATTACAGAACAATATCCCTGACTTCGGTTTGCTGCAGAATCCTTGACAATATCCTCAGTTCGAATATAATAAACTTTCTACAGTCTGAGAAGCTTATGTCCACCAATCAGCATGGTTTTACGAAGCATCTCTCGTGCGAAACTCAGCTTGCCCTTTTCTCACATGATATACTGTGAACTATGGATGAAGGGCAAGACGCAGATTCCATATTTCTAGATTTCCGGAAAGCATTTGACACGGTGGCCTATTGCACGATGTTAACGAAGGCACGAGCATAAGGAATAAGTTCACAGATATGTCAGTGGTTCGAAGACTTCTTAAGTTATAGAACCCAGCATGTTGCCTTCGACGACGAGTGTTCATCAGAGACAAGGGTATCGTCAGGAGTGTCCCAAGGAAGTGTGATAGGATCACTGTTGTTCTTTATATTCATAAATTATTTGACGGACAGCGTAGGCAGCAATATGCGTTTGATTGCTGATGTTGCCGTGGTGTACGGTAAGGTGTCGAATTTGAGAGACTATAGGAAGATACAACACGACATAGACAAAATTTCTAATTGGTGTGATGAACGGCAGCTACCACTAAATGTGGAAACATGTAAGTTGATACGTATGAGTAGGAAGATCAAACCTGTAATGTTCAGGTTCAATATTGCTAGTGTCCTGCTTGACACAGTCAAGTCGTTTAATTATCTGAGCGTAACGTTCCAAAGTGATATGAGATGGAATAAGCATGTGAGAATTGTCGTAGGGAAGGCGAATATCCACATCGGTTTACTGGGAGAATTTTAGGAAAGAGTGGTTCATCTATAAAGTGTGTGTGTGTGGTTTGAGGTTTTCGGGCGCTACCGCATATAGGGTGCTGGTGGGACCTATTCTTGGGTGCTGCTAGAGTGTTTGGTATCTGTACCTAGTTGGATTGAACGAAGACATCGAAGCAGCTCGGAGGCGGATTGCTACATTTGTTACAGGTAGGTTCGAACAACACCTAAGTATTACGGAGATGCTTGGGGAAGTCAAATAGGAGTCTCTGGCGGGAAGGCGACGTTCTCTTCGAGAAACACTATCGAGAAAATTTAGAGGACTGGCATTTGCAGCTGACTGCCGAACGATTCTACTGCCGCCAGCCTACATTGCACGTAAGGTTCACGAAGATAAGATACAAGAAATTAGCGCTCATACGGAGGCATGTACATAGTTTTTCCCTCGCCTTATTTGAGAATGGAACAGCAAATGAAATGTCTAGCAATGTTACAGGGAACCCTCCGCCACGCGCCGTTCGGTGGCTTGCGTGGTATCTGTGTAGATATAAATAGCCATTTTCAGTGCATTTGATTTATAATCTAACAAACTCTTGGCAGTACATGTTATCATACGACCGTACTTGTGTATAGACTGTCTATACACCAGTGAAATCGTATGATTATACGTACTGCAGCGCGTTTTTGGATTGTAAATCAAATGCACTGAAAATGGCTATTTATAGCCGAAATCTAGATATGCGAGAGCAACAAAAACTAGTGGGATTGTGACTTACTGCTGTGTGCCTATCCTTCCGTACGTAGGATCTCCAGGAGGAGATTAGTGTTTAACGTCCCGTCGACAACGAGGTCATTAGAGACGGAGCACAAGTTCGGAGTAGGGAAGGATGGGGAAGGAAATCGGGCGTGCCCTTTCACAGGAACCATCCTAGCATTTACCTGAAGCAATTTAGAGAAATCACGGGAAACCTAAATCAAGATGGCCGGACGCGGGTTTCAACCGTCGTTCTCCCGAATGCGAGCCCAGCGTGTTAACCACTGCGCCACCTCTCTCGGTGGGGGTCTTCGAAAGTACGTTATGCATGCCGTCCAGCGCTGAGAGCATTGCGCAACAAAAGTGGCACATTTTCAGAAGAGGGGATATGTTCTGGATTTCCTGCAGAGACTGTTTTGCTGCGGTAAGGATAACAGGTGCATCGCAGTATAATGGCACGCAGACTGGAAACGTGCTTCAGAGTTGAAGTACTCGGGATAGTGAAGCCAAAACGTCGAATTGCACACATTTTCACCGTTCTGTTCTGGTGGTATCTGGGCCTAATGCTATGTCGCGTCCAGCCATAGAGAAATAGTGCCAGCAGTTTGGGAGGACGTTAATACAGCCGTTCTCGAATAGCCCCGTGACCAAGCAGCGGATTTCTACGGCCGAGGAACTGAGTGATTGGTAAAACGTTACGACCGTTGTTTGCAAGGACTTGTCGACGATGCTGAAAAACTATGTCATATATCTGTTTCACATTGAAGTATAGTGTAGCTGTAACACCCCACCCGTCACTTATCTGGTTTTGGTGTGTGTTCACCCCAGGTAATTGACTAACAGATCAACAGAGAGTGCAAACTGCCGCAATGTCGGATAACGCAAAGAAAGTAATAAGGCCCTGTGAATCCTGATTGAACTGCGGTGGAAGTGTTGACATTAATTGGTTCAGAATTGATCCCTTTTAGTTAAAAAGGGGTGCACGTTGATGTTATATTCAGCTATCGAACACCAGATGCAAATGTTGAACATAAAATTAATTAAGAAAGTGACTTGGTATTTCAACTACTTGATTGAAAACAGATGCAGTCGATTAGCACAGATTTATTTTAACTCACGACCTTCAATCATCACATTACATGACTCTCCTAACAGGCAGTGGTAATAAATTGCGTTTGTGTGGAGTAAAGCGCAATAAATCAAAAGTAATTCTTATCAACTGACCCAGGCGTAATGCGAAGTGTGAGAAGAATTCTACAATACACAGCCCATGAAACTATGCCAACATGATCCAACAAATTAATCAGTGGCCAGAGCGGGCGCAACATCACCAAATTCAGCGTGTCGGAGCGGTGTCGTTGTGCGAATGTCGGCTGACCTCGTGGTGCTGCAAGGCTGCACTCGTCTATTCACTCCTAGCTATCTTGCTCAGTACATAGCTGAACCAAAACTTCCTATCTCCAAGCTCAATCGTTCCATTTGCTAAGTGCTAAACTGAAGAGATGCTCACTCTTTCTCAGGCAAGCTGAGTAAAGCCATGTCTGCAATCTAGGCAAGCTGGGAACGGAAGCCCCTACAGAGACTTTTCACAGTCCTCTCTTCGCCTCGGTTTCCCCTCCAGAAAAATCACTTCCGCCAATTGCAGCGCATCTCGCGTTAATTATGCATCACTTCCCAGCGCCGACCAATGCCTGCTCTGGGAAGTGAACAAATTCGCACAAAATTTCCCTTCCTCTCAACTTCTGCTATTTAGCTTTTCCCAGGCCACCCATCAAGATTAGCGTCTGCACAAACACCAAGTTTCCCGGAATTCTGACTCCCAGGAGAGTACTTCAAATTCCTTGGTCCTACGTTCCCATCGCACCGTGAATTCAGCGTGAAGTTGCTATACTCACGGACACGCATATTTTGAGCTCTGTTGACCACTCAACCGTAGCTTTGCGGGGCTTTCTCTCATGTTTCACTGAAAACGGGACGACGTACATTTATCAACAGGCATACAAGTTCTCTGTCTGCTTCCCGGTACACCAGCATGGGGTCAACCACCCCCACCACCCCCACCTCTCACTGTCACTCATCTAAAGGGAGCTGGATGCTATGCCCCCTTACCCCTTCCTCAAGAGTTTGAGCCGCCCTAAGCTGCTTATTGTCGCTTCCCTTCGCCACTCCCCAGCCGTGCGCCGTGGTTAACTCGAATACTTCCCTGGGGTAAACTAGCCTCCAGTAAATCGACGCGTTTCCACAAAGTTTTCATGTCATGTGAATTACTTTAATATCATCACCCGACATTAATTATTCCAATACGTCCATACTATAGTCTCTACAAGATGTACTGTGCCTTGTTCGCTCAACGTGAGATAGGTGATCTTTAATGACTTCATGTAAGGGACATAGTTCTTGCCATCTTACATAGCCCCTCTCTTCAAATCAATTTTGTAGTACAGGTGATGACTCCTATGGTGTTACCACCTGTGGTACAAAACTAATATCTCCATAACTGGTTTTTTTAATCCGTTCGCGTGATTAGTTATGGGCAATTGATTACCACTGCCTCCTCTCTGATGCAAACTCCCACTCATTCCTAGGGTACCTGCCTTCAATGACTGGATTTACTGTTAAAGACGTGGTCATTATTTAGTCTAATTTTACTTTAATCTCTGCCGATTCCTGAGACAATTATTGGTCAGAGTGCTCAAAAGAAAACTACAATTATATTACAAGGACACACATCGCAAAGGGCAAATACACATGTTTAAGCACCTCTGTGCTTGTCATTTGAATGGCAAGACCCGCAATTATAACTTAAGGTCCATTCACTCTCAGTTATCCATCCCTACTCGACTTAAATTACTAAAAACATACATGAACAATATTCGTGTAACATTTTGTGAAGTTGATAGTGGTTGCTCTCATTGAATTATATGTGAACGCTCGTTTGACATTTTATAAATAAAGTTTTTTTTGTGTCTAACTGTCTCTGGACGTTTATATTGTTCATGGTGTAAGTGTCATCTTTAGACAATTCAACAAGGTATGGCCCAGTCCAGTGTCTGAATTGTGGACACACATGTACCTTTTTTTATATATACATATCTATAAAACACAACCAAAATAACGAGAATCATTGCGTATTGAGCAACCACTGTTGTGTATTTGTAACAAGGTATAAGTATGAAATCTTATTCTAACACAAAGAGACGTGGCATGACAAATATATGACGTTTTAACAAATGGCACATTTATAAAATCGTAACCTTCTTATAACATAATTCATAAACAGATCAAATGAGGACTTTACGTTAGTTGAGGTGCATGTTATTCATTTTGAATCCACACTGACGCACACACACACACACACACACACACACGGCACAAGTTTCTTGCAGGAACGGAAGTGACATTAGTTCTGACTAGCAAGTTGAGGGACGACTAACGGCTGAGAAGAGAGCAACGTCGATTATCGAGATGGCGGCACAGGCACCCGCATCTTCTTGAGGCAGGATGGCTCTCACCTAAGAGCTCGTTGTTGACATCTTGTCCGACAGGCACAAGACCCCATCGATGCATCTACAATCGGTGACCACTCGCGGCTCAGCCACGGGTCATTGGTCCTTCTATAGACGTTTTAGGGCAAGGGAGGGACCGTAATCAGCCAAGAGCCTATTTTTTGCTCAGGCCCTCAAAGTTGGTGTCATAAGGCACAAAAGGTCAGCTGGGCTGTCGCTCCACCTGACGTGGCGAGCAACAAATATAGAAACCTTCTTAGACCTCTTCATTGCTGCTCCCGACCCGCACTGTGTACAGAGACCAGGACCGACCTCTTTGTTGTACACGTGCTGGATCTCACCTCTCCTTGGCTGCTGAGTTGACCACCGGCTCCGTCGATTCAGGGCGTGGTCTGCATGCCATCATCATCATCAGCTGTGTGCTCCCCTCATTGCTGTCGTCCTCGTTCCTTGTCAGCTCGTGTGTGGTGTGCCAGCTGTCGTAGCTTCAACTCCCTCTCGCTCAGTTACGCCACCTTAACAAACTGAGACAACTAATTTTAGTACATGGAAAGTGCTGATGTTTAACCATCAGTACCATACTTTTTTTTCTGAGGACAATGAAGTTGTCTCATTACAAAAGGAATGATTTTCTAGTTTGTAAATCAACTTCAGGATCAATTAAAATTGAAATGTAACAGAACTTTTTTTTTATACATAAACATAAAAAATGGACAAGACAACTTGCTTCACAGTCATTCACACACACACAATCAAGGGATAGAGAATCAAGATTATCTGGACAGGATCCCATCACCATTTCTAACTACCAATTCCTACGACTAACACGGTGTTGGCCAACTCGACTACATATCTACTATTTACTACTTTTTATCTCTAATCTTGTTTTTTCTTCTGAATTCCCTATGTGGAAGACGTCCCTCTCATTGTGCTTGCGAACATGTATAAAACAAAACAAACTTAGACATGTGTCAGTCTTACCAAGATTTTTGTTGGAAGTTTGGATAGCGTCCTTTATCGTGTGCTATCGCGACACCTCTTCTCTCCTCTGTTTTCTTCCCGTTTTCTCCTTTTGTCACGAATGGTTTTATAAGGCCTGTGAACAAGTTTCGGATTAGCAATGTCACAATGGCACAATACAAATGTAGCTCACTGCTCACGCTCGCAGTTGTTACACTATCTTGGTATCAACAAGTATTTTTGGCGTATCAATGGTACTGTTCGCTTTGTAGATGATTACATCCGGTTCATTTTAACATACACTGGGTGCGCTAATGCACGCAACTGCGCATAGCTGTCCACCTCTTACGTATTCAGGGGCATACGAGATGCGTCGGTGCGTCCTTGTAATGACCTACGGGACTGGCCACCTTAATTATGTTCTGCAATGACGGAGATACAATTATGGGGAACTTTTCTGTAATTTACAGAGTTCTTAATCTATCTTTTTCTAGGGGTATATCCAGAAATACTTGTATTCCATTCTTTAATCATGTGTCTTTACAAAAAATCTAGTGCTTCACTTTCACAACATCGAGAGGCGAGATATCATTATTAATAATAAAAACACAAAATATAGGCACATATAAACGAGACATTCTACCACTAAGATCAGTACATACACAAACAAACAAGACACTTTAGAAAAAATCCTTATTCTAAGCCTATATTTACTACGTTCGCGCTCTGGCCTAGTCATTCGTAATCCTGCCCGTTAAGGTGGGATGGACCAGGCTTCGGAGGGCGGACTTCGACCTCTTCCTGGTTGTTATTTTGGTAACCATTATTCCTGTTCCTTCCCGATTGCTGATTACCGCCCCAAGTCCTTTGTGATTTATTATATTGCACCGGAGAGTGTCGCTCTTCTTCCATGTACCTTCTTTTCGAGTTGCCATTACTTTTATCTTGATTGTGGCCTTTGTAGTTCGGCACTGGCCTACTATCCCACTGAGGTCCATTATTGCGACGGTTGTTATTTTGTTCACGCTGTTGGCGTTTCTCCCGCGCCTGTTCCTCTTGAAATGCGAATTCCAGTTCGCGAAAAATGCCCTTAAATACTTCAGTATCGCTGCCACAACGACCGGCAAGTGATTGTTGATACGAGATGGGAAGTTTCATGTAGCATAATCTGATGATTTCCGCACCACTACATGGGTTGTCTAGGTACTGGTTCCTTTGTGTCATATTTTCAAAAAAAATTGACCGGACTCCGGTACCCTGCCCCTTCCATATCTCAGGACATCATAATTTCTTGTTTGATCCTTTATTGGGTTTCTTTAGACCAATACTTGCCCAAGAAGGCATTTTTGAATTGTTCGAACGAGACGCTCGTCTTCGCTACATTTCTCATGTACTCAGCGGTCGCGCCCTCCATATGGGAGCACACAAAATCCAGCTGGTACATCAATGGCCAGTGTAGGGGCAAAGATAACTCGAATTGTCCCATAAAAGTTTTGGATGCAAGCTATTACCTTCGTCCTTGTAGTGATGGAACTTTCGGACTGAAACAAAATGCTTGTAGTCATCATTCCAGTTATCATTTCGACCGTTCTTACGATTCGTATGAACTTCGGGACGTGGACTAATTCGTTCCGACACGCTAACGTCATCTCTCACCCTTAGTATGTTCGACAGTTGTTCGGTACATCTAATCAGCCGGCAGCAATTGTGCTCACTGGACTGCTGCGCGCTGTTCGTGTTTACCTCGGTCGTTGCCTCAGAGCTGTGAATGAAGGCGTGGCTCCCGTTGCTTATAGTGTCAACTTTGTCACACCGTGAAGCGGTTATCTGTGTTCCGGCAAGTGACGGTTCAGTCGTCGCAGTAATTACACCCTTCTCCTTTCCTGATGTCTCTGTAATGAGACGTTTTACCTCGTCCTCTAAATTTCTGTTTAATATCGCCACCTCCTCTTTCAACATCTCGTTAGGCCCTACGTCCGGTTGCTCTTGTTGCTTTTCTTCAACACGTTTTATCCGGCTTTGTAGCCTTGATAACATGGCCTTTCCTACTTTTGCCGTGCTTTGCGTGGAGTCCCGAGTTTCTCTCACTATTTTCCTTGCACCTTTCGCAATTAATTTGGCTTCAATTGCCGTTCGTTTGATGATGCCAATCTCTTTCTCTATTTTGACGCCGAGATTCTTTACCTCCCCTTTTACTTCCCTATGAACTTCTGTGAGCCTATAGTTCGGCTCCGAATTCGCCTTTTTAATTTCGGCATTAAGGTTGGCGCTCTGCTCTAAGTTCACCGTTTGCATCTGTTGCAACAGGTCCGTAATGTTTTTGAGAGTAGACGCTCTTTTGTGGTTGAAAATGCGACTCTTCTCCTCTGTTCTGAGGAACCCTTCGATATCTAGACAAGTACCGTCTCCGCGCCCCCGTCGGATCACTTGTGAATGAATCGTTTGATAATGGTCGGACACCGTTTTGTTCCAACACACTCTGGCTTCTTAGGCTGGATCTTCCATACTTGTGGATTAATCCTGTACTCCCTACGTCCCCCGAGCCCTCAGTATCACTGCCTGAATCAACGTCCTTGCTATTCAGCGGACTAAACCAGTCGTGAGACGCAGTTTCAGGAAGTTGCATCTCGCGTTCGTCACGCTCATCGGTAGAGCTTTCCCTATTATCACCCATGTTCTCCCGAGTAACAGTCTGATTTAGTCTGCCGTTGTCTTGGCTCTTCCCCTCGTTATAAATTGCACTTTTATGTTACACGAAAACTCAAAACCCAGGTACCCCTTACACTTAATAATTAGATAACGCAAAACATATATCAGGACACAAATTGATACACTGGGTGTGAGCAGTGACCTGACAAACAGTTCATGAAGAATTCCCCCAAAAAGGCTAGTACCAATGATAGTGTTCTGTGGGCTCAGCATCGGCTGATTACGGCACTGCACGTCCTAAGTACTCCAACAAATCACAAATACAATGCACAGTCACCTATAAATGTCAGTTTGAAAGGACAGCACATGAAGAAGACAATGTAACTTACTGTAACTAATGCTACCCGTTTTTCAATTAAAAATGGCTAAGCAATGGATGACGTGGAAAAATTTCCTTTTTCAAGACTAGTTCCTAGCAAATCCCGAAGTATCGTATCCTGTCATGGGTCAGCCATAAGTAACACTCCACCCGTCACTTATCTGGTTTTGGTGTGTGTTCACCCCAGGTAATTGACTAACAAATCAACAGAGAGTGCAAACTGCCGCAATGTCGGATAACGCAAAGAAAGTAATAAGGCCCTGTGAATCCTGATTGAACTGCGGTGGAAGTGTTGACATTAATTGGTTCAGAATTGATCCCTTTTAGTTAAAAAGGGGTGCACGTTGATGTTATATTCAGCTATCGAGCACCAGATGCAAATGTTGAACATAAAATTAATTAAGAAAGTGACTTGGTATTTCAACTACTTGATTGAAAACAGGTGCAGTCGATTAGCACAGATTTATTTTAACTCACGACCTTCAATCATCACATTACATGACTCTCCTAACAGGCAGTGGTAATAAATTGCGTTTGTGTGGAGTAAAGCGCAATAAATCAAAAGTAATTCTTATCAACTGACCCAGGCGTAATGCGAAGTGTGAGAAGAATTCTACAATACACGGCCCATGAAACTTTGCCAACGTGATCCAACAAATTAATCAGTGGCCAGAGCGGGCGCAATATCACCAAATTCAGCGTGGCGGAGCAGTGTCGTTGTGCGAACGTCGGCTGACCTCGTGGTGCTGCAAGGCTGCACTCGTCTATTCACTCCTAGCTATCTTGCTCAGTACATAGCTGAACCAAAACTTCCTATCTCCAAGCTCAATCGTTCCATTTGCTAAGTGCTAAACTTAAGAGATGCTCACTCTTTCTCAGGCAAGCTGAGTAAAGCCATGTCTGCACTCTAGGCAAGCTGGGAACGGAAGACCCCTACAGAGACTTCTCACAGTCCCCTCTTCGCCTCGGTTTCCCCTCCAGAAAAATCACTTCCGCCAATTGCAGCGCATGTCGCGTTAATTATGCGTCGCTTCCCAGCGCCGACCAATGCCTGCTCTGGGAAGTGAACAAATTCGCACAAAATTTCCCTTCCTCTCAACTTCTGCTATTTAGCTTTTCCCAGGCCACCCATCAAGGTTAGCGTCTGTACAAACACCAAGTTTTCCGGAATTCTGACTCCCAAGAGAGTACTTCAAATTCCTTGGTCCTACGTTCCTATCGGAGGCTGGCGTATTTCATTCTGTCACTCTTCACCTGATTTACTTGAGACTCTGCGGACCGTGAATTCAGCGCGATGTTGCTATACTCACGAACACGCATATTTTGACCTCTGTTGACTGCTCCACCGTAGCTTTGCGCGGCTTTTGCTCATGTTTCACTGAAATCGGGATGACAGACATTTATCAACAGGCGTACAAGTTCTCTGTCTGCTTCTTGGTACACCAGCTTGGGGTCAACTACCCCCCCCCCCCCCTCCCCCTCATTGTCACTCATCTTAAGGCAGCTGGAGGCCGTGCCCCCTTACCGCTTCCTCAAGAGTTTGAAGCCGCCCTAAGCTGCCTATTGTCGCTTCCCTTTGCCGCTCCCCAGCCGCGCGCCATGGTCAACTCGAATACTTTCCTAGGGTAATCTAGCCTCCAGTAAACCGACGCGTTTCCACAAAGTTTTCATGTCGTGTGAATTACTTTAAAACCGTCACCCGACATTAATGATTCCAATACGTCCATACTATAGCTTCTACAAGATGCATTGTGTCTTGTCAGTCATTTTTGTTCAGCCCTACTGTTCGCTCAACGTGAGTTAGGTGGTCTTTAATGACTTCATGTAAGGGGCATGGTTTTTGCCATCTTACATAGCATTCAATGAAAGTTATGTGGCCTGCCATAATAATGTGTAACTTACCTGCAACTTACTTGCAACTCGATCAGCGTCATAAGGGAAGCAATTGTAATTCCACTCACTGTGTAATACAGTAAACAGAGCCGGGAGCAGGTTCGAGTTTTGTTCTTTCACCTACTATCACATACTGCTCGCGTAGGTGGACCAGCATGATTGTAGCCGGTTTTGACTTGAATAATGTCTAATCCGACTTTCCACTGTGATAATTGTTCATAGTTCCACTAGCTGCCAGAGTATTATTTTTGCTTTAGCGAATGCTCGCCGTAAGGGTTTACATAGAATATAGCTTTTCTCACTCCGGAACGAATAAAATACTTTCTAATTTGTATTTTAAAAGGGATTCGAGTCTGACTGCAATGAGTTACTTACGTTCTTAGACCATACTCTAAATTAAGTGTTAGTCTCAAATCTGAGGCTCAAAGCACACTCCTTTGCATAACTTACCGCGCAGTAACCTAATGTACCACTAACTCACTATTAACTCACATGAATAATGTCACACAATATTTAAACAGGACAAAGAAGCTATGGTGTTTCAGGTGGCAATCACTAAAACAAAGGCGTTTTTCGTTGCAGCGAGACCTTTCCACGAAATAATAGTTACTACAATGCGTGGTGTTGTTCACTGACTGCCAATATTAATCTCAAGTTGTTTGCAGTTCCGATTTTCTGCAGCGTGGGAAGGAAAAGAAAATAGGATACTTAGAGCAGGATTGACAACTTAACTTCCACCTGCGTTTCTGCTGTAGCCTTCCCAACACAGCTTGCAGAAACTATCAGTTATGGATCTTCCCACTGTCACAGCATACACAGTAATTTTCGCCCACCTCTTCTCTGCTCCAACCAGCACATAAGTAGTAGGGCTCTAACAGTGCAAAAACAGGTAAAGATCTTGTCTGAAGGTCACTGATAAGGCTTCTGGGGCGTCACGTTACACATGAGGCAATTGCGCGCTGTATATTCAAGGCCAACCGCCACCCTCATCCCCCCTGGGACCACCTGTCCTACCCAGACATTCGTCTCTCCCTCTGCCTACCCCTTTCTCTCTCAGTCAATAAGATTCAGCTCTGTCCTCACTCCATCCCCCTTTTATTACAAGAGCAAATGTGTGAAATTCATCATTCTTGTTCGATGCACCATAGTGAGAGGATCTAGTTTATCCAGGATCAGGATGTGGGTATATCTTATAAATAATAATAGCAACAAATTAAATTTATTATTATTCTATTCACATGAGTGTCATCATTTGAATTCTGTACACTGTAGTGAGAGGAGCACCAGAATTATCCTAATTAAAAAATGAAGGTGAATATTACCATAATTTATGAGGTAAGAAACTTTCGCATTTCAGTGTGTCTATAAATCAGTTGCGTAATAGTTTATTCTCCAAAGTGCCTGTTAATATTAACGCAATTTATGACCAAAGAAACTTGGACATTATAGTGTGTGTATAAATTAATGACGTCAGGAGATATTCTGCAAAAATGTAGATAAAGTTGAGTGTGTACGCTCACAGCACATAACTAAATGCACACTTTAAGGTATTACCACTACTGGTATTGAAAAAATGCGTCATACCTAGTTAAAACGGTAATGGTAGTGTGGGGGTGGTCATAGCAGACTTGTAAATGACAACTGAATATCCGAAGTATATACACATTCCACGACACAGATGAGACTGAGCAACGACCACAGCGCAACAAATAAACTAATTCTGCGTATCAAGTCACGGATTGCCTGTGTTCTTGGGCAGCTCTACCACGCCCACTCTTGTATGACAGTACCCAGTCTTAGGAGCTGCTGCATTTGTGTGCTGTCTCTCAATAAGCTGCAAGACTCTGACAGTGATAGCAAGAAATCGCCAGCTGTATAAGAGACATTAACACTAAGGAGGGCCGGCCGGTGTGGCCGAGTGGTTCTAGGCGCTTCAGTCTGGTACCGCGCGACCGCTACGGTCGCAGGTTCGAATGCTGCCTAGGGCATGGATGTGTGTGGTGTCCTTAGGTTAGTTAGGTTTAAGTAGTTCTAAGTTCTAGGGGACTGATGACCTCAGAAGTTAAGTCCCATAGTGCTCAGAGCCATTTGAACCACTAAGGAGGAAGACCTTCATATGCATTTGTGCCATGGGGAATCACTGCACTATGTTTTCCTGGCTAATGGCTGAATCCTTGCCTCCATGTCACTGCCCAATAAATAAAATGTAAATATAAATTCCGTGTGGCTAGGGCCTCCCGTAGGGTAGACCGTTCGCCTGGTGCAAGTCTTTCGAGTTGATGCCACTTTGGCGACTTGCGTGTTGGTGGGGATGAAATGATGATGATAAGGACAACACAACACCCAATCCCTGAGCGGAGAAAATCTCCGACCCAGCCGGGAATCGAAACTGGGCCGTTAGGTATGACCACTCAGCTACCATGGGCGGACACTGCCCATTAAATGATACAGATGGATTTCTAAAACGCGCGAGCATGGTAGATAGGAGCCACTTACAGGAAGTAACTGTGATAACGCTAGCAGGCTGCATCTTATCAGAGCGATGCCACCTAAAAGCTTTTTATTACATGTCTCTCCAAATACTGAGAACATTTCCAGTAATGAGTGTTATTAAAGTAAGTACGTAAGAAGCGAGCAGTCGTCCATCACTGTGCTACTGCTTAGTTAATTTCCTATGACTTACGCCACCTTTCAGTTGAGAGGTTTTGAAGTTTTAATTTTATCTTTTATTTCCTGCATAGCACTATTGTAAAAGTCATTCCACACTTTCAGGTTATGCTCTAAAATAGAACACATATTGATACTACTGGTTAAATCGAGTTACGTGATTGGTTTGCTTGTGATGTCACCTTCATCAAACCCAGACATCCGTAAGCTGGTATAGACGTCTAGCGTGCCCAACAAACAACTTTATACACTGAAGCGCCAACGAAACTGGTACAGGCATACAGAGATACGTAAACAGGCAAAATACGGCGCTGCTGTCGGCAACGCCTATGTAGGACAATAAGTGTCTGGCGCATTTGTTACATCGGTTAATGCTGCTATAACTGGAAGTTATCAATATTTAAGTGAGTGTTATACTTGGTGCACGAACGATGGGACACAGCATCTCTGAGGTAGCGAAGAAGTGGGGATTTTCCCGTACGACCACATCACGGGTGTGTCGCGAATGTCACGAATCCGGTAAAACATCAAATCTCCGATATCACTGCGGCCGGAGAAAGATCCTGCAAAGAAAGGGGCCAACGATAACTGAAGAGAATCGTTCAACGTGACAGAAGTGCAACCCTTCCGTAAATTGCCGCAGATTTCAATGCTGGGCCATCAACAAAAGTCAGCGGGCGAACCATTCAGCGAAACATAATCGATATTGGCTTTCGGAGCCGAAGGCCCTCTTGTGTAACCTTGATGACTGCACGACACAAAGCTTTACGCCTCGCCTGAGCCTGTCAACACCGACATTGGACTGTTGATGACTGGAAACATGTTGCCTGGTCGTACGAGTCTCGTTTGAAATTGTATCGAGCAGATGGACGTGCGCGGGTGTGGAGACAACCTTATGAATCCATGGACCCAGCATACAGGATATAAAGCAGGTGTATTACTTCCGTTTGCTCTTCAGCGTAAATGTAATGCGTTTACAGCCTTCTCCTCGTGACAGCAACAGACATAGGCATTAATGTTACTGAACATCGATTATAGAGAAAGCCTTCGGTAAAGTGGGCCATCAGAACCTAAGGAGTGAGTTACAGTGTTTTCACATTTCCAAAAGCAACATTCAGGCTACCAACATGTACTATCGCTCTGCATCTATTGGATTAGCATCAAGGGTCATATCTTTGGCATCTATGGAAAGCTGAGGGAGAATCTATAAAACTGCAGATAGCAATACAGGGATATAATCATTGCCGGCCGAAGTGGCCGTGCGGTTCTAGGCGCTACAGTCTGGAACCGAACGACCGCTACGGTCGCAGGTTCGAATCCTGCCTCGGGCATGGATGTGTGTGCTGTCCTTAGGTTGGTTAGGTTTAATGAGTTCTAAGTTCTAGGCGACTGATGACCTCAGAAGTTAAGTCGCATAGTGCTCAGAGCCATTGTTTTTGGATATAATCATTCAGCGGTACTCTTCCTGAAGATACAAGCTAGGGTGTATTTCCAGAATTGTTGTTAAATAATGAATTGTGGAAATTATTTAATGCTGGATATGGGCGTATTTGCGTGAACCATAGACATATCACCAAAAATTTAGCAGGGAAGCACTGGAAATTGTGTATTATCTGTCCCTATAGCTGAGTGGTCAGCGCGGCGGTCTGTCACGCCAAGGGACCTGGGTTCGATTCCCGACTGGGTCGGAGATTTTCTCCGCTCAGAGACTGGGTGTCGTGTTGTCCTCATTATCATTTCATCATCATCAGTGGAAGGCAACGGGAAACCACCACTGGAATCCCTTCCCTAGACGCTCATGCGGTGGACCTCTCTGACGAGGCTTCCGCCATGACAAGACCTCCCACAAGGCAGAGCACCAAGTTTACTTATATAGAACCTATGGCTATGCCATATAAAATAGATCTGGCAGAAATTGAAATGAAAGACTTTCTTGGGATTTTTAACAAAACTGAGCTGTGTGGTTACCTAACAGACGAACGCTCACTAATCATACACACGTGCCTCAGCCCTGTCATTCGTGACAGTCTCTGTGTTTTAAATATGGTCTGCATTTTGACTGGAATACACTCCCAATATTGATGTGCAACAGTATGTGTCTAGATAGTAATGTGGAGCGTTGTATGGTATTACACTAAGAAAAAAATGCCAAGGTTATAAACGGGGAACACTGATCAGCCAGAAAATTATGACAGCCTACCTAATAGCCGGTATATCCACCTTTGGCACAGATAAGAGCGACGACACCTCGTGGCGTGGAAGCAGCCAGGTCTTGGTAGGTCGCTGGAGGGAGCTGGCACCAAGTCTGCACACACAAGTCACCTAATTCCCGTAAATTCCGGGGAGGGAGGCGATAAGCTCTGCCGCCATGTTCATCCCACATATGTATGATCGGGTTCACATCTGGCTAGCTGGGGGTTCCAGCACATCACTTGGAAATCGCCACTGTATTCCTCGAACCATTCTATCACACCAGTGGCCTTGTGACATGGAGTATTATCTTGTTGAAAAATGACACTGCCACCAGGAAACACTGTCATCATGTAGCGGTGTATGTGGTTCAAAATGGCTCTGAGCGCTATGAGACTTAACATCTGAGGTCATCAGTCCCCTAGAACTTAGCACTACTTAAACCTAAGGACACCACACACATCCATGCCTGAGGCAGGATTCGAACCTGCGGCCGCAGCGGTCGCGTGGTTCCGGACTGAAGCGCCTAGAACCGCTCGGCCACAGCGGCCGGCCGGTGTATGTGGTCTGCAAGCAGCGTACGATACACGCTGGGCGTCATGATTCCTAGCATGAGCTCCACTAGACCCATGGATGTCCACGTGAATGTTCCCAGAGCGCAATGCAGCCGCTACCAGCTTGTCTACGTCCTGCAGTATAGGTGTCAAGGAGCTGTTCCGCTAGAAGATGACGGATTCGCGCCCACTCATTGGCATGATGAAGAAGGTGTCGGAATTCATTAGACCATGTAACGCTCATCCACTGCGTCAAAGTACAATGCCGATGGTTTCGTGCCAATTTCAGCTGTAGTTGCCGATGTCATTGGGAGTTGTACGGGCCGTCGGCTGCGGAGGCCCATCGTTAGGAGTGTTCGGTGCGCTGTCTGTTCAGACACAGTTGTGCTCCGCCCAGCATTAAAGTCTGGTCTCAGTTCATCCACAGTTCGCTGCCTGTTCAGTTATACCAGTCTGTCGAGTCCACGATATCCGACATCTGTAATGAGGGGTGGCTGCCCAAGCCGACGACATCTGGACTTGGTTTCACCTTATGTTGAAGACACTCACCAAAGCCCTCCTCGAATACCCAAGTCGTGCAGTTTCCGAAATGTCTTGCATAGCCTCCGGGCCATCACGATGTGTCCTCCGTCAAACTCAGATATATCGCATCGCGCACCTTACCCGTTCTGCACACGGACAGCACACTGACGGATACTCCATGCTCCGTGCATGTGTCGGACTAGTAGTCATTCCTCACAAGGTGATGCTGTTATCCCCTGGACGGGTTTATACTGATAGTAGATAGGCGATCATAAAGTACTGGCTTATCGGTGTATACGTAGGTATGGAGGTGCTGTATAAGGAGAATCGAATGGGATGCTCACATGTATATATATTTCAGTACTTTGCTATGCTGGGGAACACTGGCTATTTTTCATATTTTTTAATGTTTCTTGTAATATATATCAATTAAATCAATATCGATCGAGACTGTTTTTGAGCTGCTGTTTTAAATAACTACGTAAAATTCCACTTTAAAATAATTTTTGTTCATGATGGGTTACTCTTAACATTTCATTATTTGTTTCATCTTCCCTTTTTCTTTGTAGGAGCAGGATTGTACATTACATTGTAGGAACTTAGGAGCGGACTCTTCTTGCAAAATCATACATGATACAGTTATCGTACTTTTTCACTGTTTAGATAACCAAAATGCGTATTTAACTCTTTGGGCATGAATTTTTTCTGGAGGAAGGAAAATTTTTCTTTATGCAGTAAGCCTGATAGGCGATTTTTTAAATGATTTTAGATGAAAGATTTATACAAAAATATGTATCAATTTTCAAAACATACTTCGTACATTTGTCTTCATTTTATGGACTAAAATAACTAATTACGAAATATGCTCTATTGTAATAAATAGTGAAATGATAATTCAGTAACTACCAAGCAAAATAACAATTATATAATTTTGAATTATACAGCGGAATATAGCGAACCAACCACATCTATGTGCGAAAAGTGGCAACTGACTATGAATAAAGAAAAGTGTGAAGTTACTATCATGAGTAGTAAACGAAATCCGCTAAATTTCGATTATGCGATAAGTCACGCAAATCTGAAGGCTGTAAATTCGAGTAAATACTTAGGGATTACAATTACAAATAGCCTAAATGGGAACGATTACATAGATAATGTTGTGGGTAGAGCAAACTGAAGAACGCTTCTCCGCCCTATCCTGGAGTATTGCTGTGCGGTGTGGGATCCGCATCAGGTGAGACTGACTGATGACATCGAAAAAGTTCAAAGAAGGGCAGCTCGTTTTGTATTATCTCGAAATAGGGGAGATAGTGCCACAGACATGATACGTGAATTGGAGCTGCAATCATTAAAACTAAGGCGTTTTTCGTTGCGACGAGATATTCTCGTGAAATTTCAATCACCAGTTTTCTCCTCCGATTGCGAAAACATTCTGTTGGCACCCACCTACACAGGGAGAAACTATCATCACGATAAAATATGGGAAGTCAGAGCTCTCACAGAAAAATTTAAGTGCTCGTTATACCCGCCCGTCGTTCGAGAGTGGAATCATAGAGAGAAAGCATGAAGGTGGTTCATTGAATCCTCTGCCAGGCAGTTTATTGTGAACAGCAGAGTAATCACGTAGATGTCGATGCAGATATGTATTCTGGTGGTCACAAGCTGCTGCACACTGCTACATTGACTTGTTGATATTTTCGTAGTGATGTCCAACAGATGGCAGCATTTGCGGGTGATAAAAAGTATGAACATTCACAAATGTGTACCTAAGGTTTCCATTGGAAAAAATACTTTTGTTGCAGCTACGACATAATGAAAGTTGTTACATCTGCCACAGACAGTCCCTGCCAGGAAGATTACACTCAAAACACCCCTGTCTACCATATAATATATACAAGCACTTGCAGACGCAACCAAGGGGAAAACAATTCTTCAAAACAAACAGAACTTGCTAGAGACCAATGCGAACCTTTTTCTGCAGAGGTCGCCTCACAGATACAGGGAAAGTTGAAGTACTCCGCCAGCCTCCGCCGGCTTTATAAGGCCAGCGCAGCAGCAGTACAGCCAGTTCCTCGCCGAGCTAGGACCAGCTCCGACGGATCTCACCGACGCGCTTGATGAATAGTCGTCTACAAGTTATTTGTTTTTGTGTGTATAAAGTGATTGTTCGAGAAGTGTAGTTCAGTTTCAATAAACGACATTATACTGAGTGTTCTACAATACTGAGTATTCTTCAAAAGTTAAAGTACACAATTGTACCCGCTGGGCCTGAAAGGGTTAATGATCCCATCCTAGTGTCAGGTTGTCACAATGACCCAACTAATGTGGGGATGGGAGAGTTGCTAGCATTCGCGAAGATGTGGAATTTTTTTTACAATAGTGTTGATCAAGAAGCAAGACGTAAATTTAAAATCCTAAAATGATTTTGGCTAGAGGATAGCGGAAATCAAAGGAGATTAACTAAGGAATAGAACAGTGATAGACAGTTGCCCATTTCTGATTTAATAAGACTCATATTCTCAGTATATAGAGAGATGTGTAATAAATTGCTTTTAGTTCACTGTGTTCACTGTGTGTGCTAGCTGTTCTGACAAAATACAGCCTGCCACCGTTATCACGGTTGTTTTCTGTTGGCTGTTCCTATCTACCGTATGCGGACGTTTCAGGGAGTGGGGATGTGGAGGAGATAGTTCGGTTGCTAGCTAGGGCAACTCAAGGTGGTGATTCTCCGTGTCTCAGATGCACAGGATGGCCATCTTCCTTACTGTTGGCGTCTCATATGCAGGTGTCGACGGCCTGTTATCACTTCTAGAGTCTTGTCGGCTTATCGAGAGACAGCGCACAAGCACAACAGCTCCTTAGGGCTAGGTGTTGTTGTAGAGCAGTAGGTTCGGCAGAGGCACATGTTATCACGGCGAATCATTGACTTGCTATGTAGAATTAGTTTATTTGTTGCACTGTAGTCATTTATCAGACTCATCTGGATGGTGGGGACGTGTATATACATCGGATTTTCAGTTGTTGTTTACATGTCTGCTTTGAGCACTCTTACAGGGACGTTATTGTTTTAACGTGATATGACGCCATTTTTCAATACATGGGATGGTACTAGCTTAAGAGTGCATTTAGCAATGTATTGTGAGAATAGAAACACGATGTTTTCGACGTTTTAGCCGAATATGTTCTGACGTCGTTAATTTATACATACATTATAATGTGAAAGTGTCTTACATCATAAATAAGGTTAATATTAACACACCTTTTGAAGAATATGCTATGACATCATCAGTTTATAAACAGACTGTAATGTGAAAGTGTCTTACCTCGTAAATTATGGTAATATTCACCTCTGTTTCTTAAGTAGGATAACTTTGGTGCTGGCGTTCTTCTCAAGGCAGAGTGCAAACCGCGAATGACGAAACATGTGTGATAGCAAAAATAATAAATTTAATTTGTTATTAGTGTTGTTGATAACAAATACCAACATTCTGGTAATGAACAGAGTTGATCGTCGCACTATGATGCAAAGGTCAAGAATGACAAATTCCATGCATTTGCTCTTGTAATAAAAGGGGGGGGGGGGTGACGAAGGACAGAGCTTGAATTTTACTGGTCCAAAGAGAAAGGGTGGGGTGTAGGGGAGGGTAGGACTGGATAGGACTGGGGCGATGCGGGTGGGGCTGACCTTCGATATACCTTGTGCAGTTGCTTCAGGCATAACATGAAACGCTGGAAGTCTTCTCAGTGACCTTAAGATAAGATCGTTATCTGTCTTCGAACCAACATTGCCCTACTCGTTCACATAGATCTCCACAGCTCCACACTTGTTTTACACCCATCCCTACTCAGTTCCTACCACTTCGTCCTATACTCCCACCAGCTTTACCCCTGCCTGCGCACATTCATCTACCTTTTCCGAAAAACATGTTCAAATGTGTGTGAAATCTTATGTGACTTAACTGCTAAAGTCATCAGTCCCTAAGCTTACACACTACTTAACCTAAATTATCCTAAGGACAAACACACACACCCATGCCCGAGGGAGGACTCGAACCTCCGCCAGGATCAGCCACACAGTCCATGACTGCAGCGCCCGAGACCGCTCGGCTAATCCCGCGCGGCACCTTTTCCGAAACAAATGTCACTATCAAAGGACATGTGGCTTCTACATTGTATGTTGTATGTTAACCTGGGACCTAGAAACGACGGAGAGGCTCCGTCTCTGCCGCAGCTGCAGTGGTCCACAACCCCATGACAACTACCGCAGTCCACTTCAACCCTCCGCCGCTCCACACCGAAACCAGGGTTATTGTGCGGTTCGGTCCCCGGTCGACGCCCCCCCCCCCCCCCCCCCCCTCCCAGGGAACGTTTCACACCAGACGAGTGTAACCCCTATGTTTGCGTAGAGTAACGGTGGTGTACGCGGATGTGGAGAACTTGTTTGCGCAGCAATCGCCGACATAATGCAACTGAGGCGGAATAAGGGGGTACCAGCCCGCATTCGCCGAGGCAGATGGAAAACCGCCTAAAAACAATCCACAGACTGGCCGGCTCGCCAGACCTCGACACCCCGCGTCGGGGACCAGGCTCTCCTTGTCGCTCCGGAAAGCCATACGTTAGACCACTCGGCTAACCGGGCGGGGGGCTTCTACATTACAACTGCAGAGCCCACTTCAAAAGCACAGGTCACAACAGCATAAGCTTTACCTTCACCGTCAACCACAACGGCATTTTCCTCCGCACCTACCACAGTCATGCCAAGTCACTCTAGATCTACGTCATCACCTTTAGCATCATCTCATCAGTCTGACACGTTTCGAGCAAGGCATCCTCTCATTACAAATCTTAAGCCCCTGACTAAACAACTTACTCAAAAACTTTATAAAATAATTGCTACAAAAAGAGTTCCGACACCTCACCAATCCAAGAGATCGAAAAAAACTTCATATAAACTTGAAACATCCCAAAAAATTGAATAAACCCTCATCACTTCCCAAACTACCACTCCAATCCATTCTTTTCTTCTGTCTTGAGCTGACCAAACATTCCTTAATATTAAGAGAATCTTTTGCAACAAAAAAGTACAAATTGACACTCATGCTTGGAATGACATGGGGTTTTATTAGAACCAAAAAAAAAAAAAAATACAAAAGTTCAAAAAATGTCTGACAAATGGTGCA
This sequence comes from Schistocerca piceifrons, assembly GCF_021461385.2. Classification (NCBI taxonomy): domain Eukaryota; kingdom Metazoa; phylum Arthropoda; class Insecta; order Orthoptera; family Acrididae; genus Schistocerca; species Schistocerca piceifrons. Next base: position 789,094,950 of record NC_060138.1, read on the forward strand.
TCATCTGATCAGAATAGCAATAATTAGCATAAAGTAAGACAAAGCAAAGATGATGTTCTTTACAGGAAATGCTCAATATGTCCACCAGCATTCCTCAACAATAGCTGTAGTCGAGGAATAATGTTGTGAACAGCACTGTAAATCATGTCCGGAGTTACGGTGGGGCATTGGCGTCGGATGTTGTCTTTCAGCATCCCTAGAGATGTCGGTCGATCTCGATACAGTTGTGACTTCAGGTAACCCCAAAGTCAATAATCGCACGGATCGAGGTCTGGGGACCTCGGAGGCCAAGCATGACGAAAGTGGCGGCTGAGCACACGATCATCACCAAACGACGCGCGCAAGAGATCTTTCACGCGTCTAGCAATATGGGGTGGTTCTATTAAAACCCCATGTCATTCCAAGCATGTGTGTCAATTTTTACCTCTCTATCTACATTATTCCGTGGTTTATAAAGTTTCCAAATTTATACTGACTTTTTGATCACCCGGTATATCTATATTTACTGGAAAAGTATCGATATATCAATATTTTATCAACAGTGCTAGTCACTACTCACCTCCAAAACATCCATTCTTTGAACAACCCTATACCTTTTAACAAATAACACTGGCTGCCCACCCATATCTCACCATGATACCACTGTCATATACAACCAGAACCACCCAAATTTCACTTTCTCCAATCTAGATGTCCTTGTGTAGTCCTACCATGCACAGCATCTTCTTATCCTACTGCTGCTAGTCCCCATTACAAATGTAGTCTGATCCTATTCAGACAACCCAATTACTCTTAAATGTTGAACTGACTGTTCCTCTTTACATTCTACCAACCCATAACATAGGATTCCCACATTAACCTTCTTCCACCCTTCTCCCAATGATCTGATGATCCCGTACTATCCTGTTAACGTCATTTTTCAGTGAACCTCACGAATCATCATCACCATCCACTACAACATCTATGCCACTATGATCTCTGTGCAAACAGTGGTCACCATTATAAGGTAACCTGTTTTTTATAATATAGTCTGTTTCTTTCTCAATGTTTGATATTTATTTGAACTACAATGATTTAAAAAAGAAAGAAAAGAAAAACTGTATGACTAAATACCAGTGAAATTCTGTCGCCAGCTCCTGCTCCCCCTACCACCCTAACTGTTGGAATGAATGATATATGTGGCATATTGTCGTACCTGGAGTGCATCTGCATAAAACAAAAGAGAAACTGCTAACTTTTGATTACACGCTAAATATCAGAATACGCTCCCTTTGCCCTGTTGTTTCGTGTCTCATTTAGTGTGGCGCTGCGTAACAAATACCCCTACTCAACTCTAATTATGACCAATTTATCATGCTGCACGATTTACGACCTACAGCTGTTAACGACGGGTATTCAAATGGACAACAGTAGGAAGGGCGATTGCGTTCACACAATGGTCGCAAATTCACAGGGACGAGCAGCGCTATTGATATTATTTTTTTAAATTTCTCCAAAGTCGTTCGCTTATTATTTAATTAACAAATGTCATATGAGGATGAGTTATTATGTGCGTACGGAACTTTTTGCAAACTGCAATTTCTAACAAAACACTGTGTTTTGGTCGTTTACAAACTCAAGTATTAGTGCAGACGAACACTTCACAATTTTTGGTTGTAGTTCTGTCAGAGGCAGCAAAGGACCTGGAAGAGAAGTTGAACAGAGAGGCAGTGTCTTGAAAGGAGGATATAAGATGAACATCAACAAAAGCAAAACGACGATAATGGAATGTAGTCGAATTAAATCAGGTGATACTGAGGGAATTATATTAGGAAATGAGACAAAGTGGTAGATGAGTTTTACTATTTCGGGAACAAAATAACTGATGATGGTCGAAGTAGAGAGGATATAAAATGTAGACTGGCTATGGCAAGGAAAGCATTTCTGAAGAAGAGAAATTTGTTAACATCGAGTGTAGATTTAAGAGTCAGTAAGTCTTTTCTGAAAGTATTTGTATGGAAAAACTTGGAAATTTGTGGTAAGGTTTTATGGGACTAAACTGCTGAGGTCATCGGTCCCTAACCTTACACACTATTTAATCTAACTTAAACTAACTTACGCTATGGACGACACACACACACACACACACACACACACACACACACACACACACATCCATGCCCGAAGGATGACTCGAACCTCCGACGGAGGGAGCCGCGTGGACCGTGACAAGACACCTGAGACCGCGCGGCTACCCCGCGCGGCTATTTGTATGGAGTGTAGCCCTGAATGGAAGTGAAACATGGACGATAAATAGTTGAGACAAGAAGAGAATAGAAGCTTTCGAAATGTGGTGCTACAGAAGAATGCTGAGTATTAGATGGGTAGACTAATGAGGTGGTACTAAATAGAATTTAGGAAAAGAGGAATTTGTGGCACAACTTGATTAGAAGAAGGGATCGGTTGGTAGGGCATGTTCTGTGGCAACAAAGGATCACCAATTCAGTATTGGAGGGCAGTGTGAAGAGTAAAAATAGTAGAGGGAGACCAAGAGATGAATACACTAAGGAGATTAAGAAGGATGTAGATTGCAGGGTTACTTGGAGATGAAGAAGCTTGCACAGGATAGAGTAGCATGGAGAGCTCCAGCAAATCTGTCTCTGGACTGAAGACCACAACAACAACAACAACAACAACAACAGTTCTTCCTCAAGTATCTAGAGTTGTGGTTGTTTCCAAGTAATTTCTCCACAATTCGCCATGGTTTCGCTAGGGATATCATGAGAAACGGTTTCCCACTTGTTGAAAGAGTGTAGTTTCTGACTTTATCGCTTATTATTTATTTATTTGTTTTCGGACAAACGAAATGTAACTTGTATGAATGTGGGGATATGAAAATACTGGCTTAATCGTTGAATATGCAGGAGACTCACCAAAACTAGATGTGTCATTATCTAACAGTTCGGTGAAAATGACATAACTCTCTGGCGGATAAAACTATGACTAACGTTCAATAACTACCTAAACTGCTAATTCTCCCAATTGAAGAAGTATACAGATAAAGTTAACCATGACAGAGCCCACCGCTTTTCCACCTGTAGGACTAGTGCTATCTTAATGAAACAGTTCCTCGATGCTCGATCGGCTGTAGCGAGAATTGAGATTTCATCCTCTATGGCATCTGAAGGCGCCAGGCATCAACGACTGCGATCTGTGGGCACGATTTCTTGTAGAAGACAGTGTTTTTGTAGAACCAATCCTGTAGATATACAAATACCTGAGGTGTCATAAAGAACGACCTGAAGTAACGGATAATTAACTATTACTCGAATGAAATTATTTAAATATTGCCTTACACTGAATCGGTATGATTTAATTATTTCCATAACTGAATAAACTCAAGTCACTTTGCATTATAGCTTTCCCGATTAACTTCAGTCATGTGATTTCATATATTTTGCGTGTGAACGTGCACGTACAGGTATAGCTGCTGGCTGGCAGAGCATTCTTCCCTGTCCAGCGTGTGACTGTAACGGAAGTTCTTTTCATTCTCTTTGGCTCCAACAAAACGTTGCCTACCCAGCCATTAAACAGCGAGCAGTATGATAAGTGGTTGAAACTGAATAATTGTAGTATTCACGTTTTGTAATTTTGTTTAGGTACATGAGCACATATTCACTGCCGCTGAAACGTCAAATAATACAAATATATGCAGTAGTTTACAGTTTTGGCTACAGAAATCACTAATGCTACTCCACACAAGACCACAATGTGAAATGTTTTTAACTATTTGCAGGAAAGAAAACAAAAAATCATTTTTACTGTCTGTTAATGTTTTATTAGATCTATATCCCTGGAAGTTAACAGTAGGTTTATAACCATCAGCAATCATGTGAAACTCTGTACACCCATTGAACATAATGCTTCCCAACGACCCATCACCACCAAGTGGGTTTCTTCCCGCGATGTTCTTGTTATACTTTGGGCTCTCGTCCCCCCCCCCCTCCACCCCCCACCTCCACCCCCGTTCTGCAGACTGAGGCAGAATTCATTTCCAGTTTCTGCCGTAATATTGGCACTCATTTACAGTCGCTGCTCACGTATTCTCTTTATGAATATCTCTTTTGCCTATTATGATTAAATTCCTGACACTGGAGTAGAAAACGTCTGTACTGGGGAAGGAGGTCCCTAACTCTACACCAGTCTGGTCTTCCACAGGAGCTACATTGGTACGTATCTTCTTCGCGAAAAGGTTGTCCACACTCTATCAGTGCATAATACACGTTATCCGAGTTTCATTAGATAGTTGTAGAACATCAAGATATGTTATGTTATACTTGTTTTGCGGCAATATCTTGGTTAAATTTTATTCATGCGTATTCACAACGTTCTGTGTTGTATAATTAAATCATGGTCATTTGCTTTTTTCACACAAAAGCTAAATTGCAATTGTCGGAACAAAATAAATAAATAAACTTAAAATTATATATCCGTTAGACCTGTACATTAAGTTATTGTAACCCTGTAACCCACAGCCCCAGTTTTTTTTTTCCGCTGCAACCCATCTGCACGAAAGGTACTCCTGCTTCAGTTTCTGCTTTAATGTATCAGTATATCTTAGTGAAGGAGAGGTAAGAGTTGATAACAGAAATCTTAATAATACAGACACAGCACTGATTTAATGATTTAATGCTATAAACACTGGTGATACTCATATAGATGATGGAAAGAAGTTTACATGGCAACTTTCGGAAAGTGCGTCCTTAGGAATGAGGTGAGTTAGATATTTCTGATGATGATCTAGTGTTTAAAAAGAAATAATAATTTTTCCATTAAACAGCTAACAGTGACGAGTACTTCATAAACGACACGTTTAAGTGCAGGCATAAATAAGAGAACTTGTGATAGAAGAAATGAGACATAATCTGAAAGTCAGTAAGAACAAACAAGGAAGACAACCACGGCCAGAAATATATGTAAGAATCAAAATGTCGCAAACAAAAACTGACAAAGACGACACTCTGGTAATCAGGTATTTGTAAATACGTTAATCAATTCAGGGAGTAAATATGTTTCACATGCTGCAACAAGAACTGATGCATCCTATCCACTTTGTTATGTACCACACAGTTACAGCATCACACAAACATGTAAACATTCACAAAATACACAGTTCTAGCAAAGACATGCACTTCGAAAATACAGTGAACAAAAAAGAACGCCAAATATAGTTTACTTGTTTGGTAAAGTGTCTGATAAAAATTATGCAAAGTAAAGAAATGGTTCAAATGGCTCTGAGCACTATGGGACTTAACATCTGAGGTCATCAGTACCCTAGAACTTAGCACTACTTAAACCTAACTAACCTAAGAACATCGCACACATCCATGCCCGAGGCAGGATTCAAACCTGCGACCGTAGCAGCCGCGCGGTTCCAGACTGACGCGCCTAGAACCGCTCGGCCACAGTGGCCGGCTGCAAAGTAAAGCGAGATCTCTTACCGGTAAGCATTACTTCTGTAAACTGGAATTGTCTCGATACTTTTGTCCATAAAATTCGCCAAAAAGCATCAAAATAAGGTCTGTAGTACAAGAACAGTTTGTTTAGTATTGAAAAAAGTGATATCAAAATAGCGGAAGTATGCAGCACCAGGCCCGCCCGGCTCGCCGCGCCGTCTAACGCGCTGCTTCCCGAGCGGGAATGCGTGCCGGTGCCCGGCACGAATCCGCCCGGTCAGCCTGTGGATGGTTCTTAAGGCGGTTTTCCAATTGCCTCGAAGGATGCGGGCTGGTTACCCTTATTCCGCCTCAGTTACACTATGTCGGCGATTGCTGCACGTACGCGTACACCATAACTACTCTACCAAGCAAACATTTGGGGCTACACACGTCTGGTATGAGACGTTCCCGGGGTATGGTGTGGGGCGGCGATGGGGCACGTGGACTGCTGTGGCCTGTTGTGGGGTTGAGAACCACTGAAAGCTACGGCGGGACGAAACCCCTCCGTCGTTTCTAGGTCCCCGGTTCAATACACACACACACACACACACACACACACACACACACAATGCAGTACCAACCAGTTCCTTTTCTCTTAAGTGATGCAAAATATCCACGTGACGTATCTTCATATACATTTGCAATACGTTCTAAAAATCGAGTATTGTACAGCTATAAAGTTAGATATATAATTATGACCAATCAGAACACAACTCTTATGTGAGGTACGTTAAGCAATATGGCGTGCGGTCCTGACCATTACTTCAAGTTTTTACTGCACTTTTCATTAACATGTTTCTCTAAACAAGCGCCCGGTTTCTGTAATAGTTTTCATCTTCGGTAAAACATTCCCAGTTATGTGACCTCATCATCAGAAACGTTTCGTCCATTGTTATTAGCCACGTTTTCGAATAGGAAAAGCATGTACACTATTTGTCCTTTAACTACGTTTCTGTGAGTTATGTATCTGAATTGCAATAATGTAATTTTTGGTACATTTTGTGCTTGGTTTTGTTATGTATTATTTTACCTCACTATTTATTTCTCCCATTCAGCTACAGTTTTCTGTGTAGCTTTCGGTTAGTTTTTGATTTATTTGTTTCGTTTTCTGCTTATCTGTATCATACAAATACTGTTGTTCTAAATTTCTTTGTTTCTCTAACCGATCTGGTATATTCATTATTTTGGTTTAATTTTCTTTTTATCTGGTACGTTTTAGTTTCACTTAAGACATCTACAGAACTGACCTTAGCGTGTGTCAGCGCGATTTTGCATTATGTTTATTTCCTGAAACGAATTCGAAATACACGTCTTTATGGTTTCCCCAATTTGTCATGACTGATGGCTAGTAAAACGTGAAAAAAATTGCATATGTAGTTTGCCCCTTGAGTTGCGAAACTGAAAAATGAAGTAATATAAGTTCGGCTGAGAGGCCAGACAAACGTGTGGTTCCTGAAGACGGACAGCAGCCTTTTCAGTAGTTGCAGGGGCAACAATCTGCTGGTTGACTGATCTGGCCTTGTAACATCAACCAAAACGGCTTTGCTGTGCTACTACTGCGAACGGCTGAAAATAAGGGGAAACTACAGCCGTAATTTTTCCCTAGGGCATGCAGCTTTACTGTATGGTTAAGTGATGATGGCGTCCTCTTGGGTAAATTAGTCCGGACGTAAAATAGTCCCCCATTCAGATCTCCGGGAGGTGACTACTTTGGAGGAAGTCATTATCAGGAGAAACAAAACTGGCGTTCTACTGATCGGAGCAAGGAATGTCAGATCCCTTAATTGGGCAGGTACGTCAGAAAACTTAAAAAGGGAAATGGATAGGTAAAAGTTAGATATAGTGGGAATTAGTGAAGTTCGGTGGTAAGAGGTACAAGTCTTCTGGTCTGGTGAATACAGGGTTATAAATACAAAATCAAATAACGGTAATGCAGGAGTGGCTTTAATAATAAGCAAAAAAAAAAATGGGAACGCGGATACGCTACTACGAACAGCATAGTGAATACATTATTGTAGCCAAGATAGACACGAAGCCCACGCTTACCACAGGGGTACAAGTTTATACGCCGACTAGCTCCGCAGATGATGAAGAGATTGAAGAAATGTATCATCATCATCATCATCATTTAAGACTGATTATGCCTTTCAGCGTTCAGTCTGGAGCATAGTCCCCCTTATAAAATTCCTCCATGATCCCCTATTCAGTTCTAACATTGGTGCCTCTTCTGATGTTAAGCCTATTACTTCAAAATCGTTCTTAACCGAATCCAGGTACCTTCTCCTTGGTCTACCCCGACTCCTCCTACCCTTTACTGCTGAACCCATGAGTCTCTTGGGTAACCTTGCTTCTCCCATGCGTGTAACATGACCCCACCATCTAAGCTTGTTCGCCCTGACTGCTACATCAATAGAGTACATTCCCAGTTTTTCTTTGATTTCCTCATTGTGGACACCCTCCTGCCATTGTTCCCATCTACTAGTACCTGCAATCATCCTAGCTACTTTCATATCCGTAACCTCAACCTTATTGATAAGGTAACCTGAATCCACCCAACTTTCGCTCCCAGAACGGTGCACAGATAACTTGGTCTTGGTACTGACTTCCTTTTTGCAGAAGAGAGTAGATCGTATCTGAGCGCTCACTGCATTAGCTTTGCTACACCTCGCTTCCAGTTCTTTCACTATCTTGCCATCCTGTGAGAATATGCATCCTAAGAACTTGAAACCGTCCACCTTTTCTAACTTTGTTCCTCCTATTTGGCACTCAATCCGTTTATATTTCTTTCCCACTGAAATTACTTTCGTTTTGGAGATGCTAATCTTCATACCATAGTCCTTACATTTCTGATCTAGCTCTGAAATATTACTTTGCAAACTTTCAATCGAATCTGCCATCACAACTAAGTCATCCACGTATGCAAGACTGCTTATTTTGTGTTCACATATCTTAATCTCACCCAGCCAGTTTATTGTTTTCAACATATTATCCATAAATAATATGAACAACAGTGGAGACAGGTTGCAGCCTTGTCTTACCCCTGAAACTACTCTGAACCATGAACTCAATTTACCATCAACTCTAACTGCTACCTGACTATCTATGTAAATACCTTTAATTGCTTGCAAAAGTTTGCCTCCTATTCCATAATCACGTAGAACAGAAAATAACTTCCTCCTAGGAACCCGGTCATATGCCTTTTATAGGTCTATAAAACATAGATACAATACCCTGTTCCACTCGTAACACTTCTACATTATTTGCCGTAAGCTAAAGATCTGGTCCTGCAACCTCTAAGAGGCCTAAACCCACACTGATTTTCATCCAATTTGTCCTCAACTAATACTCGCACTTTCCTTTCAACAATGCCTGAGAAGATTTTACCCACAACGCTGATCAAAGAGATACCTCTGTAGTTGTTACAATCTTTTCTGTTTCCATGTTTAATGATTGGTGTGATTACTGCTTTCGTCCAGTCTGATGGAACCTGTCCCGACTCCCATGCCATTTCACTTATCCTGTGTAGCCATTTAAGATCTGACATTACACTGTATTTGATGAGTTCCGACTTAATTTCATCCACCCCAGCCGCTTTATTGCACTGCAATCTACTGACCATTTTCTCCTCTTCCTCAAATGTGATCCTACTTCCATCATCATTCCTGTCCCATTGTACATCGAAATCTGAAACATTACTGCTCGTATTTTCACCTACATTGAGCAACTCTTCAAAATATTCCCTCCATCTGCTCAAGGCATCAACAGGATTCACCAGCAGTTTTCCTGACCTGTCCAAAATACTTGTCATTTCCTTCTTACCTCCCTTTCGAAGACTGTTAATTACACTCCAGAATGGTTTTCCAGCAGCTTGACCCAAGGTCTCCAACCTGTTTCCAAAGTCTTCCCAAGATTTCTTCTTGGATGCTGTAATTATCTGTTTGGCTTTGTTTCTTTCTTCAACATATCTTTCTCTGTCTACCTGAGTTCTAGTATGTAGCCATTTTTGTTATGCCTTCTTTTTCCTTTTACAGGCTGCCTTGACTGTGTCATTCCATCAAGCTGCTTGCTTCATCCTACCTTTACACCCTACTGTTCCAAGACATTCTTTGGCCACTTCTAGTACTGTGTCCCTGTACCTTGTCCATTCCTTTTCCAGTGACTGCAATTGACTACATTCAACTAACTGGTACCTTTCTGAGATCACTGTTATGTACTTGTGTCTGATTTCATTATCCTGAAATTTCTCCACTCTTATCCTCCTACACATGGACCTGACCTCCTGCACTTTCGGCCTCACAATCCCAATTTCACTCCAGATTAAATAGTGATCAGTGTCATCAAAGAATCCCCTGAATACACGTGTGTCCCTCACAGCCTTCCTGAATTCCTGATCTGTTATTATATAGTCAATGATAGATCTGGTTCCCCTGCCTTATACCGGTGAATGTTTTTACGTTTAAAAAAGGAGTTTGTGATTACTAAGCCCATACTGGCACAGAAATCCAAGAGCTGTTTCCCGTTCCTGTTGGCCTCCATATCCTCTCCAAATTTACCCATAACCTTTTCATACCCTTCTGTTCGATTTCCAATCCTGGCATTAAAATCACCCATGATCAGAACACTGTCTTTGTCCTTTACTCTAACAACTACATCACTGAGTGCGTCATAAAAACTATCCATCTTATCTTGATCTGACCCTTCACAATGCGAATATACTGACACAGTCCTAATTTTCTTGCTAGACACTGTCAAATCTATCCACATCAGTCGTTCGTTTACATACCTTATTGCAACTACACTGGGTTCCATTTCTTTCCTAATGAAAAGCCCTACACCCCATTGTGCTATTCCTGCTTTGACTCCTGACAGGTAGACCTTGTATTCTCCCACTTCCTCTTCTTTCTCACCCCTTACCCGAATGTCACTAACAGCTAAAACGTCCAACCCCATCTTAGTTGCAGCCTCTGCCAGCTCTACCTTCTTCCCAGAGTAGCCCCCATTGATATTAACAGCTCCCCATCTCGTTACCATTCGTTTGCCGAGTCGTATCTTAGGAGTCCCTGGTTTGTCAATTAGAGGTGGGACTCCGTCACCTCCAAAGGTCCGAGGCATTTTGCTCTGATTGTTGCCAGCATCATATTTATAGTACCAGGGAAGCAGGTTGCTAGCCTTACTTGCCCCGGGTCCCATTGAGTTTTACCCCTAACGGTTGAGGGACTAGCCGGTGGATTTGGTAGTCTTATCCGTCTGAGCACAAAGGTGGCCACGACTCGGAATATGTCCGAGATGCCCAGCTTTATTCCAAAGAAACTGGTATCCCGACTGTCAGGACCACTTACTTGGCCACTCATACGTTGCCCGTGGTTCATGAACTAGGACATGATACCAGGAACCCACACCATGAACCACTGAAGAAATGTATGATACAATAAAAGAAATTATTCAGATAATTAAGGGAGACGAAAATTTAGTAGTATGGAGGACTGGAACGCGACTGTAGGAAAGGAAGATAAGTAAAAATAGTAGGTGAACATGGACTGGGGGTAAGGAATGAAAAGAGAAGCCGACAGGTAGAATTTTGCACAAGCATAACTTAATCATAACTAATACTTGGTTTAAGAATCATGAAAGAAGGTTGCATACGCGGAAGAGGCCTGGAGACACTGAAAGGTTTCAGATACTTTATGTAATGGTAAGACAGAGATTTAGGAACCAGGTTTTAAACTGTAAGACATTTCAGGGGCAGATGTGGACCCTGACTACAATTTATTGCTTATGAACTGTAGATTAAAACTGAAGAAACTGCAGAAAGGTGGGAATATAAGGAGTTGGGACCTAGATAAACTAAAAGAACGAAAAGTTATAGAGAGTTTCAGAGAGAGTATTAGAGTACGATTGACAAGAACAGGGAAAACAAATACAGTAGAAGAAGAATGGGTAGCTTTGAGAGATTAAATAGTGAAGGCAGCAGAGGATAAAGTAGGAAAAACACAGGAGCTAGTAGAAATTCTTGGGTAACAGAAGAGATATAGAATTTAATTGATGAAAGGAGATAATGCAAAAAAGCAGTAAGTGAAGTAGGCGAAAAGAAAAATGAGATCGACAGGAAGTGCAAAATGGCTACGCAGGGAAGGCTAGAGGACAAATATATGTAGAAGCATGTATCGCTAGTGGTAAGATAGATACTGCCTAAAGGAAAATTAAAGAGACCCTTGGAGAAAAGAGAACCACCTATATGAATATCAAGAGATATTCCTAAGCAAAGGGGAATGCAGAAAGGTGGAAGTGTATATAGAGGGTCTATGCGAGGGCGTCGTACTTGAGGGCAATATAATGGAAATGGAAGAGGACGTAGATGAAAATGATGGGAGACATGATTCTGCGTGAAGAATTTGACAGAGCACTAAAAGACCTAAGTCGAAACAAGGCCGCGGGAGTAGACAAGGTTTCAGTAGAACTACTGATAGCCATGACAAAATTCCTCGATCTGGTGAACAAGATATATGAGCCAGGCGAAATACCTTCAGACTTCAAGAGAAATGTAAAAATTCCAATCCCAAAGAAAGCAGGTGTGGACAGGTGTGAAATTACCGAACTTTCAGTTTAATAAGTCACGGTTGCAAAATACTAACACGAATTCCTTACAAACGAATGGAGAAACTGGTAGAAGCCAACCTCGGGGGGGATCAGTTCGGATTCCGTAGAAATGTTGGAACATGCGGGGCAATACTGACTCTACGACTTACCTTAGAAGACAGGCTAAGGAAAGGCAAGCCTACGTTTCTAACATTTGTAGACCTACAAAAGGTTTTGTCAATATTAACTGTAATTCTCTCTTTCAAATTCTGAAGATGCCAGCGGTAAAATACAGGGAGTGAAAGGCTATTTACAATTTGTACAGGAACCAGATAGCAATTATAAGAGTCGAGGGGGATGAAAGGGAAGCAGTGGTTGAGAAAGGAGTGAGACACAGGGTTTTAGCCTATCCGCGATGTCATTCAATCTGTATATAGAGCAAGCAGAAAAGGAAGCAATAAAAAAAGGAGTAGGAATTAAAATCCAAGAAGGAGAAATAAAACCTTTGAGGTTTGCTGACGACATTGTAATTCTGTCAGATACAACAAAGGACCTGGAAGAGAAACTAAAAGGAATGGAGAGTGTCTTGAAAGGAGGATATAAGATGATCAACAAAAGCAAAACGAGGATAGTGGAATGTAGTCGAATTAAATCAGGCAATGCTGAGGGTATTAGATTAGGAATTGATACACTTGCAGTAGTAGATGAGTTTTGATATTTAGGGAGCAGAATAACTGATGGTGGTCCGAGCAGAGCGGATATAAAATGTAGACTGACTACGACACGGAAAGCGTTTCTGAAGAAGAGAAATTTGTTAACATAGAGTATAGATTTAAGCTACACGAAGTCTTTTCTGAAAGTATTTATATGGAGTAGAGCCATGTATGGAAGTGAAACATGGGCTATAAAGAATTTAGGCAAGAAGAGAGTAGAAGCTTCCGAAATGTGGTGCTATAGAAGAATGCTGGAGATTAAATGGGTAGATCACGTAACTAATGAGGAGGTACTGAATAGAATTGGAGAGTAGAGGAATTTGTGGCACAACTTGACTAGAAGAAGGGATCGGTTGATAGGACACGTTCTGAGGCATCAAGGGATCACCAATTTAGTGCTAGAGGGAAGCGTAGACGGTAAAAATCGCAGAGGGAGACCAAGAGATGAATACGTTAAGAAGATTCAGAAGGATGTAGGTTACAGTAGTTATTCGGAGGTGAAGAGGCTTGCTCAGGATAGAGTGGCACTGAGAGCTGCATCAAACCACTCTCTGGACTGAAGACTACAACAACAAGAAGTAGTTCGGTTCCTTTCGTGTGACAATACCACTGCAGTCAATGGAAACAGACTGTTTCCAGCCCATCTGGCGTGGTTTCCAGGAGTTGTGCATCAGACGCGTTACACATTTTCTCTGCGGTGTTTTAGTCATTGTTGACTTAGGACTGCTGACCGATTTCTTTCACTCCCTAATACTTCCTCTCGTTTTCGTATGTGTTTTATACTATTTTTAGAAAATGTAATTGAAATTAATCATACTGCAAACATTTTTGTGACTGCATCTATTACTAGTTTGAAAATTAAAGATGTTTTGGAGCGTGTGTACGTTACCTTAATTTTTCGACAGTAAAGCAAATAAATAGCAATAATACTTCACATTCACGATGTTTCAACAGTTATTCCGAAGGTGTGAAATCATCCAATTATAGAAGAGTGCAAGTTCATTGTTGCTTTATTCATGATCAACGTGCTGAATTCCTAGTAAGGAAAAAATAAAAGATGGCCAGTCCTATTATGAAATTTATTTGAACTTAATTCGTTTCTTCAGTAGTTTCGGATAAATAAAATAATTCGAAGTAATAATAATATTCCCTTTCTAAGCTTCCATTCAAGCAGTTAAGAAAAAGCATGTAGTCAGATTTAACCAATCAGAAATACAATGACATTTTCTCATAGTAAGGGGTACTATTTATTGTCCTATCATTTCAGTACTGAGTGTTTCTTTTATACACTAACAAACAGTCAAAATGGAACAATATCGTTAACAGTTCTGTTAAATACATAATTAGCATAAAAATTCAGAGTCGTGTTGCTAGATTTGTTACCGGCAGGTCCTATCAACACACCAGTATTGTGGTAATACTCCATGATCTCAGATGGAGGGAAGAAGACGTCTTTTCGTGAAACACTATTGCAAAAGTTTGGAGAACCGGCATTTGCAATAGTCTTCAGAAAAATCTTAGTGCCACAAACATACATCTGGCACAAGACCAGCTAATACAGTATAAGAGAAATCAGACATCGTACGGAAGTATATAGACAATTGATTTTCCCTCGTTACATTTGTGAGCGGAGCAGTATAGGAAACAACTTGCAGTAGCCCCTATTATAATGAAACCGCCTCCCTCGTTCCATGGTGGTTTGCGGAGTACGTATGCAGTGGCAGATGAACTACTTTTATTTTTCATCAGATATCTGCAGGTAGCTAAAATAAAACTTGTTAGAGAACTGCACACCTAACAACATCTTAACATAGTGCAACGGCTGCTCAACTTATTGATGCGGATTTTCTGATTGATAACACCCCTTAGCCTTACGAGTGCACACACCTGGACAGGCTGAACCAGGTGAATTCGAAGTAAAGATAATCGGATGATACAGATGCCCCGATAGCAGTTCAGCAATCGGCAGAACTGGGTACGGTCAGGTTAGTGTATGTAACTGGGTACGTGTAGGTTGGTGTATGTTTGGTATTGTAATACTATAGATTTTGTAAAAAAACACGAAGGAGAGAGTAGCGGTACATCGCAGACAGGAAAAGAACAATAAATTTACTGTATGGACTATGTTTATTTGTGGTGCTATCAAACCTTTTCTTGTCAGAATGTTGAGATTTTTATAGCCAAACGTGTAGTTGGAAAATAGTAAGCTAGAGGACACCTGACCGTGTAATTATTACCGTTAATGTAAAAAGCAACTTTGTATATAAATGGCAATGATAATGGGACTTCGTTAAAAATATACACTACAGGCTCGAATGATAGACGTAGTAATTTGAATGGGATATCGTGCTATCTGCATCGTTGCGTCACCAAACTGATAACATCCAACCAATTTAACATGCTGAAAAATACATAAAAGAGGTTATATTAGCGGAATGGCGTTTATATATAACATAATTCATGTCAAGCATCTCATTATTATTTCAATATAAGATTTTTCTAACAAAATATATAGGAACTTCTCATGCGCGAAGAAGAGAGTGAAGACAAGAGAAGACGTAAAACAAGAGTTGAGTTGTTCACCGTTTTCCATTTTTAATACAACAGGGAAATGAAATTTCGATTGGTAGTAGAATACGGTGAAATTTTGACAGTACAGTTAAATCTTTGACACGGAGTTATAATGATGTGTCACAGTATATATCACGGAATAGCTGTGGGGCTAAAAATGCAGGTCCTTTCTGATCCTTTGAGCCGGCCGGAGTGGCCGAGCGGTTCTAGGCGCTTCAATCTGGAACCACGAAAACCGCTACGGTCGCAGGTTCGAATCGTGCCTCGGGCATGGATGTGTGTGCTGTCCTTAGGTTAGTTAGGTTTAAGTAGTTTTAAGTTCTAGAGAACTGATGACCTCAGATGTTAAGCCCCATAGTGTTCAGAGCCATTTTTGATCCTTTAATTCCCACATCTACAGTTAACCGACTTCTAGTTTTAACTGGACTTTACAGTAAGAGTTCTGTTATTTGAGCAATATTTTCTGGTGACAGACTCATTTCAGGTAGTTTTCTATTGATCTGTTTGCCTGGTTAGTTTATATAAAATGCTGGAAACACTTTTCAGGCCAATTTTACGTTGATCACCTTACAGCATGCCGGACTGTTATAATATTTTAAACTAAGTAATTGAAAAAACGCAATACATCTACTTGTGTTTCAATTGTTCGAAAACAATCACAGTGTGACGTAGTCCATAACGCTAATACTTTAGATGGGCATTATTTTGATAGAGAAGCGTGTTATATGGGTGGCCGAACAGTTGAAACTAGTTTCTCGATGTGACACGGGGAAGGCAGGAGCTACGTTTGTGGTGCAGTTGGTGCCCTGACCTAGTTACTCAAGCGCACAACTCGCGAGGAAAGAAGGTAAATGTTGACATTTAGGTCTGAACTCAGCAACGTGCGCTTTGCTCTGATATTCACATTTCTATTCCGTCCTCTGAAAACATGTCCGCAGAAGAAAAGTGCGTGTGTAGCATGTTTCTATACAAACTTGAACTTTGCTCTTAGCTTCTTTCTGACTTTAAAAAGACATCTGTGAGCTAGGAAACGATACATTTTGCTGTTATCTACTTCCTCGTCTGTTGCACTACGTGAATTAACGCGGTTGCAGCTAAGTTGTAATGTCTGACAAGTTGAGACGCTTTAGTGTTGACTGGGTTAAAGACGTCAGGATACTTCACTTATCTGCTCCGTATTCATAATGTTTAATGACTGTGTGAATTGTTAAGTGATGAAGCACACCAGTATTCTATGGAAAGCCAATACGTGACCTAAATAAGTTAAAATAAGACGTAGTTTTCAATGACCTTGCACAACTGCTGTACTCACGTTCAGTCGGAAATGGTTTAGACTTACGTTCAAATTCATCCATGGCAATACCGATGAATGTTTCCCAGAATTCTCCCAAGAACGATAACCATCCTATGATGAAGTGTCTAGCAGAATATTAAAGTACTGTGCTGCACATGTTAGCCGTGTATTTAGCCATATTCGTAATTTTTCCTTTAGGAATGGTCAGTTTCCTGAGCGATTAAAGTACTCATTAGCAAAGCCGCTTTATAAAAAGGGAGAAAGGGATAATGTAGATAATTTTAGACCTATTTCTATGCCATCACTGTTTGCAAAAGTTATTGAAAAGGCTGTGTATGTAAGGATGATTGACCATTTTATATCACACGATTTGCTATCAAGTGTACAGCTCGGCTTTAAGAGTCGTTTAATAACTGAAAATGCTATATTCTCTTTTCTCTATGAGGTACTGGATGGGTTAAACAAAAGGTTTCGAACACTTGGCATATTTTTTGATTTAACTAAGACATTTGATTGTGTTAATCACAAAAGATTGCTCCAGAAGTTGGATCATTACATAATACGGGAAGTAGCTAGTAGCTCACAATTGGTTTTCCTCTTACTTTAGCAAGAGGCAGAAAAAGGTCATTATTCACAATGTTGACAACGGCTGGGGTCTGAGTGGGGTACTGTCAAGTGGGGGGTGCCCCAGGTATCAGTGTTGGGGCCACTCCTGTTCCTTATTTACATAAATGAAATGCCCTCTAGTATTACGGGTAACTCTAAAAAATTTGTGTTTGCTGATGACACTGGCTTGGTAGTAAAGGATGTTGTGTGCAACATTGGCTCGGTTTCAAATAGTGCAGTTCATGACCTAAGTTCATGGCTTGTTGAAAATAAACTAACGCTAAATTACAATAAGACTCAATTTTTACAGTTCCTAGCACACTATTGAACAAAATCTGACGTTTTCATTTCACAGAACGGCCATATGATTAGTGAAACTGAACAGTTCAAATTTCTAGGTGTTCAGATAGATAATAAACTGTCATGGAAAACCCACGTTCATGATCTTGTTGAGAGACTTCATGTTGCTATTTTTATTGTTCGAACAGTATCTGAAGTGAGTGATCTTTCGACACGAAAATTAGTCTACTTTGCTTATTTTCATTCGCTTATGTCCTATGGTAATTATATTTTGGGGTAATTCCTCCCATTCTAAAACGATATTTCTGGCTCAGAAACGGGCGGTTCGGGCAATAAGTGGCGTAAGTTCACGAACCCCTCGTAGACTCCTTTTCACGAGTCTGGGTATTTTGACGTTGGCCTCTCAATGTATATATTCCTTAATGTCATTTCTTGTTAACAACATCAGCTTATACCCAAGAATAAGCAGCTTTCACTCAGTTAATACTCGGCAGAAATCAAACCTGCATTTGGATCGGACTTCCTTAACTCACATGCAGAAAGGTGTGCAGTATAGTGCTGCATCAGTTTTCAATAAGCTACCACTCGAACTGAAAAATCTTAGCAGTAATCCACGCTCTTTCAAATCGGAACTGAAGAGTTTCCTCATGGGTCATTCCTTTTATTCTGTCGAGGAGTTCCTTGAAAAATTATGCTTATTGTTATTATATTTTTGATTGCGTTTACTTAAACTTATGGACTGACTTTTTTCGGGTTCATGAACATTTATTTTTATCTGTTATTACTTTTATGTTTTAATTTCTTCAACTGACACGTTCCATAACCTTGGAGATTTGGTCCTCAATTTGGTGCTATGGAACTTGACGTGTAAATAAATAAAAAAATAACTCCAAATGGAACTGGAGATCTGTTTATAATGATTTTTTACTGTGCCGGCGCATAAACGGGGGTAATTCATATCCCTGTCCCTTCAGCGACATCAATAAAGTTCTTTACGGAAGGGAAAAAGAAGCAAAAATTTAAGAATACGTACCTCATACTTTGCATAACTCTACTTTTTCGTTAATTGCAGCTGCTGACCACTGAACACTACCACTGCCGTCATTGTCTTAAAGACGCCAGTTTCACAGCGTTTGAAAGTCTTTAATTTCTGGTCTAACCTTTGGGCTCGGAGCATATGTCACAAAGACACACATATTTTATCTTGAAGTGCAGGTAACGTGTTCAAGTACACACACCCACCCCATACACACACACACACACACACACACACACACACACACAAGCAAACAATTAATAAATTTCGACGCGTGCTCCTTTGGTCGCCCGAAGGATATCCAGGCGATATTCAAATTCCACCATGTATTGGACAACAATTCGTGGGGGATGGATCCTATGACGACAGTAATTCTGCGCCGTAATGCTGCAACGTCGTTCACTGGTGTTTGGTTAATCTGGTCCTTGACATAATCGCAAACGAAGAAATCCAGTATTGTCATGTCCGGTAATCGCGGAGACCAGTTGATGGGATCACCACGCTCTGTCCATTTTCCCGGAAATGTTTCATCCAAATAGTCACGAACATCTAACCCCCAATGAGACGGCGCACCATCTTGTTGGTAAATTACGTCCAGAATGTCCTGAATCTATGGCACTACAAATAACTGAAATATGTTGTAAGGTAGCAGATTTTGCACCTTACATGATGCTAAATCAGTACTGATACACAGAATAATAATTGATAATTGGCCCACCGGTAGGAGAGAATGGACGCAGAAAAGGAGGTTGTGTGTGTCATGTCAGACTAACGAGATGGGCTCAGAGGCTGGACCACGGCCGGAGCCCCTAAGGAAGGTGTTTATGTCACGTCAAACTAACGGGATGGCCGCGGCCGGACCCCTTTGTCGGCTGGCACTTCAGACCACCAAAGACGTTCGGAGAGGCTGGGCCATCACAACTAGAAGCGAGAAGGAGCTATATGCGAAAGAGAGAAAGACGATTTCGCGCCACAGTGGAAAATTTGCGGAAGACTGTGACGGGATTGGCGCAGAGCGCGTAGAGATACGTGCTAAAAGTTTGGCGGCAACAGTAACCGCGGGAGAATTCTGTGTCGTGGTTGGGTACAAACGCGCACGGATACATGGAAGTCTTGATCGTGATTGGATACCAACGCGCACGGATCCATGCGGCGAAGAACGGCCATGTTTGCAAAAACTCGGAAGGAGGACTCTGGGGTCGGCTGTGGAGGAGAGCAGTCGCGGTGTCTGGCTGCCCTGCTTGGAGAGCGTGGAGAGAAGTAGGTTGGAGAAGTTACCGGCATTGAGTCCAGTGGTTGCTCTCCTGTATCATTTCTGTGATACTCTCTCCCATATTTCGCGATAATACAAAACGTGCTGCCTTTCTTTGAACTTTTTCGATGTACTCTGTCAGTCCTATCTGGTAAGGATCCCACACCGCGCAGCGGTATTTTAAAAGAGGACGGACAAGGGTAGTGTAGGCAGTCTCGTTGGTAGGTCTGTTACATTTTCTAAGTGTCCTGCCAATAAAATGCAGTCTTTGGTTAGCCTTCCCCACAACATTTTCTATGTGCTCCTTCCAATTTAAGTTGTTCGTTATTGTAATACCTAGGTATTTAGTTGAATATACGGCTTTTAGATTAGACTCATTTATCGTGGATGACTTCACACTTTTCTTTATTTAGGGTGAACTGCCACATTTCGCACCATTCACATATTTTTCTAAATCGTTTTGCAGTTTGTTTTGGTCTTCTGATGACTTTATTTGTCGATAAACGATAGCGTCATCTGCAAACAACCGAAGACGGCTGCTCAGATTGTCTCCCAAATCGCTTATATAGATAACGAACAGCAAAGGGCCTATAACACTACCTTGGGGAACGCCAGAAATCACTTTTGCTTTACTCGATGACTTTCCGTCAATTACTACGAACTGTGAGCTCTCTGACAGGAAATCACAAAACCAGTCACATAACTGAGACGATATTCCATAAGCACGCAATTTCACTACGAGGCGCTTGTGAGGTAAAGTGTCAAAAGCCTTTCGGAAATCCAGAAATACGGAATCGATCTGAAATCCCTTGTCAAAGCACTCAACACTTAAAGTGAATAAAGCGCTAGTTGTGTTTCACAGGAACGATGTTTTCTAAACTCAAGTTGACTGTGTGACAAAAAATGGTTCAAATGGCTCTGAGCACTATGGGACTTGACTTCTGAGGTCATCAGTCCCCTAGAACTTAGAAGTACTTAAACCTAACTAACCTAAGGACATCACACACATCCATGCCCGAGGCAGGATTCGAACCTGCGACCGTAGCGGTCGCGCGGTTCCGGACTGTAGCGCCTAGAACCGCTCGGCCACTCCGGCCAGCGGCTGTGTGTCAATTGACCATTTTCTTCGAGGTAATTTATAATGTTCGAACACAATATATGTTCTAAAATCCTGCTACATATCGACGTTAACGATATGGACCTTTAATTTAGTGGATTACTCCTACTACCTTTCTTGAATATTGGAGTGACCTGTGCAACTTTCCAGTTTTTGGGTACGGATCTTTCGTCGAGCGAACGGTTGAATTAGATTGTTAAGTATGGAGCTAATGCATCAGCATACTCCGAAAGGAACCTAACTAGTATACAGTCTGGACCAGAAGACTTGCTTTTATTAAGTGATTTGAGTTGCTTCACTACCCCGAGGATATTTACTTCTACGTTACTCATGTTGACAGCTGTTCTCAATTCAAATTCTGGAATATTTACTTCGTCTTCTTTTGTGAAGGCATTTCGGAAGTCTGTATTTAGTTACTCTGCTTTGGCAGCACTGTCTTCTATAGTATCTCCATTGCTATCGCGCAGAGAAGGCATTGATTGTTTCTTGCCGTTAATATACTTCACACACGACCAGAATCTCTTTGGATTTTGTGCCAGGTTTCGAGACAAAGTTTCGTTGTTGGAAAGTGTTATAGGCATCTCGCATTGATGTCCGCGATAAATTTCGAGCTTCTGTATAAGATCGCCAATCTTGGGGATTTTGCGTCTGTTTAAATTTGGCATGTTTGTTTCGTTGTTTCTGCAACAGGGTTCTAACCCGTTTTGTGTACCAAGGAGGATCAGCTCCGTCGTTTGTTAATTTATTTGGTATAAATCTCTCAATTGCTGCCAATACTGTTTCTTTGAATTTAAGCCACATCTGATCAACACTTACATTATTATTTTGGAACCACATCTGATCAACACTTACATTATTATTTTGGAATGAGTGGAGATTATCTCTTAGGAAGGCGTCAAGTGACATTTAACCTGCTTTTCTGAATAGGTACATTTTTCGCTTATTTTTCGGGGATTTGGGGATTACAATATTCAATCTCGGTACGAAAAACCTTTGTTCACTAATCCCTGAATCGGTTTTGATGCTCGTTATTAACTCAGGATTATTTGTTGCTAAGAGGTCAAGTGTGTTTTCATAACCTACATATCTTCATTGCTTGTCGTGAGTGTTACAGGAGACCGCTCCAAGGCGAACGGTCTGACAGCAGCGTCCATACTGTCTGTTCTTAGCGTTCCTATGTACACTTGCTGCCCGGTAGCAGTCTTAGTTTTACAGTTTACATATGCCAAGTGCGCTATTAAAGTTTCACACACTGTTCTTTGCATCCTGCACCCAGGAGTTTACATTTGATCGTAGCGTATTCTTTGCTGTCACCAGTGTACAGAAACGGTGAAAGGTCTGGATATCAGTAGCAATAAATGTCCTGCACCGCTTCTCGGAATTTGAGAGTTGGCATCTCCTATCTAGTGGCTTGAAGACTGTATGAATCGTAGAGAAGAGGGAGTCCATAAGCATTTAGTTCTGGAATATTAACAGCAGAAATATGTACGTCCACGGGGAAAACTAGTACCATTTCTTGTGACGCGCTTCACTTTATACTACAAAGCCGTCGTCACACGCACCGTGCATTCTAACGTTGAGCGGCGAGCGTGCCGAGTTTATCAAGTCATAGCGTGGAAGAAACAAGTTGGGGAGTCTTTTCGAACTCTCAGAGCAATATATTATGAGTCAGATATTCTGAACGTGCGTCTGAACGTTGACCAATGAGATGAAAGGACGCCACCTACGTTACATGACGTCATCTCTCTTCAGTTGCAGACGCCATATTGGCTTTCAGTTGAAGTCCATATGTATGTATACTGAGAATATCTCGAACACCCGTCGTTAATTGTAAGATAAAACGACAAGAAACGTCATATTATCATAACTTTCATATTATGCAAGTGTGCCGTTTCGGGGCAACAGCGCTCTGACGATCCACGAAAACAAGATTTCTACGTGCAGTTTGTTTTAGTTAAATGTCAGTTAGTCACATATCTACCGTTGACGCTTTCAGGAAATGATAAGGAGCAAAAATTGTGATTGTATCAGTAATGGTCGGTACAGCGTAATGAATCGAGATCTCGAGTGCAAAAGTGATGTCGGTGTTGTGTTCTTGGTCAACGTCCCATTAAATCTAATTATTTTTTTTACTAACTTTCACCATTTCTAGTAGGTCCTGAAACGTTCTTATCAGTTCCGTAGAATGTATTCATTAACATTCATTGTTACAAGTGCGCTCATTCTGAGAAGTGAATTTGCTCGATTGGCGTTACGTACAATACAGCTTGCACTACGTGCGGTAAGATATTTTGCACTTCCGTCTTTCAAGTTGATTGGACCTGGTACTTTTCTTTTTGGCTTACAGCGTGTTCATTGTACTGAAGGTTTTATTTATGTATATTACAGACAGAACAACAAGGCTACATTACGGACAATAGACGAAATATGCGTTTTAATAGAGCTAACGTAGGAATTTTAGGTCCGTTCATTTCGTAAACAGTGTGATTTGCGAGCCAGATACAGGCGATAAGTGCCGCAGAAGCGCGATGCGGTAGCGTATACCAAGTTGAGACACACGTACAGTATGCACAAGTCGAATCGTGTCTGAGTGTTCAGCAGCACGTTGACCTCGGCACGCTCAACGTTGACGTTCGAAAGCAGGCGACGGCTTAACAGTTCTACTTGCTGCAGGAACGTTAGAGCATTTCTTTGTTTCCAGTTGTGTATGTGTGTGTGTGTGTGTGTGGGAGGGTGGGGGTGGAGGGGGAGGGGTCGTGTTCTAGAGGAGTAAAGGGGGGGGGGGAAGTATCGAGTTTCAGTATATGCCTGAGTGACGTATCGTTTGGTCAGCATGTACAGCAGAAAATTAAATTAAAATACGAATAATCTCCAAAATCAACAAAACTTACCTTCCAGATAGTACTCGATCAGTAATTGAAAATTCATGAGCAGCTGTTGGAAAGAAATAAAGGCGGAGATTAATGTTGAGGAACCCGTTGAGAACGAGGTTATTAAAGGTGGAAAACTTTACTCTAAGGGAAGAAATATGTGGAAGGTGCTCGGCAGTGATCTGGTGAAAGGAAACAATGAAGGGTTCAACTGAAGTGATTTAGGGAAACAAGAGAAAAACTGGATATTTGTGATATGGCGGCAGTTTCAGTAGTATTCCTCAAGAACAAGAATCCATTGTCTTCACCAGAGCGTCACCTCACTCTGCAGCTGACAAGACCGCTGTAACTGTCGGAATATTCCTCAACCTTCTGGGTTTTTTCTCGCGTTAGTGTATTATTTCAGGTGAATACTGAGATCCTCCCTCGAACGCAACTATAGTCCTGCCTCTGTTCGCTTACTAGGTCACGTCTAAGAGATTAATAGCTGAATATGTTCTGTAAATGGTGCTCCACAACTTTCATATGTGGCATGGAAGTTTTTGTACGACGAGGACCTGCTATTAAAAGTACTTTATTATGGTGTGACTAGTTTCGGTACAGATTACAATGTACCTCAGATACGTATGTTTCACTCTGTGGAAGAAAGTGAGCCGGGAGTACTGCACGATTCCTCTAGCACACAATGCCTAGTAAACATTGTGGAAAAATATTATCATTTTAGCAATTTGCTGTCACTGTGGACCCAGTCGTAACCGATAAAATGAAAGGGTAATGAAGTTGTCCACAGGAAGGTCGTAACGTCAGAATACTATAGCTAAATGCAGGCAGACGAGCAGACGATCAATAGTTGGTACAGCGGTCGGTTGTTGAAGCCGAACGCACGTAAATGTAATGTTTGCGCATAAATGAGGGGAAGACGCATTACTCTTCGACTGTTCGATGAATCACTAGAAACAGCAAGAACCACAAAATAACGAGGACTAACCCTCCGAACTGACCAAAAGTGGAACGATCACTTGATAATCACACTCTCATATAACTGAACGGGGGGATGCAAGACTTTCAATTGGACACCATTTCGGCTTCTTGCCTGTCTCTAACATACCCCACGTATCCACCAGAAGAAAGGGGACCTACACTTTAATATGGAATCTGAATCACGTGTCGTTCCTGGCTATTCCTCATGTCGTTAGGGCTAAGTCAAAAGCAGACTGAAAATTTTCGGAATGCAACCGCGATTCGATTTCGAGAACTCTCGATTACCTGACACGCGCTTTACTGCACTGGTGTGCAAAACTTGAGGACGAAAGTAACTTTCGCATGATGTGTCATTTCCAAATAAAATAGCTCAATGGAACATGGACCATACGTAGAAAGTACTGCTACAGTATAATCAAGAAGGTAACTGAAAGAAATACGCAATAATAGCAGCACGTATAACACTTATATTCAATGACAATAAATATAGTGAAGTTACTGCGATTCAGTCGGCAGGACATGGTTCTTAATAGAATGTGTGATCACAATACACGCAGTGCATGCTCATGAACGTGCTACTATGCCGGCCACAAGGTTGGTAAAGAGTTGTTGCGGCAGGGCGTTCCATTCCTCAACCAGCGCGATTGACCATGTCCTGCCTTTTCTAACGTCCAGGGGAGCATCATGGATAGCAGTGACTTCAACGCATGTAACTGTTTTTGAATGTAAGTGTCATTTCTGTCCGTCTCGTTGTGTATTTCTTTCAGTTAGCTTCTATACTATAACGTAGCAGTTCTTTCTTTGTAACGTCCAAGTTTCATCGAGCTATGTTACTTGGCAGTGATATACACCCGCATATTACTTCCTTCCTTAGGTTTTGCGCACCAATGTATTACACCATCAGGCCGACAACGATAAGATAGACCTAGTTGTAGGGAAAACACATGTCAGTCTGAGATTAATTTGAAGAATATCAAGGAAATGTAATTCTACTGAGGAAGAAACGCCATTCCACTGGTTCTACAGTGCTGGGACGCTTTTCAGATCGAATTGATAGCGGAATAAAGAAGATCAAACGAAGAACAGTGCGTATCGTCACGGACTCGTTAGATACGAAAGGCTTTGTGTATAATGGGGAGAGTTTTACCGTTGAAATTCCGAGTGTGCTGTCCAAGAATAGCCTCCAACATGTACCCCATGAAAAAACTCGTACTTCTCACACTCTATACGCGAATTGAAAAGGAAAGAGAGAAAATGGTAGGGGTGCCAGATGTCCTCTCTTCCACACATGGTAAGCTAACTTTAGGAATATAATTGACGATTTAGATGAGAATACCTTTACTGTGAGCAAGTTTTTCCATAAAGCGCTGGGAGAATATCACAATACACGCAATGATGCACTAAGAGAGTTTTGTGGCCCCTGGCACAATTTGCGAAAGCCGTAAAGCGGTCATATTAAGTTTTCTGGGCATGGTGCCGCGCCATATTGCAAAATAACTATCACTGAGTAAGACCGGAATTTTGGCCGCACTCGGAGTTACCTTCCTCTGGGTGTAATTTGTATATTATATTTCGTCATCACTCCTCTACAGAGCATGACATTACATCACAATTTCAAAATCTTTGATATCTTATACAACTGACCCTGGACGACAAAATACGCCAGCAGTCAGAGAAATGCCAATGCGACCGTGGCTGAAACTTTGCTTTTAATCAGTGACAGTTATTTTACAATGTGATGCAGGGGCATACACAGTGAACACTTATCTTAACTGTCTCTGCCGCAGAAGCTTACGCAATGTTCCTCACGCGTTTCAGTTAGCGACACTTCGAGTGCGGAGCCGATTTTATTGGGCTTTACGTTGATGCAGCCGTGCCGCGTGCTGGTGATCACGTGACGTGTGTACTCGAGTGAAATGGAAAACGTGACAGCCAGAAGAGGGGTTTATCGGAAACCAAAAATCGTTGCCGAGTATAATGAGGGAAATCTGCTATTCACCATTCTGATGAGATGAGTACATAAATCAGTCTACTGAGAAAGATAGTAAAATGGTATCGAATGTTAGCATTCTTTTTGAAAACCGCTGTTGTGAATGCGTTATATGTATTCCAAGACGTGGCGGGTCGCAAAGTGCCAATCACGATATTTGGGAAACAGTTGGCACGGCAGCCTCATGATGAAACCCCAGTCAGTATCGATACAAGAAGAAGCGAACACCGGTCGGACAAAAAGGAAGGAAAGGGGCATAAAGTGCTTAGCTGTTGTCCTGAATGTTTCAAGACAAACACAAACACATTCGGGCGCCGTGCAGCTAGAAAATCAACTAAACAGGCAGTTACTTTCTGTAGAACTTGCAAATCTAATTCTCGCCTATGTACTGTATGTTTTAATAAACTTCACTAAAGTTACACTTGTTTTTTAACTTTGTTACTGCCGTTCCCATGTACTGATGTAGTCCAAACGAAAAGTACACTATCAGGCTCAAAGGACTGTCGGCTTCCAAACCAGGAGCCCACTATTAGTCCTAAGAGACTGACGACGGGCTTGACGTGTTACTAGTGTAAAAAAAAACCCTATTTATGAAAAATGAAACTCCTCCAGCTGTACTTAAATTTTCATATTTATTTGGCCACTAGTTTCGACGTAGCGTCAACGCCATATTCAGGCCCTATACAACACACCATACATAAAACAAACAATGTGAGACATAAGTAGTCTGTGAGCTATTGTACTAAATAAATATGTTATAAACAAATTATATAAAGGATGACTTCATTAAAAGTAGTTACATTCCGTTCATTTTCAAAATGGTTCAAGTAGCTCTCAGCACTATGTGACTTAACATCTGAGGCCATCAGTTCCCTAGAACTTAGAACTACTTAAACCTGACTAAACCAAGAACATCATACACATTCCTTCGATCACGTGATGCATTATCGCGAGATATGTCCTTCTGTTAACGGTTACCAGATGTCTGGTAACCATTATACCAATCATTAAGAAGGACTTTTATGGTTATGTGTCTTATATATGAGAATTTGGTTCTAGATTGTGTAGAATCTCGTATATTTGGATTGCTTCCCCTGGTGTGACGATTTTTCCGTTTATTATTGATTACAAGATAAGTAGTTCATGTTTCTGTACTCGTTTATATGTACTACAGAGGTCACCATGTTGACACTTCGATGAAAGAACAAGCCTCTCTTAGACAGAATCTATACTTGACACATTATCATCTTTCATTTATACGAGTCAGTGCTATAATTCAATTTTATCCTAATTATTTGATAAGTCTTTTATTCAGAATAGTTTTACCCCCACTCTCATTATCGTTCTCGTAAATGAGTGGATAGTCAATATATTTAAACTAGTAATTTTATACAAGAACATGTTTATAAAGCTAGGAGAAATGAGTGAGTACTTATGGTGCAGTGATGATATAAATGTTAGACTTTAGTCGCCCAGGTAAGTGGGCGGTTAGCTTACGTATGACAATACGAGAGTTATACTTTGTATATCTTACTGTGTACTCTTCTTTAGTAATTAGTTATTAGAGGAACTACAAGTTTTTTACATATGTGACGAACTGTTTGGACTGACAACACACTGTTTACTTCTATTTGGAGCACTGTTATGTACTTGATCGTTCTTTTGCTAATGCAGGCCTATTAGAATTAGATTATTTTAGACCTGGGTTGCGGCCATAAATGAGGCATCGACATTGAAATGGTACATTTGGTGGCATGTTAGCTTAAATTTCTCTCGTTGGAATGAGTAGATTCATGAATTGACTCATGTGTATTTACTTTACACCATCGACTACCTTTTAATATATTAACTGGGTTCCATACCATTCTTCCAGTTCCTCCTCACTTGTGTTTCGTATCTTTTGCATGATGTTGTTTAAGTAACCTATTTCATTTTGTTACTTTATAGTGATGACGATACAGTGTTATGCAAACGTAACTCCTTTCCATCTCTCCCACCCTTCACTATTTATAAACAATGGAATCATATCTTACAAATGTATGATTGGCATTGCATATTTTCCTTCCTGTTAGTTAAATTGTGCACACAAAGAAGGGTTTAGGGTATTATTATTCGCTTTTAACACAATTTTAGTACTGTCTCATGCCTATATTATTATCTCTAAGAGTAAAAGTTTGTCACCTAGACTTATATATACCCACATTTTATTCAAATGTCTGATATTGATCTGTAATGGAAATAACCGTGTATATATAACCTCATTTCTGCTTGTTTGTACCATATAATTTGCTAATGTCAAGGTAAATTGCATCTTAATGAAAATGAACGAAATGTAACTACTTTTAATGAGGTCATACTTTATATAATATGTTTATAACATATTTATTTTGTACAATAGCTCACAGACTACTGATGTCTCACATTGTTTGTTTTATGTATGGTGTGTTGCACAGGGCCTGAAGATGGCGTTGACGCAACTTCGAAACTAGTACCCAAATAAATATGAAATCTTAAGTATTGCTGGCGGGGTTTCATTTTTAATAAAAATTATAGCAGCTCATATCGCACTATCATCCAATTTAAATATGGATGTACGAAGAATAAAAAAACCCGATGGCTGTAATCATTCTGTGTGTAGTAGGATGTGGCGGTAGGCCATAGCTCTCCTGCCCGCTTCGGCGGAGGCAGAGGAATGCTGCGACCACACGCGGTCTCGCCGCTTGCTGCGCACGTGTGCGCCGCAGCCTGGGAGGCAGGCCACCCGCCGGACGCGGCAGCAGGTGTTGCGACGCGCCGCCAGGCCTCCTGCTGAGAGGCGGCTGGCCTTACGCGCCGCTAAGTGGGTTGCGCCGCAGCTCACAAGACAGAGTGGACGTTCTGCGAATTACTGGAATAACCAGCTGACTAAAGCAACGTACAAAAGAAAAGAGAACTTTACCACAAATGAGAACCAACATACAACTCTGTTCATGAGAACCAAAGTGTACATAAAGAAATTAATGTTAGGAGCGTTCAGTAAATTCGAAAGAAAAATTTCACCTTTCCACCTGATGAACTATTTTTCGCAGCGAAATAATAAATTGTATTTATCTCCTTTTCATTTCTACGTGCAAACAGCTGTATTTCTTCGATACTGAATTTTCACACTGCGAAGAAGAGTTCGCTATATGTGACTTCTTGGACAACAAAACTACGTGCCGGACCGGAAATCGAACCTGCAACCTTTCTCATTGGCCAACGATTTCTAGAATTTTGGAAACAATCGCCTAGGCCCTGAATGAGCAGTTTTCTCCGAATATCGCTTCTTCCAGAAATGATAGTCCCTCAAGATATGCAGGAGAATTTCTGTGAAGTTTGGAAGGTAACGTAGAGGCACTGGCGGTAATGAAAATCTGAAGAAATGTCATGAGAAGTGGATGGATAACTCAGTCGGAAGAACTATGACAGCGAAAGGCAAAGGTTCCGGGTTCGATTCCCGGTCCATTCCACAGTTTCAATCTTCCAGGAAGTTTAAGTTGTGTTTACTGATTTCCACTTCAGTTGCAATAGACTTCGGAGCCACAAGGCACCATATTGAGGCATATAATGCAAGAATCGATCTGCAATATATACACGGGTTTATAATCGGAACATGAGGCAGCTTATCAATTTTTTTCGTCAGTCTTTAGAGTGCTTTGATGCTGTCCGCGACGACTTCCACTCTTGTGTCAATCTCTTTATGTTAGAATTACATGTACACTTAACGTTGTATCTTGGACATGTTCCAATCTCCAATTCCCCTGTAGTCTTTACCCTCTGCAGTTCCTTGTGCTATCATGGAGGTTATTCCGTGATGCCTTAAAACATGTCCTACCAAACCGGCCGAGGTGGCCGAGCGGTTCTAGGCGCTACAGTCTGGAACCGCACGACCGCTACGGTCGCAGGTTCGAATCCTGCCTCGGGCATGGATGTGTGTGATGTCCTTAGGTTAGTTAGGTTTAAGTAGTTCTAAGTTCTAGGGGACTGATGACCTTAGAAGTAAAGTTCCATAGTGCTCAGAGCCATTTTTTTCTCCCACCAGCTTGTTATTCCTTTCTGGCAGCATTTTCCGTGTTTACTTATTTCGGTAATTATGCGGATAACCTCCTCCTTTCTTATCGGTCCACCCGATTTTGAACATCTGTCTGTAGGACTACATATCTAACGCTCCGATTCTCTTCTTTTCCGGCCTTCGCACAGTCCGTGATTCCCTTCCACAAAAAGTTGACAAAAAAAAGGTCAGTGAAATTTATTCCTCAGATTAAGACCTACCTTTCATACAAGCAGACTACTTTTAACTAGAAATCCCTATTTGTTTGTGCAAGTGTGCCGCTTATCTTCTCTTTGTTTCGTCCATCATGTGTTATTTTGGCTCAAGACAGCAACATTGTTTCATTTTGTCTACTACGTGGTTATACTCTCAATCTATGGTCTGTGCTCATTTGACTGTTCGCTCCATTTAACAGCTCCTTCAATTTACAGGTCGAACAACAGAAGACAAAGATAGCATCCTCAGATACGCCCACTGCGATTCGAGTACTTCTCTCTAGGTTTTATGTAGGACAGCCACAAAAGTATTTTTTATTGGCCAGTTTCATTCAGTTTAACAAGAGATTCGTCGGGAACTGAGGAATTCATAGTTCAAAGTAATCATTCAGCTATTTTGAACTGTCAGTTTCACAGTTTCTAACGATGCTCTTGTTAAAGTGAGTGGAACCAGCCATAAAAATTATTGTTTATGACTTTTGGCTGTACATTAGATTTAACACCAACAAAGTTTCTCCTGCAAACAATGCCTGTTCTCGCAAAATTTTCCATTCTTCTTACTTGTTCTTGGTTCTTGTACATACTGTGTATTACCAGTCCTTTGCTACAGCGTACACCAGCTTTTCTGAGAATTTCGAAACTCTTGTACTATTTTCCTAGGACGGTGAGTCATATAAAGTGTATTGAGTTTTCTTATATCAAGAGCCCCTGTCAAGAGAAATGTCAGAACTGCTTCTCTCCAACCTTTACTTTCCATAAAATGAAAACGGAAAAAAATGCAAGCCTCACAATACTTTTCCATTCAGTTGTATATTATTCTTATCAGCAGCTTGCATGCATGATCTCTTAAACTGATTCTGCGATAGTTGTCGCATTTATCTATCTTTGTTATCTTCGGTGTTATGTGGATGTTAGTCTTCCAATGGTATGTCTCCAGTCCCACAGATCCTGACACTGACTTGAATAATCGTTTGGTTGCCACATCCCCCAACTATTTTAGAAATTTCGGACGAATGTTATCAATGCCCTCCGCCTTTGGTCTCAAGTCTTCTAAATCTCTGCCAAACTCTAATACGGCATCCCGTACGTCTTCCGAATCGATATTCATTTTTTCTTCTACCACGTTAGCAGACAGTTTCCGTCCCTCGTAGAGCCCTCATTATACTCTTTCCACCTGTCTGATCGCTCCTCTGCTTGCACTCCTAGTGTCGACATCTTCGCGTTTAATTTCATCGAAAGTTATTTTGAGTTTTATGTGTGTTGAACCTCTCATTCCAACAGCTATTTCCTCTTTGAGTCATTCACACTTTTCCTGCAGCCATTTCGCTCTAGCTTCTTCGAGCTTCTTTTTGATCATACCTAACCATTCCTATCATTTTCTGTACAGTTTAGTATTTCCTACTTTCGTTGGTCAAGTGAAGTATTCCTTCCGTTACCTTCCTCGTACAAATTCTGTGGTTGCCCGTTTTAGGGACCTCCGTTCTTCCTCAACTGACCTTCCTAGTGTAGCACTCCTTACTGACGACGTTTCTGCAACCTTAGAGAACTTCAAATGCAGATCATCATTTTTCGGTACTGTCGTATACAACTTCAATACATATTGCCTCTTACTGATGATTCTTTTTAATTACAGCCTATTGTTAACTATTACTAAGCTCTGCTCCTGTGTAAACCTTCAAATCCAGTATCTATGTGTCATTATGGTGAGTCCGGCTGGTATAACCCATTAAAAAATATGAAAACAGTTCAACTGTGAAAATGTTAACAACTCTTTTCCTCTCTTATTCCATCACGAAGGAAGCAACAAGAGTAAGAGCAAGACACACCAGCATGGCTTCGACTTTCTCACTAGTTTATAAGTTTGCAAAAGCAACGCGGGAGACCTCTTCATATTATAGCGCATATCATCTTTTTCTCTTCTTATTTTACATCATCGCGCTTTGCAGGATCCACACATGGCAATTAGCGTATGATAGATCTGCCACTTCCGGTGGCCTTATGCCCTCTCTGACGACACAGTGTATCCTGAGTCAGACAGAATGGGCGTCATGTACGCTGACCTTCTGTGAATATTCTTTTTCTCATTTAGATACAATCAGCTGCTATGTCTGACATTTTAAAAGTTGACGAGCTTGTGAAAGTGATACCGAGACATACAAATGGAATAAATTGTTTCGACCATTATGGCCTGTTTTAATGACGACTGCAATTGATTAGGCGATTCACAAACCACTATACTGATGAAAAAAAACGCAATAACAATAAAAAAATAATGTAGAGTAATGAAATTTCTCGACTACATTTGTCTAGGTAACATAATTAAATGATTAACATCGGAAGAATCACGGGTTAATGTAAGCACAAAATGGACCATTGCAAGTGTGAAAAGCTGGTACATTAATAACCGGTGTAATCGCCAGAAAGTTGGATGCAAGTATGCAAACGTACGGGTACCAGATGTCAGTTTGAGGGAAGAAATTCCATGACTGTTGTACTTGAGTGGTCAATACGGGGACGGTTAATGCTGGTTGTGGATGACAGTGTAGTTGTCATCCGATGACGTTTCATATGTGCTCGATTGCAGACCGCTCTGGTGGTCGAGCAGGCCACGGCAACATGTCGACACTTTGTAGAGCATGTTGGGTTACAACAGCGGTATGTGGGCTTTCGTTATCCTGTTGGAAAACACCCCCTGGAATGCTGTTCACGAATGGCAGCACAGTAGGTTGAATCACTAAATTTACATACGAATTTGCAGTTATAGTTTGGGGAATAACAACGAGAGTGCTCCTGCTGTCATCCGAAATTGCACCTCAGGCCATAACTCCAGGTACAGATCTATTGCGTCCAGCCACGGACAGGTTGGTTGCAAGTCCTCGACTGGCCTCCTTCTAACCAACACACGGCTGTCACTGGCACCGAGGCACAACCAGTTTTTATCAGAAAACACAACAGACCTCCATCCTGCCTTCCAGTGAGCTCTCGCATGACACCACTCAAGCCACAAGTGGGTGTTCAAAAATGGTTCAAATGGCTCTGAGGTCATCAGTCCCCTAGAACTTAGAACTACTTAAACCTAACTAACCTAAGGACATCACACACATCCATGCGCATGGCAGGATTCGAACCTGCGACCGTAGCGGTCGCGGGGTTCCAGACTGAAGCGCCTAGAACCGCTCGGCCACAACGGCCGGCACAAGTGGGTGTGTTTTGGACTCACTGTAATGAATGCTGCAGGGCTTCTGGCTTGGAGCTGTCCTTGAAGTAACCGATTTGTAGCAGCTGTGTCACTGTGGAGCCAACTGCGGCTCAAACTGCTTCTGCAGATGCAGTACGATGCAACAGAGCCATAAGCCGAACACGATGGTCTTCCACCTCAGTAGTGCAACGTGGCCGTCTGGAGCCCGGTCTTCTAGAGACCGTACATTCTCGTGACCACCGCTGCCAGAAATTATGTACAATGGCTACATTCCTGCCAACACTTTCTGAAATATCGCAGTAAGAACATCCAGCTCCTCGTGCCCCTATTACACGACCCCATTCACACCCAGTGAGATATTGATAATTGCATCATTCTCGCCTTAAAGATATTCTTGCCTCGCATCAGCTCACTATGTCCAATCTCCAACAGGTAATATCGCTTTCGACCGTTACAAATTGCACTTAAAGCAAACCTGATTTGCATCCTCATAGCGCCACTCTTATGCGATTGGTGTGAAATCTATCAGATATAGAAACACGCCTACCAGCCTTTGTTTACGTGTCACATCTACTTATTGGTGTTGCGATTTTTTCCGTCAATGTATTTTCTATGCCAGTCACTTCTTATTTACGTGCATATGTGTTCCGTTGTTGTGCCACCATATCGATGTGGATTTCATTCTGTGTATGTCTGCAATTCCTGTTGTGGGATGCTTAATGGATATAGTTTAGGAAGTCAGCGATAAGACGGGCAGCACAGGCGTCGTCTTGCACCAGTAGGAAATATGTACGTAGCTACGCGTGGTATATGCAGAAACTTTGCTTAAAGTGTAACGTAAGTAAATACTGTATTCATAGAGCCATACCAGAGCTATGTTGGTTATTACTATGCTTTGGAATTAAATACTTTCAAGTCTTGCAACACAAAGATATTAGAAGTTGTGTCTAAGATTTAGAAAGACAAAAAGAGGTTATGTCTACGCATATGACATACTTAGTGCCGCTGGTAGAGGAAACCATGTTGATTGTCTGTTTAATCACCTTCGAAAAACTTTTCAATCAGTACTGCATCGACGCATTCTAAGGGAAGTGCATGTCTGTAAGATAAACTCTGTCTGATAAAAAATATATGGACAATTATTGGTGGACATTAACATGGAGAGTGTCCATTCTTCGACTTTATGAAGACTTGGGCTCTGATGCGGACACTTTCGATGAAGTGTCTCAATTGTTGGAGGAATAGAGGAATGCCAGCCCATTCTTCCTTAGGAACCGTAGCCAAAGGAGGTAGTGGAGTTGAACGCTGAGGTCTGGAGCGAAGTCAATGTTCTAACCCGTTCCAAAGATTCTCCATTGGGTTCATGCCTAGACTCTGGCCACGCTAGTCCATTTTAGTAATGTTATTGTCCACAAACCAATGCTTCAAGCAGTTGTTTTACGACACGGTGCGTTATTTTTCTGTTACAAGCAGTCATTGTCTCAGAATTGTTTCTCTATTGTACACACTACACGCTGCTGTAAAATGCGCTCATATTCTTCCGCAGGTAGCGTTTTCCTACGCACAATAAGGGGACCACATCCCAACTATGAGAAAAAAGCCCATACAGTAACAGCACCTCCTCCATCCTCCACTGTTGGCACCACACATGCTGGCACGTAATGCACTTCAACCTTTCGGAAATGCGAAACCTGTAAAGTTGATGCGTTAAGTTATTCTGAAAGCGGTGCTGATATTCAAGATAATAAAAGCGGGTTAAAAGCTGTAAGCTATCTGGGGAAGCATTAATGAGCAACTGTTTCACCAGGTATCCAGTCTAGTTTACCAAATTGCCAACCAGACTAACATTAACTATAATCTTATAATAGTCATCTTACGACAACATATAAAGAGAATTTAAATAAAAAAAGATAAATCAGTTTATATGTGGACATTTATTTTAACATTGATCATTGTTCCGTTACAATGTCAGCATATTAAACTTGATTCATAACTAAACTGGTGCCTTGTTTAGGATTGTGAAAATGTGAGTTTGTAATCATACGAAACACATCAAATACGGATCCAACATTGGGAGACTGTATACAACACTGCATTCATAAAAAAATACACGAAGAACGTTGAAATATATGCAAGAGAAAATTAACCACAACCAACCGATTCAATTTTCACTAAAAGAAGTTACGGTCGTAGCGCAATCCTGTCCGTCATGAAATTACCACACACTGGTATACTAAATTCATACTAATTGTCTGTGAAATCTTCTCAAAAAGAATAGCTGAGGGCTACTTTGATGATTACACCACATGCTTAACATGGTCAACTTGGTTTACACAAAGAGTGTAACTGCACAATAATTTTGATAATTAAAATAAATTACATCGAAACGCAATTTACAAAAGAAAAACCTCGAACTGGTTACTGTCGCCATACCATTAACCTGATGGGTCAAACAATTATATAAGCACGTGGTACTGGTCTCACAAAGTACACCCCACGTGGGTTGAACATAAAAGAAGTTGCTATACTGAAAAATATTGTCAAGACGAGACGTTATAATCTCATGCACATTCGCATTTAAGATTGATGATGTTAGTTAGAGTTACAGATCATCAACACATGGTTCCACTTTGCTCACAAAGTAGTGACAAAACAACTACTGGAAGATATTCTGAACTTCACACTCGAATTACACTGCGTTGCAATTTAAGATAACATAAGATATTTTAGATCTAAACCTGAAACAAAGGTGATTAAATTTCCAGTTAGGCTGAACTTAAGAAATCCATTGTCCTACAGACTTAGCAGAGACGCACTTTGCCGGAGATCTTACCACTTCAGACGCTCGCCGCAGACAGACTGGCGTGGGCCCCTACCGAGGGTGCCTCACAGATACAATCGGAAGTGACCAGAGAGGCAGCTTCCTATACCAACATGACAAGGGACGGACAGGACCATACCAAGAATAGAAACCTCTTTGCTTTTAGAAAGCGTAGCTACCTGTTCCGAAGTTGGTCCTACTGTTCTCTAGCAGACAGGCTTGTCTACTACCATCAAGCATGCAACTAGGAATACATTTGCTCATTCATCCTTTCACACAGAAGGGAAGGGGGATGACAGTATCTTATCATATACACTACATAAGAGAAAGCGCATGTAGGTTTCATATGAGACTGTGTGACATGAATTACATTTAAACTGTGTTTTGAAGTGTAGTAGTGTGACAGATCGTTCTTGTTCATGTGTAAAAGTAGTACGTTCCACTGCTCAGTCTGCTCCCAGATAGCGACAGAAACACCACAGTAAATTTAGAAATGGAATGTATGCCGTAAACGACAACAGATTTAAGAAATTAAATCACTCCAAAGAAGTCGTTTTCGCATTACATTGAGGTTCTGATACCAGACTGGATAGAAAATTTCCAGCATTTCAAGACATAGCACGTCGTCCCGGAGGGAGAGTCATCTAAAAACACGAATAATAACTGTTATGCCAGACTGTAGCTGTTCATGCTGTACACTATGACAGATGAGGAAGTTATGTAGTCCCATAGCGTGGAAAGTACCAAGGAAATACAAGTCATAAAAATAAAAATACACAATACAAGTTTGGAAAATAAAGGATATGTTAATGTTCCGCATATATATCCTACCTAAAATGGTGGTAATGGACGTGGAATAAGTGAAAAATTCTGAAACTTATTTTCAAGTTCAATGTCAACCTTGCCACAAATGTCACACGTATTTTAGTCCCCTTTGAAGCCTATGTAACAGATTCACCCATTAATGTAATATCACTTAGGAAACATTATAAAAGTGTATATATTTTCCTCGCTTTCTTTCTTCTAAATTTTATTTAGTAATTTTGTGATCTTATGTAAGTGAATACGTGATCTGAAATGGTTACGTAAATTAATTCTGTTATTTTGACTTCTAATATTATTCTCAATGTGTCTATGTATATTGTCTGTGAATTTCTGGGAACTTCGGCCGAGTATAGAGAATGATATCCGTGTAAAAATTTTATGAACTCGAGAGAGGCAGTTGATAAGCAGTTAGTTCAAAGCGTGACGGTGGAAGTGTTAAGTAGATCGGTCGCGAGCGCGCTAGAAATCGGTGGAAAATTTCATTAAGTTGTGGAGAAAATGAAGGCGGCTGCTGCATAAACTATTTTGCAGTTTGCTAAAAATTTCAAAGAAGATTAATTTAT
This sequence comes from Schistocerca piceifrons, assembly GCF_021461385.2. Classification (NCBI taxonomy): domain Eukaryota; kingdom Metazoa; phylum Arthropoda; class Insecta; order Orthoptera; family Acrididae; genus Schistocerca; species Schistocerca piceifrons. The sequence goes on from NC_060138.1 coordinate 789,133,425, forward strand.
TTTGGAATCGACTCAGAAGAGGAAGCACAAGAGTGGAAGACATCAGGGTAGAGAGAGAGAGAGATAGAGAGAGAGAGAGAGAGAGAATTACAAGCAAGAAGATTTTGAAGACCACCGCAGAAGACACTAGGGATAAAAAACTATAGAGCCATAGTACTTTTTGGAATCAGCAGCAGTCCAGTTACGGGAGTGGTGTATCATGACGCAACCAGGTAACAAACAAAACTAGTGATGTGAACTTTGAGACGAACTAGGGACTGAGTATTTTGCTGTACTAGGGATTTAGGAGTGATATTTGATCTGTTGTGCCCTGCGCTCCGAACTGTGAATCGTTTCGTTCAAAACTGTGTTAGTAGAGCGTGAGGGCGAAGCTTTCGTCATTTAATTTGGAGTCAAAGTAGTAAAGCGACGTCTTGCTGTTCGAATACACAGTTGAGCAGTCGTCATGGTTAAAAGTGAAGATCTCTGTTCGCAGCATTATCCCGACATGTCCCATCCTGCACCTTTTGGAAACAGTTCATAGCTTTTATTTACTGGGCGTTTAGCTACCAAACGACGCGTCTGGGTAGCAGTAAAATTTCGTTTCAGTTTTATAAATTAATTTTCTGAATCATCAAAATAGCCATCACTTGTTCCAGCTCAGCTATATTCACGAACAGCTGAGTGACGTCTCCAGAGAACCACACAGCAGTCTTCACTAGTTAAGCTACATCTGAGACCCAACTACCACCAGTTCGACTCCATTTGTGTTGCTGTATCGTACAAAACAAACTGTTTGTAGCATTACAGTGCACCGCATGTAAATAACAATATCAATATTCCTTAAGACGATAACTGACCGACAGTATATTAATTACATTTGCAACACTTAGATTTCTCTCTCTGCCACAATCTTACAGTGCACATAAAGTAGTCTTGCCAACACTACAGTTTATGAATGGCGTATCTTCACTTTTCATTACACAATTAATTTGTAATGAAGTTTAAAAGCTATATTAATTTACTGGAACTTACGAGTGTAAAACATAGTCTGTTGTAAAATAGTACAGTGGATTACATTCGTTGGAATACTACATTCAACTGAGACTTCATACAGTAGTGTTATTAGTAAGCGTTACAGTCAGCATTATACTCAGTTTTACAAATCATTTAACTCCAATTACGGTACAAATCGCTACATGGTTCAAATGGCTCTGAGCACTATGGGACTCAACTTCTAAGGCCATCAGTCCCCTAGAACTTAGAACTACTTAAACCTAAGGACATCACACACATCCATGCCCGGGGCAGGATTCGAACCTGCGACCGTAGCGGTCGCGCGGTTCCAGACTGTAGCGCCTAGAACCGCGCGGCCACCCCGGCCGGCAATCGCTACGTGCTAAGAGTCCATATAGTAATTAACATTTGGTCATTATGAGGGATCTTGTAAGGGTTCCAGGCTTGGACGTAGCTTTCTCAAGCGAGTGCACGAGCGCGAGACGGCGCTGTTTCGAATTCCGACGAACTGCGGTGTCGGTAAATGCCGTCGCACAGCGCATCCACGCACGCTGTTATCGAGGCACGTCGCTGGTCGCCTACACGGTCAGAACTGTTTACGACGCGCGTGGTTTCGACACGGAATTTATGTCTTTTTCGGATCACAGTAGAATCTTGAAAAATCCGTATTTATTCGTGGTAGGACGTCAGACACAGTTATTGATGGGTCAGTGTAGCGAGCTCGTTATTATAAGTGTTCTTGCGGAAACAAAGTGGTGAGGCTTAACAACAAGATGGTCGCGTGTTTCTGTAACGCACGTACCGAATGTCCGCATAATCATGACAAACAGCAAAGAGTACTCTCAGCGGGGAACACAAAACCCACAGCCCTTTATAATCTGAACGTTTGCTACAGTGATCTATTAACACACGTCAATAAGCCTATTCTGTTCACTTACTGTGGGCATAATCATTCTGGAAAACGTACTGCAGAAACTGGCGCACACACTTGCTCTTTGTACTTTACAGTTAATTTACAGCAATTATTACTGCATCAGCACTTATTCTATCTTGTCTATTTTTCTCTGTTGATATGCTTCATTGTATTCATTGTTTTGTGAGTGTGGCTGTGAGTCGGCCCGAGTGTCGCATGAGATTTTCAGTAAGGTGTAAGGAGAAAACCTAGCCGTCAGATTCGACCAGGTTGGAGGCTTTCCGCATTCAGGTTAATTTAACAGAAGAGGCGTGACATCCCAAATATTTGGTCAGTGAGGTTCTTTGGTGTCACGTAGTATTTGGAGTGTTAATCACAGTCGGAGCTACTGCAGAGCACATCAACCTGTGTAGAAAAGGTTGTGATCTTAATCAGTCGGTAGACGGAGTAACCGAAATTATCTTAAGGGACGTGGAATAAGTAATAAAAATCTGGGCGTACCTTCATGTTCAGTTTAATATTAGACTTGTCAAAAATGTCACAAGTATAAACAGTGAAGTGCGTAACATAATTCTTCTTTGTAACCATACATCAAGAAAGATATAAGAGTTTGCTATAGTTACATAGACAGATCACAGTCCTACAGTGAAGATGTGCAAAAGTCAGGTATTACCTAATACTCAGGCTAGTTGCTATAGTAGCAATATATGCTTTAGTTGGTGCTATGAAGAAATTCGTCGGTGGAGTAGAACGAGTTGGTGTCAACAATAAATCCTTTTGGCTTCTCTTAAACTGTAATTTATTAATAGGTAATTTTTTCTGATTACCTATAAAATAACCACAAGTATCTTAGTTGTGACAATATGGAACTCGTTCCATAAAAACTTTTTGAAAGTTCTCATTAGTTTTCATTATTGATAAATCGTTAAAATTTAACAATGTTATGACGGAACAGAATTCCAGCTTATCCGTTTGAACAGAACACACACAACACGAAACGTTTAGAGAGCCATATGAATGAAAACTTTCCGCAAATAGAGTTGACGCCTAAGGGGGTACACCAGGGTAGAAACTTTTTTAGCCTAATGTTTTTATTGGCTTCAAATGTTCCTTAGACAGTCAATTTTTTAAGATTCATTCATATAAAGTGTACGAGAAATGTTAAAATATGTTAAATCCACGCATCCGAGCAATGCAAACAATGTAATATTATAATAGTTACCAACAGAATAGAGGTCCTGTTAGTGTCGAATAGTATCGCAAAGGACATTGGTATCCACTCAAATAACATTCTCAACAAAATTTATGTCTGTAACACGATTCGTTTCTGCTAAACAGTTTGAAAGTACTTCCTTGTCTCGCATACACATCTACGTCTACGTGATTGCTGTGCAATTCATAATGAAGCGCCTGACAGAGGGTTCAATGAGCCACCTTCAAGCTATTTCTCTGCTATTCTACTCTCAAACAACAAGCGGAAGAAACGAGCCCGTAAGTCTTTCTGCGCGAGCTCTGATTTCTCTTATTTTATTGTGATGATCATTCCCCCCTATGTAGGCGGGTGCCAAAAAAATATTTTCACATTCTGAGGAAAAATTTGGTGATTGAAACTTCGTGAGAAGATCCTGCCGCAACGAAAACGTCTTTGTTTTAATGATTGCCATGCCAATTCGCGTATCATACCTATGGCCCTCTCTTCCCTATTTCGCGATAATATAAAACGCATCTGCTTAACTTGTCATTTCACTTGTTTTTTGTACGATGTAAACTTTGAGTGCCTGTAAATGACAAACAAACGATTAAAGGTTTGTTCAATTTCAGTGTTAAAAAACACAAGTTGTAACTTTCAGCGTTTTTTTTCATAACAACATTTTTCAAGTTGGTGAGAGTTATAACTTTGAAATATACGTCCAGTTACTTTATACGTTTTTGTAACTTGTGAGTCGGCTTTCTTTCTACTGTAGCACTTAGGATTTTTGCGACATATTTTAATTGCGATTTTTGGTGCACGTTTCTATAACGACTTTTTTGACGAAAAACTTTTATTTCAGATTGCCGCCATTTTGTTAAAATCTTTTACTTTTGAAGGATGTCCCTATGTACAACATTAGACAATATCGTCAGTTTCAAAGTAGTTTTAGAAATTTTGTTCTAGGTTGAAAATTGTGGCATTCAGAGCTCTCACGAACAACACCCACACTCCACCAAGGCCTTTCGTCGATTTTGTGTAGTGTCCCATGGTTGCAAGCTTTTTACATAAAAAAATTCATAATACCGTAAAGTGCTAAAATCAGTTTCGTAATTTTTCTTTATTTTATTCAGAAAAAAAATGAATATCGGGTCCAGAATCGAGCGTCACTTTGATCTATCCCCTTAACTTACTCTGTTGACGATAAGTTAGCCCGAGAATTTTTCAGCTTTCCCTCGTAGGCCACAGGGAATATTTTATACGGTATGATGTTTAGTTGATCCATAGAAATCAGCAGGACTGAAACTCGGAGTCGGAACTCAGCAGCAGTACTTTGTTCTGTTGGTTCTTTTCGTCCCGCAGCACATCTACCGTGCTGCGCGGCTCCAGTCAGGTTTACAGAGCCGCCTCTGTGCGCGTTGTGTTAATTAACGGAGTTGGACATTGTCTCGGCTGATGCAACAAGTGAGTACATAGCTCGCGGCACCGTTCTTGCTTGGGCGAAACAGGTTTTGTTGGGAAAGCCGGTGGTCCGTGACACACACGCGTGCGCTAATTACTTCCTTCACGTGACTGAAACAAAAACGTTACTGGTGCGAAGCGTAATTTTGAAGCATCCTACGGGAAAATTGCGATTTACCCCTGCGAATCTCGAAGTGCTGCAGGACTGGAAGCTTTACAGTTTGCAGTCTTGTGACGAATTTTTTATCATGTACAGTGAACGAAACCGTGTTCCAATCTGACAAATTGATACTATGATTAATTAAGAGGAACTTGTCGTTATTGTAATCACTGTACCTTTACAATAAGGTGAGAAAAGTCATAGGATACCTCGTATTCTCATGTAGGACCTCCTTATGCCCGGCAACACGACGTGACATGGACTCAACAAGGCGTTGGAAACCGAGCGAGGTGGCGCAGTGGTTAGCACACTGGACTCGCATTCGGGAGGACGACGGTTCAATCCCGTGTCCGGCCATCCTGATTTAGGTTTTCCGTGATTTCCCTAAATCGCTCCAGGCAAATGCCAGGATGGTTCCTTTGAAATGGCACGGCCGACTTCCTTCCCCGTCCTTCCTTAATCCGATGAGACCGATGACCTCGCTGTTTGGTCTCTTCCCCCAAAAAACAACAACAACAACAAGGCGTTGGAAGTCCTCTGCATAAATACTGCGCCATACTGCCTCTGCAGCCATCCGGAATTGCGAAAGTGTTGCCGGTGCTTGATTTTGTGCACGATCTGAACTGTCGACTACGTCCCACAAATTTCGAAGGGATTCACGTCAGGCTATCAGGACAACCATATCTTTCCCTCGTACTGTCCAAATTGTTCTTCAAACCAATCGCGAAAAATTATAGCCTGGTGACATGGCAAACTGTCATCCACAACAACTCCGTCGTTGAATAGCTGCAAATGGTCTCCAAGTTGCCGAACACAATCATTTCCAATCAACGATCGTTTCAGTTGGACCAGAGGACTTAGACCATTCCATGTAAACACAGCCCACGCCATTATGGGGCCACAACGGCTTGCACAGTGCCTTCTTAACAACCAGGGACCATGGCTTCGTGGGTCCCGCGTCATACTCTAAACTTACCATCAGCTCTTACTAACTGTAATCGGGACTCATCTGGCCAGGCCACGGTTTTTCAGTCGTCTATGGTCCATCCCATATGATCAGGAAGCCAGGATAGGTGTTGCAGGTGATCATGTCGTGCCGTTCGCACGTCAGTCGTCTGCTGACATAGCCCATTAACGCCAAATTTCGCCACAGTCTCATAACCGACATGTTCGTCGTACGTCCCACATTGATTTCTGCGATTATTTCACGCATTGTTGCTTATCTGTTAGCACTGACGCCACTGTACTCGGTCATTAAGTGTGAGGTAATGCCTGATACTTGATATTCTCGGTACACTCTTGACACTGTGGATCTCGGAACACTAAATTGCCTAATGGTTTCCGTCTGGCTCCAACTACCATTCCGGGTTCAAAGTCTGTTAATTCTCGTTGTGCGGCCTTAATCACATCGGAAATATTTTCACATGAATCGCATGAGTACAAATGACAGCTCCGACAATGCAATGCTCTTTTTTACAATTTTCGTACGCTATACTACAGCCATCTGTATATGAGGATTTGCTATCGCACAACTTTTGTCATCTCAGCATATGTCACTCAAATTCAACCTAAAGAACGCAAGAGAAGTCATTATTATTAGGATAAAATCATTTCGCGGGTTCGCTTACGTAGCTGTGGTGAGCGTGACTGAATGCTGTGAGGAGAATCCGGGCTCACTTCCTGGACCTGCCACGGGTTTTTCCTTTGTGAAAGGACTGGAACGTGGTGCACACAGACTGTTGTTGCCAAATGAGTGAGACATAGTGGCTGCAAGCCTTGGAAGCCAACAATGGCCCACGTGAACGATGTCAGTAGAGGCGGATGACTCGGTGGCCTGTCGGCACTGAATGGTCCTTCATCGTAGGCATGCGGAGCATATATTAATGCACGAAAATTAGTAGTTCCCAGTAAACTTTAGTAAATTTATCATCGGCAATAACACTAAACTTTTTTCGAACAGGCCGTGAAGGCCCAACGGTACCGACCGACCACCATGTCAACTTCAGCCCGTAGGCGTTACTGGATGCGGATTTTGAGGTCTATATGATCAACACAGCACACTCCCGGCCATTGTCAGTTTACGAGACCGGAGCAGCTGCTTCTTAAACAAGTAACTCCTCAATTAGCATCACAAGAGCTGAGTCATCCCACTTGCCAACAGCGCTGCGCAGACCCGGACGGTCATCCATCCAAGTGCTAGCCAAGCCTAAGATCGCGTAATTTCGGTGACATGATTGGCTGTTGTAGGGAATAGATTCATGATTATTCTCACATTAGGTTCTCTCCATATCAAAATATAACATTCTGATTTCTCTATCCTCTCCAAATTGCGACCCCCCCCCTTTCTGTTCTTGATGACTTTTCAATCGCACTGCGCACCAATACACTCTAAGAAAGCGACGCATCACGAAGGGATAATCCGAATGGGACGGCAATCGGCAGCTGTGATGTTCATGTCCAGACAAACAAATGATTACAGTTTCAGAAAAATTGGACTATTTATATATGAGAAAGAGCTTCAAAAATTGAGAAAGTCAATAACACGTTGGTCCACCTGGCCCTTATGGAAGGAGTTATTGGGCTTGGCATTGATTGGTAGAAGTTTTGGATGTCCTCCTGAGAGATATCGAGCCAAATTCTGTCCAACTGGCACGACAGATCCTCAACATCCCATTTCGGTTGGAGAGATCTATCCCAAACGTCCTCGCTGGTCATTGGAGCTGAGTTCGAAGGGGGGCTCGTCACTGAATACAATTCTACTCCAGTGAATGAGATTCAAGGCCGAAGAGATGTCTGGTGATGCCCTGGACGGCGATGGGTTACCAGCCTGGCTGTCGCTCACCAAACGGCTGAATAAAGGCTGGAGTGTAGTTTATTTTCATAACAGGACCCTTTGGTTGTCGTCTGCGGCACCCATAAACCACAGAGGTTCGTCGACGATATCCTCCACCCTGTTTTGTTGTCCTTCCTTGTAAGCTGTCCTTCGCCATAAATGTCGCCGGCGCTCTCCCCAGTTGAGAACGTTTGGAGCATTATGGATAGGGTCCTCCAACCATCTCGGAATTTTGACGATCTAAAGCACTAATCGGATAGTAAGTAGCACAATATCACACAGGAGGACATCCAACAACTCTAGTAATCAATGCCAAGCTGAACTAATGCTTGCCTAAGAGCCAGAGGTGGACCAACGCGTTATTGACTAGCTCATTTGGTGAAGCTCTTTCTCTTGAACAAATCGTCCAGTTATTCTGAAATTTTAATCATTTGTTTGTCTGTACACATAAATCACATTACCCACTTCCGTCCCGTTCGTATTATTCCTCCGTGGTGCATCTTAGTTTTGTATTAGAGTGTACTTTAGGACGTGTTGTTGTTGTGGCACTCATTCCGAAGACTGGTTTGATGCAGCTCTTCACGCTACACTATCCATTGTATGCCTCCTTATCTCTACGTAATTACGGCAGCTAAAATCCGTTTGAAACTGTTTACTCTATTCATCACTTGCTCTTTGTTGCGACTGACAATTCGCAATTTTTCACAACACAGCTTTTATTGATGTAAGTTCACAACGTTGATGACTGAACATACAAACGAAAGGCAACAATAACGAAAAAAGTCTCCTAATTGAGGCAAACGAAAGTTCACTTCTTATTTTCCACAAAGGTTCATGGTAACACACTCACACACTAGTAACCGCCCAGGTCCGAGACGAAGACGTAATCTTCGGCGGTTGCAGTACACGAGGTCAGCATCCGGCGTAAACTGAACTTTGGGCCTGGTTGTAGCCCTAAATAGCTGCCTCCAGCCAATCAGATTTCGGCATAGTGATACTTCCTGAAGGCCGTGGCTCGAGCTCCCCCTGCAGGAAGTACTGCTCGGAATGTCTGTTTCCATTATTTCTTTCTTTCTTTCGCTTACGCAATAGTCCCACAGCGATCGTAGGGTCGGCGTGGTTACAACGGAATTGGCAGTGTTAGTTTTAGGGATGACCGGATGCCCTCCCTGCCGCCACCCCGTACCCCCCAGGATGAAATTAGTGTACCCCAACTGTCTGCATCTAGTGTAAATCGTGAAATAGTGTGGACATGTTGCAAATGTCTGCGACACGTGTAACTGAGGCGGAACGTGGGAACCATCCCACTATTCACCTAGCGGGATGCGGAAAACACCCTAAAAACCACATCCAGGCTGGCCAGTACACTGTCCCTCGTCGTTAATCCGCTGGGCGGATTCGATCCGGGGCCGGCGCGCCTACCCGAGTCCAGGAAGCAGCGCGTTAGTACTCTCGGCTACCCTGGCGGGTCTGTCTGTTTCCATTATCTTGTATGTAAATAGCCGGTGTTTACCATGGTGCCTTTGGGTATGCCTTGGGCATAGACAACCTATTCCTCTGCGGTGTTATATGGGTTGCCGGCCCTCAGGGGCTACATTGGCTACGGTATAACACTCGTTGCTCTCCCTCTGTAATTTCTATTCCCTTCCCCCCCCCCCCCCCCCCCTCCTCCCTCCCCTGACGTCCTTTAACCGATCCCTTCTTTTAGTCAAGTTGTGCCATAAATTTATTTTTTTCGCAAATTCGATTCAGTTCTCCTCATTAGTAACCTGACCTTCCTTTACAATCTTCAATATTTTTCTATAGCACCACACTTCAAAAGCTTCTATCCTTTTCTTGTCTGAACTGCTTATCAGCAAGGTTTCACTTCCGTACAAGGGTACACTCCAGACAAATGCCTTCAGAAAGCTCTTGCTAACAGTTAAATTTATGTGCAGTGCTAGGAAATTCCTCAGCTTTGGAAATGCTTTTCTTGCTATACAAGATCTGCATTTTATATTCTCTTCACCCCGGCGATCATCAGTTATTTTGCTGCACAAACAGCAAAACACATCTACAACTTTTAGTGTTTTATTTCCTCATATAATTCGATCAGCATCGGCTGATTTAATTTGATTTCCTTCCACTACCCTTCTTTTACTTTTGATGAAGCTCATCTTTCAACCTCTTTTGAAGGCACTATCCATTCCGTTCAACTGGCCCTTTGCTGCCTCTGGTAGAAATACATATTCACTGGTAAGTATCAATGGTTTTAAGTCTTGCCCCCCTAACTTGAACTCCTTCTCAAAATATCTCCTTCGTTTCTGTTCGACTCTTATAACTCCAGTCTCATTTCTATGCAAGCTGTAAATAAGCTTTATTCTATTTTATCCCTACCATCCTCAGAATTCCAGGTAGTGAAACGAAGTGATAATATAGTGTAATTCGAATAAAGCATTCCGTGCAACATGTGTGCAACTATTATTGGTTTGGTTGCATATATAAGTTTTCATTTCACTTGTAAGTATTCCAGTTGCTGTGGTTTTATTTATCCATTCAACGACATCTTCTATACACTATGAGACGCAGTAGAAGTGTTTATTTGCCAAAACCGGTTTTCGGATTTATAACTCAACATTAGTGGCATCTGATGCAGAGGAACAAACTACTGTATGTACATCGATCTCTACAAAATGACAAGTGTACATATAGAAGCAGTAATATAAGTTTTTCTGGATTATGCTCTTCTGAAATATGTCAGCTAATAGGATCTGAAATCTGTCCTGTCACACAGTAAACAGATTGTCATTATGCTGCTGCTGTCAAATCTTAGGCAGCGACAACTATTGATAACGTTTGACATAACTTTCATATAGTGTAAACACTGAACTAAGGGCAAAGAATCTACATTAGCAGTCTTTTGTTATCTCGAAGATCATACATACATGCATTCATTCATGTAAATTACAGTTTTTTGACAGTTGGTTTATGAAGGTAGGATATGCAGGATGTCTATAATTAAACTTCCAGTTTCAAAACGCTATAGAACGAGAACCACTGCTCAGAATGGTGTCAAATCTAAACAGTGTATTATTTACACCGAGGGAAACGACACGGAAAAAAAAGAAAATTTTACCAATAGACAGCCCTATAAGCAAATTACGGTTAATGGGGCCAGCTACATATCACAGATGAATTGCGAAACGACGGCTATAGTTTGAGTTGCACATTACCCCATCCATAGAGTTCAGTGTGCATGACTTCCCAAGTTCGGCAGTCAACAGTCGTGGCACTGTTAGTTAGGTAAGCCGATCCACCACGACAAAGTCGTACCACATCGGATGGGAAAAGTCGATTTTTAACTATCCTGAGGTCAAAACTCGCATAAAATCAAAATATATCCATTTTTGTGCTGGGGCCAAAAACTGCATAAAAAGCAAAGTGACATCGCTTTGTAATTGTCGTGGGACTAGCGCAACACAGGTTCAATATGTTGTCCACCGTTTTCTGCTACAAGTTCAAATCGAGGAACAGCACGTTCCATAACAGATCGGAGTGTCTCGGGGTCACGTTCAGAATTAAAATTATCCCCATGATTATACACTCCTGGAAATTGAAATAAGAAAACCGTAAATTCATTGTCCCAGGAAGGGAAACTTTATTGACACATTCCTGGGGTCAGATACATCACATGATCACACTGACAGAACCACAGGCACATAGACACAGGCAGCAGAGCATGCACAATGTCGGCACTAGTACAGTGTATATCCACCTTTCGCAGCAATGCAGGCTGCTATTCTCCCATGGAGACGATCGTAGAGATGCTGGATGTAGTCCTGTGGAACGGCTTGCCATGCCATTTCCACCTGGCGCCTCAGTTGGACCAGCGTTCGTGCTGGACGTGCAGACCGCGTGAAACGACGCTTCATCCAGTCCCAAACATGCTCAATGGGGGACAGATCCGGAGATCTTGCTGGCTAGGGTAGTTGACTTACACCTTCTAGAGCACGTTGGGTGGCACGGGATACATGCGGACGTGCATTGTCCTGTTGGAACAGCAAGTTCCCTTGCCGGTCTAGGAATGGTAGAACGATGGGTTCGATGACGGTTTGGATGTACCGTGCACTATTCAGTGTCCCCTCGACGATCACCAGTGGTGTACGGCCAGTGTAGGAGATCGCTCCCCACACCATAATGCCGGGTGTTGGCCCTGTGTGCCTCGGTCGTATGCAGTCCTGATTGTGGCGCTCACCTGCACGGCGCCAAACACGCATACGACCATCATTGGCACCAAGGCAGAAGCGACTCTCATCGCTGAAGACGACACGTCTCCATTCGTCCCTCCATTCACGCCTGTCGCGACACCACTGGAGGCGGGCTGCACGATGTTGGGGCGTGAGCGGAAGACGGCCTAACGGTGTGCGGGACCGTGGCCCAGCTTCATGGAGACGGTTGCGAATGGTCCTCGCCGATACCCCAGGAGCAACAGTGTCCCTAATTTGCTGGGAAGTGGCGGTGCGGTCCCCTACGGCACTGCGTAGGATCCTACGGTCTTGGCGTGCATCCGTGCGTCGCTGCGGTCCGGTCCCAGGTCGACGGGCACGTGCACCATCCGCCGACCACTGGCGACAACTTCGATGTACTGTGGAGACCTCACGCCCCACGTGTTGAACAATTCGGCGGTACGTCCACCCGGCCTCCCGCATGCCCACTATACGCCCTCGCTCAAAGTCCGTCAACTGCACATACGGTTCACGTCCACACTGTCGCGGCATGCTACCAGTGTTAAAGACTGCGATGGAGCTCCGTATGCCACGGCAAACTGGCTGACACTGACGGCGGCGGTGCACAAACGCTGCGCAGCTAACGCCATTCGACGGCCAACACCGCGGTTCCTGGTGTGTCCGCTGTGCCGTGCGTGTGATCATTGCTTGTACAGCCCTCTCGCAGTGTCCGGAACAAGTATGGTGGGTCTGACACACCGGTGTCAATGTGTTCTTTTTTCCATTTCCAGGAGTGTATATTTCGAAGGCTTCTCTATATGGCCGTGGATAATAGTTCGTCACGGAACATAAAACTTCAGTTTCCGATAATTTCACTACGTCATCACCTGATCGAAGAACATGTTCCGCCACGGCTGATTTGTCTATTTTCCCTAGTCAGCAAAGACTTTTATGTTCCTCCAACCGTGTATTCACACTTCTCTTTGTAGTTCCAATGTAGATCTTGCTACACGTACACGAAATATACAAACATGGGGATAATTTTAACAGAAAAGAAGAAGCCATGAAACTCAGTGATATATGGACTGTGACGCTACAGAATCGATGAGAAGTTTTTATCTTTGATGTACTATAATCGATAGTTAAAAAATTTTATCTTTGACAATGTTTATTTCTGCTATCACGTGAAATCAAGACCACGCCACTTTCCACGGTATTTAGGCCGCTCTTCGACGTCCGACTCGTCAGTTGGCAAGACTCAGCACAACCAGGGGCATCTCCGAAGATGTCCAACGTAACCTTGGACGAAATGTTAAAAAAAAAATGGTTCAAATGGCTCTGAGCACTATGGGACTCAACTGCTGAGGTCATTAGTCCCCTAGAACTTAGAACTAGTTAAACCTAACTAACCTAAGGACATCACAAACATCCATGCCCGAGGCAGGATTCGAACCTGCGACTGTAGCGGTCTTGCGGTTCCAGACTGCAGCGCCTTTAACCGCACGGCCACTTCGGCCGGCGGACGAAATGTCAGGGATTGAAGTATTCCATGGACCACGGCCACACAACCCGGAAAAATTTTCAGCAGCTGTAACAAAAGACTGCCTGTCAACTGCGTGCTATCGATTTCAGCATCGGGAGGGCCATGGTCAGATAGTGTATCCTGAATGCTAGATAGATGCTGACATAAGCCACCTACTGGATCATGTTTAAAGATTGCAAGAAGTTACTGTAGGCATCTGTACGTGTGCCTTGTAGGAGACGAGTATAGGTAAGGTGTGCCGTTCATCGACTTTCACATGTGATATGCAATAAAAACACCAGATCGTCTGCATACGTATGGCAGACAAAGGTATGGTCTCTCAACATAAGTCCCTGCAGCGGGTATCATAGTCCATGTAACAGTGGCTCCATGGCAATGGCATATGTAACCACTAACAGGGGACAACCTTGTCTCTCTGCTTCATGGAGCAGGCGATAGTGATCTTGCTTGCCATACGTCCATAGATTGTAACCTGCTAAGTCACGCCACACAAAAGGGGGGGTGATGGTGTTTATGACGGATTGGGGGAACGCCACCTACCGTAGCATGTTCTCAAGATATTTGAAGCTTGGTCAAGTTTCACTAACTCTCTGTGCATATGACACACCTCCGCCAGTGCGATGACATCACAATAATCACTGAGTGCCTCTCTCTGTTGCTGTTACTGCCGAGATACATCTAGTCTGTAGAGACGTCTTGATGCGGAATACTCCGAGTGTGGACAGCCAGAATTCACCTAAACATCTTGAAATCGCTGTTGAGCAGCGTAAGTGGCCAGTAATGGTCACCTCCCCTTGTGGCTGTCAGCTTGGGGACCAGTGTAAGGATACTAACAAAGGCAGGAGTAGGGGGGCAGAGTATGTGTGGCCCCGAGTACCGTTATCCAAAATAGCGGCAATGAATTCATCCAAGATGGTGGCAGTGATGTCATCTGATGACGCCATCCAAGATGGCGGATTTTGGTGGGAAGTTTGATTTTGGCGGGAAGATAGATCAATTGGGCTACCTCCACTAACCTAATCCCCCTTCCCTCCCCTCCTCCTGAGAAAGGCAGGAAGTTCAAACTCCATCAGCAAAAAGCAATGCACCACAGCTACCTCTGCTAACCTAAAAAAATGGCGGGAAGATAGATTAGTGGAGGTAACCCCATTGACCTAAGTCATCCGACCACCACCTCTTCCTAGGGATTGGTGGGAAATTTGAATTTTGGCAATAGAGAAAGGTCACCTGGGCTATCTCTAATAACCTAAGAAAATGACGGGAAAGAAAGGGCACTTGAGCTACCTCCACTAACCTGAATCATCCGACCGCTACCTCTTCCTAGGAAATGGCGGGAAGAGGACTCGGCCTGTGCTGGACATAGGTCTTTATTTTGCATTCAGTCTTTATTCAAATAATTTGAAGCAGTCCAGCCATCTAGAGTGTTCACCACAAGGTCCGGAGTCCAACCAACCTAGTACACAGTACCAGGACCAGAGGGCACTGTTGTCAGTTCTGTGATGTCATCCAATATGGTGGTCTGGGGTGGGGAAATTGGTGGGAAAAGGACTCAGCCTGTTCTGGATAGGATGCACATAAGTCTTTATTTGGCAGGCAGTCTTTATTTAAACATTTTGAGGCAGTACAGCCATCCAGTGTCTCCACCATGAGGTCTGGAGTTCAACTGACCTAGTACACAGTACTGCCACCAAAGGGCACTGTTGTCCCCCCTGTGACATAATCCAAGATGACGGTCTGGAGGGGAAAAATGGCGAGAAAATGACTGAGCCTCCACTGGGCTGCTGGAGAGGAAGAAGTGTACTTTATTTATTTTTGAACAATTTATTTAGGGACAGATTTGAGATGGTATCTTTATCACACTGATACAAAACACATGCTCTGACATGCTTGGGGTCACACCACACAGCCTACAGACCTGCAAACTAGTCGTAAATTACCGAAATAACGCATGCTAAATGCTCTGCAGACACGCAAACAACTCCTAAGTTACCGAAATAATGCACTGCACAGAACACAGACATGCAAAATACTCGTAAATAATGCAGTACACTGACGTGCAAGCAAGAAATCAACTCGTAAACTGTTAAAATAACGCAGTACACAGCATACAGACCTACAAGCTACTTGTAAATCACCGAAATAATGCAGTACACTGAAGTGCAAATCTACAAACTACTCGTAAATCACTGAAATAATGCATATATAACGCTCTGCCAATACGTTCACAAAGCTTAAACATCCGGAAATAATGTAGTCCACAAACACTCATTGCACGTAAAAACACTTTAGAACTGTCGTCAACGTATCAGACGCTCCAAGGGAGTGTGCCTGCCGACGCTGCCGCGACCCACCCGCAGACACAAGCCAGTGTGAGCCATCACTCTCACTCCACTGTTGATGGCATGTGAAAGTCACATCTACGATTAAAGTTCTTTGAGTGTCATACTAACATCACATGTCTATCTAAATAAGTGTCAAGTCATCCTCTGGGCTGTGCAGGTGTGTGTTTACCATTGCTGACACGACCGGATGGAACAAAGACCTATTTGGAGAACAACTCACCCTTGCAGACACTCCAGAAATCCGTTCCAGCGCTTCCCAGAATAGCACAGGCTGCTTTCTCTTCCTCACGATCCTAACGGGACATCCGAGTTGCGTCTAGCCATGCGTACCTGCCCAGTGTGACTGACACATCGCTGTGAAATGCGTGCAGGTAGCTACACACCATCGCAAGCACATCTGAAAAGGTTCTCAGTGTTATATTGATGTCACATGGCTATGTAAAATAAGAACCAAGTCGACCTCTTGGAAAATGTATAGTGTCTCACTAATAGTTAACGCTCGCCTTTGTAGGAGCATTCGTAATGCCTTGGTTTACGAAAATAACGCAGAATAACGTCGAATACATTCTTCCTCACGGACCTAACGTGGCACCCTGTCCATCACGTGTTATCCTTCCTGCTTTCAACATAGCAAATGTTCTCACTGATATGTAGAGACTCCTATATCCCAGCACAAAGGATGTCTTCTGAATGAATCAAGCTTTATGATTGTCTCTTACCGAATTTACCTGCCGAATTACTGACGGCACCAGCGTGGAAGTACCGTCCGCCATTTCTTTCTTTCTGCAGACTAGACTTTCAGTGACAAAAAAATACTTTACACAGATCGCCATGTTGCACTGACAATTAAACCCTGCCAAGTGCCCCTACATATCGTCAAATAAAGAATGACTCTTTCTCAATTACACTGCTCACCCACTGAGGACAGGAGATTGATTATTAGAGCTTGAAACCGATCACCAACCCAGCAACATATCACTGCATACTGTGTCAATGTAGTAAACATACAGTTTGTATCATGCACCATAAAAAATTGCTCATTTTACATTCATATAGATATCGACCACCAGACGCTTGTACATATACCACGAAGACAGACGGCACCATATATACTCCCCACAGCACTAGATATTTTCCCACAGCCAATGGTCAAAAGTCATCCACTCTCAATGCGTGACCAGAGTGCCCTCAGTGGACCGAAGTCACTGTCAGAGCTGTTCTACAAATTAGGGATCGTTTCCCCTTGGCACAAATGCGTTACTGTTTCGGGTCTGGACCTGCTTCTTTGCTTGCTGTTCAACACTCACTTCCAGACTCTGGGATTACAAGAACACATTTATTTTTGCATGTTTTGACATAATATTATATCATTTTCGCGGTACTTGTCGATATCAAGCACACAGAAGTATCCTACCGATCGCTCGCACAACATAATTCTGAAGATACAGACTCGAAATTATTTCTCTACAAACCCCAAACTTTTGCGAGGTGGAGCATGCTGTAAACCTCTGAGTAACTAGAAACTTATCCCATCTGTGTAGACCTTTATGTGAGAACTCAAAAAAAAAAAAAAAAGATGAAACTGTTATTTCTACTCGCGCATACCGATGTCGGTGATATGTAACGGATTCCAAATCATCCTTATAATTTACAAAGTCAACTAAGGTACTTTTCATGTCTAGAGAACCAGCAAACGTCTCTTCCACCCATCTTTCACCTGCTAGATGCACACACCACAATCGATGTTCCCTCAACTAAATAAAGGCGCGAAATGCGCAGAAGCAGTGAACGGTCCAGCGCAAACACACGTCCATATTGAACCTTTTCAAATTTCCACGCTATCACTAAAGCTATCCAGCACATACTAAGTATTAGTTCGCTATTCGTCCGTCTAGAGGACAACATGGTTAAGTCAGGTACATTCCTACACTTCAACAGGCCTCTTAATTCGGACGGCTCCTACAGTTAACGGGAAATGTGAATCATTCCCGCCACAGGTCACCAGCACTGCACGCCAAGCACGTATAGACAAAATCGTCCTTGGAAAAAAAACGGCCTCATATGTATTTTATCCCTGTAGTTACAACTAAATGTTACGATTGCGGTCTCAGTTGAACGACAGTCAACTATGCGTGAAGCATCGGAAATACACCCTGCTGACAGCTGTGGCTCTGGAAACAGAAATATTGGTACCATTCGTATCACTCGACATACTCCTCCCTATCACATTACTCCATGTCAAATCCATACCTTCCTTACGACTGGACATAGGCATTTCCTTTGCAAATGTTGGAATACAAACACATATTTTGTAAGCCTGATGCTCAAGATGAACCTACCATGCACCCCCTACTACTAAGTATAATACTTTGTCAACAGCTGATTACTGGCGATACGAAATAATACTGACCTAAAATCAACGATGGGTCGACATGTCTCAAATTTTTCTTACAAGTGCTACCACCGTGTCTTAGAAAGAGAGGCATAATCATCTTACAAACCACTATATGTTAAAAAAACACAACCATATTACCATCACAAGCAGTCTTGGTTCTACAGGTGCACACAAGTATCCATGTTAAAAGCTATACTGGCTTCATAAATCCACATATGGCATTACCTACAAATGCAGATCAGCCTACCTCTCAGGGCCAGGAAACAGTTTTTGGACCCTGACATGCAGGCTGCCCTGCATTACAGGCATGTTGGGTTGGAGCAGTATTGGCCTGCTTTATCGACCTGCTCTGTAATGCAACCTGTAGGTAAGGGGCAAATATATGATTTTCAAGCCACTCGTATGCAGCCTACCATGCTTGACAGGCATGTTGTATTGGCTTGCTTTATTGAACTATATTGCAGGGCCTACATGTGCTGATGAGCATAGCTGGGAACTAGTTGAGATTGGTAAGGGTGGAGTCGACAGATCGAGGGGGAGGAGGAGATAAGCAGAAGAAGGGGACAAGGGTGAGATAAATGAGACAGGTGGAAGGTGTAGAGGTAGGAAAGGAAGAGGGGCGGGAGGAGATGGAGAGAATAGGGAGAGAAGGATACAGTCAGATGGAGGAGGAGGAAGACATGGTCAGAGAGGGGGGATGGAGGAAATGGGCATAGAGAGGGGGTGAGGAGATAAAGAGACAGAGAGTGTTGTGATAAGGAGATGGACAGATAAAGGTGGGATGATGAGGTGGACAGACATAGGGACAAAGAGATGGATACAGAGTTGGGAGAGGGGGAGGGAGAATACCTCTTACAAGGAAAGAGATAAGTGCATAGTGGCGGCATCTGACATGTGAAATTACAAGTCATGCCGACACTAACTTTGTAAACAGCACATCTGTCAAGCAGATGTATACACAGGGGATTGCAGTGTCTCACAAACACCTGTCGCTAACTTAGTTATGAAACTGAAGTATCGATTTTACACTTACAATGCGACAGGGTAATCGAGTACATTGCATAAATCTTCATTCGTTTAGAGGAATGTGTCACGTTTCATCACACGTGAGATGGAAGCCCTCTGTTGACCGAGAGGTTTACTGTTAACGATCGCAAGTAGACATTGCTCTAAGATCCACACAGAACAAGTGGTTGTATACGAGTCGAACTCAGGCTATGCTAGACAGCTGATGCATCCTGACGAAATACCAGGGAAAAAATGATCAAATGACCTACAGCAACTTCTTCCCCCCTCCTTCAATCTCTCTCTTAGTGCATCATAAGTCTGCCATTAAATCACACCTAATTACATCTCTATCTCAACTGGCCAATCAATCCACTCCATGTCATCCTTTAACGCAGATGCAAGTAAGTTTAGAGATAGATGGTTCTCTGTCTTCCTGAAAAGCGTCAAATCCAATAGTCATCTTGTGTGTATCGGTGTTACCACAATAGACATGCAGTAGAATCTGCCTCGACGGAAAAAAAAGTGACTGTTTCCCTTGTTCCCTTCGCTTCCATGTCGATGTTTTCTCAGATGCCCCTTGCTGTCACATACTTGTTCCCATGTACAAATTGTTCTGCGCCAAGCAGAACAAATGCAAGTACTTCTTCAATTTCCCCGAATTTTGGTGTATATTCCATCGATATATACGTTATTTTCCGCTATTCTATCCATTTTTTTATGTCAGTTCTACCATGTGTTCATGACAAAACCTCCTGTTCCATATTCTAAAATAGCTAATGTGGTACAGCTGCCAACAGGTAGCGCAAATGCGCTGATCAGTGGGTGTGGTATAGCACTTTACTTGATTGTATAGTCGCCTCCACCTAGCATATGTGTCCTTTGTTCGAAGTTGGGTCCACCAGCGGGAGGACCTGGTCCTGGGAGCCGTCCACAAGACATGCACATACACAAGACATACAGAAAACAGAGCAGACGCTCTGCAAATGTGGAATATGAGGGGTAGAGGAGTATCTACTTGTGATGGTTAACAGTAAACTTCACGATCAGCAGTGGACTTCCATCACACATGTGATGAAACGTGACGCATGCCTCTAAACGAACGAATATTTATCTGATGTACTCGATTCCTCTGTCGGCATCTTAAGAGTAAAATCGATATTTCAGTTTCATAACTAAAGTTAGAGATAGGTGTTTGTGAGACACTGCAATCACCTGTGTATACATCTGTTTGACAGATGTGCTGTTTGCAAAGTTAGTGGTGGCATGACTTGTAATTTCACATGTCAGATGACGCCACTATGTGTTTACCTCTTTCATTGCAAGAGGTATTATCCATTACTAAAGATCATTTCATATAGGACTGATGTGGACATAGTATAATTTCTGAACCGTGCTCGGATGTGGACAGTGAACGCTATACATCTCTGAAAAACTACATTGTCCATGCATCACACAGAGCTCTGGTCATGCGTTGGGAGTGGATGACTTGTGAACATTGGCTGTGGGAAAATATCTAGTGCAGCGAGGAGTATATACGGTGCTGTCTGTCTTCGTGGTATATGTACAAGTGTCTGGTGGTCGATAGCTATATGAATGACGTAAGAGGGGCGATTTTTGTATGGTGCATGATACGAATTGTATGTTTACTACATCGACACGGTATGTGGTGATATATTTCTGGGTTGGAGATTAGTTTCAAGCTCTAATATTCAAGCTCCTGTCCTCAGTGGGAGAGCAGCGTAATTGAATAAGAGTCTTTCCATATTTGACGATTTGTGGGGGTACTTTGCAGGATTTAATTGTTGATGCAATATGGCGATCTGTATAAAATAGTTTTTTTGCCACTAACAGTCTTGTATACAGAAAGAAAGAAAAAGAGGATGGTGCTTCCACACCGGCGGCATCAGTAATTAGATGGGTAAATTCGATAAGAGCCAATCATGATGCTTTGTTCATTCACAAGACATCCTTTGTGCTGGAATATAGGAGTCGTTACATAGCAGCGAGAACGTTTGTTATATTGAAAGCAGGTAGTGTAACATGTGATGGATGGGGTGCCTCGTTATGAGCCCAAGGAAGAATGCATTCTACGTTATTCTGCGCTAGTTTCGTGAACAGTTTCCGTCAGGGCAAGAATTTCCAAGCTTACATCCCGAGACATCTATATAACACGGAGAACCTTTTTAGATGCGCTTGCGATGGTGTGTAGCTACCTGCACGCTATTCGCGGCGATGTGTCAGTCACGCTGAGCAGGTATGCATGGCTAGACGCAACTCGAATGTCCCGTTAGGATTTTGAGGAAGAGAAAACAGCCTGTGCTATTCTGGGAAGCACTGGTACAGATTTTGGGAGCATCTGCGAAGGTGAGTTGCTCTGCAAATAGGTCTTCGCTCCCGTTCGGTAGTGTCAGCAATGGTAAACACACACACGCACAGCCCAGAGAATGACTTGGAGCTTATTTAGATAGAAATGTGACATCAGTATAACACTTGAAGAACTTTAACAGTAGATGTGACTTTTATGTGCCGTCGGCAGCGGCGTGAGAGTGATGGCTCGCGCTGGCTTGCGTCTGGTGGTGGCTCACAGCAATGTCGATGCTCGTGCTCCCTTGGAGCGTCTGATACATTGGCGACAGTTCGAAAGCGTTTTGATGTGCAATGAGTGTTTGTGGACTACATTATTTGTGGCTGTTTAAGCGTTGTGAGAGTGTTGGTAGAGCATTATAGATGCATTATTTCAGTGATTTACGAGTAGTTTGTAGGTCTGCACATCAGTGTACCGCATTATTTCGGTGATTTACAAGTGCTGTGTACTGCATCATTTTGACAATTTACGAATTGATTTCGTGTCTGCACATCAGTGTACTGCATTATTTACCAGTAGCTTACATGTCTGTAGTGGCTTATTTCCGTAACTTAGGTGTTGTTTGCAGGTTTTTAGGCTGTGTGGCATGACCCCAAGCACGTCAGAGCGTGTGTTTTGTATCAGTGTGATAAAGATACCATCTCAAATCTGTCTCCAAATAAAGTGTCCCAAAATAAATAAAGTACGCTCCTTGCTCTCTCCAGCACAGGCTGAGTCAATTTCCCGCCATTTTTCCCCTACAGACCGTCATCTTGGATTATGTCACAGGAGGGACAACAGTGCCCTTTGGTGGCAGTAATTTGTATTAGGTTAGTTGGACTGCAGACCTCACGGTGGAGACACTGGATGTCTGTAATGACTCAAAATGTTTAAATAAAGACTGCCTGCAAAATACTTACGACCATTCTATCCAGAACAGACTGAGTCCTTTTCCCGCCGTTTTCCCCCACTCCAGACCACCATCTTGAATGATGTCACGGAATAGATGACGGCGCCCTCTAGTCCTGGTACTGTGTACGAGGTTGGTTGGACTCCAGACCTTGTGGTGAACACACTGGATGGCTGTACTGCCTCAAATTATTTCAATAAAGACTGAATGCAAAATAAAGACCTATGTCCAGCACAGACCGAGTCCTCTTCCCGCCATTTCCTAGGAAGAGGTGGCGGTCGGATGACTTAGGTTAGTGGAGGTAGCCTAATTGACCTATCGTCCCGCCATTTTCTTAGATTAGTAGAGGTAGCCGTGGTGTGTTGCCTTGTGCTGATGGAATTTGAACGTCCCACAATTTTCTGGAGGAGGGGAGGGGGGTCAGGATAGTGCAGGTAGCCCAATTACCTAACTTCCCGTCAATATTCAAACTTACTGTGAAAATCCGCCATTCTGGATGATGTCATCAGATGACATTACGGCCGCCATTTTGGATAACGGTACTTGGGGCTTCACATACTGTGTCCCCCTACTGGCAGGTGGCATCTGCACAGCAAAGTTTATCAGTTTTTGGTACATTGTAGCCCATAGGGGCATCGTAACGTCAGAGAACATATGATAAAACTCTAATGTGGTACTGTGTCAGCCTGGCACTTTCTGGATTACCCTTTCGCTTAGGGCGTCGGCGAAGTTCTACGTCGTTATGGAGTATGTGAGGACCGCCAGCGCGCCTCCATCCAGGGTCAGAGGCAGAAAACGGAGGATTTCATCCGTCGCCGTAGCTTCTTGGTCTTCTGCGGCGTAGAACCGTCGGTAATGATCCAACAAGACGTTGGCGACATCCATTTGGGCCATCAGGCATATCGAGCACAGGGATCAATGCTCTTCTACATCTGCGACGTTCGTGGATAATGTGATGCATAGTCAGCAGTTCACCCAAGGTCTGGTCCTGACTATGTGATCGCACAAGTGTGCCCTTGAGACTTCACCGTTTAGCATTGTGATCTTTGCTTGCATTCGAGAGACCTCAGCCTGACGTTCTGGCGACGGTTGATTGATGTTATCTCCTGCAGTAGCATAAAATGGTATTCGATGGTGTGCCATTGCCAACACAGATCCTCTCGACCGCAATTCAACACCCGCCACTGTGCAGGTTTTGTGCGATCAAGCCATCAGCGGATCTTGAAAGGAAATGTCAGATGCCGCCTCTCACAGTTCCTCCAAGTCTCCACTATCTATCAATACTTTGGATCCTCGAGGATCGCTATATTCATGTTCTGCCACACCCTCTGTTGTAGGTAGGAGATAATGTAGAGTTCGGCACCAAGATCTGTAAAGGCTGCTGGCCATATGTCACCATCAAGCATCTTTGCCGTAAGTCCCTGAGAGACATGGAACCATTCAAGACGAATCGTCGAATGTCTGCTAACATATGTGTATCCCTGTCTGTTGCCGTGAATACTGCGCCTGATATCGATGTGGTGAACGTGTTGAACCAGGCATTGCAAAAATGGTTCAAATGGCTCTAAGCACTATGGGACTTAACATCTGAGGTCATCAGTCCCCTAGACTTAGAACTACTTAAACCTAACTAACCTAAGGACGTCACAAACATCCATGCCCGAGGCAGCATTCGAACCTGAGACTGTAGCAGCAGCGCGGTTCCGCACTGAAGCGCCTAGAACCGCTCGGCCACAGCGGCCTGCCCAGGTACTGCAGTTCCTTGCATGTGATAAAGTGTGATATTTGATCCTGTGGTGACAGGACGCAAATGAAGTCGTCTCCTAGGTTGACATGATCATAGTGTCCCTCGAATAAGGGCGCGACCTCCTCCGTATAAAATCTCGAAAGGTCTCTCCGTTTCTCTGTACCGGAGGGGGCATTCATATTCGCAATCCTAACGCCCTGATATTTGGTAGCAAGTCCTTGTGCTGATGTAAGGTACACCATACCGTCGATCATGATGCCTTCCTTCACAAGAATGGCCAATAGTGTTGTCACTATACATGCACAGCGTGTTATAAACATCGTTTCCAGAAACAGATGGGAGCTAGTCAAGCCGCAATTCCTGGAGTATTGTGAAGTTGAGATTTTCCACCTGCAACAAGGCATGAAACATCTGTAGCTTAACCTCAGAAATGATGGTATTGAGGCTCATCCTGCCATACTGGTAAAAGCGGCATGTGAAGGCGGTATTGGTGACGTTTGTTTGAATGGTGGAGGTGGGAAACTCAAAGAAGACCACACCATCAACAACGGCTTCCCTCCTTGTCCACTGGCATTTAACTGTCGTGATGTGAAGCAACTGCAAACGCTTTAGCTACTCCAGCAAATGTTGCATCCTCTACAACGTCAGCTCACACAGTCAGGCTTGTGCTGCGATCATCCTTCGGAATTAATGGGCAGCTGAAGGTTACAGCTCGTTCGTGATAGCGTCAGATACTGACCCACTGTCCATCATCTGGAAGTATGACACTGTGAGACGTCTCCTGAATCCACTACTAATCGAATCCCGCCAGAGGAACCGACGATCTTTCTGCTGGGGATGATCATCACCGCAGAGATCTTCATCTTCTGTTGATATTGTCCTGCAGTTACTGGATGGAGCCAGTAGACGTTTCTTTCATTGGTTTGGAGCCCATTGTTTTCTGACATGAGTGTTGGTATCCGACATCTACTGGGGATCGTTGCCACCAGGGACAAAAGTGTCAGTCCTCACCACGATATTTGCTGTGGCCGATGTCTCCTTCAGCACTGTTCCCCATTCGCCTTGCAAAATCTATGCCTGAGGTTGCTCTGGCAGTGCAAACCTGTAGTGCCCTGCTGTCACATTGGAGGCTGCTCAGTGTCGACTTAAGATGACGCTTCTGTCGTCAGATGGAACAGACTGAAGGCCCACCACATAGTCAGTGGGACCACTGTCAGATTGGGCGACTTCTTCTCCTCCCTTGTCGGCAGTTGCGTTATGCGACGTTGCATAGAGCTTGATATGAGATGTCCCTCTTTCCCTCATCCCGAATACGTTTTAGGATGGCTATCGTAAATTACGATGACATCTTACAATGTTCAAATAGAACGGGATGTGTTCTGGAAGGTCTATGAGCACCTGTAACGCCCCATTGAAGACTAGGTACGTGGTAAAATGTACCCATTTTTCTGCTGTACGGCTTATCACAGTGCCATAGGGTCTCAACACTGTGATGACCGTCCCTGCTGGCACCTCAAGCCGCAACTCGAACACACGGACTGTCCTCTGGCCGGGACCTTCATGTTCCACTTTCATAGGGCCAGTGCGTCTAACCGACTGAGTTCAAGGTCGTTCGTTTTGTTGAGAATAATTTCACTAACTGCGTTGTCCACCAGTTTCACGTAGATCACGCTGCTCGCGATGGGGATGTTAATCCCTATTAGTGTGTGATAATCTATGTGAATGTCATCTCGTACAAACTGTTCTATTTTCAGGGCTTTTGGTCGTACATACTCGGTCGTAAAACTGAATTCAATGTCGACTTCCATTGTGAAAATGTCATGGTGCGTCGAATGAAGTAGGCTGCATGAAGACGACAATAAACCACAACACCGTGCGCACACTTACGTGACAGGGTCAGAAACAGGACGTCCGAGCGGCTGCCCTGCCAGTCAGACCGAGCATTTGGCAATCCAAGTACGATTCATGGCCAGACCCGACTTTCGTACATCGTCAGCCATTTGTCTACAACTGGTACTCGTACATCCATTATGTACAAGATGTGATTGGAATGTTTTGAAGAATGGATCCGCTAGTGCTTGCTGTTTTGGCAGCCAGGTACATGGAGAGTCATTGCCTTATCCTTGAACGCCCTCTGACAAGAAACTGCGTTTCCTTTATTCAGTTCGTTGTGGCAGTTGATTGAGTGCGGGTCTCTTAGGGCTTGTTGCCGGATTCTGTGTGTGTGAAAATGGACTTAAAACGAAGCAACGAGTTTTTGTGAAATTTGGTTTTAAAACCGGGAAAGCAGCTTCTGAGACTTATGAACTATTAAAAACAGCTTTTGGAGATAATTGTATGGGCCAGTCAAATGTTCTTGTCTGTTTAAACAGATTTAAAATGGCAGCGAATCGTTCGAAGGTGAACCACGGTCCGCCCTTTCTTCCACCTCGAAAACTAATGAAAATGTTGTGAAAGTTCGCGACTTAGTGCGCTCTGATCGTAGACTTACAATTAGGGACATGGCTGGTGAACTTAATTTAAGTTTCTATGCAATTCAGCCAATTTTAACTCAAGATCTGAACATGTGTCGAGTGTCCGCAAAATTCATTCCAAAAGTATTGTCAAGTGACCAGAGACAATACCGACTAGAAGTTTGCCAATAAATGATTAATCGGATTAAAATGATCCAGATTTGTTAAGTAGGGTAATTACAGGTGACGAATCGTTGATATATGGATATGATCCTGAAACCAAAGTGCAGTCTTCGTAGTGGAAGACTCCAGGTTCACCACGACTTAAAAAAGCGCGGTAAAGTAGGTCGAAGGTGAAGATAATGTTGGTGACTTTTTTCGATTCTACCTGTATTGTGCATCATGAATTTACCCTGGAGGACAGACAATTAACCAGGTATACTACAAATCTGTCCTCCAGCGTTTGCGCGAAAATGTGCGGAAGGAAAGTCCTGCACTGTGGAAAGACAGGAGTTGGGTGCTACACCACGACACAGCTCCGGCTCATCGTACCTTTACCATCGTTGAATTTGTGATTAAATTCAAAATTCCTGTGCTTCCACAACCTCCATATTCCCCTGATTTGGCCCCTGCGGACTTCTATCTATTTCCTAAACTGAAATTTTCGCTGAAAGGGAAGCGATTTGATTCGACTGAAGACATCCAGGCAAATACGGAGAACGTCTTTAACACACTTCAGGAAAAAAAAATCCAGGAATGTTTCCAAAAGTGGATCCACCGTTGGAGTTTTGTGTTCCGTCAGAAGGGGACAATATTGAAGGAGATGCATCACAGTAGCATGTAAGTACCACCACTGTACATTTACAAGCCCATTCTTAAAACTTTCCAATCACACCTTGTATATATCCGTACAGGGGAAATATTTTACTTGAAAGTCGCCAGCCTGGTGTCGGCGGATAAATATGATATCACAGTGTCTGTGTTATTCTAAATTACTAAGCAATTTTCCTTCGGATATGCATGCATGTTTTTATTACTTTTAGGTCCTGTGGCACCATCCGAGGCAAATCTATCCGGATGTCTACATGTACATGTACATCTATTCTCTGCAAACCATTGTGAAGTGCATAACAGAGTGTATTTTCCATTGTAACATACGTTAGTGTTTCGCGTATGGGGAGCGGGACATATGGCTATTTAAACGCCTCACTTTAGGCTGTAATTGGTCTAGTCTTGTCTCTGTGGTCCCTACGGCAGTGATTCATAATGGACTGTAGTATATTCCTAGACTCCTTAACACCGGTTGTTGAATCTTTGTAAGCAGAGTTTCACTGGGTAATTCACGTCTACCCTCAGGTTTTTCGGCATCTCCACGATACCAGTGAGAGTCAAACGTACCTGTTCGTGCTGCCCTTCTCTGAACACATTTACACCCCCTATTAGTATTATTTGGTACGGTCACATGACTATACAACAACTCGCGAGACAATGGAACAACTCCTTCAACTGAATCTGATGAGCTACGATCACGACCACAGGTGAGGGCATAACTGCCCAAAAACACTTTTATTAGGGAATTTTAACCACTTATGGAGGCTTAAATTAACCACACAAACAATTCAGTATCATTGCATCCCTTTATTACTTCAAACCTGACTGGAACCAACAGCTGTATGCATAGTGCAAACTAGTCGGCATAAGCTGGGGCCCGCATCTCGTGGTCGTGCGGTAGCGTTCTCGCTTCCCACGCCCGGGTTCCCGGGTTCGATTCCCGGCGGGGTCAGGGATTTTCTCTGCCTCGTGATGGCTGGGTGTTGTGTGCTGTTCTTAGGTTAGTTAGGTTTAAGTAGTTCTAAGTTCTAGGGGACTTATGACCACAGCAGTTGAGTCCCATAGTGCTCAGAGCCATTTGAACCATAAGCTGGGAAGCCGAAAATAAAAGACAAACAAAACCCACAAGACTCCACACAGCTTGCGGTCGATTTTATAATGAAACTGTTGTCTCAGATGACGCTGAATCTGCCACAGGACATAGCTCCAGAGGCCAGCTACAATGGAAACACCTCTCCACTAGCATTTCCTAACATCCCAACATGAGCTGTCACTACTGGCACAAATCCGCTAGTAGCCCTACAGTCATCCCACACTATCACAGTGATCTTTTTCCCAC
Organism: Schistocerca piceifrons; assembly: GCF_021461385.2. Classification (NCBI taxonomy): domain Eukaryota; kingdom Metazoa; phylum Arthropoda; class Insecta; order Orthoptera; family Acrididae; genus Schistocerca; species Schistocerca piceifrons. The sequence continues at coordinate 789,162,094 of NC_060138.1, forward strand.
GGACACTTGCCATGGCTGTTTCTTACCTCTACTGTAAAACCGCTTTTTGTCTACTATCTCCTCGATGGGAACATATTACTAGGTGATCACACCCAGACGTGTGATTAACATCACAGACCCGATTCGAAAACTAATCATATTGCAAAGGTGACAGTGGAAAGCTTTTTCTTGGTCAGCATGCTAGTACGGGGATGGAGGGGCTCCATTTCCTCGATAAAAAGGGCCCCACACACCCTAGCAATATTCTAGTATGGGTCACGATAGTGTTTTGTAAGCAGTCCCCCTTATAGACTGACTCCATTATCCTAGTACGTATCAATGTACCGAAATCTGCCGCCTCCTTTATGTGTGACCAAGCCTATGTAATTGTTTCTTTTTATGTCCTTAAAAATTGGCACATGCTGAAATTTATATGGGTTAATTAATTTAAATGGAATGTGCAATGAGTCCCTAAATAATTCACAATATTTTTCTTTACAACAGTTACAAAACAACTATGCTCAGCTCACATGAAATTCTTTAGTTGACTGGTAAACTACTAAACAACTGACACTAGTAATTGAGACTTTCTTGAAATGAGATGAAGTCTGTGATCACTCTGCAAATGTTTATAGTCAGAGAAGAAACATTCTACATCAACTAAAATGTGTGATATGTATATTTCATCTCAACAGTTATCTTCTTGATTGTTCATTGCAGTGAGTACCATATTAGCATTTTTGATTAATCCATGCTTCTTTGGAAATTAGATTTCTTTTGAAATTTATTTTAATGTGTATATGGCAGCATTTCAGGAACATAAACAAGATAAATTAGCTGTAGGGAAGTACCTCCATGACCCAGGTGGATAGGGAAGCACCTCATGACACAGGTGGAGTAAAGCAATATAATGGAAACATTATATATATCAGATTATAGATGCACAAAATATGCCCTGAAAACTGTAACAGTCTTTATGAAGGACTCTGTCTTTGAAAAACCTCACACCCAACATAGAATCAATGGATATCTGTTATAAGCATATATATAAAACAGAGTGCATGTGTGTATGTCCAGGATGTCCTCCTAAACGCCTGCATCATTTTCAACCAAATTAGGCACAGAAATAGCACATCTCACTAGTATCAATACTGTTTGGTTTATAACCCTCTAGCTCGATCAGGAGCAGAGATATGGGCAAATACGTGTTTTCTCCATCCCTTTTCATGCAGGCTGCCCTGCATAACAGGTATGTTATGTAGGAACAGTATCAGCTTGCGAAATCAATCTTATTTGCAGGGCAGCCTACCTCTCAGGGCCAGTTTTTGGATTCTGACATGCAGGTTGCCCTGCATTACAGGCATGTTGGGTTGGAGCAGTACTGGCCTGCTTTATCGACCTGTTCTGTAATGCAACCTGTAGGTAAGGGGCTAATATATGATTTTCAAGACACTGGTATGTAGCCTACCATGCCTGACAGGCACTTTGTATTGGCCTGCTTTATTGAACTATATTGCAGGGGCAATATGTGCTGATGAGCATGGATGGGGACTGGTTGAGATTGGTAAGGGAGGAGTCGACAGATCGAGGGGGAGGAGGAGATGAGCAGAAGAAGGGGAGAAGGGGGAGATAAATGTTGCAGGTGGAAGGTGTACAGGTAGGAAAGGAAGAGGGGCAGGTGGAGATGGAGAGACATAGGGAGAGGAGAATACAATCAGATGGAGGAGGAGGAAGACATGGTCAGAGAGAGGGGATGGAGGAAATGGGCATAGAGAGGGGGATGACGAGATGAAGAGATAGAGAGTGTCGTGATAAGGAGATGGACAGATAAAGGTGGGATGATAAGGTGGACAGACAGAGGGACAAAGAGATGGATACGGAGAGGGGGAGGAGAAGGACGTGTTCCATTATATGTGGCGAATGCATAGGTGAGCGAAAGCTGTGGGGTAAAGGCTAGTTTCTTAATAAATTTTATATATAAATAGAGTCGTCCTTTACGTGACATGGAACATTCTCTTTAATTATGAAAGTGCGGCGCTTCCATGTAGCTCCACAGTCAACCTTCATAGTTGACAGATAGAGGGGGAGGAGGAGATGAGCAGAAGAAGGGCATGGTTGCATCCAGATGACAATGTATGAGATGTCCGAGACTGACGAAGGCGGCCTCATATTGTGTGCATACTGTGAAATGGGAAATCAGAAACTGATCCAGTCTTCAAACTTATGTGTTATAAAGGTACATTTCCGGACATGGATTCCTCATAAGAACTTTTCTGCAAAGAGCCCTCTATAAGTCTGCAATGGGAACAGTGAAACACCCTGTTTATAATTTATATTAGGGCTACTTAGTTCATTAAGACGTGTATCATAGTAAATACAATTGTTTCTTTCATGCTTTCATTAAGTAAATTAGTAATAATTTGTTTATTTGTGTCATATGTCATAACTACAAGTAATTACCTCCATTGTAGCTAATACAAAGCAGCAAGTAGCTAAGAATTCTTATCATGCAGTTTTATCTAAACCACCTGGTACAAAGATCATAATACATTGGGAATGTAAGAAACAACGTTATACGACATAGACATGAGACTAGATACTAAGTATTTATAATAACTGGATTTTTTTTCCAACACTTGCTAACCTTCTTTGTATAAACATTCCATCGAAATTGTTTAATTTCTTCAGCATTTACACTGGACAGAGATGACAGCATAAAACAAATAAAGTAACAGAAAATGACCCATTTAAAAAACAAGAGCTATTTCTGAAATGCACTGTTAAGTTCGGAATAAACTGCGTAACGACTGACTAAGGTGTTTGATTTGTAAGCGAAAAGAATTTTTTTTTTCACGTGAACACAGCTACCACAAATGGGACAAAGACATTCTCCAGCTCAGAAGCAGAGAGATATTGTGATGTTAGTAATATTGCAGAGTTCGTTCGCCATTGGAAACCATAGAGATTATTGGCAAACAATATCTCGTATTGAACGTTACATTAATAGGAAATCAACAGTTTTATTTACGTTTAAAGGTGGTAGTAACATATTCCTGTTACTGAGGTATGTTGCGAAGAATTTTGGATGAAGGCACAAATGAGAAAATCGCGCAGGAAGCAGCAAGACTGAATCAACACATCTGCCGGGAGATGCCATATAAATACAGGCAGATTATTCGAAATTAAACAACACTGTTAAATGAGGTCGGTATTTACACGACAAACTAGTGTTCGGTGAGGATTTCCGCTCTTTATTGAAACATCAGCGAAGTTTGTTTCCGGCGCTGCGAAGAGCGCTGGCGGTAACTTTGCCAGAGCCGTGTTAAAACCAAATTAAATCCACCGCTCGTAATTCATCGGCAGCTTGCCTGGCGCGCCAGAGAGGCGCGCGCTATTGGCCCGCCGGCAAGTGTTTGGTAGCGCGGCCTGTGGGGTGAGGGTGAGGGGGTGGAGACGCGGTTATTGCGATCTCTGGCCTGCAGCCGCCCCCATCCTACGGGTCACCGAATAACGCGCCCGCTGCGCTGTTGGGTGGCGCGCATTGATTTATTGGCTGGCGCCGGCGAGCACGTGGGACGCGCACTGTTCTGCCGGCGTCTATGGGACGGGTGCAGCACTCGAACGGGTCATCGAAACATAATGTAAAGAGGTTGGACGAAAAGACGTGAATATTCGTCTAGTGTGCTGCTGTGTCGTCCATTGTATCAAAACTCGTTTGAATTCCCTTTACGATCGTTACATACATATTCTACATTCATGGGGTGTTTAGGGGTATCATTTCTTGGAAGACTTTGAGACAGGTTGGACGATAACGGACGTTTAACATTTTTCCCAGTTACATTAACGTTCGACGGAGCGAATAAGTCAACCACGAATCTCTTTCGCGTTAATGAAATTTGACAAATCACAGTGAAGGCCACAGCTGTTCCATGTTTAAAATTTATAGAATTTAAAACAGTCCTTTATCGTAGTAAAATTTTCAATTGTTTTATAAGTGGTTTTGACCTACGTCATCATCATCATAAGTCGCTACAGGTGCTGACAGGTGTGAATATTACTGAACTATCAGTTTTATAAGTCGTGATTGCAAAATACTAACACGAATTTTGTATAGAAGAGTGGAAAAACTGGCAGAAGCTGACCTCAGGGAAGCTCACTTTGGATTCCGCAGAAAAATAGGAATACGTGAGACAATACTGACCCTGTCACCTATCTTAAGAAATAGGTCAAGGAATGAGAAATCTATGTTTATAGCATATTGTAGACTTAGAGAAAGCTTTTAACCATGTTGACTGGAATAATATCTGTGAAATTATGTAGGTAGCAGGAGTACCTCACAAGAAGCGAAAGGCTGTTCACAACTTGTACAGTAACCACACAGCAGTTATAGAATCGAGAGTCATAAAGGGGAGCAGTTGTTGAGTTGGGAGTGAAACGGGATTGTAGCCTATTGCCAATAAAATTCAATATGTACTCTGTACGAGCAGTAAAGGGAACCAAAGAAAAATCTCGAGGAATATAAGGGAGAAGAAATAAAACATTGAGTTTTTCCGATGATATTAGAATTCTGTTGGAGACAGCAAGTCACTTGGAAGAACAGCTGAACGGAATGGACTGTGTCTTGAAAGGAGAATATAAGATGAATATCAACAAGAGCAAAACAAGGATGATGGAATGTAATCGAATTAAACGAGGTGATGCTGAGGGAATTAGGCTAGGAAGCTAGGCACTTAAATTAGGAGATGGGTTTTGTTATTCGGGCAGCAGAATAACTAATGATGGTCGCAGTAGAGAGGATATAAAATGTAGACTGGCAATGGCAAGAAAAGCGTTTCTGAAGAAAAGACGTTCACATCGAATATAGATTTAAGTGTTAGGAACTCTTTTCTGAAAGTATTTGCATGGAGTGTAGCCATGTGTGGAAGTGAAACATGAACGATAAACGGTTTAGACAAGAAGAGAACAGAAATAGTAGAATGCTGATGATTAGGCCGGTAGGTCACATATTGTGCAGAATCGGGAAGAAATGAAATTTATGGCCCAACTTGACTAAAAGCAGGGATCAGTTGATAGGATATATTCTGAGACATCAAGGGTACACCGGTTTAGTACTGGAGGGAAATTGAGCGATACAAATTGTAAATGGGGACCAAGAGATGGATACAGTATGCAGATTCAGAAGCATGTAAATTGTAGTAGTTATTCGGAGATGTAGAGGCTTGCACAGGAGAGAGTGGCATGAAGAGCTGCATCAAATCAGTCTTCAGATTAAAGACCACAACGTCATCAAACCTCTACAGTGTATTACTTTCATGCAGAGCCCATAGGTGGCAGTTTCTCTTATTGTAACCGATTTTTATTGTTTGTATTTTTTTACTCTTTTCTATTATTACAACTGTGTTTAAGGGGAGACGGAAGACAAGTGGGCTTCAAAAATTCGGTTTTTAGATTGTAGCATATTTGTAATGCCTGCTCTTTCCTGCATGAAATAGTTTTGGTTTTATATAAATACGACAATTTTTTCGTGAGATATGATGGTTTCCCTGACGGTCTGTGCAATCTGGGGTATGACCGGGTATGTACAGAACAACCCTATGGTCCTAATGACACAATTTCTAAATTAGAGTGCATTGGGAATGTACAGAAGAGAATGTGGTCCAGGTTGAGAAGTTTATTGAAAGAAAAGTCAAAAATAGTATTGGAAGATAGTAAGAAGATAGGTGGTAAAGGTCGCCTGTCAAATGTTGAAATAGATAGATTACAGAATTATTATGGCTTGGCCATAAGAAGAAATATAGGGAATTTAGAAAACATGAAAAAAGCTGTATGGGCTATCTTTTTCCATGAGCTTTCGCCAAATGAAAATCCAGTGCACGGCCTTTGCCCGAATGATCCTGACACTTGGTGCAAGTACAGGAGAAGTGCCAGATATGATCACAAACATTCTTTACCTGCATCAGTAATGAATTAAATTAAACTGATATTTAGATATCTTTGTAATGATATCTTGTTGAAGAAATGTCTTCATTGCAAAACCCAAAATTCAAATGAATGTGTGAATTCTGTCATTTGGAACCAGTTACCGAAAACTGTATTTGTTCAGCTTACAACCTTCAAATTTAATGTCTATGATGCTATTTTATGCTTCAATGATGGTGTAATTAGAAAACTGGATGTTTTGGAATTATTGGGCATAAAATCTAGTGGAAATACTGAAAAATCCTTGGTGCAAATAGATAAAGAGAGAATTCGCAAAGCAGATATATTGCTAATTTAAAATGCGCAAAAGAATCTGGATAGAAAAGAAGAGAGAACAAAATAAGAAAAGATCAGTATGATTCAGATGATGCTCAGTATGGTGCAGGAAAATTTTGGTGGTAAGTAATTCTCATCAACAACTATACTAGAACTGCAATATTAAACTTTAAATGAATTGTTCTCAAAACTACTTTTTTTACTTTCAGGTACCATAATTTGATAAACTAATGGGATTAGAAACATGAAATTCGGGCAATTTGTACTGCAGATGGTAATAAGTTATTACAAGTAAATTCGGAACTACTAAACAATCACAAGCTGTTTTATAATAATTAATGCACAAAAAAGTTAAATTTTACTACTGAAAGAATAAGTTTTATCTTCAAAACCATAAGAGGTATTATGTTCATTTTACTTGTAAATTGAGGCAAAATGAACATAATACCTCTTATGGTTTTGAAGAAAAAAATTATTCTTTCACTAGTAAAATTTAACTTTTTTCATACGTTATTTATTATAAAACAGCTTCTGATTGTTTAGTGGTTCTGAATTTACTTGTAATAACTTATTATATATATATATATATATATATATATATATATATGCAGTAAAAATTTCATTGTTTTATCACTCATAGTTCTTTCTCATAGTTCTTTTGAAAAGTGCACCTATTGAAAGGGTAAAATAGCATTGGCAGAATAGGGATAAAAATTGCCTCCCATCTCCCCTTAATGTGTCTGACAGTTAACACTGATGTTATTCAATTTACTTATTTATATTTACATATGGTACTACTGTTTTTTCTTCTCGTTGGTGTCTAGACAATAGGCGGAGCTTCGCCTTCATAACTCATAGCACTTTTACGCTACTTAGCAGTTGACGACTGTGCCTGCCAGCAAACAGTTCGATTCCATTCGGTATCTCCACCGGTCACTGAAGGGATCTGTATAAACTGAAACCGGCCATCATTACTAAAACATCATATATTTTTTGCCATCGGCACTTATTATTTTATTACAGTTGAATTCAGATCGCCGTTTCTTCCAAATACACTCCTGGAAATGGAAAAAAGAACACATTGACACCGGTGTGTCAGACCCACCATACTTGCTCCGGACACTGCGAGAGGGCTGTACAAGCAATGATCACACGCACGGCACAGCGGACACACCAGGAACCGCGGTGTTGGCCGTCGAATGGCGCTAGCTGCGCAGCATTTGTGCACCGCCGCCGTCAGTGTCAGCCAGTTTGCCGTGGCATACGGAGCTCCATCGCAGTCTTTAACACTGGTAGCATGCCGCGACAGTGTGGACGTGAACCGTATGTGCAGTTGACGGACTTTGAGCGAGGGCGTATAGTGGGCATGTGGGAGGCCGGGTGGACGTACCGCCGAATTGCTCAACACGTGGGGCGTGAGGTCTCCACAGTACATCGATGTTGTCGCCAGTGGTCGGCGGAAGGTGCACGTGCCCGTCGACCAGGGACCGGACCGCAGCGACGCACGGATGCACGCCAAGACCGTAGGATCCTATGCAGTGCCGTAGGGGACCGCACCGCCACTTCCCAGCAAATTAGGGACACTGTTGCTCCTGGGGTATCGGCGAGGACCATTCGCAACCGTCTCCATGAAGCTGGGCTACGGTCCCGCACACCGTTAGGCCGTCTTCCGCTCACGCCCCAACATCGTGCAGCCCGCCTCCAGTGGTGTCGCGACAGGCGTGAATGGAGGGACGAATGGAGACGTGTCGTCTTCAGCGATGAGAGTCGCTTCTGCCTTGGTGCCAATGATGGTCGTATGCGTGTTTGGCGTCGCGCAGGTGAGCGCCACAATCAGGACTGCATACGACCGAGGCACACAGGGCCAACATCCGGCATCATGGTGTGGGGAGCGATCTCCTACACTGGCCGTGCACCACTGGTGATCGTCGAGGGGACACTGAATAGTGCACGGTACATCCAAACCGTCATCGAACCCATCGTTCTACCATTCCTAGACCGGCAAGGAAACTTGCTGTTGCAACAGGACAATGCACGTCCGCATGTATCCCGTGCCACCCAACGTGCTCTAGAAGGTGTAAGTCAACTACCCTGGCCAGCAAGATCTCCGGATCTGTCCCCCATTGAGCATGTTTGGGACTGGATGAAGCGTCGTCTCACGTGGTCTGCACGTCCAGCACGAACGCTGGTCCAGCTGAGGCGCCAGGTGGAAATGGCATGGCAAGCCGTTCCACAGGACTACATCCAGCATCTCTACGATCGTCTCCGTGGGAGAATAGCAGCCTGCATTGCTGCGAAAGGTGGATATACACCGTACTAGTGCCGACATTGTGCATGCTCTGTTGCCTGTGTCTATGTGCCTGTGGTTCTGTCAGTGTGATCATGTGATGTATCTGACCCCAGGAATGTGTCAATAAAGTTTCCCCTTCCTGGGACAATGAATTCATGGTGTTCTTATTTCAATTTCCAGGAGTGTATTTTATCAAAATCATCATGAGACATGTCAAGAAAATACAAAAAGAAAGTGCATAGTTATCAATGGGAGCATTACATTAATGTACAACAGTGTTGAAAATAGCATTTACATAAAACATATGAGAAGCAGCAAAAAGTCTTCACATGGGAAGTACCTATTCTGATGAACTATTATATAAAATATTATAGTTTTCTAACCGAGATGGGCACCTTCAAAGGATGTAAAGCGTAATGAAACTGCTTGATAAACGCAAATGACCGTAATATAGAATATTTTGACGATGATTTTGGCTCAAAATTTCTTTATACTATTTGGGAAGATAGGCATGCTACCATATGACGCCATTTAACTGCATCCCATATCATTTATGTTAATCCTGTTTCTAATACTATTGTATATTAATGTAAGGCTCTCATCGATAACCACACACTTTTTGATTTACCTTTTCTCTACTTAACTGATGGTAACAGATGGGAATCGGTTACACAAATAAATGACAAAAAAGTTTTCGATCAAATTAAATTTTACAGATCTCTTTCGTATAGCTACTTTGTTGACAAGAGACATTAGAGAAACTAGATGAAGGAAGATTAGGGAATAACGTCCCGTCGACGATAAGGCCGTTAGACATGGAGCATAAGCTCTGGTTGGGGATGTATGGCGAATGGAACAGAATGTGTCCATTTCAAAGGAATAGGGAAATCACTGAAAATCTGAATCTGGATGATCTTCCAAGGATTTTAACCCCCTCCCATTGTCTAAAGTCAATAAAAATGTTACATCCAATAGGGCAATAAAGAAAGATCTGCTGTTTGTCTGCGGTTCTGTCACATACTTTTACAAATTTTCAGAAGACTTGACCAACCAAGTCTCAACGTTATCGTTTTGTGAAGAGTTTATTGAATCTCATTCCAAAGTGCCAATAAACTATCTTGATGAAGCTTGTGAGTGTCTAGAGAGGCCAAAATAATGCAATACATATTTTTTTGTTTGTGATTTATTTCACCTTTAAGGGGTAAAACACATCCCAAAAGGCACTTTAGCATATTAGGTTTGGAGGGAATATCTTCTAAATGATGATATACAAAAATGTTTCTCATATAAAAGTTGATATGTAATTAACGTTCTTTAAAACTTTAGAATCGAATTTTGTAATAATTTGAAGTTTTTTTAAAATACCACACCGCTATTAATTAATTTTGACAAATGAAAAAATTTGTTACAACATAAAATGAAGATTTCAAGCTAAATATATCCATGTGCAATAAAGCTACTTTCTGAAATACTATTTTTGTGTATTAAGCTATACACAATGAGTTATCACCTAATTAAAATATCTAAGGATACATTATCAGTCTAGTTGTTTATACTTGTTTTATATTTTACATTGTTATTTTACGTTTTACATTCATTTTTTTGTTCTTTGTTTTTTTACAAGATTAGCGCTTCGCATAGACGTATTTTGTTAATAAAAATAATAAGTAACTCATTATTACTATAGAAAATTATTACAGTAATGATGTTCTGTAAATAAATGCTTAAAATTTAACATTGTCTTATACCATGCACATAAAATCAAGGAAATTTCTTCACATAATCTACGTGACAGTATAAAACAAAATTCGGTAGGATTTCAAATTGTCACAGGCGATCCTCCAAAACATCCTGAATTGTATCAGGCTTATTTTAGTACATTGGTAAGCCTTGGCGACAAGAATTGATTATTTAGTAATGGCTGTAGCTTGATTACAGCGTTTTTCAAGTGGAGATTGACATAAAAAAGTCATTCAGAGAACTAAATCTGAAAATCTTCTCACGTAGTTCTTCCAACATCGAAAGTCGTATACCTCTCAGGACTGTATATGTACCATCGAGCCCTTTGGGATCACCAGATGAACAAGTTTTTTCTCCTCAGATATGATGCCTTATGCGGTTGTTTCACAATAAAAGCACTAAACAATTAACAATAATACAGATTTTTCTCCCTCATTCACAAGGAAAACATCTGTCAAATATCATATGACCCGCTCAGACGTTTGTTTACCAGATCTCAATGCTGTCACAAGCACATTTGGTGGTTCAAAAGGAAATTCTTGAATTCTGGATCCAAACTCACCACTAGTATATTTTAGAACTTTGAAAAGGTGGGTGGCCAGAGTGAATAAAAAAAGGTTTTGACCATCGTACCCGAGGACTACAAACTTGTTCTTCTGGTAATCCCAAAGTACTCGGCGGTCCAGATACAAATGTGGTACGCATGTAGTTTTCGATGTTGGAAGAACCTTGTGAGCTGATTTTCAGATCTAGTTCTGTTGAATAATTTTGATGTCAATCTTCACTTGAGAAAGACTATAATTAAGCCATAGTCACTAACGCATAAACTATACTTTTAGCCAACGCTTACCAATGTACTGAAATGTTTCTTTACTGTTCCGGATATTCTGAGGATCACCTGCGACAGTTTGAAATCCTGCTGAATTTCGTTCCGTATTGTGTTCTCTGTCGTGTATATTATCTGAAGAAACTTCATTTTTTGCACATAGTTTAAGAAAACGTTATGTTTTAAGCATTTATTTAGAGATTATCACTTTGTAATGATTTTGTCATAATAACGTTTTACTTATTGTTACCAATTAACAAAATACACCTATGTGAAATGGTAAACTTAAAAACAAAAGAAGGAATGTAAAACGTAAAATAACAAGTTAAAACATAAAACAAATGTAAGTAAAATAAATAACTAAACTAACAATGAATGCTTAAATATTTTAATTGGGTATGTTGAAAATACTCTGACAACTCAATGTTTACAGCTTATTTTCCAAAAACGGTTTTTCAGAAACCTGCTTTATTGTATGTACTTGAAAGCTTCTTTAATATACATTCTTACAGAAGTTTCCATTTTCCAAACTTAAATAAAGGCGGGGTGTTTTGAAAAATTTCAAATTATTACAAAATTCGATTATACAGTTTTCAAGAGTGTTAATTACATATCAACGTTTATATGAGGAACATTGTTTATATATCATCGTTTCGTAGACATCCCCTCCAAACCTAATATGCCAAATTACTTTACGAGTGTGTTTTACCCCTTAACAATGAAATTGGGCACAAACAAAGAAACTCAAGTTGCGTTGTTATGTCAACTTCGCGCAGCCGCCAAGTTTCGTCAGGATCGTTCACTGACACTTGGGAACGTTCCCTTGTAAGTGAAATTTTATGAATAAGTGCAAAAAGCTACAAGTAACTTGTCTAGAGATCGCACCTGACTTGTGTAAGAAGTTCAGCGAACTACGCACATGCAATGAAAAAATGTACTGAATTACTATCAGCTGTATACACAGGACCCCATTGCTGTTTGCTGTATACAAGTCTTTCAGCATCGATTGTTGTTTCATCAGCCTCTGGGTTCCAGTTCTCTATTGTTCATTGCATGATCCTCTGAGTCTAAGCTGGGCAAAATGATACGAATACCGACTACGATTAGCTAAAATAATTCTTCTGGAGATCGATGCGTATGAATCCTTAATGAAGGGCAAGAGGATTTAACGAGGTTAATTATTTTTCCGCTACAGACCACAGAACTCCGTAATATTCATATCCTGGGTAGAAGTGTCATTTCATCCTCGTTCTCATTAAAACAGTTTGGTTATTTCCATCCGTGTTAATGATCACATATTGCGAAAAATGCTGTCATTGAATGAATATTGTAAAATGATTTCATAGAAGTCAGTACACACCCTTCCTTTCAGTATGACTACAGAGACACTAAAAACCGATATACGATTACAAAATCTCCACCATGTTTCAGATTTGTAAGACCACGGTCTGTATTTACACTCATTGCCGGTTTCTCCGTATGTAAACACGTTCTCGGCTCGGTACTCTGTAACGATAAACACTTCTGACCACAGAACATCTTTCAGTTGGTCCGTAGGCAATGCTGAAACCTCATGATGCATTTTCATGGTTTCTGGTTCACAAAATGTTTAGCAACAGCCTCCCTTCCATTATTGCTTTGCTTACGCAAGTCCTGCCGCGCATTTTTATTGAGAATTTGCTCTCCGGACAAATATGAAGCTCAGCTGTCACTTAAGCGAAAACTCGCGCGCGCAAAATCTCCAACGAACCTCAACGCACGTACTGTATACTGACGTCTCTCTTCTTCTTTCTGTCATCAATCTTTCACCTGTTTCGATGCGTCCCTCCACGAATTCCGGTCTTGTGTCACTCTCTTCATCTCAGAGTAGCACTTCCACCAGCTGTCCTCAGTTATTTGCCGGATGTGTTGCCATCTCTGTCTTCCGCTACAGTTTTTACCCCGCAAAACTTCTTCTAGTACCATTGAAGTTACTCCCTATGTCTCAAGTTCTATCATCCTGCCCCTTGTTCTTGTCCGTGCTTTCTATATATTCCTTTCTTCGCCGATTCTCTGGTAAACCTCCTAATTCTATATTCCGTCAGTTCACTTAATTGTCAGCATCCTTCTATAGCACCAGTTCTCAAACGCTTCGATTCTCTTCGTTTCCGGTCTTCCCACAGTCCGTTATTCACTACCATGCAATGCTGTGCTCCAAACACACAGAAATTTCATCCTCAGATTAAGGACAATTTTTGATACCAGCAGACTTCTCACGGGCAGGAATCCAATCTTCACCTGTGCTAAGCCGCTTTTTATATCCTCCTTGCTTCATCCGTCATGGGTTATTTTACTTCCAAGGTAGGAGAATTACTTAATTTCGTCTACTTCGTGATCACCAAGTTTGATGTTATGCTTCACGCCTTTCCCATTTCTGCTGCTGTTCTGATTTCTGCTACTCCTCATTTCTCTGCCCAGTCATCAGTTTGGTCTCAATCCATATTCCGTACTCATTTGGCTGTTCATTCCTTTTCACAGGTCTTTTAATTCTTCTTCACTTTCATTAAAGACAGTGTTATCAGCAAGTCTTATCATTAATATCCTTTCATCCGGTCTTTTATTCGCACTCTCGAACTGTACTTTTATTCCCGTCCTTGCTCTTTCGATGTGTAGGTTGACTAGTAAGGAGGAAAGACTACTTCCCTGTCTGTCTTAAATCCGGGTGCTTCGTTCTTGGTATCTATTGTTATTTTTCTCTCTTGTTCTTGTATCTATCGTACGTATGTTATACCGGCCGTTGTCAGTTTTCGTGACCTGGAGCTCCCTACTTCTCAACGAAGTAGCTCCTCGATTGGCCTGACAAGAGATGAGTGCACTCCACTTGCCAGCAGCGCACAGCAGACCCAGTTGGTCACCCGTACAATTGACCAAGGTTCTCATCTCAGCTTACTGACGGGAGCCGGTGTATCCACTGCGGAATGGCCGTGGATCCGTTTTTCCTATAGACTACTTTCATTTTTGCAAATATTTCGAGTATCTTGCACCATTTTAGATTGTCGAGCAATGTTTTCAGACCCGCAAAACCCAAACTCACTGTTGTCATCTCACCTGTCCTTACACGAACCATTCCCAATAACTTTCTCCATCGCACCGCAATAGTTAAAGTTACATTTCATGAAATGTATTCCATTGGTCCTGCGGAAAGGGGTCTCTGAGATGTGTAAAAATTTCAATATACATTATTTGTCTAAAGAAGCGAAATGATTAGGCTATGAAATATTTTAATATTTCAATGCTGATATTAACTGTAAAATATGTACTTCGCTTTAAGAGATTATATGAAGATACTTTTCAGCGGATAAGGGGGAGTTACCGAACTGAAGGTTTCTTTAACTCAGTCAAACACCAGCACATAACATTTGATAAATTGGGAAATTTTGTTGAAAATATGTTTATCCCTCTATGTATGACTCTTTCGAGACTTTCTGCACCGTTGTAGGAGTGCTTTTGGCTCCAATGTTAAATTTATGCTGCCTTTTTTGATAAAAGGGAAATACTGGTAAAACAAATAACAGTAATGAAGGTATACACAGAGTGATTCTGTGACGATATTACAAACACTCAGAGTTAACGCAGAAGGATAAATGGATCAGTCTGAGGTAAGGAACCGTGGTTCGGAAACAACCGAGTTGAAAGTTATAAGCGAAAGTACTGATATCTCTGACAATGGACCTTTGCAAGCTCTTTGCATTACAAATTTTTGGTGTAGCTTGTACGGACGAAAACAAGAAAAAAATTATCTAGTAAATAAGGGCTCTAGAGTGCCTATCTTAAGAGCTGTGAGCACTTGTTCAGTAGAAGAGATGTGTTCCACAGTAGCATAGATGGGATGAGAAGTTCCGCCTTATGCAAGACACCTTTTTTGTTTTGTTTCACCTATACATGTTTCAGCACTTTTGTGCTATCGTCAGTGGGTTCTATTTTTTATTTTTAACTGTAAATTTGTTGTTAACATGTTAACATTTGTGTTGCTTACAACATTATGTGGAAGTTGCATTTATAACTTAATTGGCGAAAAGTGGGTGTAAGCATTAGTTAACATACCTTACATAATGTTATTGTCCATTTATTTTGGAAGCTGTTCTGCTACACAACATACAACTTGTCATCTGCAAACAGCAAAACGTAATTTATTTTTTTGTTTCATATGCATTTACGAACGGAAATAAAGACTGTATCACGTTTTCTTTCTGTAACTTACGGTTTTGAAGTTATGGTGCGTTCTCCTGTGTTGTTGGCGAAGTAAATAGGCTTACTTCTTTTCCTGTGTTCGCGTGGCAATGCACTTTTTCCGATTACTCAAAACATAGGCGGAGATTTCGCTGCCATTACGTGTTGTTGTGGCTGCGTGGCGTTCATTTGTTTCGTAGCGTGTTCTGCTGGGCGAGGCGCGTGAGTTTGAATTGTATTTGGCGTTAGTGGTGTGTGGTTTGTGTGGGTTTGCGTGTGTGTGACGTGTGTGTTGAGTACTGGGGCAGAGAGAGAGAGAGAGAGAGAGAGAGAGAGAGAGAGAGAGAGAGAGACAGACAGAAGATATCAAATGATACCAAACACAGCAACATTGGTTTCATTTGATATAATTTCAATGTACACACACATCCCAACAGATACGTAGATGACATAATTTTCTTAATAGATGAAACACTGTCTCACATAAAAGAACTTCATGATAACATAAACTCCATCCACCCACAAATACAATTCACCACTGAAACACAAACAGATGAAAAACTTAATTTCTTAGATCTCACTATACACAAGAGAAACAACAAACATGAATTCACAATCTACAGAAAACCCACAATCACCATAACCATTATTCATAACCAATCCAATCACCCCATACCTCACAAAGAAGCCGGCTTCAGATATTTACTTCACAGACTTACAACAACAACGTCACACACAGGGTGGGTAATATACTAAAGACACAAGGACTCAACATAGCATACAGGACCAACAACTCGATACAGAGCAGACTCGGAAGAAATACCACCAACAATGACAAATACAGCCAGTCCAGTATCTACCAACTTACTTGCAACTGCTGTAAATCTGTATATGTGGGCTAAACATGTAGGACCTTCAGAACCAGATATAATGAATACCTCAGAGCACTGAAAAGCAATAGCACATACTCAACATTTGAGACCACCTGGTAGCACACAACCACCACCCAACAAACATTGAAACTGACCTTCACATCCTAAAAACTAGCAGCAGCCTATACCAAAAATTAACTATAGAAGGAAACTATCACATCCAAAAATCAATAGCCCAAGAAAAGAAAGTACTCAATGAATACACATCACTGTGCAACAAAACCATCTTCGTCACAATAGAAGAACTATACAAGGAACACACACAACACACACAAAAAAAACACACACACACACGCAAACCCACACAAACCACACACCACTAACGTCAAATACAATTCAAACTCACGCGCCTGCCCAGCAGAACACGCTACGAAACAAATGAACGCCACACAGCCACAACAACACGTAATGGCAGCGAAAACTCCGCCTATGTATTGAGTAATTGGAAAAAGTGCATTGCCACGCGAACACAGGAAAAGAAGTAAGCCTATTTACTTCGCCAACAACACAGGAGAACGCACCACAACTTCAAAATTGTAAGTTACAGAAAGAAAACGTGATACAGTCTTTATTTCCGTCCGTAAATGCATAACAAACGGAAAAATAAATTACGTTTTGCTGTTTGCAGATGACAAGTTGTATATTGAGTAGCAGAACAGCTACCAAAATAAATGGACAATAACATTATGTAAGGTATATTAACTAATGCTTACACCCACTTCTCGCCAATTAAGTTATAAATGCAACTTCTACATAATGTTGTAAACAACACTAATGTTAATATGTGAACAACAAATTTACAGTTAAAAATAAAAAATAGAACCCACTGATGATAGCACAAAAGTGCTGAAACATGTATGGGTGAAACAAAAGAAAAAAGGTGTCTTGCATAAGGCGGAACTTCTCATCCCATTTTATTAGCAAGCACGGAGACAACAAGAGGAACTACGCCACAAGATGATTGTAGAATAGATGAACAAGCACTCGTAGCACTTCAGGTGTGCATTGTAGAGCCCCTTATTTACTGGAATTTTTTTCTTGTTTTCGTCTATGCTACCTTCTAGCAAGATGCGAAAAGCCAAGAGGTTGCAGTAGAAGAGGTCCACTGTCAGATGTCTCAGAACGATTCACATATAACTTTTGGCTCGTTCTGATAAAATTTATCGGTGGAATAGATGTACCGGTATTGTAGTTGTTAAGATTGTAAAGCAGGCAACTTTCACAGATGGTAGTATGAACCAAAACAAGTTAAAAATGTCCACAAAACATGGGCTGTAAAAAGCATACCTTAAGAGCTAAGGGTACTTCTTCAGTAGAAGAGATGTGTTTCACAGCAGGGAAGATGAACAAGTGTTCATAGCTCTTAAAGTATTCATTTTACGGTTCATATTTACACGAATTTTTTCTCTTGTTGTGGTCCATACTATCTCGTCCAAAAATATGGAACCTAAAGTGCAAAAATTTGGAGTCATTGTACTAATAGGACTGTATGCACAATACCGAATAAAAAGGTGAAGACAGAAACCTAATGAAGTTCTACAAAACAATGGCAATACCAGTATAGATTATAGCAGTAACACTTGGACAGTAGCAGCTGGAAGTGAACCAAGACTGTGTGGAGCGGCGGGTTAATATTTGGAAATTTGTGGTAAGGATCTATGGAACCAAACTGCAGAGGTCATCGGACCAAAGGCTTACACACTAATTAATGTAACTTAAACTAACTTATGCTAAGACAACACACACACCCATGCCCGAAGGAGGACTCGAACCTCCGACGGGGGAAGCCGCACGGACCGCGACAAGACGCCCTAGACCACGATGTTACTCAGCGCAGAGCGGGTTAATAATAATAATAAATCATAAGTACTAGGAAATATTAGAATATTGTTCGCCGTATTTTACGAGATCGTTTGAACTATTTTTGTGCTCAGCCAGAAAGCGATGGAGAACTTACTTACCGTAGTCTCCAATCTGCAAGTCCACATTCTTGTCCAGCCCACTGAAAGATATGTTTCTACTCTCTATTTACTCAGCGGGGTTAGGAACTATGATCCTAAATGAAGATTTTGAGTTCTGATTGATAGATACATTTGATAAATTTTCACACGCACAACATCGTAACATTCATGATGTTAATACTAATAATAAACCCCTCTAATCTAAACAGCACTATGATCAGTTCAGAGGCCTCACCGACCGCCATCGACACCTCTTCTCAGTGCGGCACTCCGTGAAGAATGGTCTGTCATTCCCCAAGAAACCTTCCAGCACCTGATTGAACGTATGGCTGCGAGAGTGGGAGCCGTCATCAAGGCAAAGGGTGGGCCAACATCATATTGAATTCCAGCATTACCGATGGAGGGCGCCACGAACTTGTAAGTCATTTTCAGCCAGGTGTCCGGATGCTTTTGACCACATAGTGTATAATCCCGTGTGAAGAGGACTCACACGGAGAACACTGCCACGACTCTGGACTAGCCCGATCCGTGTTAGCAAGTGGCTGCCTCACCGTCATTGTATACCAGCGTGTACTAAGGCTCACAAACGAATGTTACCTTGCGTCATGCTCCAAACGTCTCCGTCTGTACCTGTGCTCTGCAACTCACCATATGGTGTTTGCCGCGGATACGTAGCGTATCGGTGCCCTCGCCTCCCACTACCACCCCCTTTTCCTATTCCTTATACACAAGGTACGTGAGGAGAAAGACTATCAGCGCCCTTACGCTACAGCTCAAAGTGCGGATACTAATATGTTTGTTGGCTCATACTGGGACGTGAATAAAAAATATGTAATTCCGCGATCCCGTCCTCCCACCAAGGGAAGGTTCCTGACAATACGAGGAACGTGGTCGGAGCTTTGCTGGAACGTGGGTCCTTGGAATTTGTTAGGCTCTTCATTTTGCACAACTTCTTCGCCAGTTTGTGGGGCATTTCTGGGAAACTCTGACACTGACTAAACAAACAGACGACGAATTGTGCAGCTCTCCTTTCAGTCTTTCCTGTGTCTTCTGTTATTCCAACATGGTAACGTTCCCAGACAAACAACACTCAAGAACTGGACAAAGAAAGATTTTGTAAGCTATCGTTTTTATACAATAATTCTGAATCTGACATTTGCCTACACCTCAGTAAAACTTATGTGTTAATTCCACGTAAGGTCACTCAGGACAGAAACTCTTAGGTACCAGAATGATATGTCTGATTGATTGCCGATCACATATTCAAACAATATAGTACCCTTTCATCATCATACTAGAGTATTTTACGTTGAGTGTCAGCTTACAATCTGTGCGCTAGACACGCGTCATCTGCATTTCATAGCCGGCCGGAGTGGCCGTGCGGTTCTGGGCGCTACAGCCTGGAACCGAGCGACCGCTGCGGTCACAGGTTCGAATCCTGCCTCGGGCATGGATGTGTGTGATGTCCTTAGGTTAGTTAGGTTTAATTAGTTCTAAGTTCTAGGCGACTGATGACCTCAGAAGTTAAGTCGCATAGTGCTCAGAGCCATTTGAACCATTTGCATTTCATAATAAGCTAACGATGTTACCTTCTGTACAAACTCCTTCGGTTGCGGACAGGGTTACGTGGTTACATCACAGCCGAAGTCCTGTGAGACTATCTTGAAGTAGCTAGACGCTATATTCGGGTCTGGAGTTATCTCTTCATTAAGAACGACATATTGAATTCTGTTCGAAAGGAAGTCTTCAACATAATCAAGTACCTGTTGCGATATTTTGTAGAAGTGTGTTTTATGAACGATGAGGAAATACGTTGAAGGTTTTCTGGAAGTCAAAAAGCAATGGCCTCCAGTTTCGTTTGCCTTTTGGATCTCTTGAATAAACTAAGCAAGCTACATAGGAGTTGAAACTTAGTGGCGATCTTTGCCTTTCGCAGGCAAGTGTTCTAACAAATTTTTTTATAAGTTACAAATATTTTCGAAAATTATTTTTGTGACGTAAGTAACTGAGTCAGAAGGATGTAAAGAAATATAGGAGCTTGAGAAACTGTGTTCTACAGAAGTTATGTGATGTTGCCGGCCAGATATAACACACAGTCTCAGGGCCCCAATCAGGTCACACTGAATTAACCAATAATAAACAGGCAAATAAGAAAATAAATGAATCATATTGTCATGACTGTCTGATCGGTGAGCTATGCTACACTGCTGTATTCAAGATGTGGTGGGAGGGCGATGTAAGAACAGACTAGGTCTTCATCATGGAAAAGTTTCACAGCGACATAATAAAATCATCTGAAAAACATTCTTTCAGTAATCTAACGGCGAAAGCGAAAAAGAGAAAATTCCGACCCAACGCTTAGTAGCTTTTCTGCTGTTGCTCGTGTCACTACGACGACCTGTTTTCAAAGCGCCATCTGTCGTTTGGCACATCATCATCATACACCAATACTGTCAGAATAAAAATATCGCCCAAACAGGACTTGAACTCTGGATCCTTAGATTAAAAGCCTAATGCTCTACCTACTTCTTTTATAATTCCTTTTTTCATCTCTTATTTATTTTACGCTCCCTCACCTTTTTTAAAATTCAGTGTAAGAGAGTTAAATAAAGAAAATTAAAAAATAAGAAGTAAATTCCATGGAGGTACTCGAAACCACGCCCCTTTCTTTTTTCTTTTTTTTTAAAAAAAAGAAAAAAATGGCTAACAGATTACAATTTGTCAATGCTGTGAAACAAGAGTATGTCCATTTAATTAGTTGTAGTTCTTAATTTTATTTATAAGGTCACAGTCAGTTAGAGGCTGGAGGAGACATGGTGGACAGGGGTCGAATCCAGAGGTCTGGCCACGATGCCTCCTCCCTCCTATCACTGAGCTGCACGTTTCTTTCTTTTTTGCACATATACACACAGCAAAAAAAATTTTACATCACCCCGGTTCCCAGAATTCCTGAAGATAGACGTCGTCTGTGGATATTGTATCACAGACACAGTCCCTTTCGCTGTTCAGAGATGTCACTAAACCCGCCCAGAGATTAAAAAATCATGCATGAGCAGCGCCTATTAGACGAAGGGGGTCCGATAGTCGATCAGTTCCAGTCATTCCACCAGGAAGAAGGTACACGGCTCGTTGTCTGTAGTTGAACCATGCCCAGACGGTCAATACCGCGGTTCGATCGCATCCGCATTGTTACTTTGTGCTAGGAAGAGCTCTCACCAAGGGAAGTGTCCAGGCGTCTCGGGCCGAACCAAGTTCGGACATGTAGGAGATACAAAGAGACAGGAACTGTCGATGACATGCTTCGCTCAGGCGGCCCAAGGGCTACTACTGAAGTGGATGACCGCTACCTACGGATTATGGCTCGGAGGAAGCGTGACAGCAACAGCCACAGGACGTCGTGTTACGACTCAAACTGCGCGCAATAGGCTGCATAATGCGCAACTTCACTCCAGACGTCCATGGCGAGGTTTATCTTTGCAACCACGATACCATGCAGCGCGGTACAGATGGACCCAACATCATATCGAATGGACCGCTCAGGATTGGCATCACGTTCTCTTCACCGATGAGTGCGGCATATGCCTTCATCCAGACAATCGTCGGAGACGTTTTTCGAGGCAACCAGGTCATGCTGAACAGCTTAGACACACTGCCCAGCAAGTGCAGCAATGTGGAAGTTCCCTGCTGTTTTGGGATGGCATTATGTGGAACCCACGTACGTCGCTGGTGATCATGGAAGGCGCCGTAACGGCTGTACGACACGTGAATGCCATCCTGTGACCGATAGTGCAACCATATCGGCAGTGTATAAGCGATGCATTCATCTTTATGGACGATAGTTCGCGCCCTCATCGTGCACATCTTGTGAATCACTTCCTTCTGGATAAAAACATTACTCGACTAGAGTGACCAACATGTTCTCCAAACATGAACCCTATCGAACATGCCTGGGATAGATTGAAATTGGATTTTTATGAACGACGTGACCCATCAACCACGCAGAGGGATCTACGCCAAATCACCGTTGAGGTGTGGGACAATCTGTACCAACAACGTCTTGATTAACATGTGGGTAGTATGTCACTACGAATAAAGGCATGCATCAATGCAAGAGGACGTGCTACTGGGTATTGGAGGTACCGGCGCGTACAGTAATCTGGACCACCGCCTCTGAAGGTCTCGCTGTATGGTGGTACAACACGTAATGTGTGGTTTTCATGACCAATAAAAAGAGCAGAAATGATGTTTAGTTTGATCTCTATTCCAATTTTCTGTACAGGTTCCGGAACTTTCGGAACCGAGGTGATGCAAACCTTTTTTAGATATGTGTAGAAGTCTGCAGTGTGCCTGTGACAAGCGGCCATCTCCTTGATGTACGTGATGAATGTGTGACGGAGCATCGGTTTGGTACATTGCAGCCACCTGTCCACCACTGATGCATAGGATCGGAAACGCCGTTCGCATCTTCACCACGTCTCAGTGATACCGTGGCAACAGTCAGGATCCTGCAGATGCTGAGTGTTGAGTTTCCATGGTGCCCGACTCCTCTAAGCACCTTGGCGGGGAAAGAGCAGTGTACACATGTACGCGCAGTGGTCAGAGGGCATCAAAGGCCAGCGCTCTACATCGAGCACCGCATCAACTAGCCCACGGGAGACATAAATGCGGTCTAACAGACTTACTGAGTGGCTCGTGTGAATCATGGGTCTTATGGGCGCCATACCTCCAAAATATCCTATATGGCTAGATCGCGAACAATGGGACACATCTCCTGGCACGTTATAGAATTTTAATATTGATCTTTCCGGCAGAGTACGCAGTTAAGGCCCACTTGTGGCAATACCCCTGGCAGACGGAAGATACATGATATCAATTAGGGTGCCTTCGCGTACATATACCCCGCCACTCCGAGGCCAAGATGATCGCCATGAGAGGCATATAAGTCGTATCTTGCTATCCTTGGTAGCGCTGCTAAATGCACCTTCTGTAAAAGAGCAATGTCTGGTTCCAAAGTCCATACCACTCCTTTCAGGAGATGGATCTCGACGGGCCCGCAGCCGCTGTTGACATTCAGTGTCGCTATACGGTATGCGTGGAGCTGCGCGCCTTTGGGGTGGGGGGCTACGAGTCGCTGCTGTGAAGAGGCGGGGACACCAGGCGCCAGCGGCAAGCGCTGCCGGCCCTCCAACTCAGTTACCAAGCACGACTCGCGACCTGTCCTCACAGCTTTACCTCCACCGGTACCTCACCTCGTGTCTTCCTGGATATTTCTTCTACACGTCCTGAGTGCCAGTCCCACAAGTTTGGACGGTAGGAGATGAGGTACTGGCGGTAGTAAAGCTGTCAGGGCAAGTCGAAAGTCGTATTTGTGTAGCTATGTTGGTGGGGCACTTTCCCCCAAAAGGCAGAGGTCTCGAATTCGAGACTACATCCGGCACACAGTTTTAATCTACCAGGAAGTTTCACGTAGGAGTTGTTCGGTTTCCGGTAAAGTCATTATATGCTGTTGCAGTACGAAAGTACTGTACTTCCAGCATCTGCGGCAAGGTGTTACTCCATAGGCGACGACATCGCAGAGCAGTTGGTCCTCCACAGCACGGCGGCCTTGCGGCAATACGATGCACAGGGTGGTGCCTAGTTAGCGTTCGTCAACTTCGCTATGTGCCACCAGCAACAGTAGCAGACAATTAAACCGGCGCCGAGGTGCTATTTATACGTGCTCATACAGACATCGGACATGTTAAAGCTTGCTGCCATAACCAGACTGCTGTCGTGCCGCTTGACTGCCCAACATCCACTGGATAGCCGTCTTTTACTGTCAGCGCGTCACATCTACACCGAGGGCCACAGTTCGTCGCCGTCACCCCGTGAACCACCGGGGCTCAGAGTTACCAGCTGGTCACTGTTTGTTGAAGACTGCGACGCACGACGAGGTACGAGACATTGGCCGGCGGCCGTCCTCCGCCACCGTCGAGTCCGCTCGCGCCGCGCCGCGCCACGCCTCCGTCGGCCTCCCTGTCCGGATGCCCCAGAGCAGCTTCGCTTCCCTTGAACCAGAGGTCGATACTTCAGTGCCCGCCGAACATGATGCCTACCTGCCTCTGGCAAATGTATCTGAGAACCTGTGGTAAATAAAGAGTATCCCACAGCTGTTGGCATCTTGCTGTCTGTTTCCTCTTTTTCTGTCGCTGAACCTACAACGCCCTGGTGGAACAGCTACGCCTGCCTAACCTCCGGTAGCGATCGTTGAAGGACGTGACCGTTACAATATACATGTTCCATAATTGTGGAACAACTTTTATGTGAGAAACATGTATAGTTCTGTACAAAGGAATCGCGACCTTTCTCACGTATAGGGCTTCCCACCCATCTCTGCCAAGTATATATTTCCGAAATGAAACAAACTGAGAAAATGCAGTTGGCTAGAGATGCGCCTATGCCAGGAACTTACACAATGAGCAAGAATACACAGTCCATAAATGTAAACCAACATAATTTTCGACACGAAGTTATGTTTTTTTAAGCGGCACATGTATATTTTTTCTACGGAGATGAAAACTAGAGGTGCAATTAGTGACGGCAGACTTGTTTTCATTGCTCTAAACCTCATACCTTCTGAAATACGTACACTTTTAAAAGACAGCAACGGCGCCACAGTTTATACTGTAAGAGGAATGGTGGCCTACAGCAGGCTTCAGGACAGTGCAGGCTATCCGCATTAGGCCATTACAGCTTTAAAACAGAAACACCAAGTCTTTCATCACTAATTGTACCTCTAATTTTGATTTCAGTAGTAAAAATTTACATGTTAAAACGTTTCATTGTTTTTTGCTCTAACTTTTTAATGTTTTAGTTGATAGTGTAATGATGTGTAAAAAAGGAATCCCATATTTAAAATGTAAAGAAGAACAACATTTGATACATGTTCAAAGATTGCAAATAACGTGCCGAAACTTGCAGAAGTTGTAAAAGTGGTGGTTACAAAGCCACTAAGAATAAATGAAACAGCGTTATTCTTCTATCTTCTTGTATTATCACCTTCTGTTGTTTGGAGCTCAGGCTGAGCAGATCTAAGTGTCGTAGTTGTAATTATATTTGTTCGATAAAGGTTATTTGAATCTATCTGTTGTGTCAGCTCCCTCATTGATTTAAGCCATTACCTTGTCTTTTAATCGTTTATGTTATCACTTCTGATTGTTGCAGCAAGCAAATAGAAGATTTTTGCGGCGGATTGTTACACTACGATCGGACATAATTAGTGTCCTTTCGTTAGTTACATTTTAATTAATTTCGTTAGTTACTTTTCAATTAAGTGCCCGAACCACTCTGATACATTTATTTCGATGGTTTTTGCCATTGAAATTGCGCGGGTCGGAGCTGTTTCTGTTTCGGACCAAAGTCGTCTGTCACTCTACTCAATAGCATAATACAACGCAGAACTGGAAATAATCTGCAAAAGGGTGGATTTTTATAACGTACATTTGGCTATAAAAGCAGGAAACTTTCCTTTGACGCACTGCATTGTGCATTTTTCACCAAAACTATCCGTCCTCAGTGAGGGTTGCCTCCATGTCGCTTCTGTTTTACTGTTCTAAATTGCTGCGTTTGTGAAGTGTTAAAGTCTTGCCACATCTTCGAGAAACATTTCATCTGGCTCTCATTAGAAGACTTGTGGTAACATCGAAATGTGTTGAAAGTAATGTTTGTTTACTTGTTGGGACTGTGTATTCCCGCCCATTGTGTGAGCCACTGAAATAGGTGCATCCGTGGACAATTCCAATTTTCACATTTTTTTTTTTCCATTTCAGAAATACACGAGGTAGCAGAGTTAAATGTGACGTCCTGTACACTGTAACGACCTAGGTGTTTCTCCAATCACGTGGCAGTTTCTGTTGATCAAGTGATCTACAGTAACTGATCCTAGATCTTCCACATATTAAATAAAGATGTGAATGGGCATCCCGCTATGTCTTGTTCCTTCCCCTTTCTCGATCGACTTGAACTTACTTCTCTATCTGTCATTTTAGAATGTGTGCGACTGTCGATCATAGAAAACGCACCGTGACCTACTCCGATAAAGTGGTTGAGGAAGACAGACTTCGGTATATCGGTCTTAGTTCTATCGTCTTCCATTTCGGTGCCATCATGTTCAACGACATTTTGAACAACGATCCTGTTCAGTTGACTGATTATACGCACATCAAATTTTTTAGAAGTTTTTGCAGTTCATTGGTTAAGACCTTGCTTTCAAATTAACTCAACACTTTTCGTGTAGCTGTACATTTGCCTGTTTGGTTTAGTTCAAAACATTTGTCAGTAAGGATTCGGCTGTCTTTGAATGTGTTTTGCAGTCCTTTCTGCTTTCTTACTAGCTTCCTAATACTATTATTGGTCCTTGGTAGGTCTTCCATATCCCACACTATCTTTCTAGGCACACACATACGTGACCTAATTTTGAATTTTGAAAAAGATCCTTCACATTCTTTACCCTGTACGTGAATATTTGCTGCTAACTATCCTAATCATTTTCCTTTCGGCCTAGTTAAGCAGATATGTCATTATACCTTCCTTAACTTTTCATTCGATGCCAATGATAGCCATTTTTATGACAGTCTTGTGACTGCTGATATAGTTCTTCACAGAGTACAAAAGTTTAGGACAACAGATCCAATAAAATTCCCTCGTGATAGGATTGTCTCATCAACTGCTCTAACTAATTTTCGGAAAATATATTTAATTCCTCATAGCAATATTCATTATCCCTGTCTCCCAGTGTAAAACCATGTGTGCCCGTGTATATGGATGTCAGACTGAAAACTCCTCCTATCGCTATGCCTTGCATTTAGGTGTCATATTTTCCTTACTTTGTCTAAGCACTCCGCCACTTCAGTACTTGATTTGGGCAGACGGCAATATCGTCCAGTTACTAATTTAGTGCTACTTTTGGCGCTTACCATGAACCACATCATCTCAAATTCATATTCTATATTTGACCCACTAGATATTATGGAGTTTTTTTACTGAAGTATATACGCTGCCACCACTGGCATCCATTCTGTCCTTTAGATATACGTCTCGTTCTCAGAGTACTCATAATATATCACTACCCTTTACTTTTCAGTCGAAGCATTGCGTGTTACGGTTAATAACACCTTACCTAGAACGGTTATGCAGTTAACTAACGTAAAGCTTAGATTTTATGTCTTTGAACTACAATAGTGTTTATTCCCATCCATAACAGCTACAGGTGCTTTGTACAAGGTTCCTTCTTGTACTACGAAGTGCATTCAAGTTCTAAGGCCTCCAATTTTTTTTCTCTGGACTGGAAAGAGATATAAACATGCGCATTGTTTTAAAATGAGGCCGCGTTCATTGTCAATACGTCCCAGAGATGGCAGCACCGTACGGCGGATGAAATTTTACCACCAGCGGCGAGAATGAGAACTGTTTTAAATACTTAAAATGGCGACGTTTTCCTTACTTGAACAGCGTGCAATCATTCGTTTTCTGAATTTGCGTGGTGTGAAACCAATTGAAATTCATCGACAGTTGAAGGAGACATGTGGTGATGGAGTTATGGATGTGTCGAAAGTGCGTTCGTGGGTGCGACAGTTTAATGAAGGCAGAACATCGTGTGACAACAAACCGAAACAACCTCGGGCTCGCACAAGCCGGTCTGACGACATGATCGAGAAAGTGGAGAGAATTGTTTTGGGGGATCGCCGAATGACTGTTGAACAGATCGCCTCCAGAGTTGGCATTTCTGTGGGTTCTGTGCACACAATCCTGCATGACGACCTGAAAATGCGAAAAGTGTCATCCAGGTAGGTGCCACGAATGCTGACGGACGAGCACACGGCTGCCCGTGTGGCATGTTACCAAGCAATGTTGACGCGCAACGACAGCATGAATGGGACTTTCTTTTCGTCGGTTGTGACAATGGATGAGACGTGGATGCCATTTTTCAATCCAGAAACAAAGCGCCAGTCAGCTCAATGGAAGCACACAGATTCACCGCCATCAAAAACATTTCGGGTAACCGCCAGTGCTGAAAAAATGATGGTGTCCATGTCCTGGGACAGCGAGGGCGTAATCCTTACCCATTGCATTCCAAAGGGCACTACGGTA
This sequence comes from Schistocerca piceifrons, assembly GCF_021461385.2. Taxonomy (NCBI): domain Eukaryota; kingdom Metazoa; phylum Arthropoda; class Insecta; order Orthoptera; family Acrididae; genus Schistocerca; species Schistocerca piceifrons. The sequence continues at coordinate 789,190,414 of NC_060138.1, forward strand.
ACAGGTGCATCCTACGAAAATGTTTTGAAGAACAAATTCCTTCCTGCACTGCAACAAAAACGTCCGGGAAGGGCTGCGCATGTGCTGTTTCACCAAGACTACGCACCCGCACATCGAGCTAATGTTACGCAACAGTTTCTTCGTGATAACAACTTTGAAGTGATTCCTCATGCTCCCTACTCACCTGACCTGGCTCCTAGTGACTTTTGGCTTTTTCCAACAATGAAAGACACTCTCTGTGGCCGCACATTCACCAGCCGTGCTGCTATTGCCTCAGCGATTTTCCAGTGGTCAAAACAGACTCCTAAAGTAGCCTTCGCCGCTGCCATGGAATCATGGCGTCAGCGTTGTGAAAAATGTGTACGTCTGCAGGGCGATTACGTCGAGAAGCAACGCCAGATTCATCGATTTCGGGTGAGTAGTTAATTAGAAACATGCACCTCGTACGTCTGTCTGTTCGTAGGGCATAGAGGGGACCTTCTCTAAACCAAAACACCTTCTCTTCACATGTGGTTTGCTACCTGAGTAAGTGCTTCTGGAAAGTAATGTAACCCACCCCCTTCACACAAGGCGCACGCATACGCGCGCGCGCACACACACACACACACACACACACATACACACACCGTAGGTTAAGCCTACCCTCCGGCTCCAGTCCAGAATGCCACAGTCAGCGAGCCGTGCTTCCACACTTCAAGCAAGCAACCGGCCTTCACCGCCAAAATGTGAGTGAAGTCTAAGTTGTCTGTCTACAGCATCTCTCACACCTTTACGTCACATATATGAATTGTAATAAACAGTTGTTTGACACCATCTCTAACTTCTGTTGTCCTCAGTTGCGTGTAATGTAATGTTGTTAATTATCACTTTACGTCCGCCTAATTACAACTTATGTTGTCTTTCAAAATAATAAAGGTGAAACGCGTATGGAACTAAAATTCAGTTGTAATCAGACGGACATAAAGTGCTAATCATCAACATAATGTTGAAACTTCCTGGCAGATTAAAACTGTGTGCCCGACCGAGACTCGAACTCGGGACCTTTGCCTTTCGCGGGCACTTGCCCGCGAAAGGCAAAGGTCCCGAGTTCGAGTCTCGGTCGGGCACACAGTTTTAATCTGCCAGGAAGTTTCATATCAGCGCACACTCCGCTGCAGAGTGAAAATCTCATTCTGGGATCAACATAATGTTGTTCGATAGTTTATCCTCTCTCTGAGCTTCGATATACTGAACTCCATAGTACTAACATCTTTGAAACTACAGTGTCATGCTGTGGAAATGTTATCATTCGCTGGTGGTTCCGGCGTGATCTGGAGGAAAATATGGGTGACGGGGTAAGCGTTGTGTAGCGTGATGAGTCATAGGGTTCGCTGAGCTGGCAAGTGTTACACAGAAAAAGTGTTCACAGAAGATCGAGAGAAAAGGTGTTCCCGTTAAGATGATCGAGACACAGAAAGCTAATATAATTCTTTCAGTTTTTTGTTTCAGCAGTGTTACTTATGGCTGCTGCTGATGCGATCGTTATCGAAGGCATTTAAATTGCAAATATTGGTCATCTTAACGCTTGAATAATGTCGCACTATTACAGTCTTTTCAAATACATTCACTCTGTAGCGACAAAATAAGGCAGAAGGTGTAGATTACATTCTTTCGGAGTTTGTAAAAGCATTGGGCCAAGTGGAAACCACATCACTGTTCAAGTTGCGTCTGGGGACGTACCATCAGGCTTTCAGAATAATATGACGCACACGATCCTGAACACAGCAAGGGTAGGCTGAGAACTATTACACAATCAGTGTAACAGCTCGTGCATACAGAATACTGGAAAAGAAAACTGGGAATCTATTACATGACGATCAGTTTGACTTTAGGAAAGGTAAAGACACCACAGCGGCAGCTCTGCCTCTGCGTTTGATAATGGAAGCGACTGTAAGGAAAGGACACATTCATACGTTCTGTCGATCTAGAACAATTTGCAATGGTGACGGATGTACAGAACTATCAGGAAAATAGGTTTAACCTATAGAGAAACACGGATAATACACAATAACTATAAGAAAAAGAGGAAGAAATGAGGACAGAAAATGAAGAACGATGTGATCGGATTAGAAAGGTTATAAGATAAAGATGTAGTCTTTCATACCCACTGTTCAATCCTTACATCGAAAAAGCAATGCAGGCAATAAAAGAAAGATTATGGAGTGAGAATAAAATTCGAAGTATAAGGACTTCAGTGATAAGGTTCACAGATGACATTGCTATTCTCAGTGAAAGTGAGGAAGACTTACAAGATCTGTTGAACGGAATGATCAGTTTAATGAATACAAAATATGGATTGAGAGGAAGCGATGAAAGACGAAAATATTAAGGTGTATCGGAAATGAGATTAGCGAGAAAGCTAACATCAAAATTGGTGAGCACGAAGTAGACGACTGAAGGAGTTCTGATACCTTGTAAGCATAGTAACAATGAACGACGAAGCTAGGGGGAAACCAACAACAGACTCGTAGTGTCGAAGAGCGCACTCCTGTCTTTAGAAATCTACTAGCATCTGAGAAAGAAATGTCGAGAATGTACGTTTGGAGCACAGCATTGTAAGGTAGTGAATTACAAACTGTGGTAAAACGGGAAGTTTTCAGTAGAATCAATGAAGATAGGAAAATATGTAGAACTGATAAGAAAACCGAACAGGATGACAGGACATGTGTTAATACACGGGAAACTTCCACGGTACTAGAGGGGCCTGTAGAGGGTAAAAACTGTAGGGGAAGGCACGGTTTGGAGTATACCTGACAAATTATTGAGGACTTTGGGCGCAAATGATACTCAGATATGCAAAGGTCGGCACAGCAGTTGAATTCGTGGCGGGCCTCTTCAAACCAGTCAGAGGATTTACGGCACAAAAGAACGTTATCATCTTCATAGCATATCATGTTCGTATCATTTTCATCAAGATTCGTTCTTTCCACTTCTCAAAACATTTCCGCATGTGGTTTTCCATAATGATGCTCAGAATGTCGTTGTTTTTGTCATCTGAAAGGAGTCCACATGACAGAATTTTGTGCAATATAGATATACCGCCTTTTCAAAAATTCATCTAAGTGATATTGATGCTGACAATACATTGGACGTAAAATATCGGTATTTTTTATATAACTGATTTTCTGTATATCAAAAAGATTGGTACTTATTTGAAAAAAGTTGTTGCTTTTGAGAGAAGGGTATGTTATTATGTAAATCAGTTGTATTAAAGGTCTGTGACTGGTGATTTGAACAGAAGTTGTTTCAGGAGGTTTTTTTCAATTTCTGTATATAAGCGCTTTTACATTTTCATATCTTTCACAAAGAAAATTTATAAAGCTTGTTAATTACAGTGAAATAAATAATTTATATTGCATTAGCTATTATTTATTCCAAACTGGAAAGAGTTTTAGGAAATCAGCTGCATTACCGTACAGCGTGATTTACAGTAACAAGTGAACTGTGCTTACCTCCTGTGTGTTTGAGGCAGTTAATTAAGAGAAAGAAATATGTTGCCTAGACATATGTATTCCCGAAACTTTATTATCGTACGTTAACTATTTTCTGTATTGCGATTTTTTTTCTTCGGTGTAGATTGCCGTGCTTGCTATGACTTAGGTTTCTGTAAATTATTTTCCTCCCAAACCCTCTAATTTTGGGAGGTTCTGCTATTTAACTGTTCCATACAGTCATCATGAGTGAAGACTAAGGCGTGGAAATAATAATGCTTCTGACAGTGTTTCATGAAACTTTAAATTGTTCCATCCGATCGGCAATCCGAATGTGCCCCCGTGTCCTGCGCAGTTTTCTCCTCCAAGAATTCTTCTCATTTTTTGTCGATGTCTCAAATGATTACTGACATGTACTAGGCGTTCTATGAATGTAACGATGTCTTTAATCCTTTTTGTGATGTAGCAATCTGATACTAGATTTACTTAATTAATCTACGTTTTCTTATCTGTGTTTGACAGTATGTGTGAAAAAACATTCCTTACTTATATCCAACACCCAGTGAAAGACTATAGTAAGTGGAATTGTGAATATCTTGTTCATCGGAGAAATATATCCGTATCGTCTATACCTCGACAAAACATTGTCAATGTGTAAAACCGAAATTATAACACCTCCGTAATGTCGATATTTCTGGTTATATCGTAATATTTTTGCCATCTCCAGAGGGATGTAAATTGTTGGCCTGATTCATTTTGGTGAAGCTAATCACAGAGCAACGACACAATCGTACTACACCATTACATTTACTTCCTCAGCATCCACTGTAATGCTGAGGTGGTATAGTTCTTAAAAAGCGCAAAGCAGTATGAGAACATTTGTTCACGTTTGCAGTGAAACGTTTTATAGAAAGAAGCGCAAAATTAAGTAAATGTGAAGTCCTTAGTTATCAGCATAGCCTAGTTTCCACTGACTATGCTATGCTGACAAATTCTAGTGTCACAGTCAATGAATATTCCTTCATTTGGTGCAGAAGGTCACAGCAAATGCGCGAACAAGAGCTCTGCTAGCGTTAAGTGTCCGTTAACGCCTTTATTATTTGATCTGCTGTGAATGTAGAAATGGAACCGCAAACGGAAAATGCGGCCTATTGTAGAATTTTGTATAATAACTATAAAACAAATGCCCTACTCGAATGCGACACAACAGGTTGCATCGTTATAATAAAAACGAATCACATATAAAATAATGAACATGAGCTACACAGGGTAATACTAGTTTCATTGTATACTATGGTTTGTCAAAAGCCTAATGTCGATATCTAATATATTTCTAAAACACTGGTGGTATCCCATTTAAGTGGTACACCTTGTGTATCTTGCCACCTTAGTACATAAGATTGCGCTCTACTGCATATTATCTGGTTGTTTTATGCCAATATACTTTGCATCCATAGCACATCCATGTCTTCTGGTCACACTCGGTATAGCAATTTTTTGTTCCTTAATGCAGAGCCGTAGTTCGATCACTAAAAACCGTATACTGTGATGAAGACTGATGATTACGTCCGTTCTTACAATTTTCTCGACATGCTGTGAGAACTCACAAGTAGTAGGTATGCAGATTGTTCCTTGCCAAGTCTAGAGAGATAAGAACACCACAAGATATTTGGTCTCTTTCTTGTGAGGGCAATAGCACGGACGATAGTGACGTTTCTGTTTTGTCTCTGCTTTCATCATCTCGCACATCTTTGCATTAGGTATGTGCTAAAGGTCGATGGGTATCCTCCTCGCTAAGCTATGTGGAAAATATATCGTTGTTTCTTTGCTTGTACCAACTTTCTTTAAGTGAGAGTCGTGTTATAGTTCAGTTACGGCCGCGGCTGTGTCGATCTTTGCCTTCGGTGGCAGTGCGGTGCGGACAGGGCTGTTTACATGTTCGGAGCGGCGCGCGCATTCGGGGTGTTTACGTGCTACAGCGGCTTTCACGCACGTTAGTATCATTCGCAGGAAATGGCCAGTTCATATCGGAAATTGACGGTGAAATTCAGCTTCTTGAATGAATATGCACATCCCAAACCACTGAAGTAGAACCATCTCTTCGATACGATGTGAAGATACAATGTACTGATCTTGTTTCCATCTAATTAGTAATTGATATTGCTTGAAATGCAGTTGTACAGAAGATGGGGAACGCGCTTAAGTTCCGACATTCGGACGGTATCATCGGTCAATGACGGTGGATCATGTGGGTCTCGGTCTCAGGACGATCAGCATATCTGAATTCCCATTCGAAGTGATGGCAGACGAAGCGATGTCTGCAACCAGGCCCTATGGAACACTTCGCAATCACGCTGCGCGTGAGCTGTGCACAACTGATTGGATTGTGACAGGTACGCATTGAACTCAGTAAGCACGTTCCGTCCTGCATCTACATTTGGGGATGCAGGGCGATCATCATATATGATGGCCTGCCAAAGACCTGCTTGGGTTGTCAAAAGAGGACCACGTTAGCTTAGAGTGTCTGGAGCGACATACCGATCTGATGCCTTCTACCATCCTGACATCTTCACCTCTCACATATACAGCGGTGCTCTGGATGGAATCCAGTCAGATGCATGGATCTGACCGCCCTGATGATCTTTCGCAACCGGTGATATCAAGACGGGATGAGGAGGGACAGCTGTTACCTAACACCATCCTTTCTCACATCCCGTCGGCTCTAGAAAGAGGGAAGAGAAGCCCCAATGCTGAATGTAAGTTGATGCGATGGATGTCCCCATCGCCGCCTTTGTGCCTGGACGTCAGGATTCACTCCCATCATCTGACACAGAGATGCGCTCTCGGAAACAGCGGTCTCTAAAGAGGCACAGAAGCGAAAGATGACCCCAGATAGTGTGGCCACGACACAATCGCGAGCCAGTGCGATCTCTCTCTACCACGATAACTTCCGATCGGGCACATCCACGCCAGATTTTGACGTGTGTCCTTCCACCGGGTTGGCCTCCGATATGCACTTGTAGGACGTGCAGCCATTGATTGCCGTCCAAAGCGACAAACAACGACCTGTGTCAGAAGTATCCCCCAGCCACCAAGTTCCATTGGGGAGGCTTCTGAAGACCTTATCATTTATCAAATGGCATGGGCAGATGATGTTGTCCCCGAATCTTTGACCCAGAATGCACAGGCGATCTTTGCCTCGGCGATACAGGAACGATAGATTGTTTTGTGCGGTGAAGGGGCGGCTTGGCATGGTTGATCTGCTGCTGTGATTACACATATTCCCCCTGTTGATTTGAAAGTCCCATTGCCGGCAGACCATCTGCAAGCCTGCAAATTTGCCTCCATCAATCTCAGCATGATAGACACACATATCAAACTTCAACTGCCGCACGATATGTACAGGGCGGCGGTTGTGGACGTTGTTCTATTGCAGCTAGTTCAATGGAGACCTTACCAGACTTCTGTAGGTTTACTGTTTACGTCTCACTCGTGCTGCTACAGAAGGCAGTGGAATGTCTGACCTTCTGTGAGATAGAATAATGGTAATCAATGTGGTGTACAGCCAGCGGCCTAGATGCAGTGGTAACAACAGTTCCCGTCAGAACAGCTAAGTTCTATTGGGGTGGCAGCGCTTGGATGGGTCACTGTCCAGGTCTGCCAAGCGCTGTTGGCAAGCGGGATGCACTCTGCCTTTGTGAGACCAATTGAGGAGCTACTTGACTGCGAAGTAGTGGCTGTGGTTACGAAAACTGACAACGGCAAGGAGAGGCCACGTGCCCCACTATATCTGTATTCAGTGACGCCTGTCAGCAGATGATGACACGGAGGTCAGCAGGTACGATTGGGCCTTACAAGGCATGTTCAGACGGAGCTTAGTTTAGTTTAATGTGATATACTTGCCACTGGCACAGGAACTGGCATTCGATATGCAGGGGACTAGAGCTGTTAGTGTCTATGCCCCTTTTGGACGGACAGATAAAAGGCATCACTGGTCAGAGTTTTATGCAGAAGACAATAAGCCTCTTTTCGTGGGTCGCTGTGACCACATCGTTATTGGCAGAGACATTAATAGTGTGCTGTCTCAAAAATACCAACAACCAAACAAAACTCCATGCCAGAAACTAAGTATCTTGGTACAACAGCTGCGTCTTGCTGATAATTGAGAGCTGTTACACAGTGATCGCTCTGGCTTCACTTATGGGACTAGTCATTCCACTAGCAGAGTCGATCATATCTACATCTCCTCTCACCTTGCGACGTCGATTCTAGCAGCAGACTGCTGGCCCTCAGCTTTCATGGACTGTAGAGCATATATCTGTACAGTCAACTTCTGGAGACAGATGGTGTGGAGAAATTGGGGATTATGGACAGTGAATGTGGCACTCCTTCAGCATTAGGAACGTAGGCAATTCATAGTGAGTATGCGGACCTCATGCGAACCTCGGTTGCTGCGGTACCCGACGTGGCTTCATTAGTGGCTTGAATGTATTTAACTGGCTTTACAGCGTGCACTGGTTGATTACGGTAGGGAAAGATCACTGTGGCAATGACAAGCGACAGAGTTCTACTACGAGCTCCCACAATCCCCCAATCGCCAGATGGAGATCCATCGCGCCAGCGTGAATATTCTGTCTTACCCACCACAGGCTTGTAGTTGTTCTGGTGCAAATGAGATGCCAGTACCGGACTGGCGAAGAATCTCCCTCTATGCACCACATCTCTGAAACCCCGACCGTGACGTTGAACACCAGTACATAGTTCGGATATCCCAGATGGTAGCAGGGTGACAACCCAGGCAGACATCACATGTACATTCGTCGGCCATTATCATCGATTATGTCACGAAATGTGCCTCACTGATGCAGCCCTGGCAGCTGTCGCCCAGACCCTCCCTGGGACACCTGATTATATGGTGTTGGCATCGCTTTTGGAGATCACGAGCGATGGTGTCATGGGCGCCCTTACCAAGGGGCAGTTAATAAATCATCAGGTCGAGATGGTATTCTGCTGAATCCTACCAGACCTTTACGGATTTGATGGCCCCACATGGAAAGGAGATGCACCAAGAATTACTGTCATTAGCGATCGACATTCCACCAGCTTTCATGGAAGGTCTCGTTATTCCGGTGCCCAAACCAGCTGGAGACACACGAATTGAAAATTACCACCTGATCATCCTCCTCAACTGCGATTTCAATATCTTCATCAGAATCTTGGCGAAGCATATTAAGAAAGTATTGCGTCATTTTATGTCATATGAACAAACATCGTGGGGGGGGGGGGGGAGGGGAGGGGGTGACAGATGGTCCATAGCAACTACTATCGAGATGTGATTGCACTGACATTGGCCTGAGGTTGCGTAGTGGCCTAATCTCCATAGACTTCGGTCACACACGTTTAACAAAGTGAGCCATTCTCTCCTTGCTGCTGTGGTGGATTGTATGGCCTTCCTTGCAGCCTTACCCACATTCTCATCTGCGTTCTCCATGGTGCCTCATCGAGGGTGATAACTGATGGTACGGTGGAAGGACACATCGTCATCTTACGTCCAGTCTGACAGGGTTGTTCCCTCTCAATCATAATCTGTGCTGTAGCTACAGAGCCACTTCTATGTGAGCTGAAACAACATCTTTTGGGGATCGCGCTGAGAGAACACAATTTCCAGTGCCGCGCTTACGCCGATGATCTAGTCTTTTTCGCCAGATGTGAAGAGTAGGTCCAGGTGGAACTGGGATGGATCGTGATTTATGGGAATGTGGCAGGCAACAATATGAACATTATCAAGTCGTGTGCCATGGAAATCGGCAGTGGGCTCCAGAAAGAGAGTGTGACGCCGCTGCACACGATGGATACACTCCACTGTTTGGGCGTTGTATTTACGAAAGATATCAGCTGTACGAAGCCACTGAACTACAAACGCCTTTGACAAGCTCTCCGCATGGGCGTCCGAGGCCACCGCCTCTGAGCTTTAGATATGGGTCAAAGGTCGCCTTTATAAACACCCACACGGATATCTCACTTGGTGCAGATCTTAGCACCGACTCTAGCGTTGGCACAGCGGGTACAGGCGGCTTTTGGTTACTTCGTTAAGGACGTCTCTGCAAGACACGATTTGACGCTGTCACCCTTCCCCCTCGCAACATTTGACTGGGACTTATCAACGTTCGAGAGCGTACGGTGGCCCTATACATCAACACCATGCTGAAGGCGTGGACCCATCGACAAAACAATTTCACTGGCCTCCTCACTGATGAACTGGCTCCTACTTCCTGCCTGCCACGTGTTGCACTCGCTCACATCGTGTTGCACTCTCTCATCAAACATTCTTTCTAGATTATTACTATGTGCACACAAATCTCCCCTGTACCAGGGCACCTAATGTATTTTACGACGGAGATCCGCGCCACCTGGTACCTCTTGGTTAACAAAAATTTTACGACAAGGCGTAGATTGCACAGCATTGCTCTAGTTGACTGCCCAAAGTCATGCAATAGACATGGATGATCGTCGCCTGGAATGTGGGCCCTCCATGGATGTGTGGCTTCTAATTCAGAAGATGCTTGCCTTCTGTCTCCGAGTGCCACCCCACACGCCCGAGCCCGCAATGCTCCTTCGCCCAGTTAACACCTACTTTCCCCAATCAAAGACACATGTGATGGCCTGGATCGAAGGACTTTCCATGTGTTACCTTTCTCGGGATGGTCTAGAAGATGGGCTTGACCTTTGATGATGAAGTCCCATACTCCTTTACAGAGCGTAGGGGACCGATGCGGGAGACACACACCGCCGTACTAGGCAAGGTCCTAGTGGAAGTGGTTTGCCATTGCCTTCCTCCGACCGTAATGGGGATGAATGATGATGATGATGAAGACGACACAACAACATCCAGTCATCTCGAGGCAGGTGAAAATTCCTGACTCCGCCGGGAATCGAATCCGGGTTCCCGTGCTCGGGATGCGAGAACGCTACCGCGAGACCACGAGCTGCGGACGCTTGACCTTTGGAATTTCTTAGAGGAAATTGAACACGACTGCATCCCAAGGAGGCGAACGCGGGCCCCCCTGGTGTAGAGTTGGAACTGGACAGTGTTTATTTTCTGCTGTTTTCGAGCGGCCGACGATCTTATATTGTTCTGCTGGCAGGGTGTCCTCAGTTGTATTTTCTTTTTATATTGTTGTGTAATAAAATAGAATTCTGTCACAAATATTTCATTTTGTATTGTAACTGTATCATGTACACTATTGTTAGGGCCATGTGAGCCCACAAACTTATTAAAAAAATTAAAAAATAACATAAAATAAAAAGTTTGACGAAAAGGTATTAGTATCACAAATGGAAAAAATAAGCTACTTTTTCCTTGTTCAAATTGTGCAGTACATTTTCCACCTTTGTCATTATTGTAATTTTTTATTTGTGATGGAAAAACGTGTTAAGGCGAACGCTCACAGAATGCGGGGAAAAGTAAAATAAAGAAATACTCAGAGAAAAAAAATGGTAAAGCGGATCACTCTTCACCCTAGATCGACAGAGATGATTGGTGGGGCATTGGTGGGGAGCCGCAGATTAGTACGGAGTTACAAGTATCGCCCATCGTCCACTTTGTTCACTCTGTTGTTTCCTTTCGACCATATTACGATTTAAACTTCATTCCATCTTGATTAAACCAACAACGAGACACAATCTGTACGTCTAAGTAAGGAATGATCAAGGTCACAAAGCGTAACTGAGAATTCCATGTACCAGACTTACGGCTTTACATGTCCCGGTCTGATAGTTTTCAGAACTGTAGTTAAAAACTTCCACAGTTTTCGCGACTGTATTTCGTATTTCATTACTGTTGAACCACTTTCTCCGTAGCTGTTTAGTTATGTCATAAAGTGTTAGTCTCTGCACAACTCTGGGCCAAAATATATAAAATAATGCGGATTCATCACGCCAATTTTGTACTCAATACATCTTCTGTTTTTGTGGGACTACTTATTGCCTTACGCCTATGATGGAAGTGGCCTGAACTCACCGTTTTGTGGTTGGTGTTGCACAAGCTGGTGTTTTCAAACTGCATGTGCATTTTCCGTAATACGGCGATACCACTCTATGTGGTGTGTTATTTGTCAATTACGCATTCTAACAACATGATCACTACGTTCCACTGGGAGATAATAGAGGAAACATACTTTCAACGTTTTTTACTAATTTATTTTGCGGTTTCTTTTCTCTGGCTAACTTTCACATGAGTCATCTGTGGAAATACGACTCTAACGAAGTACCACACTGACCTTCAAAACTGCAACATGTGACCGAACTCTCACGGTTTTATATATTCAATTTGTACTTTTATGTGGCGACAAATTGGGTACAATCGCATAAAGTTTCTTTACAACACTGTTAACTTTGTGACCATTTCGTCTTGTTGTTATTTGTTGCATAAGTTAAAAGCATTTAAATGCTGTAAAAACTTGTGTACTGAAATACGGCTGCCACTGTTCCACGTCATCGGCCGCTACGCATGGAATCGGACGCTGCACCTGCCTTCTGTGTGTCTGCAGAGCGCGACCTTGACTGCCAAACAGATCGTAACCTTTCCGTTCGAGGAAGTTTCCAGGAAACATATAAGCTTTGCAAATGGAGTATTTGCATTGTTATTACTTGGGCAATTAACGAAGTTATTATCACTATTTTTTACCTGAACCGCATGCGCTCTAACATCCGTTATTACAAAAGAAAGTGCCTTAAATATAATGCCGGCTACCTTTGGTATTGTTTTTATACCTTCTTGTTCAGACAAAGGAAAAGAGATGTTTGTAGCTCACCTTATCAGCCCCTTTGAAAGAAATTCTTATGTCTAGGTTCTTACGGCTGCGAAGCTCTGAAGGAGTTAATTTCATTTTGATTATTTCTGAAGCTTACTGTGAATTACTTAAGCAATTCCGTTGGCTGTTCTTTGTGCTTGTAATTGCAAGATGGGATCAAGCAATAACGATTCTAATGTCACCATTAGGCAGTCGTCTTTAAAACTTTTACGTAATAAATTATTGAAAATTATTGACTAGATTGTGAACTTTCTTTCAGCAAAATTTACTTCAGCAAATGGAAAAAAGGCGAACAATGGATATATCTTAGATTTTAACCCATTCAAGTGAACTGACAAGTTAAGCTTATACTTTCAAATACTCAAGTTTCAGAAAATGTGAGGACGATACTAAAGATCGTGATTTTGACACAGTAGTAAAATGATGAAGAACTGAGGGTAGAGCAGTGACAGACGGTTCGATGTAAAGTCTGTTTGCCGATAATATTGAACTGTATTACACAAATTAATTGTGATTCCACACTTCTACAACTATGACTGTTACTCCGTACATTTAGGCTTCTACTAAACCAATTTAACGTCTTGGCTTCCAGTGATTGCGTTGTCGGAAGTCTGATAATGACGCATGGCTTCTTCACGTCTCCGATAAATTGTTGTAAACCACCCAACATGACACTTCCCAGTGCCATTGTTGCAGTGGCAGCCATGGCTCACAAATCTTCACAGATCCTAAGTCCGGCAATTCTTGCATTCACGACTTCAAAATTTCAGACAGCTTAACCGCATGTAAGTGAAAGCCACTCCACTTTTATGATTCAATCAAAAATGGCTCTGAGCAGTATGGGACTTAACTTCTAAGGTCATCAGTCCCCTAGAACTTACAACTAATTAAACCTAACTAACCTAAGGACATCACACACATCCATGCCCGAGGCAGGATTCGAACCTGCGACCGTAGCGGTCGCACGGTTCCAGATATTAGCGCCTAGAACCGCTGGACTACCCCAGCCGGCTTATAATTCAGTGACAGAAAAATTAGTACACTTCTTTATAGGTCTCCACTTCATTCAAGATTTATTTTTGCAGCAGTGCGTTTGGAGCACATGAAATGATTATATTTACAGATCACTATCACGAGCGGTTCTGAGGTACCAGGTATCGACTCACACTTTCTTTTGATTGTGCCGTTGTCCCACAATGACGCAGGATCAGCATGGTTAATCGGAATTGGCAAGGATAATTTAAGGGCTGGCCGGATGCCCTTCCTGCCGCCACCCTGTACCCCTCGGGATGGAATTAGTGTACACCAACTGTCTGTGTCTAGTGTAATCCATGGAATAGTGCGCATATGTTCAGATGTCTGCGAGGCGTGTAACAGAGGCGGGACGTGGGGACCAGCCTGGTATTCACCTAGTGGGATGTGGAAAACCGCCTAAAAACCACATCCAGACTGGCCGGCACATCGGCCTCCGTCGTTAAGCCGGCGGGTGCATTCGATCAGGGGCCGGCGCGCCTAACCGAGTCCAGGAAGCAGCGCATTAGCGCTCTAGGCTAACCTGGCGGGTCTAGGTGTCGATCCACACTGTAACACCCATATTAATACATGGCGTAGCCTCCGTGGGCGGCAATTCAGGCGCTGAACCTGGCATCCAGTCGATCGTACAGATGGTAATTACTATCCTGGGATACGTGATGCTACGGCTGCTCGAGCTGTTCTCGCATTTCTGTAAGAGTTGTTGCTTGACGAGTCGCACGAATCACTTCTCATCCTATCATACCCACACTGAGTTTCACGGGCTGTGTGTAGGTGAACATTGTCCTGTTGGAACAACACATCACCTTCCTGTTGCAAGAACGGCGAAAGAATGGGGCTAACAACATTCTGCACTTATCGAGCACTGATTACCGTCTCCTCCAGAAACACCAAAGGTGAACGAGAGTTGAAGCTTATCGCACTTCAGTGTGTCTTGGAGGAATGCACTGTACGGGACAGCGCTCATCACGTCTAAGTCGCATGCATGAATGACCATCACTTGCATGCAGGCAGAATGTACTTCCGTCGCTGAAGATCAACGCGCGTCATTCCATCTTCCAAGGGACCCTCTGATGACAGCAGTGGAGCCGTGCACGTCAATGCTGTGACACGAGTGAAGACAGGCTAGAGGTGTGCGTGCCTGCAGTACCACTACTAATAACCGGTTCACGACAGTCCGTGTTGACGTCTGGGCTCACAAGCCTTTTTCTCTGTGCTGTGGCAGCTATACGATCTGCCACAGCTACCCTTGCGATACGACGATGCTGGTGAGTGCATGTGTTGCGTGGACATCCAGAACCTCATTGACAGGTATGAGAATGTTCACGTGACCACTGATTCCAGCATCGTTGCACAGCTGACGCAGAACTTCCAACTTCTGTGGCATTTCTCCGAAAGGACCATCCCGCCACTCGGAAGGACACAATTTGATCCCTATCATACTCGCTCAGCTGGCTGTAGAAAGCACGATTGCATCTCCATGGCATGGTTGTCTGCTTGCTTCACACGTTTACCACACTGAGCCTTCTGGCTGTGAGCATTCGTATTAAAGGGTACACAGATGGCGCTCTAGTAGCTACGCCACTACGCTATCTGATGGCGGACGACAATGAAACCATTGTCGGTACATCTACTACCCCAAGCTGGCAAATTCCGTCATCCTATGAAAACTGACGTCGTCCTTCCAGGTGTACTAATTTCTGTTTCCGGAAGTGTATTTCGAGCCACTGTTTAATACCACAACAATTTTACACCTGCGGCTTTTGACAAAGCTTCTGCAGCCTTCAAGGCCTCACCACTGCCTGTCTTCCCTCTCCTGTTATGCACGTCACCACTGAGAGTGCCAGGCTAATTGTCCAATCCAAATGGTTGATTTTTCACGGTAAAATTTTTACTCTTAATTAAGTCATCCTTTAAATCCTTGGAGCAATGCAGTCGTTTACAATTATGAAAATAATTATTACTCCTTTTGCATCTTTTTAAGACAACATACACCACGTGATCAAAAGTATCCGGACACCTGGCTGAAAATGACTTACAAGTTCGTGGCGCCCTCCATCGATGTTGTTGTTGTGGTCTTCAGTCCTGAGACTCGTTTCATGCAGCTCTCCATGCTACTCTATCATGTGCAAGCTTCTTCATCTCCCAGTACCTACTGCAGCCTACATCCTTCTGAATCTGCTTAGTGTATTCATCTCTTGGTCTCCCTCTATGATTTTTACCCTCTACGCTGCCCTCCAATACTAAATTGGCGATCCCTCGATGTCTCAGAACATGTCCTACCAACCGATCCCTTCTTCTAGTCAAGTTGTGCGACAAACTTCTCTTCTCCCCAATCCTATTCAATACCTCCTCATAAGTTATGTGATCTACCCATCTAATTTTCAGCATTCTTCTGTAGCACCACATTTCGAAAGCTTCTATGCTCTTCTTGTCTAAACTATTTATTGTCCACGTTTCACTTCCATACATGGCTACACTCCATACAAATACTTTCAGAAACGACTTCCTGACATTTAAATCTATACTCGATGTTAACAAATTTTTCTTCTTCAGAAACGCTTTCCTTGCCATTGCCAGTCTACATTTTATCTCCTGTCTACTTCGACCATCATCAGTTATTTTGCTCCCCAAATAGCAAAAATCCCTTAACTACTTTAAGTGTCTCATTTCTAATCTAATTCCCTCAGCATCACCCGACTTAATTCGACTACATTCCATTATCCTCGTTTTGCTTTTATTGATGTTCATCTTATACCCTCCTATCAAGACACTGTCCATTCCGTTCAACTGCTCTTCCAAGTCCTTTGCTGTCTCTGACACAATTACATTGTCATCGGCGAACCTCAAGGTTTTTATTTCTTCTCCATGGATTTTAATACCTACTCCGAACTTTTCTTTTGTTTCCTTTATCGCTTACTCAATATACAGATTGAATAACATCGGGGATAGGCTACAACCCTGTCTCACTCCCTTCCCAACCACTGCTTCCCTTATATACCCCTCAACTCTTATAACTGCCATCTGCTTTCTGTGCAAATTGTAAATAGCCTTTCGCTCCCTGTATTTTACCCCTCCCACCTTTAGAATTTGAAAGAGAGTATTCCAGTCAACATTGTCAAAAGCTTTCTCTAAGTCTACAAATGCTAGAAACGTAGGTTTGCCTTTCCTTAATCTTTCTTCTAAGATAAGTCGTAGGGTTAGTATTGCCTCACGTGTTCCAACATTTCTACGGAATCCAAACTGATCTTCCCCGAGGTCGGCTTCTATCAGTTTTTCCATACGTGTAAAGAATTCGCGTTAGTATTTTGCAGCTGTGGCTTATTAAACTGGTAGTTCGGTAATTTTCACATCTGTCAACACCTGCTTTCTTTGGGATTGGAATTATTATATTCTTATTGAAGTCTGAGCGTATTTCGCCTGTCTCATACATCTTGCTCACCAGATGGTAGAGTTTTGTCGGGACTGGCTCTCCCAAGGCTGTCAGTAGTTCTAATGGAATGTTGTCTACTCTGGGGGCCTTGTTTCGACTCAGGTCTTTCAGTGCTCTGTCAAACTCTTTACGCAGTATCATATCTCCCATTTCATCTTCATCTACCTCCTCTTCCATTTCCATAATATTGCCCCAAGTACGTCGCCCTTGTATAGACCCTCTATAAACTCCTTCCACCTTTCTGCTTTCCCTTCTTTCCTTAGAACTGGGTTTCCATCAAAGCTCTTGATATTCGTGCAAGTGGTTCTCCTTTCCCCAAAGGTCTCTCTAATTTTCCTGTAAGCAGTACGTATCTTACCCCTAGTGAGATAGGCCTCTACATCCTTACATTTGTCCTCTAGCCATACCTGCCTTGCCATTTTGCACTTCCTGTCGATCTCATTTTTGAGACGTTTGTATTCTTTTTGCCTGTTTCATTTACTGCATTTTTATATTTTCTCCTTTCATCATTTAAATTCAATATTTCTTCTGTTACCCAAGGGTTTCTACTAGCCCTCGTCTTTTTACCTATTTGATCCTCTGCTGCCTTCACTATTTCATCCCTCAAAGCTACCCATTCTTCTTCTACTGTATTTCTTTCCCCCAGTCCTGTCAATTCTTCCCGTACGCTCTCCCTGAAACTCTGTACAACCTCTGTTTTTTTCAGTTTATCCAGGTCCCAACTCCTTAAATTAGCATCATATAATCTATCTGATACCTTTTAGTATCTCCAGGGTTCTTCCATGTATACAACCTTCTGTCACGATTCTTGAACCAAGTGTTGGCTAAGATTAAGTTATGCTCTGCGCAAAATTCTACCAGGCGGCTTCCTCTTTCATTTCTTAGCCCCAATCCATATTCACCTACTATGTATCCTTCTCTCTCTTTTCCTACAGACGAATTCCAGTCACCCATGACCATTACATTTTAAATTAATTTCTTTTATGTCATCATACATTTCATCAATTTCTTCGTCATCTGCAGAGCTAGTTGGTATATAAACTTTTACTACTGTAGTAGGCGTGGGCTTCGTGTCTAACTTGGCCACAATAATGCGTTCACTATGCTGTTTGTAGTAGCTTACCGTACTCCTATTTTATTATTCATTATTAAACCTACACCTGCATTACCTCTACTTGATTTCGTATTTATAACCCTGTATTCACCTGACCAAAGTCATGTTCCTCCTGCCACTGAACTTCACCAATTCCCACTATATCTAACTTTAACCTATCCATTTCCCTTTTTATATTTTCTAACCTACCTGCCAGATTAAGGGATCTGACATTCCACGCTCCGAACCGTAGAACGCCAGTTTTCTTTCTCCTGATAATGACGTCCTCTTGAGTAGTCCCCGCCTGGAGATCCGTATGGGGGACTATTTTACCTCCGGAATATTTTACCCAAGAGGACGCCATCATCATTTAATCATACAGTAATGCTGCATGCCCTCGGGAAAAATTACGGCTGTAGTTTCCCTTGCTTTCAGCCGTTCACAGTACCAGAACAGCAAGGCCATTTTGGTTAGTGTTACAAGGCCAGATCAGTCAATCATCCAGACTGTTGCCCCTGTAACTACTGAAAAGGCTGCTGCCCCCTTCAGGAGCCACACATTTGACTGGCCTCTCAACAGATACCCCTCCGTGTGGTTGCACCTACGGTACGGCTATCTGTATCGTTGAGGCACGCAAGCCTCCCAACCAACGGCAAGGTCCATGGTTCATGGGAAGGTCCATCGATAATGTTGGAATTTAATGTGGTGTTGGACCAACCTTAGCCTCGTTGACAGCTTCCGCTCTCGCAGGCATACGTTCAATCAGGTGCTGGAAGGTTTCTTGGAGAATGGCAGCCCATTCTTCAGGGAGTGCCGCCCTGAGGAGAGGTATCGATGTCGGTCGGTGAGGCCTGGCAAGAAGTCGGCGTTCCAAAACATTCCAAAGGTGTTCTGTAGGATTCAGGTCAGGACTCTGTGCAGGCTTGTCCATTACAGGGATGTTATTGTCGTGTAACCACTCCACCACAGGCCGTGCATTGTGAACGGGTGCTCGATCTTGTTGAAAGATACAACCGCACATCCCCGAATTGCCCTTGAACAGTGGGAAGCAAGAAGGTGCTTAAAACATCAATGTAGGCCTGTACTGTGATAGTGCAACGCAAAACAACAGGGGGTGCAAGCCCCGTCCATGAAAAACACGACCACACAATAATTTTATTGGTGGCACTACACACGCTGGCAGATGATATTCACCGGGCGTGCGCCATACCCCCACCCTGCCATCGGATCGCCACATTGTGTACCGTGATTCGTCACTCCATACAACGATTTTCCACTGTTGAATCGTCCAATGTTTACGCTCGTTACACCAAGCGAGGCGTGATGTGTGGCTTATGACCAGCTTCTCGACCATGAAATCCAAGTCTTCTCACCTCCCGCCTAACTGTCATAGTTCTTGCAGTGGATCCTGATGCAGTTTGGAATTCCTGTGTGGTGATCTGAATAGATGTCTGCCTATTACACATTACGACCCTCTTCAACTGTCGGCGTTGTCTGTCAGTCAACAGACTTGGTCGCCCTGTACGCTTTTGTGCTGTACGTGTCCCTTCACGTTTCCACTTCGCTATCACATTGGAAACAGTGGACCTAGGGATGTTTAGGAGTGTGGAAACCTCACGTACAGACGTATGACACAAGTGACACCCAATCACCTGATTACATTCGAAGTCCGGAGTTACGCGGAGCGCCCCATTCTACTCTCTCTCACGATGTCTAATGCCTATTGAGGTCGCTGATATGGAGTACCTGGTAGTAGGTGGCAGCACAATGCACCTAATATGAAAAACGTTGGAGATGTCCGGATTCTTTTGATCACATAGTGTACATGTAAAGCTGACTCATTTTATAAATTACAAATGTATCTCCATTACCAACATACACATATTGTTTTGAGATCGATCAACCGACAGTTGCATCGAAAATAGTTTTGAAAATTTTGTTATATAATGTGTTTGGTATAGCCGTTACGTCATAAACACCAAGGACAGAAAATAAAGAAGTTTTATTTACTGTGTGTATAAGTATGAAAAAAAGAATGTATGATTCAGGCTGAGGTGATTTAGGGGTTCACAGGTTGTGAAATTTAGTATGCAGAGGTACAATGGCTGTAGTCCTGTTAGGCATCCAGTGGAACAGATCTTCGATTACAACTACAGGATTTTCATTTCATGCTGCTTCAACTCTGTACCAGAGTTCATTGACTGCAGAGGCTGGCGAGCGAGTCTCGGCACACCATGACCAGACGTTCTCACTGGCTGAGGGACGAGGACTCACTGGCCAGGGCACAATTCCAATACCGTGTCCATCGTGGTTGGACAGGACAGTATGAGTAACGTGCGGTCTGGCGTTATGTTGATGGTGAAAGATAACGTCACAATGATCTCGATGATAGATCACAGACTTCGGCCTTAACGTGTCGGAATTATAGCGGCTGCTGTCCAGATTACCATCTATCACGAAACTACTGTGTCCCTATGACGATGACGAACGCACTCTGGCCTTGGTCGTTCCTCTCGGACTCTCCAGATGCGAACAGGTGATGCTCTGCTCAGAACAGGTACTCGCCAGAAAAGACGGCGTAGCGCTATTTCTGTGCAACTGGCCTGATCAAGAGAACCGGAAGTACTGCTCGCCGTGCTGGCAGTACGGTGTGCTCCAGACATAATCACCCTGACTGGCGCAAATGAATCCGTTTCCTGACTCAAAGTACGTGACGTAGGTGTACGATCCCGTACGGCCGCGACCTCTCGGGTGGCAGTCGCGTGAGCCCACTGAGACCCTGATTGGCGTGACGGCCCTCTAGAACCTATTGATTCTCCCTATGCACTTGACAGTCGTAGAACGCAAGCAGCAATATCGCCGAACGATAAGCCGCAACCTCGATAGTTGTTTATCCTGTTGCTGTCGTTTGCGGGACAAGCTGTCAAATGTTTCTCCTGCTTACTTACAGCATCACACAAACTTCTCACAAATATCAACAACCAAACGCGGTTTCTGAATGAGAAACCCACTGCGTTAATTTTCATTATACACTGCATGTTCTCGTAGACACCTACATGCTTTGTGCCGTTGCGCCGAAATGGTAAGCATTGCATGTACAAGCATGGAGCACAAAAAATGGTTCAAATGGCTCTGAGCACTATGGGAGTTAACTGCTGAGGTCATCAGTCCCCCATAACTTAGAACTACTTAAACCTAACTAACCTAAGGACATCACACACATCCATGCCCGAGGCAGGATTTGAACCTGTGACCGCAGCGGTCGCGCGGTTCCAGACTGTAGCGCGTAGAACCGCTCGGCCACCCCGGCCGGCCATGGAGCACATTTGATGACAATTTGACCTTTTGTTGTATGTTGTCCCTACGTGTTGCAATTTTAAAGCCAGTGATGTATATAATTTGGCCTCTTATAGTGCAAAGTCACTTAAAACATCGCACGATACGGCTAAATACTTACAGAGGAAGTGTTTCGAGAGCATACATCAAGTGAAGGGAATATACGAATTGATGTCGTGGAAGGCATCAGTGTGTCCCTTCAGTTCTGGGATCCTTTTATTTTATTTGCTGCCACCTAGTGACTAACACAGCTCCATTTTCACATATGAAGAGGCACTTGTACATAAAATGAAGCTTACGTGGTTTCTTAAGAGTTTTAGCAAACTATTAACACTGGTGCCCCTCCCGCCGGCGGTTTGAGTCCTCCCTCGGGCATGGGTGTGTGTGTGTTGTTCTTAGCATAAGGTAGTTTAAGTAGTGTGTAAGTCTAGGGATCGATGACCTCAGCAATTTGGTCCCTTAGGAATTCACACACGAACAATGTTGCAAATTTATATACTTGGAAAAGTAAAACTAATTAGGATATGTAAATGCTAAAAATTAACAACTCATGTACTACGAACATAGGAAAATAGGAAGACACTTTGCTATCCAAAAGGGAGAATCTCAGAAAGGTATTGAGTCTCTCGCTCCTGGGTAGTCACCGCGCCATCTTCCACTACTCGCCATTTGAGGGCGAGAACCTCAGCGGTACTTTGAATCCCTAGTCCTCAGATGTCGTGACCCTACATCTAGACTAGATTTATTTTTCATCTACTCTAGAGAGCAGCATGTCCTGTCATCCATCGCTACGTATGTTATTTAATCTACTGTCACTGAGGTGACGAAAATCATGAGATACCTCATAGTATCATGTCGGATCTTCTTCTGCGCACCGTAGTGCACCAACTCGACTTGGCATGGACTCGACAAGTCATTGGAAGTCCCCTGTAGACATACTGAGCCAAGCTGCCTCTATAACCGTTCATTTTTGCGAAAGTGTTGCATGTGCAGGATTTTGTGCACGATTTGACCTTTTGATTATGTCCCATAAATGCTAGATGGGACTCATGCCAGGTGACCTGGACGGCCAAATCGTTCGCTCGAATTGTCCAGAATGTTCTTTAAACCAACCTTGAACAACTGTGACCCGATGATTTCACGCATTGTCACCCATAAAAATTATATCGTTGTTTGGGAACGCGAACTCTTTTGAATGACTGCTAATAGCCGAATATAACCATTTCCAGTCAATTACCGCTTCAGTTGAATCACATGACCCAGTTCATTCCATGTAAACACATCCCACACTATTATGGAGCCACCGCCAGCTTGCAGAGTGCCCTGATGACTTGGATCCATGGCTTCGTGGGGTCTGCGTCACACACAAACCGCACCAACAGCTCGAACCAACTGAAATCGGGACTTATTCGACCAACTTACGGTTTTACTGTAATCTAGGGTCCAACCGATATGATCCCGCACTCAGGAGAGACACTGCAGGCGATGTCGTGCTGTCAACAAAGGCGTCGGTCGTCATAGCCCATTAACGCCAAGTTTTTCCCCGCTGTCCTAACGAAGTCGTACGCCTCTCATTGATTTTTGCAGTTATTTTACTCAGTGTTGCTTGTCTGTTAGCACTAACAACTCTACGCAAATGCAGCTGCTCTCAGTCGTTAAATGAAGGTCGTCGGGCACTCCGTTGTCCGTGGTGAGAGGTGATTCTTTAAATTTGGTGTTCTCGGCGCACTACTGACACTGTAGATCTCGAAATATTGAAGTTCCTAACGATTTTCGAAATGGCATGTCCCATGCGCCTAGCTCCAACTTCCATTCGGCGTTCAAAGTCTGTTAATTCCCGTCGGGCGGCCGTAATCACAAGAGTCGCCTGACTTCGAATGACAGCTCCGTCAAAGCTCTGTTTTTTTATACCTTGTATATGCCATACTATCGCCATATGTATATGTTCATATCGCTACCTCAATGTAATATTATAGTGAAATGTATACTTTTTTCGTGAGAATCATGTTTAATTACGAACCTATTTGTAATTTCACTAATCGAGGATGTTTTGCTCGTATAGCGTAAGGCGCAGCTCCCTAGCTTACGAGACCGGAAGGAGAGCCAGACCCGGATGGAATCCGTGCGACGGCTTAACGACCGTAGCTGCAGCACCGGTCAGGCTGAGTGTGCTTTACAAGCGTTTCCGAAGCTCGTGTAGGAAGCTCGAAGAGCTGGTGCCCACTGTCTACCTCATAAAATTTGATACACTTCCTCTTCGCACAACGTTCCCGCTTATGTAGATCGTTCACAGTGCCAGTCTATTCCGATTCAAATGGTTCAAATGGCTCTGAGCACTATGGGACTCAACATATGTCATCAGTCCCCTAGAACTTAGGACTACTTAAACGTAACTAACCTAAGGACATCACACACATCCGTGCCCCAGGCAGGATTCGAACCTGCGACCGTAACGGTCGCGCGGTTCTAGACTGAAGTGCCTAGAACCGCTCGGCCACAGCGGCCGGCTCATCGTTTATCCGCTGGGTGCATTCGAGCCGGGGGCCGGCGTTTTTCCACGTATGGCTATCTGGGCGGGTAGGGAGTGCGTTGTTTCTTGTTAAAAATTTGTACAGAACAATAATTGCCGGCCGGAGTGGCCGTGCGGTTCTAGGCGCTACAGTCTGGAACCGAGAGACCGCTATGGCCGCAGGTTCGAATCCTGCGTCGGGCGAGGATGTGTGTGATGTCCTTAGGTTAGTTAGGTTTAAGTAGTTCTAAGTTGTAGGGGACTGATGACGTCAGAAGTTGAGTCCCATAGTGCTCAGATCCATTTGAACCATTTAGAATAATAATTGTCTTTGGCCCAATCATCAGGAATCTCTCCATACACTATACACAAAGTGTTAAAACACTGTCGCACAGAGATCAAAGTTTGCACGATTCACAGGCAGGTGGAGCATACAACTTCCCTCCTTTAGCAAACCGACGACTGCGTCTACAGGTAGAGGATCCGGCGCCGAAGTTAAATGAAATGAATTTTCCAAAACTGGAGTACATCGTGGTCCGTACTAGACGTGGTGAACGCTAACGACAGGAAGAAGAATACTATCTCCGGTTGTTTAGACTTCTATTGGAGTGCGCTGTTGAAGTACACAGGGCGCAGCTAGCGCCGCTGAGTGAGGTACTTAAATAATGACGAGGCGTGCCCACAAAGGAGGAGCAGGCGGCGGTTTTCCGGCGGCGGCAAAAAGCGAGCGTCCGCCCGCCGCCGGCGGTGACTCGCGGAGTGCGCGCCGGCCAAGGCCACGCCGGAAGTGTGGCCGGGCAGAGCGGCGGCTGCCCGTTGCCGCGCGTTGCCGCCGCCTGTTGCCGCCGACGCCCCGTCACGGCCGCTGCACGCTTCCGGAGCCTGGCCCGCGCCACCTCCGATTATTCTGGCCAGCCACGGGCCGCTGGGCCTGTAGGAGCACGCAGATTCCAGATAGCGCCTCGGCGCGTCTCTGCCTGCAGTGCACCTCCCAGACGCGAAAAACGCAACGTTCTTTTTGGGACCACATTATATAAGGAAGGTGATGCACCAACTACAGAGGGGGTGACCAGCAGTCGCATTCCAAGAAAGCAGGGACGTACAATTAAGGAGGAGGAGGTTGATTAAAATCTTATAGGCCATCTGCTACCCTCCCCCCCTCCTTCCCCCCCACCACCCCTCACCTCAGATTCCCTCCCACCTCTCCTTTCCCACGAACAGAGTCGAATGACATGAAGGGGAAACAGTAGTCGAGAATGGAGAGAGACAGGGTTGTACTTTACTTTCGATGTTATTTAGTATGCACTACGAGCAATCAGTTAAGAAAGCACAGGGGATATGAGCATAAACAATTAAAGTAGAGGGTGAAGAATTATGTATCTTGAGCTTTGCCGGAGGCACTGTAGTTCAGAGACGACAAAGGACTTAAGAAAGCGATTGAAACGAATGTATAGTGTGATGAATAATGGTTATAAAATGAACTTCGACAAAAGTAAACTGTAGTCCAACTAAATCGGGGAGTGCTGAGGGATTTCGATTAGTGAGACACTAGCAATAGAGGATGAGTTTTGTTATTTGAGCAGCAAAATGACTGACGTTGGCCGACGCATAGAACGTGTTTAATGCAGACTGACTATAGAAACAAATGCATTTGTAAAAAAGAGAAATTTGTCAACATCGAATAAAAATTTAACTTTTAGAAGAAATTTCTGAGTGTACGTTGTAAGAAGAAAAGAATCACGCACCATGAAGGAATTATCGAAATGGGACGGGAACCGGTAGCTGTGATGTACATGTACAGACAAACAGTTTCAGAAAAAAGCGATGATTCATTTAAGAGAAACAGCTTCAAAGATTCAGCAAGTCAATAACACGTTGGTCCACGTCTGCTCTTAATGCAATCAGTTATTCGGCGTGGCATTGACTGATAGAGTGGTTGGATGTCCTCCTTAGGGATATCGTGGAAAATTCTGTTCAAATGGTGAGTCAGACCGTCAAAATCCAGAGCAGATTGGATAGTTCTACCTATAATGCTCCGATGCTTCTGAATTAGGGAGAGATCCGGCGACCTTGCTGGCCAAGGTAGGAGATGGCAAGCACGAAGAAAAGCAATAGAAAATCTCACCATGTGCGGGCGGGCATTATCTTGCTGAAAGGTAAGCCGAAGATAGCTTGCCATGAAGAGCAACAAAACTGGGCGTTGAATACCGCCGACGTACCGCTGTGCTGTAAGAGTGCCGCGGATGATAACGGAAGAGTCCTGCTATGGAATCAATTGGCACCGCAGATCATTAATCCCGGTTGCCAAGCCGTATGGCGGGCGACAGTCAGATGCTTATCCCTCCGCAATCCAGGGCGTCTCCAGACATATCTTAGCTGGTCATCGGAGCCTGGAATCTCCTTGATTGGAGTACGAGTGTCTTCAGTGATGAGTTCGGCTTCGAAAGAAGAACCAATGTCCAGCGAAGACATTTCTGGAGACATCCCAGACAGCGGTGGGATACCAACTTAACTGTCATCAGCTATACGGCCTTACACGACATCCAAAAGGAATTGCTTTTCTTTTTACTCCCCAAGTCATACTTTTCCAGCAAAGTAGGGAAGTGTGTGTATGTGTTTGTGTGTGTGTGTGTGTGTGTGTGTGTGTGTGTGAGGGGGAGGGAGGCCGGCTGGGAAGAACGTGTAGAGGGAGACGAAAGCTCGGCGACTGTATTCTGGTTCACGTGAATGTAGAACTTGGTAGTTACGTAAAGATTAGGAGACCTGTACAGGATGTTCGTGAAGAACTGCATCAAAGCATTCCACAGGTTGAAGCCCACAACAACAGAGGTCAGCCATTGACTTCATTTTCGCCCTAAGAATGCCCTAGAAAATTCTACAAATCCATCTTGAGGACTGAACGAAAAATTCGTTTGATAGTTGATAGAGACAGTCATGGTTTAAGATAGCATACGACAATTACTGACCACTGTTTTGCCGTAATAATGCTCAGAAGTACTGAGAGAAAAGTAAAACATGAGAAATTATTAGAAAATGATACCGGCACCAGGTCTGAAACATGGATTCCTCGGATTATTTCTTTTCTGCTACCATTTGCTTGAGTTCTTGCCTATGCAAGGACGCATCCTGACTCACCCAAATTATCAGTGTTACTGTATGTTCTTCACACATACGAACATTTTTAGGAAGAGGTTTTCTCACTGTTCTCTGATAACTGTAAGACACTGGACACATGTACAGATTTAGTTTTCCCGTGATTTCCGTAAACTGCTTACCGAAAACGCCTGCGGGAAGGACACTGTAGATTTCCTTCCCCAGCCTTCAGAGTCCGTCTTGAACTAAAGAGTCGTCGACAGGACGTTAAATATTACTTTTCCTTCCTCCGTACGTAATATCTCATGCTTACTTGGCTTTGTTAGTACCATTTCAAAGCGAAATTGCGGTCCACGTTGAAGTTCCACCGTTCTCGACAGGTACCCACACTCCAAACTCTCCGAAATCAGCGAATCACTTATAAGAAAACAATATAAGTGGAAATTTTTTGGTTTAGATCAGCCGGCAAGACATGCTTTAGGGTCGTGATGAACACAGAAAGCAATGCAATTCTGCTGATTTCATTTACACAACTGGAAAAGTAAGCGAAGACGCATTAACTGTGATGTCCTAGGCTTGAGATTTTCACTCTGCAACGGAATGTGCGCTGATATGAAACTTCCTGGCAGATTAAAACTGTGTGCCGGACCGAGACTCGAACTCGGGACCTTTGCCTTTCGCGGGCAAGTGCTCTACCAACTGAGCTACCCAAGCACGACTCACGGCCCCGTCCTCACAGCTTCACTTCTGCCAGTAACTCGTCTCCTACCATTCTGGAAACATCCCCCAGGCTGTGGCTAAGCCATGTCTCCGCAATATCTTTTCTTTCAGGAGTGCTAGTTATGCAAGGTTCGCAGGAGAGCTTCTGTAAAGTTTGGAAGGTAGGAGACGAGGTGCTGGCAGAAGTAAAGCTGTGAGGACGGGGCGTGAGTCGTGCTTGGGTAGCTCAGTTGGTAGAGCACTTGCCCGCGAAAGGCAAAGGTCCCGAGTTCGAGTCTCGGTTCGGCACACAGTTTTAATCTGCCAGGAAGTTTCATATCAGCGCACACTCCACTGCAAAGTGAAAATCTCATTCGATTAGTGAAGATGTTATAAAGGATTTAGCGACATATGACGGGTAGTCGAGAATCTGTATGACTGTGGAGCCAGCTTGTCCGCAGGTGACACCTTATCGATGAAACTAACGCTTTGCACCAGATTTCGAACAGAAACTCCTACACAGGCGAGAACACTAGTCAGTGGAAAAATTAAAATCGCTGTAGCTGGAGCATCAGGTTGGCGCGCAAGGCGTATCAAGGAAAGGAACGATTCAAACCCGAAGCAGTCACATCGGGATCGTTTATCGTGATCTCCTGTGTAAACGAACAGTATCGTCAACCATTAGAGTAATTCTAACAGGGATGCAAAAGCAGCAAAACCAAATTAGTTCCGATAACACAGACTGTCAGATTCTGTGCACTTGGTAAGACTATCCAGAGAACCCAACCTTAATCTAAAGAGTGTCGCATGAACGGGAAATATCAGTGAGATAATGCTGATTAACCCAATTTAATTTCATTATTTAATGCAGCAAGAACTTTATGGTCTGTCATCTAATTACTGTGATGTACCGTCAATTCCATTAGTGAGCAGCTGACAATCGCAGTTACAATAATGAAGTCTTATACAATAAAGCATTCACTCACAATTATTGAAGTTGGCCTCAAATAGCATCCCAGACGTATTTCGTCGGACTCAGAGCAGTCGACTTTGGTGCCCTAGACGTCGATGTCACTTCACTACCATGATCCTCAAACCACTGTAGAACGACTCTGGCGTTGTTGGGGAGACAACAAGTGTTAGGGAAGGGAGATGGTCCACAATAATATTCACGTAGTCCAAAACTGTCATGGTGCCTTCCATTGCTATCACAAGTGCTACGGAAGCCCGGGTGGTATGCAGCTGTTTGCCTCGATGGCAGTGTATCCAGAATCGACCAAAGACGTGGTGTAACAAGGAATGTGATTTATCCATGAGGTGACGCGTTTGCCTGGATGCACAGTCCACTCTCGGTGGTCCCATACCCACTGCAGTCGTAACTGACGTCGTTGTTGTGTTAAGATGCGAACAGGTAGGGGTCGTCTGTTGCCGAGCCCATATTCAACAGTGTGCGCTGAACGGTGTGCTCCGTAACACTTACGCCTCCACCAGCACTGTGCTCTGTCATCATATCTGCTGCAGATTACAGCCTATCCAGCCCTCAGACCTCAGACGTCAGTGTTCTGTGACGAGGCATGGACTTCGAACATCTAGTCGCCTAGTCGTGGATTCATTGTTCTTCAATCACTTTTCACACATATTCACTACAGTAACACGCGAACAACCGACCAACTTCGCTGTTTCCGAAATGGTGCGCAATAACAATGTTCTCTTTGTCAAAGTCGCTTATGTCAGCGGACTTCCGCATTTGTGGTCAGTATCATAGCTAGAATTGTTGAGTCTTGTACCGCAAGGAAGCAAGGGAGACGATGTTGTTACGGGTGGCCGGTATGCTCTTTCTACAACACAAATGCACACGTGGATTAATACGGTTCTTTATTCACATAACTGGAATAGAGTCCATATTCTGTGGTACAAGCTCATCAGTAACAGTCCTCTTGCAGACAGTATTGGTAATCTTGCTATTACAAACTTTACTCTCAGTGCTAGTCCCGGTAAGGTCACTAATTTTGTCGCTATGTACTGTCGTAGCCTGTGACAACCGAAACCCGCTTTGCGAGTGGACTGTTAGACGCCAACTGGAAGAGTGAGTGAGTGAGGCCCTCCGGTCAGCGGCGGCTGCCTAAATACCGGGTGATCAAAAAGTCAGTACAAATTTGAAAACTGAATAAATCACGGAATAATGTAGATAGAGAGGTACAAATTGACACACATGCTTGGAATGACATAGGGTTTTATTAGAACCAAAAAAGTACGAAAGTTCAAAACATGTCCGACAGGTGGCGTTTCATCTGATCAGAATTGCAATAATTAGCACTACAAAGTAAGACAAAGCAAAGATGATGTTCTTTACAGGAAATGCTCAATATGTCCACCATCATTCCTCATCAATAGCTGTAGTTGAGGAATAATGTTGTGAACAGCACTGTAAAGCATGTCCGGAGTTGTGGTGAGGCATTGGCGTCGGATGTTGTCTTTCAGCATCCATAGAGATGTCAGTCGATCACGATACCCTTGCGACTTCAGGTAGCCCCAAAGCCAATAATCGCACGGACTGAGGTCTGGGGACCTGGGAGGCCAAGCATGACGAAAGTGGCAGCTGAGCACACGATCATCAGAAAACGAGGCGCGCAAGAGATCTTTCACGCGTCTAGCAATATGGGGTGGAGCGCCATCCTGCATAAACATCGTACGTTCCAGCAGGTGTTTATCAGCCAGGCTGGGGATGATATGTTCTGTAACATATCAGCGTACCTCTCACCCGTCACGGTAGCAGTTACAAAACCAGAACCACGCATTTCCTCGAAGAAAAAAGGCCCGATAACGGTAGATGTGGTAAAACCAACGCATACCGTGACTTTCTCGTCTCACAATGGAGTTTCCACGGCAGTTCTAGGATTTTTGGTAGCCCAAATTCTGCAGTTGTGGGCGTTAACAGACCCTCGGAGCATGAAATGAGCTTCGTCGGTCCACAACACGTTACTCAACCAATCGTCATCTTCTGCCATCTTTTGAAACGCCCACACCGCAAATGCCCTCCGCTTCACTAAATCACCAGGTAACAGTTCATGATGCCGATGGATTTTGTACGGATAGCATCGGAGGGTACGCGGAAGTGCCAACCAAACAGTAGTGTATGGAATTCCGGTGCGACGTGCGACTGCACGAGCGCTGACTTCCCCGTCCATAGACGAACACGCTACACTCTCCATTTCTTCCTGAACGGTCTCAGCAGCATTACGCCTTGTGCTCGGTCGGCCACTACGGTGTCTATTGTCTAAACAACCCGTGGCTTCGAGCTTCGAAATCATTCTCGCCACAACTCCATTTGTCAACGGACCTTTACCCGTTCGAATCCCCTTCCTATGGCGAAAGGATCGTAACGCTGAACTAGCACATTCCCCATTCTGATGATACAGTTTCATTAAAAGCGCCTTTTCAGGTAACGTCAACATGTTGCGACTGCTGGCGCTTCTGATTCTCTCTCTCTCATTACAGTTCCTTTTATACACGCTTGTCATGCGCAGTCACTGACGTTTTGCTATCCAGTGCCATCTGTCGGACATTTTGTGAACTTTGGTTTTTTTTTGTTCTAATAAAATCCCATGTCTTTCTAAGTATGTGTGTCAATTTTTACCTCTCTATCTACATTATACCGTGGTTTATTAAGTTATCAAATTTATACTGACTTTTTGATCACCCGGTACTTGCTGCCGAGAAGCTGTTGGTGGCGTGTTGCTTGTTGGTGTGTCTCTGGCATCCCTCGTAATAGGTGCGCTTGATCCAACGCCTACTACCGATCTTCGCAATTCATCTTTCCCGACTGGTGTGCTGCCGACAGCTTACACCAGCACAAGGATGATGCTCCATTGTCTTACCCCATCATGTGCCCACAACGTGACTAGACGCCACTCTCGCAGTGAACAGTGGTACTATGGTAAATGTAGTTTAAGAGTATACGAGTAATATGAAGAACAGCTGTTAGACAAGATGCTTATGCAGCCAACTAATTCGTGTTCTAAGGGATACAAACTATACCGAAAATTGAAGAAATCTAATTAAAATATTGGAAGAGAAAAGAATGCTTAGAAAATTGGTAGAGAAGTGTATAAGTCACCATGGTAGACGACATGGTTCAAGCTCTTGGGCTATACAGAGAGTCTATACCCTACAGCTAGCTGAAGCCTCCCACTACTATTCTACTTATGTGTGGTCCTATAGGTGTATCTCAGG
Source organism: Schistocerca piceifrons (assembly GCF_021461385.2). Taxonomy (NCBI): domain Eukaryota; kingdom Metazoa; phylum Arthropoda; class Insecta; order Orthoptera; family Acrididae; genus Schistocerca; species Schistocerca piceifrons. Next base: position 789,222,125 of record NC_060138.1, read on the forward strand.
CTCCAATTCCAAGGCAGTCTTTAGTATTGACCAAGGAACATCGCAGTACCACATAAAGTCATAAATGCTTTTGTGTTGAAAGTATGCTGTGGCTGCTGTTATTAAACTCTAGTCTAATGTTAGTAGTTGTCTGAACCTAAATATCTGAACTATGCCGGGTGTGGAAACAGATTTTCTATTTTCCTTTGTGCAGGTAGCATTGTAAATACATGTGTTTACATGCCTGTGGACATACACCCACGGACTCCACACTTATGATGTCGTCACTGATCATTTGGATTACCGGACTCTTCCTCTTCAATCGCACTCTCTGTTTGCCCCTGCTTCCCACTTTATTCACGCGATAATCCGGGAAGTTTGTAATGACACTTCTCATTACCTTTTATAACCAATCTGAGAATTTTGCTAGGCCATTAACTGCATAGGACTTTTCGTGGTTTCTGACAGCCTCATATAAACTGAATTTAAGGATAATATTTTAGAAAGCTACTGTGGGCGAGCGGTTCTAGGCGCTTCAGTCCGGATCTGCGCGAGTTTTACGGTCGCAGGTTCGAATCTTGCCTCGGACATGGATGTGTATGATGTCATAAGGTTAGTTAGGTTTAAGTAGTTCTAAGCCCTAGGGGACTGATGACCTCAGATGTTAAGTTCCATAGTGCTCAGAGATATATGAACTATTTTTTCGATAATATTTCATCTACAGGTCTTGAATAACACGTTGTGGAAGACAACGTGATCTGAAGTTCCTACGTCTCCTATTTCGCAGACGCCTCTCTGCCTGAGCTAGAGTCATTCAGGATGAAATGGATAAGGACAGCGTCCTGTCAAATTGAAATGGTGCGTTTCCTGAATGTTTGAAAATATAAAGCTCATCAGTCATTACCAATGTTGTCCCATCGACTCTACCAGAGTCAATTGGTAGCCTTAAGACTAGCTACCTTCTGGGCTATTTTCTGTATTTCCTGTCCTTAGCTAGCATTAAGCAGCTGTGTACCTAGTAGTGATTTCTATATTCTCCACTGGCACCAATGGAAGAATACAGAATAGTCTCATTAATCGAATCCGATAGAGGTACTCAAGGTACCCTCCGCCACACACCGTCATGTGGCTTGCGGAGTATGGATGTAGATGTAGATGTAGATCCACCATAGCCCAAAACCAATACACTTAAAACAGTACTTATATGCAGTTGATGTGGACATAGCTACTCTACAGAACTTAGTACAATAAGAATTGGAAACGTACGGTGCGACTACCAACATTGGTGGCGAAAGAGACACGATAATATTATGAGGTTGGTTTCCGTGCATCGCAGACTTCAATGCTTAACAGGAGAACAGTAACAGTATCTCGTGACACTTACCACTGCCGAGTTTTTTCAGAGATGGCATTGCCCTATGTTTCATAAATGCTCACGGTAGCCTAAACATGTCACGATTGTAACTATTTTTCGAAAAGTTAACTAAAGACAAAATATAGACAACTATGGTTATTCTAACACATGGTATTGATCAGACAGATTCTTGAATACCACCAGTCCCATTGATAACTGTAGCATCTCCACAACCAGGCTGGACAGATTTTAGTCAATAAATATTTTGTATCATACTTTCCTGACTGCGAGATATGACTGCTCAGCTTCAGGATCACTATCTATAAGAGGCGATCAAAAAATATCCGTTCGTAGATCGCACAATCCAGAATCGGTACGCCAATCAAACAAAACCGCCTTTAGCATTGAGGCAATCACCCAACGATACACCAGGTTGAAGATATTTGTTTAGTAAAACACCGTGTCCTGCTGCGTGAAGAAGTCCGTAACTGACTGCTGCACACCCTCATGTGACTGGAACCGTCGCCCCTTCTTGGCGTCTTTAAAGGACCGAAGGGTGGTAATCGCACGGGGAGAGATCAGGACTGTAGGGCGGGTGCTCAAGGTCTTCCACTTGAGTTGACGTACGGCTTTGGCGATAAGGGGACGTGAATTATGATGTAGCAGCATCATACATTGTCGCAGTGGTGTCACGGTGGTTTTCGTCAGACATGCTGCCCCGTACACATTCCTCATTCTTCAGTAGATGCCTACTGCTGTTTGTCCTTCGGCAGCCAAGAAGAGAATAACAGCATCTCTGTCCTGTTTGGACTCATTTGGTAATAACGTCTCTGCAGGTTACGTTTCCGCATTTACCTCATGCATGTAGGAAAGACACAAATGCTACGCTAGTAGCTTGCTTATGTACTCGCATCGGAGTCGTGCTACGTCGCATATACGCTGCATCAACGCCCTCAAACGGAAATATTTTGATCGCTCCCTTATACCAGAACAATGGTTCCCTACCTCGGGGTAATTATCCCTAAAGGGTAAAATGAAATTTTCTCAGGGGTAAAAAAAGAGTTCCGTAGTCACTGGGTTTCGAAACTGAGCTATTTTCAAAAGATCGTATTACTATCACCACTTTTTCGTAAAACCGTAATACTGATTACATAAGATACCAATAATTACATTTTTTATTTTAAATGCTAGCGTTAAGGGGAGAGACAATATGGTAGAGGTTACAGCTTGTGAAACGAATGTATGAACAACATATTCCTCGTTCGTCACATGGTCCTCTTGCTGCAAATATACTGCACTTTGTGTCATCCATCTGCGGCCGTAAAATTGGTGCATATATGCTTAAATAGCTCATGGACATGCCTTCTCCGAGTTGCATGGAGTTCTCACAATGGACCAGAAACTGTTTCATTATTCACTTCGCTACAATAAACGCTCTAATTTAGATCAAAACATAGCCGTAATTATGTAATGCTGCGCAGCAGTGATCAGACTCAAAGCATTGGCTGCCGAAAGTCTTCCAATTTTTACCATTTCAGCGGAAACGAGTCCAGGACTCTAGAGGTAGACAAGCAGTAGGTATAGTCTACGCCCTTGACTTGATTGATTTTAAAACGGGGTTGCAGGGGGTGAGTGAAGCAGATGTCACTTGGGAGAGGAGTGTTGCAGAGGAAGCACGTTTTGTGATAAGTATCTACCATCAATGTGCATAATTAGCTTTATTTTCTGAGGAAGAGTTTCAGGTAACACTCACGATGCACTGAGATTTACTTCAACTTTCTATAAACATACATTAAACGTTAGAATTAAGCGGTACCCATTGTCTCATTGACTCATTATTTCAGGGTTTAATAAGACACCTACGAGAAGTAAATACCATTTATCTTGCAGCATTTAAAAAATAAAAGCTTTAAAAGAAAATTCATTCTCACTCTAAAGTTTAGTTAGATGCTAATGTTGTTGACGGGGGGGGAGGGGGGGGGGGAAGGGGGAGTGGTTACTAGCCAATATCTGAGAAACTCAGGGGTAATAGTCTCAAAAGGTTAGGAACGAGTATACTAGATTCACCCAACAACTTAGCAACTTAGTGTTCTATGTCTTTGTGTACGGCAATTTAATACCTTACTCCTGTATGACACACAGCTTAAAGAGTGGGTAACACACGCGTGGAGAACATGTTTAGAGCATAAGGCTAGATATGCAAAACGTACGTTGACGAGGATGAGTGTGTTGTTAGAAAATGCAAACTAATAATGATATGACCCTATACTGGGCTCCAAATGGAGCTAAATTTAAGAAAATGGAAACCTACATTGGCCAACTCTGTCACAAAATTCATTGAACTGGAAATAAGATAAAGCAGGGAAAATTTACATTATTTAAGTTGGTCAAAAATCATCGATACGACAGCCACATAGTCGATCTGACTGAGCATGGACACAACTTAGTAACTGGGCAAGTATGGAGGTATTAACTATTTAATTTTTTCACATGATGGAATCGGTGATACGTGTGTAAATGGGAGACTGGTAGTGATGTCGACGTGATGTGTCCATCTTCTGCCGAATCTCTCTTCCCGTCCTGTGATATTTTCTGCTTCTACCTTCACGAACTACCGCTCTGGGGGAGGGGGATGCTCAGAGCAGCTGAAAGTATCCCCTTTTGTGCTTCCTTCCTATTCCTTCACAGGTAAAACCACTAAGCTGCAGCTGACGTATCACCACAGCACTCGCTAGGATGGCCACTCACCAGTTCTGCAATACGCAACGGCTATTGTCTGCAGTAATTAGATTGCCGAGGCTGTGTCCATGTACATTTGGAAGTTGCAAGAGGGACGTATAGACAGATGATTAAAGATTCAAAGCATCGGACCACAAGAAAGGATACACGACAGGGAATAAAATTTTTAATAGCACAGACATTGGAATAAATGCAGGGACTAGAATCAGTCTGCAAATTGTAGAAAACAGGCTGAGCTGTCTCCAGAAAACAAAGTCAAAATACTCCATGCAAAACAGTATGCAAATCACTAAGCATGAAGTGTGAATACACTGACAGAATCTCCAGTGCGATCCTCCGATCGCCTCACTATTAATTCCCAAAGGTCTCAGAAGGCTCTTCGAATCATCTGCGAATCAGAGACTCACAGCTTGAACTCCAAACGATCTCTGAACGACTTCCAGAATGATAGGACTACCTCATCATATTGCATTCACAATGATCTCATGAATGATCCTGCTCAGCAGCTTTGATCGTTTCGTCTACTTTCTACTTCCGGGCACTGAATTTCTCGTCGTGTCATCTTTTTCACTGGTGGAGCTCAATTTGCAATATTTTTCAACAAACGATTGGCGCTGGGTAGGCACCCATGTCAGTATACTTTAAACGATGCCACCCTTTCCACCTTTGCTTCAAGAAGTCCCTGGGTGGTATTTAGAATGGATCACAGGAACTCAGACGGCGTTTTCACTCAGTCTCACATTTTTGGCACTTACAGCTATTGATGGTTAGTTCCTTAGAAGAATACTCGCCGAATTATCTTGATTTCAACTGAGCCGTCAAGAAGGCTGCAGATTAACAACAGCCCCGTTTGTCCATAATAGAAAGCCGTTTAAATCTCTGCTCAAATGTCTTACGTCTTTGGAACTTGGTGGCGTCCGTCATCTATAAGTCAGACTTTCAATGGAACATCCTTTTTAGAGCGAATGACAAGGCTTGAAAACCTTAACCATACATCTTCTGTTCCTTTCATGAAAGTCTCATGATAACCTCGCGAGGCTTAATTGGAACTCATTAGTCCAGATCGCCGGGCTGTGAAGTATTAGAGTATTAGTAGAGTATACGCCAAAAAAGAAAAAAAAAAGCGTATTGAGAGAAGCAGAGCGAAGACTGCTATTTCACTTTATTACACAATGTACACTACTGGCCATTAAAATTGCACACCAAGAAGAAATGCAGATGATAAACGGGTATTCACTGGACAAATATATTATAGTCGAACTGACATGTCATTACATTTTCACGCAATTAGGTGTATAGATCCTGAGAAATCAGTACCCACAACAACCACCTCTGGCCGTAATAACGGCCTTGATACGCCTGCGCATTGAGTCAAACAGAGCTTGGATGGAGTGTACAGGTACAGCTGCCCATGCAGCTTCAACACGATACCACAGATCATCAAGAGTAGTGACTGGCGTATTGTGACGAGCCAGTTGCTCGGCCACCATTGACCAGACGTTTTCAATTGGTGAGAGATCTGGAGAATGTGCTGGCCAGGGCAGCAGTCGAACATTTTCTGTATCCAGAAAGGCTCATACAGGACCTGCAACATGCGGTCGTGCATTATCCTGCTGAAATGTAGGGTTTCGCAGGGATCGATGAAGGGTAGAGCCACGGGTCGTAACACATCTGAAATGTAACGTCCACTGTTCAAAGTGTCGTCAATGCGAACAGGAGGTGACAGAGACGTGTAACCAATGGCACCCCAAACAATCACGCCGAGCGATACGCCAGTATGGCGATGACGAATACACGCTCCCAATGTGCGTTCACCGCGATGTCGCCAAACACGGATGCGACCATCATGATGCTGTAAACAGAACCTGGATTCATCCGAAAAAATGACGTTTTGCCATTCGTGCACCCAGCTTCGTCGTTGAGTACACCATCGCAGGCGCTCCTGTCTGAGATGCAGCGTCAAGGGTGACTGCAGCCATGGTCTCCGAGCTGATAGTCCATGCTTCTGCAAACGTCGTCGAACTGTTCGTGCAGATGGTTGTTCTCTTGCAAACGACCCCATATGTTGACTCAGGGATAGAGACGTGGCTGCACGATCCGTTACAGCCATGCCCATAAGATTCCTTTCATCTCGACTGCTAGTGATACGAGGCCGTTGGGATGCAGCACGGCGTTCCGTATTACCCTCCTGCACCCACCGAGTCCATGTTCTGCTAACAGTCATTGGATCTCTACCAACGCGAGCAGCAATGTCGCGATACGATAAACCGCAATCGCGATAGGCTACAATCCGACCTTTATCAAAGTCGGAAATGTGATAGTACGCATTTCTCCTCCTTACACGAGGCATCACAACAACGTTTCACCAGGCAACGCCGGTCAACTGCTGTTTGAGTATGAGAAATCGGTTGGAAACTTTCCTCATGTCGGCACGTTGTAGGTGTCGCCACCGGTGCCAACCTTGTGTGAATGCTCTGAAAAGCTAATCATTTGCATATCACAGCATCTTCTTCCTGTCGGTTAAATTTCGCGTCGGTAGCACGTCATCTTCGTGGTGTAGCAATTTTAATGGCCAGTAGTGTATACAGCAAACCGACTAATGCCACGGACAATATTCTTAAGATCAAAAGAGCTGAAGGGCAGATAACCACAACAGCCAGCCGAACTTTGCAAGCCATACGAACAAGAGCTCGCAACATTCCGCTGAAAAATACATCAGTATTCCAAATGGAAAAGAAGAGCGAAAAATAGAAGATAATCCGTAACCTTTTATTGAAGAAAATGAGTGTAACTTTCAGGGAACAATCAGAAAGATATGCATTAAAGCATTTCACTGTAGTATACTCAAGGAACGGAAGCTAATTCGACTATCCAAGAAAACCTCCTAGCGGACATCCCAACAGAAGTCAAAATATCCACGGGTGTGCTGCCGGTCTATAGTGTCCAACGGGCACAATATTTCGGCGATCATACATGTCGCCATCATCAGGTGAACTGACGGACTGAGCTCCTGTGAACGTGCCGGCACGGAGATCCGTACGCTATGGCTGCTCAGAGGGAACTGGGTTCGGTCGCGGCGGCGGCCGATTTAAATACCCTCCGCCCGCGGCGCGCTCCCTCCGCCGTCCGCGCCCCGCGCCACGGTTGCGCGGTGGAACAGATTGCGACGGCGTCTGAGATGACGTCGGAGTGATGGCTCTGTCCGCCGTGGTCGTCACAACTATACGTTTGCTCGATTTACTCTTGATTAACCCGATCGCTGGTTCCCAAGCCTTGCTAAGATTATAGCCACAGTCACGGTTTATGAGGTCATCATTGGTGCGAATTTCGATGGCCTCTCTAACAACGCTGTCCCAGTATCTCGACGTCTGTACCAGAATCCTCGTGCGGTCATATTCCATGGCGTGATTTTCCGACAAACAATGTTCAGCGACCGCCGACTTGCTCGGATACATCAGGCGAGTGTGCCTCTGGTGTTCACGGCATCGATCCTCGACGGTACGCATCGTCTGACCAATATACGACTTGCCACATTGGCACGGAATCTGGTACACGCCGGCCTTCCTCAAACCGAGGTCATCTTTGGCGCTCCCCACCAGTGCACGAGTTTTATTTGGAGGACAAAACACAGTTCCGACCCGGTGTTTCTTCAGAATGCGAGCGATTTTCCCCGAGAGTGCGCCTGTGTATGGAATAAATGCAGTGCCTACCTCCTCCCTAGTGACTTCATCCATCTCAAGAGGTTGTGCTGCAGTGGTTGGGCGGAGAGCAAGTTGAATCTGCCACTCTGAGTACCCATTTTTTCGAAATACAGTTCTCAGATGTTCCAATTCCTGGGGTAGACTCTCTGCGTCAGAGATAGTGCGCACCCTATGTACTAGAGTTTTAAGTACCCCATTCCTCTGTGAAGGGTGGTGGCAGCTGTCTGCGTGCAAATACAGATCAGTGTGCGTAGTCTTCCGATACACCCCATGACCTAGGGTGCCGTCAGCCCTTCTCTTGACCAAGACGTCAAGGAAAGGTAATTTACCCTCCGTTTCAGTCTCCATAGTGAATTTGATATTGGGGTGTATGGAGTTTAGATGTGTAAGGAAGTCAAGGAGTTTATCCATACCATGTGGCCAGATGACGAACGTGTCGTCCACGTAACGGATTCAAATGGCTCTGAGCACTATGGGACTCAACATCTGAGGTCATAAGTCCCCTAGAGCTTAGAGCTACCTAAACCTAACTAACCTAAGGACATCACACACACCCATGCCCGAGGCAGGATTCGAACCTGCGACCGCAGCAGTCCCGCGGTTCCGGACTGCAGCGCCAGAACCGCTAGACCACCGCGGCCGGCTCCACGTAACGGAAAAAGCAAGTAGGTTTCCATACGGATGACGACAGGGCTTCCTCCTCGAAGTTCTCCATGTACAAATTCGCTACCACCGGTGAGAGTGGGCTACCCATGGCGACTCCCTCCGTTTGTTCGTAGTATTCTCCATTAAAAAGAAAATACGTCGAAGTCAAGAGATGCCTAAAAAGTTCAGTGGTCTTCTCGTCAAACTTCTGACTAATCAATTCTAGTGACTCTCGCAGGGGTACCCTCGTAAACAAGGAAACGACGTCAAAACTCACCATGATATCTGACTCATCCAACCTGAAGCTGTCAAGGCGTTTAACAAAATCCACGGAATTACGGATGTGATGAGGGCATTTACCCACATAAGGACTTAATATTCCCGTCAGATATTTGGCCAACAAATATGTAGGTGCCCTGATGTTGCTGACAATGGGGCGTAATGGTATCCCCTCTTTGTGAACCTTCGGGAGTCCATATAGTCTAGGCGGTACCGGACCTTGGGGTAACAATTTCTTAGCGTCACCCTCCGGTAAATCTGCGTCCTTGAGAAGCGCCCTCGTCTTGTTCTCCACCTTCTTTGTAGGGTCAACGCTGATCTTCCGGTAGGAATCGTCATTTAGCAGGCTCTGCATCTTATCAGTGTAGTCCTTATGGGAGACAACAACTGTAGCATTGCCTTTGTCAGGAGGGTGACGCTAAGAAATTGTTACCCCAAGGTCCGGTGCCGCCTAGACTATATGGACTCCCGAAGGTTCACAAAGAGGGGATACCATTACGCCCCATTGTCAGCAACATCAGGGCACCTACATATTTGTTGGCCAAATATCTGACGGGAATATTAAGTCCTTATGTGGGTAAATGCCCTCATCACATCCGTAATTCCGTGGATTTTGTTAAACGCCTTGACAGCTTCAGGTTGGATGAGTCAGATATCATGGTGAGTTTTGACGTCGTTTCCTTGTTTACGAGGGTACCCCTGCGAGAGTCACTAGAATTGATTAGTCAGAAGTTTGACGAGAAGACCACTGAACTTTTTAGGCATCTCTTGACTTCGACGTATTTTCTTTTTAATGGAGAATACTACGAACAAACGGAGGGAGTCGCCATGGGTAGCCCACTCTCACCGGTGGTAGCGAATTTGTACATGGAGAACTTCGAGGAGGAAGCCCTGTCGTCATCCGTATGGAAACCTACTTGCTTTTTCCGTTACGTGGACGACACGTTCGTCATCTGGCCACATGGTATGGATAAACTCCTTGACTTCCTTACACATCTAAACTCCATACACCCCAATATCAAATTCACTATGGAGACTGAAACGGAGGGTAAATTACCTTTCCTTGACGTCTTGGTCAAGAGAAGGGCTGACGGCACCCTAGGTCATGGGGTGTATCGGAAGACTACGCACACTGATCTGTATTTGCACGCAGACAGCTGCCACCACCCTTCACAGAGGAATGGGGTACTTAAAACTCTAGTACATAGGGCGCGCACTATCTCTGACGCAGAGAGTCTACCCCAGGAATTGGAACATCTGAGAACTGTATTTCGAAAAAATGGGTACTCAGAGTGGCAGATTCAACTTGCTCTCCGCCCAACCACTGCAGCACAACCTCTTGAGATGGATGAAGTCACTAGGGAGGAGGTAGGCACTGCATTTATTCCATACACAGGCGCACTCTCGGGGAAAATCGCTCGCATTCTGAAGAAACACCGGGTCGGAACTGTGTTTTGTCCTCCAAATAAATCTCGTGCACTGGTGGGGAGCGCCAAAGATGACCTCGGTTTGAGGAAGGCCGGCGTGTACCAGATTCCGTGCCAATGTGGCAAGTCGTATATTGGTCAGACGATGCGTACCGTCGAGGATCGATGCCGTGAACACCAGAGGCACACTCGCCTGATGTATCCGAGCAAGTCGGCGGTCGCTGAACATTGTTTGTCGGAAAATCACGCCATGGAATATGACCGCACGAGGATTCTGGTACAGACGTCGAGATACTGGGACAGCGTTGTTAGAGAGGCCATCGAAATTCGCACCAATGATGACCTCATAAACCGTGACTGTGGCTATAATCTTAGCAAGGCTTGGGAACCAGCGATCGTGTTAATCAAGAGTAAATCGAGCAAACGTATAGTTGTGACGACCACGGCGGACAGAGCCATCACTCCGACGTCATCTCAGACGCCGTCGCAATCTGTTCCACCGCGCAACCGTGGCGCGGGGCGCGGACGGCGGAGGGAGCGCGCCGCGGGCGGAGGGTATTTAAATCGGCCGCCGCCGCGACCGAACCCAGTTCCCTCTGAGCAGCCATAGCGTACGGATCTCCGTGCCGGCACGTTCACAGGAGCTCAGTCCGTCAGTTCACCTGATGATGGCGACATGTATGATCGCCGAAATATTGTGCCCGTTGGACACTATAGACCGGCAGCACACCCATGGATATTTTGACTATCAAATACGCCGGGAGAAACTCAAGAATCACATCCCAACAGAAGTTAACCAAAATTACAAACACAGCACTTACGGAAAATGTTACCAAACTTGAGATTTTAAAAATCTTCTTAGACGCTTGACTATTTTAATTATTTGCTATGCCTTTTAGGAGGAAACTCTAGAAAGAAAGAAGCAAGAGATTATTTTAGTTGAACGCATGTCTGTCAAGCATTAGCTTCTGAAGGTAAGACTGCGAGACGACCAACAGCGTCTGAACCGCATATTAAACATTGGAAGTGTCCGAGGAGCCTTGCCCTAAGAAACCTTTAGGAGGACTAGATAGGAATTAATAAGCTCAGAAAATCTGTTAGTAAATCCATCTGTGTGAAGAGCTATACTGAAATACTTGTAGCTGTATCCACAACTTTCACAACTGATAGCAGCTCTAAGGCTGACAGGTTAGTAAACGAAATTCTGAAGAATTCCTTGCGTTTGTTGTCTTCAGTGACACATCACTACGGTCACTCACTTTAACGCCATCCATTGTGTTCACTAGGGGACGCTATCGTTTTCGATCTGGAGACTAGCCTGTTGCAGCTCTCCACGATAGTCTGTCATGAGCAGGCTTTGTCATCTCTGCTTATCTCTCGCACATTATGTCCACCGGAACATACTCACTGCAGTCAAACCATGATCTCCCTCTAAAACGTTTACCTGCCACACTTCCCTCTGTTATCAAACTGACGATATCGTGACGCCTCAGGATGTGTCATATCATCCGACACCTTTTTTCCGTCGAACCGTGCCAATATTTCTGTATTAGTTATGTGTACCTGCGAATCTTCATCATTTTCCTAGAGCACAACATTTCGAAAATGTCTGTTGTCTTCTTGGCTTGGTTCAAATGGCTCTGAGCACTATGGGACATACCATCTGTGGTCATCAGTGACCGTAGCGGTCACGCGGTTCCAGACTGAAGCGCCTAGAACCACACGGCCACACAAGCCGGCTGTTGTCTTCTTGTCTGAACTATTTAACTTCAGAAGACCATATTCCACAGAAGTATATTGAGGTAAGAATTCTTAGCACTTGAATTTGAATCCAAAGTCAATATTCTATTCTTTTTCAGAAAAGCTTTAGCTGATATTGAAGCCTTCGTTCTATATCCTCTTCATTTAGGCCACCATAAGTTCGCTATGCGAATAGCAAATCTCATCCACAACTTTCAAGAGACTCATTACCTAATGTAATTCCTTCAGCATCGCCTGATTAGAGTACACCCAAGAGCCAAAGAAATTGGTACACCTGCCTAATATCGTGTAGGGCCCACGCGAGTACGCAGAAGTGCTGCAACACGATGTGGCATGGACTCGACTAATGTCTGGAGTAGTGCTGGAGGGAACTGACACCACGAATCCTGCAGGGCCGTCCATAAATCCGTAAGAGTACGAAGGGGTGGAGATCTCTTTTGAATAGCATGTTCAAGGCAACCCAGATATGCTAAAAAAATGTTCATCTCTGGGGTGTGTGGTGGCCAGTGGAAGTGTTTAAACTCAGAAGGGTGTTCCTGGAGCCACTCTGTAGCAATTCTGGACGTGTGGTGTGTCGCATAGTCCTGCTGGAACTACCAAAGGCCGTCGGAATGCAGAACGGACATGACTGGATACAAGTGATCAGACAGGATGCTTACGTAAGTGTCACGTATTAGAGTCGTATCTAGACGTATCAGGGGAACCCTATCACTCCCACCGCACACGGCCTACACCATTACAGAGCTTCCACCAGCTTGAACAGTCCCCTCCCAATATGCAGGTTCCATGGATTCATGAGATTGTATCCATACCCGTACACGTCCATCCACTCGATACAATTTGAAACGGGACTCGTCCGACTAGGCAACATGTTTCCAGTCATCAACAGTCCAATGTCGGTGTTGACGGGCCCAGGCGAAGCGTAATACTTTGTATCGTACAGTCATCAAGGATACACGAATGGGTCTTCGGCTCCGAAAGCCCATATCGATGATGTTTCGTTGAATGGTTCGCACTCTGGCATTTGTTGATGACCCCGCATTGATATCTGCAGCAATTTGCGAAAGAGTCGCACTTCTGTCACGCTGAATGATTGTCTTCAGTCGTCGTTGGTCCCGTTCTTGCAGGAGGTTTCTCCAGCATCAGCGATGTCAGAGATTTGATATTTTACCGGATTCCTGATGTTCACGGTACACTCGTGAAATGGCCGTACGAGAAAATCCCAACTTCATCGCTACCTCGGAGATGCTGTGTCCCATCACTCATGCGCCGCCTTCATAACCTGTCGTCGCAGCGTTAATAACCGATCTAACAACTGTGTCAGATACTTGTCTTATATAAGCGTTGCCGACCGCAGAGCCGTATTCTGCCTATTTACATATCTCCGCGTTTGAATACGCACGCCTATACCAATTTCTTTGGCGCTTCAGTGTATATTACCCTCGGTTTGCGCCTACCGATGTTCTTCATGTGACACTGTTCCTTACGTACAAATGATCTTCCAACTACATACTGTCTCTGACACAATTACAACCTTGTCAGCAAACCTCAAAGTTTTTATTTCCCATCCCTGACCTATAATCCTCTTTTAGAGTTTCTCGTTTATTTCCTTTACTACTTTCTGAATGTACTGAATATGTAACATGACTGGTACGAGATCTGTCTCAATATTGCTCAACTGCAGGCTCCAAATCATGTTCAGCTCTCGTAACTACAGTTTGTATGAGGTGTACCATAAATAACCGTTCTTTCCCTGTATTTTGTCTCTGCCACCTTAGCTACCCATATTTTATAACTGCTAACTTCGTAATGTGGAAAAGTGCTTTGCAGTCAAGCGAAAACTAAATATTGTTTTCGAAATTCATGCTACATAAGGCACGAGAAACGAATGATATTGCCTACCTGTCTACAAAAGAACTGCATAATAATTCATATAATATGAGTACGAAGGTATTGAGTTGTATCTAAATGTATTCGTTTCAACATTATAGAATTTTTTAAAAATCTAACGGACGCCTTTCACAGTTTTATATTACGAAAAAGAACGTTATACATTTTGCTGTGTGGACTAACAAATGGCCTGACGCATTGTATCTCAGTTGTCAGCGAGCAGCAATGATGCTTGCGACGTGAATAACATTTTTTATTGCTTCATTAGTCTGAAATTTCGGTCCTGTGAATGTGTCTGCAAAGCAAAGTGCCAAAGTTGAGCTACGCGAGATGGACACTGCAGTAGCGCAGCCATCGGCTTTTGAAGTGTCATTAAGGCTGATATCCAGTGCTGATGCAAATTTTTGAGTTACAATTACGTCTGCTCTGGCGTTCTCGTTGCGGTGTCACTCGACCAATTGCCGTCGGCTGCTAGTTGTTTCTGTTTTCCTTTTTTGTAGCAGTTTTTACTCGCGATGCACGATGTTCATAAAAGGTAATGCCCGACAGTTGTTAGCCATAGATATTTATGATTTACTTGCAATTTACGGCAGCAGGAAAATCTGATACCTGTAAAGTGGTGCTGCGGTGAATAAATAGGGCGCGTCGTTGTGGGAGTCTGGACTGCTGCCATAAAATTAGTGCAGGGTTGGGTCAGATAGTGTGGGCTGAGCCAGGGTGTGCGAAGAAGTTTCTTCCCCTCTCCACTCCCTCCTCTGATGCCAACTATACACAAGGCAATCGCACTTTTCTGACATCTGGCGTCAGTTTCCACATATGAGGCTGTGTGCGAGCAAAACAATCTAAATGTCACTGCTATCGAGTCCATATTCTGTGCTGGACTTAGGACTTCTTATTTTCTTCCTAGCGTCTTAATTCACATAGTCAGCTACTTTTTCTTGTATTTACAAAGGATCAATTGCATGAATTAATTAAGAGAAGAGTTAGGAGATTATATTTATCTGACAAGTTCGCAAGCTAAAAGCATACTTTCACCAGAATGCAATACGTATTGTGGAGTGTCGGCTGTAGTTGGAGCATACCCATAGGATGCATAGCACCAAAATCTCGTGACCAACAGAGTGAGGAACCATCTGTGAGGATGATGCAAATTAATTTACAATAAGGATACTGTCACACAATCGAAACGTCTTATATAAATGAATATTAGTCAGGGTAGCCCAATTAAGCATGAAACAAATCGGTACCACACCACTCACGTAGGTACATTGATGGGACACGGGAACATATAGCTATGAATGGAAACAAATGGTCACTACAACAATTACATTTATAACCTTTAACATGAGAATTTCTCACTGCTTTTCATAAAGAACCATTGACAAATGGACAAGGGTTTCTAACTCTAAAGAATAACCCTGGCACACATGCGTAGGGAGGATGAAACACAGTTACGTTAATAATTCGGGGAGACGTCCAGTGATTGCAAAAGTTGTTAGTTAAATACTGAAAGCACAAGGCAAGACAGGAGCGAACATCATAAGATCGCCAAAATGCGCATTCAGAACAACGACATGGATGTATGACTTTAACAACACGTACTTGGTTTCTAAAGGAAGCGAATTAACTTCGTATGCTTGGTTCCTAAAGGAAGCGAATTAACTTCGTATCTGAACGACATTCGCTGGTGCGACGGTGGCCCATCTTATCAAACGCACGGAGCGTGGAAGCCGGCGGTGGCAGCGGCTGGAGAACATGATTTCCACCCTCTCTTTGTACTAATTGCCTAAGTATAGACATCCTTCCAGTGGCAGCAAGGCTTATGTCATCAGTCATCTCTCTTGTCCTAACCGGAAGTCTTTACTCTAGAAAAGCCTAAAGAGAAGTGGTTAGTCTTCAAAAGAGTAAACTCAAGTGTACGCCTTCCAAATCCTGCAGTATAGTCTCTACTTTACAAAAGCCTAAAGCGAAGTGTTCTCCTTGTAGCTGTTCTGAAAGTTTGCTATTTTTCGTCAGCGTTCTCCTTCTAGCTGCTCTGAAAGTTTGCTATTTTTCGTCAGAGCAGGAACTCGCTGGCCAATGTTGACAAAGTTTCCGAGTGCCAACCACTAAAACTCAACGGAAGGTATTAAACAATCTGCTGCTCTAGTATATTTTATCTGTGTTGAACCAATAGGGCTCCTGTGGATGGAGGAAGGCACAAAATCTCTCCTTGGCAGGATTCTGAAAAGGGTCTATCCGATGCTCTGCATGTAGATCAAGTGGACGCTGAATTCTGAAATTTTAAACCGAACATTACTCAGGTCGTCGTAACGAACATTCAAATGCGTTGAGGGAAGCCACACCTGCGTAGAGCTCTTATCCAGCCAAAAGGCTTCTGTGAAGAATTCCCGCTTTCTTTCGACGGGAAAAGAGTGTCCCGCATCCCTTCTGGAGCGCGAGCTAGGGGGAACGAGAATGCCAGTGTGGCTACTTTCGGCAGCGACTCTGCCCTAAACTCACCAGTTTTATAGCGGCAAATTCCTCTTAAAAAGACTCTTATCCCGCGGTTCCAACTTGTAAGCTTTCAAGTCTTCGAAACCTCTGCCAGCTTCACAGAAAAAAAAAAAAAAAAAAAAACAGCGAAACGAAAACAGCCATCGATGATGTTGATCCCGATCTGCAATTACAAATCAGCGTAACTGAACGGCTACATGATTAAAGGAATTTGTATACCATCGTCTGAAGTGTGTTAGCCGACTGTTTCAGAGAAAAATGACCACGTTCCATTAGATATGTGTGAAAAGTAAAATAACCCAGCAACGTTATATTTTGATACTAGTGCCACTATGCAATTTTGATATACAGGTTTAACCGAAATCCATCGATAAACTTTCGAACTCTGTTCAAGGGTACCTACCCTCTGAGTATTTTGATGGAAAGGATGCACGGACTCCGGCAACTTGTTACAGAGTTTGTTTGGTCAACAACAGAGTTGTTGCGATAGTCTTCTCTAATGGCCAGGTCGGTCACCAGACAATATATTATTGGACTTCCTGTTCTGCAGTATGTCAAGAGCCTACCTTACGTGACTCCGGTGGATACGCACATGGAAATGGTTGCTAGAGTTGTTGCAGCCACAAAGGTAGTAAGCAAAACTCCTGGAATTCATGGACATGCAAGATAGATGATCGTGCGTCGCTGTATACTCTGCCACGATCTTGGTGGTCGAAGGTTCGGATAGTAACTGTAAGGGAACAGTTCTGCATTTGTTTCCTGCTGTACTGCACACAGACATAACAAATCGAACACACTGTGATGAAAGTGTATGTGTTTCGTCTGAGGATTGTTGCGTTATTCTGTGTTGTGTGCGCTACGTTTATGTTGCTCAATATTACAAATGGCTCTGAGCACTATGGGACTTAACAGCTGTGGTCATCAGTCCCCTAGAACGTAGAACTACTTAAACCTAACTAACCTAAGGACATCACACACATCCATGCCCGAGGCAGGATTCGAACCTGCGACCGTAGCAGTCGCGCGGTTCGGGACTGCGCGTCTAGAACCGCGAGACCACCGCGGCCGGCTCAATATTACAGATTTATTCACTGCCATGAAGGAATTTTCATGGCAACAAGTTGTTCGGTGTAGTTCTGATTCACACTAAATGTACATCGACGGAAAACGGAAGTGTAGCCCATGAAGCACCAGTCCGATATTTAACAAACTTTGTGAAGACGTTCGTTATATAATGAGCATTAAATTAAACTTTCATTCCAATTGAAATTGACGTCCATCACGTATGAGATGAAACCCCCTTCGGATATCAATACATTCCTGTCTTTGTTATGGTATGGAAGCAAAAAGCGCCCTAACGTCATTCTAAGAGCACATGCTGCATCAATTGATCAAGACTGTTGGGTGTAGGCCACTACGAAAGTCTTTCCATCGCATACCAGACATACTCTGTGGGTGAGATGTCCTTAGGTTAGTTAGGTTTAAGTAGTTCTAGGGGACTGATGACCATATATGTTAAGTCCCATAGTGCTCAGAGCCATTTGAACCATTTGAAGCCATACTCTGTGGGTGACAGATGAGAGGGAAGGGCAGTACAGTATTCGCGCATTTCAAGAGTTTGGGATGTGAACTGCAGTGTAGGGATTTCCGTTATCTTGCTGGAATGTGCCATTACGTATTCTGGCATGAAGAGTATGAATCGCTGCCTTTTATAGTGCCTTCATGAATTACCAAATTAGTCTTGTTATCATACCCAGTAGGTCTTTCCGGCACCTAGAAGTTGGAGAGGTATGGATCTGCAAAATCACTGTTCCTGCGACTTTTCACCATGTCATCTGCGGACATGTTCGTCTCGATCTTTACATTTACAGATCAATAACACAAGCAGTTCTGAGGTACCAGGTGTCGACCAATGCTGAAGCACCCATAGTTGTTCGTGGTATACCTTCCGCAGGCAGTAATGCAGGCGCTGACCATCGTAAGGATGGTGAATACTGTCCTGGGATGCGCCTGCTTGACCTGTTCACATAGTTACGAGTTATACGAGTAACTTCTCGTCCCATCATATCCCGAACGTGCTAGATTGGAGACAAGTCCAGAGATCATGCTGGTCAGGGATGCTGCTGCACGTCTTGCACAGCACATTGAGTTTCACGGGCATAATGTGGGCATCCTATTGGAACAACACATCATCTTTCTGTTGCAATTACTGGAAAAGAATGGGTCTAACAACATTCCGCACTTACTGAGCGCTGGTTAGCGTCCCATCAATTAACATCAAAGGCGAACTAGAGTTGTAGCTCATCCCACCCTAGACCATAAGGCCTGCGTTGGGGCCAGTGTGTCCTGGACGAATTCATTGTGCGAGGCAGCGCTCACCAGGTCTAAGTTTTGTAACACGCCCGGGGGTACAAATGACAGGGGTCCCTTTAACTGGTTTCTCGTTTCGTAACCGTGCGCCCTGTCCACACCATGTACCTGATAATCCCGCGGCTGTCGTATTGTTCTTCTCCACACTGCTACCGGTTTGCCTGAAATTATGAATCCAAATATGAAAGTGGGTTTAGGGGAGCCACTCAACGTTAAGCACAACACTATCCTACATCTCGTATGAACATCTATATTCTGAGACGATATGAAAATCACAGGTTGCACTGTTTACACTCTGATTCATAAGTATTTATACCAATTAACTTTCTTGATGATTATCTTCTCACAATATCACTTGGACGAGCCGAATAATCGAACGAAAGTTCTTACGCTCATCATGCATACCCAGATATCTGGTACCAGTCCTCCTTGACACTAGTAATAATATAACGCCGTTCATAAAGTTAAATTTTCAGTTCTCTGTTCTCACTAGTACGAGCGTGCGCGTATCCGTTGCGGAGCGGCTGACTGTTGATGAGGCGGAAACGCGATGACCGAACGCACGTTCTCACTCTCGCTACAAGACACTGGCACTTTTGCACTCTTTTGTGGTAAACTATATTGCTGATTGACATTAGTTCATTCTGAGAGGTCGAACACGACGCGGATGATTGATGTACGGTACGACACGCAAACGGGCGGATACTCAAACACGTTATCGGCGGCACTGCTCGTTTTTAATTACATCATTAGGCCCTTTCAGCTGAGTCACTTCCATATTTCATCACGTTACTGTAATAGCACTTATAGCAACACTTGAATTTCGATAAGAACAATACCTCTCATATGTAGAGCTACCCACAACACAACATAACAGTTCCGTGACCCGCGCTCGACTCGGCAGACGCGGCTGCCTGCAAAGATACTCCGCAACCAATCCAGCGATATGACAGTACGCTTACAGTCTTACACGCAAACGATCATCTCCCGCGTTCAGGCAGAATATGTTTTCATCGCTGAAGACCACGGCGCTCCATTCCATCTTCCAAGTGAACCTCTGACGTTATCAGTGGAGCTGTGCACTTCGATGCTGTGGCGTTAGTGGAACGGCTAGAGGTGGGTGTGCCCATAGTCCCACGACAGTTCGTTTTGACACGTCTGGGCTCAGAGGCCCTTTTATCTATGCTGTGGTAGCTGTATACAATCTGCCACTGCTGCCCTTACAATACAACTGTCTTGGCGGGCGTCTGGTGCTGCGTGGAGGTCCAGAATCTCGTCTGTGGGTGTGAGAATGTTAAAGTGACCACTGGTACCAGTATCCTTGCACAACTGACGCAGGACGTCCAACTTGTGTGGCAGTTCTCCGAAAGGTCACAGTCTGACCCCTTTGAAACTTGCTCAGTTGGCTGTAAGAAACACAAATGCCTCTCCGTGGCATGGTTGTCCGCTTCTTTCACACGTTTGCACCCCACTGTTTTCGCCATGAACAGAGCACGACTCATCGCCGGTCACCATAGAATCCCAGTTAATGTCCCACTTAACTGGCTCTACAATATGTGAGCCTGTGTTTTTTGTGATATGGTGTGGGTGGTAAGTGATACACGAGAACTTGCGATCACAGCTGAGCTTCCAACAATCTGTTCCCGATGGTTCGTGGTGATACTTCTGTCCGGATTTCATTTGTTGCCGTTCGTCTATCCATGAGAGCGTAGTCCATCTGGATAGACCTGTGCCTGCTCTTCTTGCCACGGTGACGTCCTAAGTCCATCTGGCCACTCCTTGTTCTGCAGGCCCTGCACTACAAGCAAGTGTCTGTACGATGTGTCGGTATGGTGCTCCTATGACCATCATGACAATGACTGGACCTTTCTCAAAGGGCACGTGCTCGTCACCTGGACATACTGAGTTGCGATCTCCACCTGAAAAATACAGTAACATTAAACATATCCAACAGACACACCCAACAGCGAACATATACTAACACCATTCTCAATCTGTAGGAGTAGCGTTTACATGGAACGAGAATAAGCTCACATAAGATGAAATTTTAATCAACACATCCAACAGTTACGAAAATACTGGGCTACAAGTCTGTTAGCGATCGGCCAAGGTGTTCGTGACGTAACTCTTTCCTTTCCCGTCTATGTATTTGATGTCTATTAACTTTGATTTCCAATGATAAACGATGCATGAAACTAAACGGTAAATGAGTTTGTTCTTGAGGTTTTCAACTTTCATAGTCTAGCACTTTCCATATCCATTAGTGAATGTATAGGCTAATTTTATTGTGCCAGAGTTTCTATTCTGATTTTGGGGTCAGAAGAGTCGTTAATTCACTTTATTATGTTAGTAGTTCACGCTGTTAAAAGTCCTTGGCGAGTGATAACTCGTCATTTTTTGAGAATGTTCCGGTACGACGTTTCGTCTTCCTTGCTGTGCCCTTCTTCCGGAAACTGGCTGCACGGTGTCAATACTTAAGAACTTTTTCATAATCGACAATAGCTGCTACAGCCTACGTTCTTATGTGGATAAAGAGATCACTGTGTGGTAAGAGCGCTAAGATGAAAATAATATTTCTTGTCACGACGTTTGCAGCTTCGCCGAGTAATCACAGGATTACTTATTACCAAGCATTAGATGTTAGACGAGAGAAGCTGAACCTGAGGAGCCGGAAACAAACAAGAACTAGGACGAAAGGGATATTGTGATTCAAATTGGAAAAAATTGGTTAAGTGCTCACATATGCGGCAATTCTGACATGTTTACAGCGACTCCCAGTGGAATTCTGATTGACTACGTAACTGTTTTACGCGTATCGATTGAATACTGATCGGAGACCTTCCGGAGCCGAAAATTGTTTACATCCGTTCGTCGTTAGCAGATGGCCTGAAACCGTCGATTCTGTTACTTCCCGCCTGACTGATCGGAAATTTCCGTAATAGAGCAATTACGTAATTCTGATTCCCGCTGGACGGGCAGTCCGCGCCGTTCCAGTAATCTACGGTCTGTAATTACCGGAGCTGTTTGGAGATTCATCATTAATAGCGTGGACTGCCACTAATCGCTTTACCTTTCAAGCATTGTCTTTTGCCACGTGACTAATCTGCCTCACTTACAGGAGCTTCTGCATGCTACACTTATTAGTCTATGCTTCGAATTTACTGATTCTCAGAATATATTTCTGCATATTATTTATCAATTTTTTAGCGAGCTTCCGCAAACACTGTTCTTAGGTATTTACCAAAATGGTATTCAGAAGCATGCAGAGCAGAGCTGCGTTTGATTAACGACAGTTAAAATTATTTATTAGTCTATGCATGCTTTAAATGAGAAGGCCGTTGTGCAACGACGATCGAAATCAAAATGGGCTACATATCTAACCCAGAAGTATATACTATTACTCAAACACCCGAAATAAGTAGGCTGGATATACCCGACCTAAGAGGGTATCTAGAACCTGTACAGTCAATAATACCTAACTCTGTAGAGATATGGGGTATAATTTAGTCATAAAAGCGCTGTGTCAGGTGCGTTAATGTCTTCCAATGCAATTGAGATTTGTAGTTCGTTTTCGCTCGAAATAAATAATGGGCGGTGAAGGGTTCGAAGAAATCTGAAACATAGAGAGAAATGTACTGATTAACATATCAATGAGCAATTGAAAGTGGTTGACGTGATCATGTAGCTTTTTAGATTGGGTGTATTGCAGCCACACTGCAAACCTTCCACATTATGTCAGCGAGATTAGTGAGTCTTCCTCAAACTGCTTTCTTCACAGGTAGAAGCCTGATAGGATAATGGATTTACGTTTAGGAAGGAAGTGGGATTGCAGAAACAATTTGCTATTATACACTGAAGCGCCTCTGAGATATTCCAAATTGGCTACGTATACTGATAGAGAATTTACTTTAGAAAGCCGGCATAAAATTCCGATAAAATTGTATGTACCATTCTCAAGTTACTCCCCCCCCCCCCCCCAATTTGAAAATATGGTTTCGAGAAAAACTGTTGAAAGTTGTGGATTACATTTTTTTTTTTTTTTTTGCAGTTAAATTAAACATACCTCCAGTCAAGGACCCCTGGACGATACAGCAATCCTTCCAGATCCAAAAGTAGTCATCTTCCGTCTTCTTCGTGGCCAGGGTGGTCCTGCGGGACTCTGTCAGCTTCTGTGATCCACTGCTCCTCTTGTTCGAAACGCTTCTCGTCCGCTTTCATCCAGAAGCTGTAACAGCCGGTCCGTTCTCAAGTTTGAGAAGTTTCATAATTTCCATAATGCCTGTTAGTCCGTCGCTAAAATAACATGCTACCACGCTGGTCACTATATCGACTATTTTTTTCTCTCTGTGAATGGTTTTCGCAGATACTTTTTCACATATCGTCTTGAAACTCCATAACGGATTTTCTGGCGACCTTTGAACATAGCAATAAATTAGACACCGCAGAGACGATTTAAGCGAAAAAACACGATTTTTGAAATTTTGAAAGCGATGTACCTCCGTAAATGCCTGGCAGAGGGTTCCTCGCACCACTCTCACACTATTTCTCTACCGTTCCACACTCGAACAGCGTACGAGGAGAACATACAAATCGCTTATTTTACTACGATGATCATTTATTCCTATGTTGGCATTCGGACAATAAAGCTGCTGTTTGAAATTCTGTGAAATGATCTCGCCGCAAAGAAAAACGCCTTTGTTTTGATTATTGCAATCTCAACTCCCGTATCATATCCGTGACGCTCTCTCCCTTATTTCGCGACAGGATTTGACGAGCTGCCCTTCTTCCAGATTTTTTTAATGTCCTCCGTCAGTCCTATCTGGTAAGAATTTCATACCGCACGGCAATACTCTAGGACTGAACGGACAAGTATAGTTTATGCAGTAGCTTGTAACATTTTATAACTGTTCTGCCAATAAGACGCAGTGTTTGCTCCACCTTCCTCACAACTATATCTACGTTATCGTTCTAACTTAAGTTGTTCCTAATTGTAACCCGTAGATATTTAGTTGAATTGACAACCTTTAGATTTGTTCTATTTATTGTGTACCCGAAATTTAACAGAGCCCTTTTAGTACTCATGTGGATGACCTCACACTTTTCTTTATTTTGGGTCAGTTGCCACTTTTCGCACAATATCGGTATCTTGTCTAAATCATTTTGCAATTGGTATTGATCTTACACTGACTTTAATAGACGGTAAATGATGGTATCATTTGAAAACAGTCTAAGATGGCTGCTCAGATAATCTCCTAAATTAATTATATGGAGGGCCTATAACACTTCCTTGGGGAACACCAGCTATCACTTCCGTTTTACTCGATGATTTTCCGTCAGTTGTTACGAAATGCGACCCTTCTGACAGGAAATCAAGAATCTAGTCGCACGACTGACACAAATTCTCCCTTGGCACGCAATTTGATTAGAATCTATTTGTAAGGAACGCATCAGAAGCATTTTCCGTCCGAACAGGTTTCGGAAGGCCCAGTGGCACTGACCGACCGCCGCATCATCCTCAGCCGATGGACGTCGCTGGATGCAGATACGGGGGGCGGGGGGTTATATAGCCTCCCCACCATTGTCATTTTCCTGACTGGAGCCGCGAAGCCAAGCAGGTTTTCAGTTGGCCTCTCGACGGCTGAGTGCACCCCGCCTGCCAACAGGATTCGTCAGACCCTGAGAATTACCTATCCAAGTGCTAGCCAAGCCCCACAGCACTTAACTTCGGTGATCTGACGGAAACCGATGTTGCTACTGTAGCAAGGCGGTTGAACAGAAGCTATGAAACCAATTTAAGATTCCCTATTGATAGCACTCTTTACTTCATGAGGGTAAACAAAAAAATGGCTCTGAGCACTATTGGATTAACATCTGAGGTCATCAGTCCCCTAGACTTAGAACTAGTTAAACCTAACTAACCTACGGACATTACGCACATCCATGCCCGAGGCAGGATTCGAACCTGCGACCGTAGCAGTCGCGCGGTTCCGGACTGAAGCGCCTAGAACCGCTCGGCCACCACGGCCGGCGAGGGTAAACAGCTAGTTCTGTTGCACTAGAACGATGTTTTTTAAATCCGTGTTGACTATATGTCAATAGGCCGTTGTCTTCGAGGTAATCATAATGTTCGAACACAATGCAGGGTGTTACAAAAAGGTACGGCCAAACTTTCAGGAAACATTCCTCACACACAAAGAAAGAAAATGTGTTATGTGGACATGTGTCCGGAAACGCTTACTTTCCATGTTAGAGCTCATTTTATTACTTCTCTTCAAATCACATTAATCATGGAAGGGAAACACACAGCAACAGAACGTACCAGCGTGACTTCACTTTGTTACAGGAAATGTTCAAAATGTCCTCCGTTAGCGAGGATACATGCATCCACCCTCCGTCGCATGGAATCCCTGATGTGCTGATGCAGCCCTGGAAAATGGCGTATTGTATCACAGCCGTCCACAATACGAGCACGAAGAGTCTCTACATTTGGTACCGGGGTTGCGTAGACAAGAGTTTCAAATGCCCCCATAAATGAAAGTCAAGAAGCTTGAGGTCAGGAGAGGGTGGAGGCCATGGAATTGGTCCGCCTCTGCCAATCCATCGGTCACCGAATCTGTTGTTGAGAAGCGTACGAACACTTAGACTGAAATGTGCAGGAGCTCCATCGTGCATGAACCACATGTTGTGTCGTGCTTGTAAAGGCACATGTTCTAGCAGCACAGGTAGAGTATCCGTATGAAATCATGATAACGTGCTCCATTGAGCGTAGGTGGACGAAACTAAAATGAGCTCTAACATGGAAATTAAGCGTTTCCGGACACATGTCCACATAACATCTTTTCTTTATTTGTGTGTGAGGAATGTTTCCTGAAAGTTTGGCCGTACCTTTTTGTAACACCCTGTATATGTTCCAAATTCCTACTGAAAATCGACATTACTCCCATTTCCTTTCTTGATCAGTCTAACTTTCGAGACTTTCGGTAGGGATATTTCGTCGAGCGACTGATTACATATGATTGCTAGGTTTGCAACTATTATATAGGCCTACTCTGAAAGGAAAATAGTTGTTATACGAAGTGGACCAGAAGACTTACCTTTGTTAAGTGATTTGAGTTACTTCGCTAACCCAGGATATTTACTTCAAAGCTACTCATGTCGGCAGCTGTTCTTGAATCGATTTCTGGAATATTTACTTCGTATTTTTTACTCCGTTTTAGAAGCACTGTCACTGGTTGCATGACCATCGCTATCGCACAGTGAATGTATTGATTGTGTCTTGCCTTTGCTGTATGTTATTTACATACGACCAGAATCTCATTGGATTTTTTTTACCGTATTTCGAGATAGAGTTTAGTTGTGGAAACTATGAAAAGCATCTCGTATTGAAACCCACACTAAGTATTCTGGTTATGGGAAGCATCGCCAGTCTTGGGTATTTTGGGTTCTTTTAAATTTGGCATGTTTTTTGTTGCTTCTGCAACAGTACTCAGACCTTTTTTGTGTACCACGGGGGATAAGTAATGTCTCTTTTTGATCATACAATGTAGGCTTTCACGGCCGGTTTTGTCTTCGTTTAAAACCTCCGGGCTGATAGGCGAACTGCAGTTCGCCGCTGTATCTCGGACGATGTCTCCCGCAGTCGGAGACGAAACGTCAGGGGAGAGTTTTATACATGGACCACGGCCTATCAGCCAGGAAGCTTTAAGTGAATGTCTCTTTTTCATTTATTTGATATAAATCTCTCAATTGCTGTCGATATTATTCCCTCAAACTGAAGCCACATCTAGTCTACGCTTACACCGTTAGTTCGGAAGGAGCGGAAACCGTCTCTTAGGATTTTGAAATAAATATACTTTCTGTTCATTTTTGGTGCTTTCGATGTTACGATATTCAGTGTCACTACAACGGCCTTGTGGTCATTAATACCTGCACCCGTCTATTTGCTCGGGATGATTTGTTGCTAAAAGGTCCAGTATGTATTCCCAATCATTTACACTTCGAGTGGACTTCTGAACAAATTGTTCAAAATAATTGTTGGACAATGCATTTAGTACAATTTCGGACGAAATTTTGTCCCTTCTACAGGCTTTGAACATCTACACATCCGGAAAAATTAGTAAACCCTTTTAGAGGTTTCCAATTCACTCAATATTTATTGGTGCAACAATACATATGGAGTACATGAAATAATTACATTTGCAGATCAGTAGACAAACGGTTCTGAGGTACCAGGTATAGATCCATGCTGAAACACCCATATTAGCACATAGTGTACCCTCTGCGGGGCCGGCTGTTGTGGCCGAGCGGTTCTAGGCGCTTCAGTCCCGAACCATGCTACTGCTACGGTCGCAGGTTCGAATCCTGCCTCGGGCATGGATGTGTTTGATGTCCTTACGTTAGTTAGTAGTTAAAACTACGCAGTTATATCCTCTCTGAGGGAGTCCAAAAGCAGTATCTAAGTCTAGGGGACTGATGACCTCAGATGTTAAGTCCCATAGTGCTCAGAGCCACCCTCTGCGAGCGGTAATACAGGCCCTGACTCTGCCATACAGTCGATTGTAAGGATGGCGAATACCGTCCTTTGATGTGTTATGCCACGCCTGCTTGACCTGTTCACTTAGTTCCGTAGGGGTTGTTCGCTGACGAGTTACACGAGTTGCTTCCCGTCCCATCAGATCCCACACGTGCTCGACTGGAGACAAGTCCACAGATCGTGCTGGCCAGGGAAGCTGCTGCAAGTCTTCAAGAGCGTCTGAGCTCCACTGGCAGTGTGTTAGAATATTATTCTGATGGGACAAAACATCGCCTTCCTTTTGCAGGAACAGCAAAAGGCTAAGCCGCCGGTTCTGGTTGGCCGCTGGCCTTAACACTGCGAGGCAAGCAGGCACGGCTTGGGTTTACAGCTCTAACTGCAGTTCCACCACGACATATTCTCTCCACTTTAAAAAATCCGCACTATCCGATACAAGACAGGGATGCTGTTGTCCATAAACATCAAATTTCTCGCGCGAAGTGTAGATTCTTTCCTTATATATGATTTATTTTCGAAGACAGAAGAAATCGGGGCACACACGTGTTTTCACATAGCTAAAGTATAGTTACTTATTGATAGGCTAAAACTACGCAGTTACATCCTCTCTGAGGGAGTCCAAAATTTTGTCTCAAAACACATTAAATTATGTCGCCAGTGATCTTCCCCAGAGAAAAGCAATGTTTACAATGTTTCCGAACCACTCATAAAACGATAGATCTCTGCTTGCCAGAGACGACGATAATGGAGGACACCTGCCCGTTGGGCAGTTAAGCGGGTTTCTACGTGTAGGATAAAGATATACAATACGTGTGTCCAGATTTCATCATCTAATGACGTTTACCAACTTTTTGATGGCTGTTCCTGTATTCCTATCAGCCACTGCTGACAGTCACATTAATGTACGTGTACCGACCCATAGAAAGCTGAACGTAACGTTAGCGCCAAACGGAGGACAGAACTATCTATATTTAGTCTCACGTTCAATTTTCGAAGAGCAAAACCCACAGCCAGCTGGAAAAAGGCTATGCTTGCAGACCAGCGTGCTCAGATGTGTATTCATCAGCAGAAGGGAATGCTGCGTTCCTATTGTTCCCTGAGGGAACTGTTGGGTGGAGGCGGGGCAGAGGTTACATAAAGTGTCTGTCTACAGCTGCGCTTGTTTCTTGTTTTCGCCGCCAAGATGAAACACTCCTCATCATAATCAGCCACCGGCAATGCCAGCGGCAAAGAGGAATTACCGTGAAAGTCTAGAAACATGCTTTTATCTTCAGTGTGTATGCGTGCGTGTGTTCGGATTTAGAAGCAAGCTAAAAACGGTGGTTATTTAGTATCACGTGTTACAATGAGTGTTATTCTAGTAGTTCTGTTAGGATTTATTTTCTCAGCAACCGCGTAGACTAGCCAAGGCTGATCATTGGTGCTTAACTTCACTGAAACTTCTCACTGAATACTTTTCTCATTGGAGCCTAGTGGTTCGTTGGATTCTGTTAGCGTTTTTTCCCCAGCAAGTGTGTAGACGGGCCAAGGATGATCTTTGGTGCTTCCACTGCTGAAACTTCTCAGTGAATACTTTTCTCGTTGGAGTCTAATAGTTCTGTTAGGTTTTTTTCTCAGCTGGGGAGCCGCCATCTTCAATATATTTGGTGACAATGCAGAGTGGCGCTGTGTGCACTAGTCAACAGTACCACTCGAAATTTGTAGGATTATTGGTAAGACGTTAACTGAAACAATCCTATAAACTGGTCAATACATCGAAAACCGCTACTCTCTGTGTGGTATCGATAGCTACGATGCCACGGCGCAGGTGAAAGTTCTTAAGTTGGCACTACGACAGAAACCGACGACAGCGCCCTCTAGCCGGTGCTGTGGAGCTCTACGAGCTCCGCTCCAGATTCAGCCCATTTGATCAAGAGCAGACGGCCGGGACACTTCGCTTCATATAGAGACTTTGCACCTTGCTGCTTTATACAAAGTTATGTATGCCTCTGTACATGTTCATGCACCAGTAAACCACTTTTACTTACTTGTAGTACCGACGTGTTTTACCTCACCTGCTCCTACTCGCTTCCTTCATTCGGCCAGCCTTTCAGTTTTCAGGAGCAGATCCACGCGCCGCCTTCCAGGCGGGATACAAAACTCTACCTTCATTTCGGAAGCAAGGCTAGCAGTCTTTACCAATTCAGATTGCTACCAGAAACCAGAATCTGTTCCAATCCAAAGTGACGCACATTGTTAGAGCCGGCATGAGCCACCACGTGCAGCTGGATGCACCATGTACTCTTCATGGCATCCAAAAGGACCTCTTTAATTTCTGGGATGATTCCCTCCGGTATGCACACAGAGTGCACATTCGATTTCCACCCCTATTCAACAGCCACATTATGCGCCTGACATTGGAGCTCCGAACTACCAATAATTCCTCCTTCTGTCGATGCCCAGAGGTTTCCTTTGAAACAAGGCAAACGACTGAATCAAACTAAGGGTTTTTATCAGACATATAAAATGCCTGAAGCCTGTTTCCAGACAAACCGGGTACGCCTTTCGATCAGCACCTGTGGAATGTCTTCTGCTACATTTTGGAACGACATCCCACTTGGCCACAGATGAGGGCTCAACTTCAGTGTCGGAAGTAACCAGGGCGGCCACAGTAGCTGGTTGATCGGAAGAGTCTTCTGGAGGCCAGTGCCTGCGGCTCGTCGCCAGGAGTCGGTTGGTTTGATGGTCGAGGTGTCTACGAGGCCAGGCTGGGCCTGAAGGTGTTGGAGTAGTCACCTGCTGCATGGAGACGAACGAGTGAGTTCTGAGCACAATCGAGAGTGAGGATCTCGGGAAGCTGCGGTACTTCCGCCGGAAGTCACTGCATCGGGCGTGGCCACCTTATGGACATAACAGCCTGTTGGAGCAGTTGGTGTCTTTTCTTGGCATTGGAGGCAAAGAAAAGGCCCGTTTCACGTCAAGAGGAGCTGAGTAACTTTGGCAGCTGACGGTTTCACGCTGGTGGTTTTATGGTTGATACAGTGCACTGTGTGGTATACGAACGGCACATTGGGCTTATTTGCTAGCCACAAATTCTGAATGGAAGTCCGTGGTTGCCATGTGATAAATTGTGGCAGCTTATTGGTGGCACACAGAAGTGCGTGTTTGTGCCCGTGAGCGAGGGCAGTTCTGCTTGTTAACTATACGCTATGAGCGTGATTAATAGTATTAATCCTAAAGTGGTCGTTTAAACTGCACCTGAAGACTGCTGAGAATTCATCTAGTTACTGTTTCTGTATTAATAATCAGTTGTTTGTGTTATTGTATGAGAATTTATTAAGATACTAAAACTAAACTCCTCCCGCACAGGCCATGAAGGCCCAAATGTACCGACTGGCCGCCGTGTCATCCTCAGACGTCACTGGATGCGGATATGGAGGGGCATGTGGTCAGCACACCGCTCTCCCGGCCGTATGTCAGTTTCCGACACCGGAGCCGCTACTTCTCAATCAAGCAGCTCCACAGTTTGCCTCACAAGGGCTGAGTGCACCCCGCTTGCGAACAGCGCTCGGCAGGCCAGATGGTCACCCAAGTGCTAGCCCAGCCCGACAGCGCTTAACTTCGATGATCTGACGGGAACCGGTGTTACCACTGCGGCAAGGCCGTTGGCTTATTAAGATACATACATAGGTAATTTGGTACAGAGTTGTGTGTAGTTCGTTGTGGTAGCTATATGGAGATGGTAGTAATGGTAGACCAATGCACAGTTGTGTGCTATGATCCTGATTAAATCTAACAGTTGTTTTGCTATATTATGTTTTACTGATGATGTTGTCTGAAATATGATAACTGGTTATGCTGAGGTGCCAGGAACTTTAATTGTTAATGTTGTTTCCCGGTTATGTATATTAGGGCAAAGGCTGGATTTTGCTTTTTTATTTAATGGAAGACATTTTTGAACTGGCTGTATGGGGACCTACTTAACGATCTTTACGGGCTACAGAAATATTGTTTTTATTGAAAGCGAATTTACTTGAGATAACTCTCAATAAGAGCAAAGATTATTTCGGATGACACAATTTTAGAACAGGTTAGACATTTTATGTATTTAGGTTGAGATATCTCGTACGATTAAGATCGAGATATAAATCCAGGCAATGAACCAGGCAATGTGCGAAACTATTTTCAGAACACTGAAAACATCGGGTACAGAAATTCCGCTGAAGCTATTCAGGATGAGGGCAGTACCGGTTACTCTAAGGCAGTGAAACATGGACATTAAGCCAGAAAGACCACAGCCATATACAAGCAACATAAATGGAATTCCTTATGGTTCTAGTGGGATACACATGCCTTGATAAAATAAGAAACCAGACTGTCCGGAATCACTTACAAATATTTGCTATACTGGGTAGAAAGGGCGAATATAGAAGCAAATGGGAAGAGCATTTAGAAAGAACGGACAATACGAGAATTCCGAAAATAGTATTGTCACAGAGACCTATTGGCCGAAGAGATACAGGAAGGTTAGGCAATGATGGGTTGTGTCCAGAACGGGGCAAAGGGTCTAATCTCTGAAAGTATGATGATGATGAAAGTGTCTTCCTATTCTATTGATGTTACATAAAACAATCGTTAATTTAAGCTCCACGACTGCTTAATCCCCAGTTCGAAACACTTCCTCCGTTACCTCGAAGAAATCGAGCTGCGAGCATGAAACTTGTTGTCAGTCCTCGTCTACGTATCATCCATTCAGTGTGGCACATTTTTTTAACGATGGATGGCGTGGCGGAGACCTTGGTTGTAGGAGTCTGATTTTTTGATCTTTATGATAAGTTTCAGCTCGAAAATCATCTCGTCGTCATTTAAGAAGGCTCGTCACGCTACGATTTCTTCATCAGAGGAAAGAGGAAGGAGTCAATCTGTGCCCTGTCCGGAAAATAAGCGAGTTGAGGCAAAATATGATATTCCAAAGATTCAGCATGCGTGACTGAGTCTTGTGCAGAATGAGATGGGATGGCTGTCCTGAGCAAGAAAGCCCCGTTGGACAGAAACGCTTCGTCAGGAGACGTCAGCGGCATCGGAAGATTTTCGTAGCATGCTCCTGCAACAGTTTGCCCTTTGCGAGCATAAATTGTCAGCACTGCTCCATGATAGCACCCCCAAAAAAGGCATCACCATCACTGCCCGATAAGGATGGATCCTCGCTTTATTCGGAGGTAGTGGATCCACATGTTTCTGCTGCTTGTTGTGCTCCTTTTTCTCACATCCACAGTAATACCCCCAACAGTGATTAGGTGGTTAAGGCACTTGAATTAGCCTGACACAGATGCAACATTTCCGCAGCTGCATTAGGCGTTTCTGCAAAACTCAGTAGCACATCTCCTACCCAGAATACCCAAATATCGCAGATCTTAGACTCACGCACTAGATTCAGTTTCGTTGAAGAGTTTAAAACTGACGAAACTTAAACATGGTAAAATGTACTCTACAATTCTCTGTTGCGACCAAGCCTACTCTCTGGCTTTTTTTTTGGTTTATGTATTTACTACATGCTCCATTACAATATGCGTAATTACAGTTCGTCCGAACAAGACACAGCCGGGGTAAAAGCACCACAGGGGCAAAGACGCGAGCTGGTGCCAGTGCCATAAAGACTCGTCACTTGCGCGAGTTCCATCAGCACCACGGGCATCGCTGAGGATGAAGATATCGACTTAGCCTCGGCCAATTGCCGGCCGAGTACAATCTGCCAATGACCTCACGGCAACGGAGAGGAGCCTGCTCGGAAGATAGAAGAGCACCTCCCCGCCATTTGGTCATAGATCATCGTCCAGGGCTGACTTAGACAGGGAACGTCGTTAGTGAACTCTTAGAAGTGAGCAGACTGTTGTTGTAAATTGCATTTGCTATGTATTGTGAAGTCTACCTACCATTATTTGTACTTAGCTATTGATGGCCTTTTTTGTATTATGTTACATGCAGTGTTATTCAACTAGTCACAAGGAGTGTTGTAGAACCTTCTTTCTCCTATCCTGTTACCTGACCTTGGGGAATAGCTGTGTAATAGTGGCAGGGAGAAATTGTCTTAGCGGTGTACTGCACGAGAAGCCATTTCACGAACTCACGAACTAACAACAGTGACAACTCGGCGACCACTGCAGTAGCGATGAGGCCTTTACAAAACTGGCGAAGAGGGTTTACAAAAGTGATACTTAAGGTGTGTATTGTGTGTGTGTGTGTCTGTGTGTGTGTGTGTGTGTGTGGGTACGTGTGGAGTACAGTGTAATGTGTGTGTTGTGTGATGATGATGATAATGATGATGATGATGATGTGCCAGCACATAGCGTACTGGTTCAAATGGCTCTGAGCACTATGGGACTTAACATCTGAGGTCATCAGTCCCCTAGAACTTAGAACTACTTAAACCTAATTAACCTAAGGACATCACACACATCCATGCCCGAGCGGTCGCGCGGTTCCAGACTGAAGCGCCTAGAACCGCTCGGCCACACTGACCGGCCATAGCTACTCCTCGCGAAGTGCATCAAGGGGGCCACTAAGCTTAACGTCCCCATCCGATGGACGGATCACCGTCTACAGTATCATATGCTTTCACTTCATGAGCCACTGTAGAGAGGTTTGTTATTTAATCCAATTTGGTCCAAAGTCTGGCGACCTGGGACTACACGCTACCATACCTCCTCCCCTTGCCGGCCAAATATTGGCAGTGAATACCTCTAGTGAATCTGTCACCACAGATCTTAAGGAAATGTTTATGCAGTTTCTGGAAATGGCAAAATGAATACACTAACTTTTATAGCTCATATACTTGTGGTAAAGATGTGAAAGAACTACGAGGGGGTGCTGAATAACGCCTCCGGATTTTCTATGTAACAACTCTTTAAGCTTTGTAAATGAAACAAACATTATTAACATTCTTCTTCTTTATTCGTCGTGTCTACATATTTATTTTTAACATAGCGACACTTGCCACGAAAACACTTCTCCCAACGAAAGACCAATTTGTTGTATGTCTCACTTTTTTGGTGGAGCCCAACCTCACCTGTGCTTCCACCGCTTCATCACTATCACAGTCTAGTCTTCAATACCCCCGTGAAGTCTTCGAAGGTGTTCCTTAAGTTCTGAAAACAGAAGAAAATCGGATGGGGCCAAGTCAGGACTGTATGGAGGATGATCGATGACCGTGAACACAAGGCGGCGGCAGATGTCTCAGCGCTCGTGTGTAGTCTGGCATTATCCCGCTGAAGGAGAGGGTGCTCCATGCGTGTCGAACTCTTCGCATCCTAAACTCGATAACAGGACGCTGTTTCTCAGCCACCGACATAGTTACATTACACACGCCATCTTACACGCTACAGTTCGGAGCGCTCTATCGTCAGAGGGCTGCAAACTTGTAGACATGAAGAATAAAGATGTGGAATGTTAATAACGTTTGATTTATTTAATTTAAGAGTTTCTAGATAAAGAATTCGCACTCACTTCTTCTTAGCTCGCCCTCGTAATTTCAAGAACGTGTCATATTTTGGTAAATTCTTTCACAAAAGACTCACTAAACGTGAAACAAGTTCAACTCAAACAAAGATCAAACGCAACCGAAAGCATGGAATCCGCAACTGTAGTCTGCGGGATTAAGTCTCGGCAAGGCAGCGACACATGTCAACTGT
Source organism: Schistocerca piceifrons (assembly GCF_021461385.2). Classification (NCBI taxonomy): domain Eukaryota; kingdom Metazoa; phylum Arthropoda; class Insecta; order Orthoptera; family Acrididae; genus Schistocerca; species Schistocerca piceifrons. Next base: position 789,256,963 of record NC_060138.1, read on the forward strand.
CTCTGGCTCCTTGGTTATAATTTTAAATTCGTACATCACATTCTGTAGGTTGAGCATCTTGTTCAGGTAAACACCTCTGTGTTCAGTGGTGCAGATAGAAGGTTGTTGCGGGAAGTACATTCTGCATCAGAACAAGTTCCGTGGGCATAGCAAAACTTGATAGATTCTGTGGCAAGTACTTTAAAAATATACTTTTAATATCTTATGTTCTGACAAAGATACGACAACGCACCTGCAATGGCTGGACTTCATTCAGGAGTTGTAACATTATGTGATTGCCTTATCATTTTAAATCATTCACTAATCGAGTAGTCCCTCGCAACAGCTACAGTTAGCAAATAATGTTGCGAGAATGTAAAAGGTGAACGACCTGTGACGTAACTTCTTTATTATCGAAGCGCCGTCAGAGATGCAGTGAGTTATTGACTTTGAAAACCGCGGCGCGAAAAACGGACAGAAGAAGAACACTTTTACACATTTTTTTGATGTACGAGATATTCTCGATGAACAGTGACTCATTCTTCTCTTGTCTCTTGTAACTTGTGTCGGACGCGCATGTCTTGCCGCCGTATTATTATCGTTAAAAATAATATTATTTTAGTCTAAAGTAAAAGTGCAATACCAAAAGTGCAATACTGCATAGCAGTAAATTTATTGAGCGACGTGTATGTGAAAACGTCAAAGGAATTATTTTCATTACGAGAATAGAAGTGCCAGTCAAAACGGCATCCATGTTAAATCCTTCATTGCAGTTTACGTTCATCTATTAATTGCCATAAATTCAGAGTTAAATGAAACTGGTGTATGGACTATTTATTCAATATAGAATCTATGTTTCACTCCTTCATGAAGTTAGTGTTTCTGCTAAATAGAGAGTTCACAGTCACGAATTCTTTCGTCGAAATCGGACGGAAATTGTATGTGGCGAAATATTTTCTCCGCGCCATATTCTACTGGTAAATGCATGATAAACTACGGTCCCTTAAGAAATTCATGTTGAGCTATCCAAAAATAATTATACTTTGAATAGGCATTTAATCTCCTCTGCAATGCAACTTTCGACTGATCAGACGATCCAACAGGAAACAGCCGCACACGGTCGGCGTTCGCAAATATATTTCCACCGCTGATGATAGCTATATGTTACAGCACAAAAGTAAACATATTGTTATAATTAGCGGCTACGAACGGGGACATTTATAACTGTATGTTTATGTATACACATTACGTAAACATATCGTTAAATTGGCGCCCGAACACGGACGCGAAAAAAAAAAACTCAAAGGAATAAAAATTTAAGATACGCATTGTGGGAATATTCATAAAGAATTGTAGCTAATCTTGTGCCTTTTATTTGTTACATGGCATCAAACACCATCCAATAAAATTTCCATTGAGCGAAAGAAACGAGATATTGAGAGTAAATTACGGAAGAGAGATTTTTTTTTTAAACCGAATTTGTGCGAAAATCTATTTGCAACGCCAAAGGCAGTCATCAGTAACGTAAGTTAAAATTTCGTTAGCCGTAGCCAAGCTTCCTCAATTTCAGCAGACATTAATCAATTTGTGACGATCTTTAGTAGTTGCAGTAAAATTTGCTTTGAATTCAGTAGATTGCATTTAGTAGATTGGTAATTTCTTCAAATATTGTTTAAATTCCATTGTTGTGTATTGCATATCATTTGTTTTTAAATGTCCGCTGTCTGTTCACGGAGCTGAACAGTGTGCAGCCATACTTTCTTTACGGTCCAGAATAGTCTCTTGTTCTCGTGACGTGCATCTCCCGACATTCCGATCTTGTGACGTAGCAGTGACAACCGACTCGCAACCGATAAATTACATCTCTGTCGACAGCTGACGGCAGTAGCTCAAACGAACTTCATTGACTTACTGTTTGTAAATAAGTGAGCTATGGCAGACGATAAAATGTCATCACTAGATTCAAATGAACAGAATGAAATGAGTGAAGTGTCGCGTCGCTTACGGTCCCGCACGACAATTAGTAGGGCTGAGACACCAATCGAAACAATTGTAGAAAGTGAAGTGGGAAATCTTATGGACTTTGATGCCTCACACCATAATGTTAGAGGTACTGAACTAGACAATGCCAGCATAGTTTCTGCCACTAGTACTCGTAGCCATATACCGGTTACAAGGGAGGCAGGTGAAAGCAATTCAGGGGTAGTGACAGACGATGTATTCAAACAGCTACTGAGTCAAATAAGTCAAATGATGCAGGACGGAAATCGCCAATTGAAAGAGGAAAATCGCCAAATGGTGAATTCCATTAAAAATGATTTGAAAGACGAAAATAGACAAACGTTAGCCTCGCTTGAAGATAAACTTTCTACAGTAATTGAAGATAAACTTTCTACAGTAAGCGAAGAAATAAAAACTGTTAGAAAAAACCTAGCCAAAGAAGTAGCAAAGCAAGTTAAGGATGCTGTTTCTCAAATGCGAAGTGGAATAATTTTCGAACTGAACGACACTTTAGCTACCATGCAAAGCGAGACAGCTGACATCCGAAACGCAACCAAGAATCTTGACCCCACCGTAACCACAGCTAATCACAGATTAGACAGAATAACTACGCAGGTACAAAAACTAACCGAGGGAATGTCAAACTTGACTCTGGAAACTGAAACGAAAGTAAAGGAGACGCTAGATAGTCATGAGAGAGAATTTAGAGAAAAGTATGAGAAGTGGATTGCTGGAAAGGACAAATTTGTCGAAGATAAAATTAACAAAGACCTAGTAGAGACTGTGAAAGCAACCACTCTTGGTATCTTGTCAGCTCCTGGAAGCTCCGGAGATACCTGATGTCTGAACTCGGTAGCATTAGACGTACCCTACAGCAAGAATTACCAAATTGGAAGCAAGAGGTAAGGGAACAACTAGATAACTAGAAGGCACAAGTGAGTAGTAGTTCCCGAATACAGAGACCGAATTATCCTAACTCTTTAGCCTCAGAGGAAGAAGATGAATTATTTCGGCAATTCCGAATACCTGTTGTATCTAATGGACACACTTCACCACCACATATTCCAGTTAGTCACCGAAACCAAGAAACTGACTCAGTAGTAAAAATGATGAAGGAAGAAAGCATGATAAAGCATCGAGTTTTTCAAACCTTTAACCCGGAAAAACGAAATATCCACCCAATTGTTTTTCTTCGTGGATTCTCTGGCATTTTTCCAAATTCGTGGACTGATAGCGTATCCAATTTGTTACCGGATATATAAGTGGCGAATCGGCAATATGGGGAACCGAAATGGTTGATAAGTGTCGAACGTATGAGGAGTTTGAGCACAGTTTCTTCAGCAAATTTTGGAGCGAAGGTGTTCAGAAGCGCCTTCGTAAAGAAGTCTATAATGCAGAACAATTTGACCCCAGGAATAGTAGCCTGAGAAAGTACTTCGAAAAATATCTTGGCAAAATCAGGTATTGGGATAACCCTATCAATAGTAAAGATGTAATTATGATTCTCAAGTCTAAATTACCCATTTCGATTCGTGAAAAGCTGATAGCCATACCAGATGATGATCCAGATACCTTTCTGTAGAAATTAGATTCCCTAGACCTGATCTACGAGGACATGAGAGCTAACAAACCGCGGAATCGCACGACTCTTGGCCACAACATTACGAGAGTAACGGCTAAAACGGGTACACGGAACAGTTACAAAAATAGTAACGATTGGCAAAACGGAAATAAAGGCAATGGGTATCCGCACAAAAGGAATAGAAATAATCAGTACAACCGATTCAATCCCGTGTATAACACGACTGGTAACCAGTACGGCAATCAACTGTACAAGCAGAGGTTTGGAAATGGTTTCAGTCAAGAAGGTTGGCAACAGCAGAGCGGATCGCAATGGAATGCACCGTACTCGCGCAGCTAACACTCAGATTACGGACAGCAACAAACAGCTGATAACACCCACTCATACCAACACAACTCCGCGCCTAGTAAAAATGAAGCACACGGAATGTACAGAAACACGCAGTTTAACGGCAAACCACAGTGTGAAGGTGGATTTCACAGTAACAATTCCGGAAATCATAATAGTAATAAAATCATCAGACCCCGCGAAGGCATTACAATCCCCCTGTATTTTTCGCAAACGCAGAAGACAGTAGCACGTATTGGACACCAGAACAAACGCAGCAACATTTTGACACAAGGTTTGTGCATAACAGTAATTTTGTTCCCCAGTGTTCTCATAATGTCAGATTGGTCGAACTTTCGAATGTTGTTGTTGTTGTGGTCTTCAGTCCTGAGACTGGTTTGATGCAGCTCTCCATGCTACTCTATCCTGTGCAAGGTTCTTCATCTCCCAGTACCTACTGCAACCTACATCCTTCTGAATCTGCTTAGTGTATTCATCTCTTGGCCTCCCTCTACGATTTTTACCCTCCACGCTGCCCTCCAATACTAAATTGGTGATCCCTTGATGCCTCAGAACATGTCCTACCAACCGATCCCTTCTTCTGGTCAAGTTGTGCCACAAACTTCTCTTCTCCCCAATCCTATTCAGTACTTCCTCATTAGTTATGTGATCTACCCATCTAATCTTCAGCATTCTTCTGTAGCACCACATTTCCAAAGCCTCTATTCTCTTCTTGTCCAAACTATTTATCGTCCATGTTTCACTTCCATACATGGCTACACTCCATACAAATACTTTCAGAAAAGACTTCCTGACACTTAAATCTATACTCAATGTTAACAAATTTTTCTTCTTCAGAAACGCTTTCCTTGCCATTGCCAGTCTACATTTTATATCCTCTCTACTTCGACCATCATCAGTTATTTTGCTCCCCAAATAGCAAACTCCTTTACTACTTTAAGTGTCTCATTTCCTAATCTAATTCCCTCAGCATCACCTGACTTAATTCGACTACATTCCATTATCCTCGTTTTGCTTTTGTTGATATTCATCTTATATACTCCTCTCAAGACACTGTCCATTCCATTCAACTGCTCTTCCAAGTCCTTTGCTGTCTCTAACAGAATTACAATGTCATCGGCGAACCTCAAAGTTTTTATTTCTTCTCCATGGATTTTAATACTTACTCCGAACTTTTCTTTTGTTTCCTTTACTGCTTGCTCAATATACAGATTGAATAACATCGGTGAGAGGGTACAACCCTGTCTCACTCCCTTCCCAACCACTGCTTCCCTTTCATGCCCCTCGACTCTTATAACTGTTATCTGGTTTCTGTACAAATTGTAAATAGCCTTTCGCTCCCTGTATTTTACCCCTGCCACCTTTAGAATTTGAAAGAGAGTATTTCAGTCAACATTGTCAAAAGCTTTCTCTAAGTCTACAAATGCTAGAAACGTAGGTTTGCCTTTCCTTAATCTTTCTTCTAAGATAAGTCGTAAGGTCAGTATTGCCTCACGTGTTCCAGTATTTGTACGAAATCCAAACTGATCTTTCCCGAGGTCGGCTTCTATTAGTTTTTCCATTCGTCTGTAAAGAATTCGTGTTAGTATTTTGCAGCTGTGGCTTATTAAACTGATTGTTCGGTAATTTTCACATCTGTCAACACCTGCTTTCTTTGGGATTGGAATTATTATATTCTTCTTGAAGTCTGAGGGTATTTCGCCTGTTTCATACATCTTGCCCACCAGATGGTAGAGTTTTGTCAGGAATGGCTCTCCCAAGGCCGTCAGTAGTTCCAATGGAATGTTGTCTTTTTAATGATGAAGGCCATTAAAAACTACACAAGCAGGAAAACTAAGTCTGAAAGCTCCCTAAGTGATGCTGTGAGACAGAATGTGGGCGACCACTTCGACGGAGAGACTAACCATGACGTACTTGTACTGAGATACAATGACGGGATTGACATGAGAGACTAATTATTACAAGAGGAAGAGACGACTGACGGTGATGAACCGATAGATGACCAACTGCAAGCTATGACAAAACTTCCTATAGGCGGAATTTTGACGACTGTAATCCTAGATACAGGTGCAAATATTAATGCTATGTCCTTATGTTTCTATAAGCAAATTAGTACATTAATTGAAATTCCAACATTACCCGTCCACGTATGTTCAAGGTCAATTCAATTCCTAAGTGTAACAAGTGCTAGTTTAGACGCCAGAATAAGACAAGCTCTAACAACGTTGACCACCCAAGCCAATTTACGCAAGAAGGCGTATGACAGACATATTAATAAGGTGTTAACTTATAAAGTAGGCGAAAAGGTCTTGCTAAAAACACACTTTAAACCATCGTTGCTCTTACGCAAAAATCGAAAATGGCAAAGTCTTTTTGAGGGACCTTCGTATACCGCACACAGGTTGTTATCTGATTTCTGATCCCGCAAATGGAAAAATAAAAGGGTTATACCATCAGTCTGATCTTAAAAAGTATCATGCTATAGAATAAGTCAAAAGGAAAGCTTTATAATGGCAAGAGAAGGTTAGCCGCTAGTGACTAAGTGACAACTGATCTGACTTCGTAAAAAAAAAAAAAAAAAAAAAAAATGCTTAGAATAAATTACACGACAGTGAGTCTATCTTGCTATACAGCAGAGAATTTAAAACATGTTATCTTGAGCCATAATTTAAGTACAGACAAGCTGATAAATAATAAAAAAATTCTTGTTTAAAAAAGAAAGTGATCAACTCCAAGAACTCTAGTTTTAAGATTTAGTTTTAAGTAGATAATATTTAAGAGAGAAAAATGAAATATAAAGTGAAGGATGTGCCTAACAAGCCGGCTTCTGCGATATGAAAGAAGTGAAAATAAAACATAGTATGTAATAAATTTTTTTAAGTTCAAGGAGCAATGATCGAGAAACGAAATTCATTGTCGTCAAGGGCAAGGGTCGCTTGACAATTATTGGTCCCTGATCCCACTAAAAAGGAAAACAAGTTACTATTTGGACGAGACGTGGGTGAACGCAGGACACACCCGAAGTTACGTCTGGGTAGACGATACTACTAACTACTCCACAACTAGCGTTTCTGTCCGGATTATCGACTGGAAGCAAGGGCCCATCAGGTAAAGGGATTATCGCACAAATTGGCACCAAAGCAGGATTCGTTGAAGGATGTTTGTGGACTTTCGAATCCAAGAAAAGTGGAGATTATCATGAAGAGATGTGCGCCGAAACCTTCGAGAAGTGGTTTCTAGATGTTCTTCCTCGGCTTCAGGAAAATGCAGTTATTGTTCTTGATAACGCGCCGTACCATTCTCGGAGAAAAGAAAAAGTTCCCAATGCGAATTCCAATAAGCACGAAGTATCAGAGTGGCTAAAATCTAAAAACATCGATTTCGAAGACGGTATGTTGAAGAAAGAACTTTTCGATATAGTTAAAAATCATAGAACAGCGCACAACGAATATGCAATAGATGAAATGGCGAAGAATGCTCGGAAAATTCCTCCGTACCACTGTGAATTAAACGCCATCGAGTTAGTGTGGGCCAGAATCAAAGGCTATGTTGCAGTGAAAAACGAAACATACAAAATGCCGAAGTTAAAGTACTGCTAGAAGAAGCAGTCAGAACAGTGACTGCAGAGGACTGGAACAAGTGCGTCCTCCATGTCGTAGAAAAAGTGGAAACTCAAATGTGGAAATTAAACTGCATTATAGAGGAGAGAGAGGAGCGGTTTGTTATAAACCTCAATGAAAACAGTTCACGTTCGACAGAGTGAACCTTGTTTCGTCCTTTATCATTATTATTACTGGTATTGTTATTAAAATTAACAATTAATTGTGTTTGAATGGAGCGTTTTGTTAGAAACCTGAATGAAAATAAATCTGCTTCGACAGAATGAACTCAGTTTAACATTATTTTAACATTATTGTTAAATTTATTTCGTACATTGTTGCCCAGGTATCTCACGGTCCGCTGTGACAGCTCGGCAGCCAGCCGAACGCCGCCAGCTGCAAAGCGTGCGCCAAGGATTTTCCACACCCCTACGTATCACGTAGACACCGAATGCTTTCTCTGGAAACGAGCGTAGTCGCTCACGTGACAATGTTTATGTTTCGTCCCAGCTCTCGGTGAATAGACCGTAGTTTCTAAGTCAGCTATGTCTAGATTAAGTTCTAATGTACATAGAAATCTGGATCAGGTTCATCTCTGCATTAAAATAACATAATGTTTACGAAGCATGTGAGTTACTTGTAACTACCAACATGACCAAGAAAGCGCTATCCTTCAGCTAGATAAACAAAGTAGCATTAATTGTAATTGCAATGCGCAGGTCAGATACATTCAAAGCCATAAGTGAAATAAATACCAAGTATAAGAGCATAAGTGGCAAGGACAAAGCAATGATGACTTAAGGTCATATATAGAGGTCAATGCAGTGTAGCGCAAGCAGGCGTCAAGGCGAGAATAAAATGACAATGAAACAGCCGGCAAAACAACGCAACTAGTTCTTTATTGGAGCGCGTACGCAGACGTACGGCGCAAAGGAAAATTAATTTCTAAGTCATAAGGAACAAGGAGTTGTTTGCTAGATTTCTTCTTCTATGTACTATTATATCTATGTCTTTCTTCTGAATTTGTGTAAATATCCTAACCCGCCTAAACCCGTCCTGTAGACTTGACGTCACAGATCGAGAAATGCGGTTGACGTGGAAGGCCGGGTTTGGCATACGATTTTCAAAGGGAAACGCGTGAACGAAATCGGGAAAAGCTAGTTTTAAAATGTCTTAATTTTTCCTTTTAAAGTCAATCCGAGACGCAAACCGAGATCGCGATAAGGAATTTGAATATTTTCTTGAATGGTGTTTTGTTCTCATGTGAGAGGGCGATCAAATGTGACTGATTGATCCTCACACCTAGTAAAAAGGAAATTTTTGTTGAAATGACAGTGATAACTTAAATGAATAGAAAGAACGATTCAAGTGAATTAAAATAATAATAATAATAATAACTGCTAACAGTTTGGAGAAACTAATGTATTGTGACTGTGAACTAAAAGCATAATTAGTCTTAGAGAAAGATGATGAACAATGTAAAGCGAAATGTTAAAGGCAGTTACCAACAAAGTAACAGAAATTGAAATGGACATGATAATCAAAGCTCTCAATTAGCAAGTTTCAAAGTGAGACAAACTATTTGACTATAAACTGTAAAAAAAATTGTGTACACAGTAGTGTATAAGTGAAGGCTAAAAATGCTGTGGAAGTCTGCCACAGACACGAAGCAATGCGTCGTTGTTATAAGTAAGTGATAATTTCATTCACGATGAAGATTAAAAGTGTTAAACGTGCAGATACGCCGACGGACAGTGATAGTCCGGTTGTGTAACCGAAGGCGATGATGTGATTACGTGCAGTGCATCGGAAACCAAGTATGTTAGCTGCTTTGCAAAGTGCGAGCGCTAGCCTACCTTAAAATCTCCAAAATCGGCTGGAAAATGTGGAGGCAGGGATGGTTTCAATGGAGTCTCTGCCCCTGGTAATCCTCGTCCCTCCGAACCAGCTCAGCAAACCACAAAATACCACAACACCATCGACGCAACGTGTTCACTGAACCGTGCGCGGAAAACTGAAATACCGCGTGGAGGCTAGTGAGCGCCTCGAGTTGCGATTCAGCTCTAACAATAAGCCTGTGTCAACGTCCATCGACACAACAAACGCGTTAAATTTGAAGTGATGTACCAGCACAGCACTCCCGCTGCAGTTCGACGAAACGGACTTTCCATGAAAGCCGCTCCAAAAATAAAAGACTCTTATATGAGTTCACAACATATCATACTATGCTAATGTTATATTCCGTGAATGAAATGCGAACAACCAAACCACACGCGACTAGTGACAAAGTCAAATTCCAAGTCCTAAAACTAGATTTAAGCTTAGTTCTTCGACTAATGGGTATTTATATTTTTTGTTGCATGTGACGTGTGTACCTAACGTGCGAGTGAGACTCGCCCACCAGAGCTGCTGAAAAGTTTTCTACTCGGAGAACGCAAAGTAGCGATCCAATGGACACGTGTGAGAAATTCCATGTGTGAGAATTATGTGTGTATAAAAAGATGAATCCTATGTGTTTTCTATCAGGAGCAAAGAGCCTATGAGGTCTGGACAATAACTTGAGGCCACAAAGATGGTCGTTATGAACTATGTAAAAAAAAAAAAAAAAAAAAAAAAAAACTGTAATGGGTATAATGTATAATCTCCATTGTAAACTTCGTAGATGTACTGTCTTAGTTTTTAAATTTTTTGTGTACCTTTACCATAAGAACTGTCTTTGTCTATGAATGAGAGATACCATATTTGTGTAATCCTAATAATCAAATGACAGGAATACTGTGTTTGATCAATGTAAATCTGTAAAGTACTCAATCCCATAATGTTAACGGCGACATGTGAATTTTGGTAATCTCCTTGATTTCCAAGAAGGCAATGTAACATTATGTGATTGCCTTATCATTTTAAATCATTCACTAATCGAGTAGTCCCTCGCAACAGCTACAGTTAGCAAATAATGTTGCGAGAATGTAAAAGGTGAACGACCTGTGACGTAACTTGTTTATTGTCGAAGCGCCGTCAGAGATGCAGTGAGTTATTGACTTTGAAAACCGCGGCGCGAAAAACGGACAGAAGAAGAACACTTTTACACATTTTTTTGATGTACGAGATATTCTCGATGAACAGTGACTCATTCTTCTCTTGTCTCTTGTAACTTGTGTCGGACGCGCATGTCTTGCCGCCGTATTATTATCGTTAAAAATAATATTATTTTAGTGTAAAGTAAAAGTGCAACACTAAAAGTGCAATACTGCATAGCAGTAAATTTATTGAGCGACGTGTATGTGAAAACGTCAAAGGAATTATTTTCATTACGAGAATAGAAGTGCCAGTCAAAACGGCATCCATGTTAAATCCTTCATTGCACTTTAAGTTCATCTATTAATTGCCATAAATTCAGAGTTAAATGAAACTGGTGTATGGACTATTTATTTAATATAGAATCTATGTCTCACTCCTTCATGAAGTTATTAGTGTTTCTGCCAAATAGAGAGTTCACAGTCACGAATTCTTTCGTCGAAATCGGACGGAAATTGTATGCGGCGAAATATTTTCTCCGCGCCATATTCTACTGGTAAATGCATGATAAACTACGGTCCCTTAAGAAATTCATGTTGAGCTATCCAAAAATAATTATATTTTGAATAGGCATTTACTCTCCTCTGCAATGCAACTTCCGACTGATCAGACGATCCAACAAGAAACAGCCGCACACGGTCGGCGTTCGCATATATATTTCCACCGCTGATGATAGCTATATGTTACAGCACAAAAGTAAACATATTGTTATAATTAGCGACTACGGACGGGAACATTTATAACTGTATGTTTATGTATACACATTACGTAAACATATCGTTAAAGAGTTCAAGCAAGGACACTGTGCACACTATTGTACATTTTGCAAATCATTCGCTCGATTCGTGGAGGTATGTACAGGGCTATTACAAATGATTGAAGCGATTTCATAAATTCACTGTAGCTCCATTCATTGACATATGGTCACGACACACTACAGATACGTAGAAAAACTCATAAAGTTTTGTTCGGCTGAAGCCGCACTTCAGGTTTCTGCCGCCAGAGCGCTCGAGAGCGCAGTGAGACAAAATGGCGACAGGAGCCGAGAAAGCGTATGTCGTGCCTGAAATGCACTCACATCAGTCAATCATAACAGTGCAACGAAGTTCAACAAAGATCCACCAACTGCTAACTCCATTTGGCAATGGTATGCGCAGTTTAAAGCTTCTGGATGCCTCTGTAAGGGGAAATCAACGGGTCGGCCTGCAGTGAGCGAAGAAACGGTTGAACGCGTGCGGGCAAGTTTCATGCGTAGCCCGCGGAAGTCGACGAATAAAGCAAGCAGGGAGCTAAACGTACCACAGCCGACGGTTTGGAAAATCTTACGGTAAAGGCTAAAGCAGAAGCATTTCTTAAACAGGAGATTGGAAAACCGATGGATCGGTCGTGGTGGAGATCATGATCAACAATTCATGTCATGGCCTCCACGCTCTCCCGACTTAACCCCATGCAATTTCTTTCTGTGGGGTTATGTGAAAGATTCAGTGTTTAAACTTCCTCTACCAAGAAACGTGCCAGAACTGCGAGCTCGAATCAACGATGCTTTCGAACTCATTGATGGGGACATGCTGCGCCTAGTGTGGGAGGAACTTGATTATCGGCTTGATGTCTGCCGAATCACTAAAGGGGCACATATCGAACATTTGTGAATGCCTAAAAAAACTTTTTGAGTTTTTGTATGTGTGTGCAAAGCATTGTGAAAATATCTCAAATAATAAAGTTATTGTAGAGCTGTGAAATCGCTTCAATCATTTGTAATAACCCTGTACGTCTATGCAACTAATTGAAGGCAGTTTGTTTATTCGCTACACGCGTTTAGTTTGATTTTATTTGGGAAGCATCATCAGTGGCTTGTAATACATGTTTCCTTTTATATATGCAATAAACTATTATGTGGTAGATATAATAAGCTGCTATATTACATTTTGTCCTGTCTTTCTTTTGTTTTTAGGTTAAAATCAACTTTTGTAGCACAAAGTTCGTAATGTGAACATATCGTACGGTGTTACTTACGATTTCTAGCACTAGTAACTCATATGTGTAGCCCTGGAGATACATTCGTTAGTTTCCATACTCCAGCAGGCCTATGTCTGGCGTTCTTTCACCCACATTTGTCATATCGCATATATCACTTTCACTTTTCATTTTTGTGATCAACATGTGTGTGTTTTCGGTGTGTAGTGTTGCCGACTGTTGTTGTGTGTTTGTCTGTCTTTTATTTGTGTGGTGTTGTAGGTTTTTTCCATTTGTTGTGTGTGTGTGTGTGTGTGTGTGTGTGTGTGTGCGTAATTGTGTAATTCTTTTCCGAGAGGGTGATTTTTTTATATACATTTGCGTCTGTGTGCGTGCGTGCATGCGCGGGTGTGTGTGTGTGTGTGTGTGTGTGTATTTTGCTACGTGTAAACGTGTTATATACGTTTATGTGTGTGTGTGTGGGGGGGGGGGGAGTGGGAGAAAGCAAGAGGGAGAGAGAGAGAGAGAGAGAGAGAGAGAGAGAGAGAGAGAGAGAGACAGAGAGAGTGAGGGAGTGAGAGAGAGAAGAGAGGAAAGAGATTCATTTATCCTGGCTACATTTCTGTTTGTTATTGTTTTGGTGACTAGCGTGATCAGAGAGTTATTGCTTATATGGATTTGGTCGTTGAGTATCTTCTTTTCCACAAAAATGGATCTTTGTATGTGAAAGTTTTCTTGCAATGACAAGATCATTTTGTTGTGATTATTCACTTAAATAACTTTCATGTCACATTCCATGTTGGATGGTTCATGTCCATGTTTTATCACGTGTTTGGCGAAGATAGAGTGGCTATTTAAATATTTCCAACTTCTTAAATTTTCTTTATATCTAGTTCTGAAGTTCCTGCTTGTCATCCCTAGATATATTGATTTAAATTCTTGGCACTTCAGCTGGTATATATCTGATCCTTGATATTTATCTGGTTTGTCTGTTGTTTATAAATTTGATTGGAATGTGTTTTCTGTTCTGTAAGCTATGTATAAACCCAGTAGTATATTTTCTATCTTGTGTGTTGCTTTGTGCTTGTATGAAAGAGTGTACCACTTTTTTCTGTTATTCATGTGATGACTGTTATTGTTTTGTGCTTCCGTGTGTGCTGCAGTGTCTGTGGGGTCCTTTGGTGTTTTTGTTCTCTGCTTGTTTTGATTTTTCTTTAGTTCTGTTTTGATTTTTTGATTTAGTTTTTGCGCTATATGGATGTTGTAACCATTTTTTGTGGCTGTGAGTTGAATTCTTTGTAATTCTTTTTCATAGTGTTCTTTGCTGACGATGGGCTTCCAGTGGGATCTCCAACTTCAGGAATTTTGGCAAACATATTCATCAACCACACAACAGACACAATCTTTGATACAGTCAACACAGAGAAAGGTTACAAAAGTGTTTATTGGTACAAATATGTGGACGACATCACCTGTATGGTAGATGAACCAACAGAGAAGATTGATAAACTTCATACAAATATAAACAGCATACATAGGAATTTTCAATTGACCGTGGAAAAAGAAACACAAAAGCAAATACATTCCATGGATACAACAATAAAGAGAGACAACATTAAACACACATTTGACATCATCAGATAGCCAACAACCACATACATAATCACAGATGTTTCATCCAACCACCTGCAAAATAAAAAATAAGCGGCCCTACGATACATGTTACAGAGACTAAATAACATCCCACTCAGCAAAGAAAACTATGAAAAAGAATTACAATGAATTCAACTCATAGCCACAAACAATGGTTACAACATACATATAGTACAAAAACTAAACCAAAAAATTAAAACAGAACTAAAGAAAAATCAAAACAAGCAGAGAACACAAACACCAAAGAACCCCACAGACACTACAGCACACACGGAAGCACAAAAAAATAACACTCATGACATGAATAACAGAAACAAATGGTACACTCTTTCATACAAACACAAAGCAACACACAAGATAGCAAATATACTAAAGAAACGGGGATTATACATAGCTTACAGAACAAGAAACACACTCCAATCATATTTTCAAACAACAGACAAGCTAGATAAATACCAAGGAGCAGGTATATACCAGCTAAAGTGCCAAGAATGTAAATCAGTATATCTAGGGATGACAAGCAGGAACTTCAAAACCAGGTATAAAGAACATGTAAGAAGTTGGAAATATTTAAATAACCATTCTACATCCGCCAAACACATGATAAAACATGGACATGAACCATCCAACATGGAATGTGACAAACAATAAATGGAAAATGTAAAACCACAACACAAAGAAAAGACAGACAAATACACAACAACAGCTGGCAATACGCGATATGACAAACGTGGGGCCAGCTATCGTCCTACTGGAGTATGGAAACTAACGAATGTATCTTCAGGACTACACGTATGAGTTACTAGTGTTGGAAATCGTAACACCGAACTATAAGTTCACATTACGAACTTTGTGCTACAAAAGTTGATTTTAACCTAAAAAGAAGAGATAGACACGACAAAATGTAATATAGCAGCATATCATATCTACTAGATAATGGTTCATTGTATGTATAAAAAGAAACATGTATTACAGGCCACTGATAATGTTTCCCAAAGAAAAAGAAGCGAAACGCATATGGCAACTAAACAAACTGCCTTCAATTAGTTGCATAAAAAGGGAAAGACGGAAAACAGAAGAAAAGGCATTCTCTCGACCTGTGCGCATTACGTGCTCTTGCAACTATTCCACTATACGCGCAACTACCTGATTCTTCGGAAACTATGGAAACCAGAGAGGCTGTCCTAACAGCCTCTCTGCGATGATTTCTCATTTTTATGGTTTTGTTGTTGATGGAGTACAGTCTTAGAAGAAGTCAACCATGTTCAAAATTATTTGCAGATTTTTGGGGTCAGATTCGGACTGTGTACCGCTAAGATGAGAAGACTAAAGTTCTTTTTGAAAGACAAGAGAAATTACCTTGTTGACGAAGCACTTTCATTTGTGTAGGACACATGTGACGAGATGGGCGTTCCTGTGGAAAGAGGTAGAAATACCGGGAAGAAGGAGGTGGTGACAGGAGAGAAGGCTGCAGAGGAGACGCTGACTTTGTACCAGAAACTGAGAAGGTTAGGGTGCATCGGCAGGATTCTACAAGAAATCGACACTCGAGAAGTCATGTAAATTATATTAAATCGTTTTGCTGTTTTGGAGGCCTGAAATCTGATTAAAACATTCGAAACGTAAATTAACGCGATTCTAAAAAGTTTAGCAGGCAGTTTTAAGAGATTTCTGAGTATGGTGTCCTTGTAGAAATTCCGCGCCTAAGAAGATTCCTGTAAGCTGCCAAAGTTGCAAAGTAAGAGTCTCTTGGTTGGACATCTTTAAAATTCTTACAAACTGTGACTGAATAGGAATTTTCTGAATCTGTCGCAAACCACATTTTGGTGCAGAGATTTTTCTTAACTTTGAGTGCTTCGACATCGTCACGTGAGAGGAGTTTCTAAAAGCTCGAACTTACCACGAATTATCTTAGGCCCACTACGAGTCAAGTACGACTCTCTAGTTTGGAAGTTTGTTACTCGTATATAGTGTAGCCGAAAGTATCGATTTTGATGACACGGCTCCAAAATTTTCAGAAAAAGAAGGAAGAGATTCTAAGCTGCATATTAAAGTTACCTACCATTAAGAAGATTTTGATTGCTTGTACTGCTTCGTTAATAATCAATTGATCTGTGTTATTTATACAAATGTGCTTTACTTAATTCTTCCCAAACATAAAAACTCTTTACAAATTAACAGTATACTTTGCATACTTGAGGACTTGTGTTAAAAATTTATTTCGCAAAAAAAGTATTTTATATTTTTGTCCGTGTGGGGAGGGAGTTAAAAGTCCACACTGCCTAGCTATGTCACTGCCGGTGTTGCGCTCCAACATCCAAGTGGGCGTTTGCAGCCAGCCGAGATATATACGGGTCACCTACAGACGCTGTGATAATTGTGGAGGAACCTGTCAGACTTCCGGTAAGCCAGGACATTACTGCCACATTACTGACAAGTGCAATAAACATGCCACACATTATATAAGCGTAGGCTTTCACGACTGGAGTCGATTTCGATAATATTGCTACATAGCACAGCACAGAATGGCGTTTCCGTAGCCGAGTACGTGGCGGAAGACTGCGGCCTGCCACAGCTCATCTTGCTGGAGGGAACACGAATACTCCCGGACCAGCCGGCAAAATTGTTCGGCGTCCTGCATGCTATTGCGACAGTTTCCTGGCGATGTGTTTGTGCTCGCTTGGGGCCGTTTACGTCCCGCACAATGTTGATTATGGACCTTCTGAGCCCATCGATTCCGTAATCGCATGATATGCCAAACGCGGTCAGCAATAGCAATTTTCGACAATTGCTAGCAGGCGTTTCTCCTTCTTACACGGGACGTAACACAGTCCTCTCACTAAACAACCAACATTAAAATGCGACTTCTGAATTAGAAATCCACTACATTTTATTTTCTTGTATATAGAATGGCATTGTTCCTAAGCACTTTGTGAGGGTGTGGTAAAATGCTAATTATTTACATATCCAAACATGGACTGTTTAGTTTGACGTTTGTTCATGCCCCCTTCATGGTGTTGCAGTTTTAAGAGACAGCTATTTAGATAAGTGCAGTTACTGACAAGCGCAATATATTCTTCTGGGTGAACACTCACACTGCTGAAGAATAATTTTATCACATCATGATGCAGTAACACACCCAGAGGAATTTAATGAAATTCTACACTGTTTCTGAAGAGTAACTGGCTCCCGTGAAGAGAGGAGACCGACGATACACGTGCTGCATACTGACACTGTGTGTCACGTTCTTGTGATGCGGATAATAACTTTTTAGTCTGCCATACAAGGGTATTCATATGCGTGCAACCCGTGAAATAACCACTTACACAAATGTAGATTATTATATAGGGCAATACGTTTGTGTAAAATATTCTATGCATGCCTTAGCTCTGGCACGCCTGTATTTGCTCGCTTTTAAATAAAACACTCTCTTCGTGTGCTAATTGCGTTACTAGATTGAGTGGAAATTGTATACGCAAAACAGATTACCATAGCAAATATCGCCATGCATTGTAATACGAAATGTATATTGGTCTTTGAAAGAAACAAAGCCGAAAAAGTGAATATTTTTATTATTCAATATCCGTATATCAGGAGGACATTTGCGAATCCTGTTGCAGTGGGAAAACTGTGAATCATGTTCCAGAGTACAAAACATGTAGAACAGTTTCAATTTGCTCTTATTGCCATCATTCGTTTATTATTGTACAGTGTTAAAAGTACTTACACTCAAAGGAAACTCTCTGTAACAACGTCTGCTTTATTATGACTCAGTGAAGCTCGTTAGAGAAACCCTCCCTTGGGATCAAAGACACGATTTGCCAGATAAATCAGCCACAGTGTCCTCAGAGAACGTTCCTCGTCGCAGATCAGAGATATAAAAGGTTAATATGATTTTAGCAAACTGCAGGAGCATCCAAGGAAAGGCCCCAGAATTAGGATCGCTTATTGAAGGTTTTAAAGCACACATAGTATTAGAAACAGAAATTCTGTCGAAACCGGATGTTAATGGCAATGAAATCCTAAGTTCAGATTGGAATATTTATCGTAAGGCTAGGTTAGTCGCAAATGGTGGCGGCGTGTTTATTGCAGTAAAGAACTCGATAAAATCTAGCGAGGTTATCACGGATTCCGATTGTGAATTAATCTGGGTGAATTTAAGCATCAAAGAGCGGCCAAAAATGGTAAACGAATGCTTTTATAAACCGTCTGGATCAGGAGCTCTAGCGGTAGAGCACTTCAGACAGAATTTGTAGAATATCGTTACGTATTTTCCTGATCATGTCGTTGTAATAGGGGGTGACTTCAACTTGCCAGTTATAGATTGGGAGTGTCGTGCTATCAAAACTGGTGCCAGACACAGAGATTCGTGTGACATTGTTCTGGATGTCTTATCTGAAATTTACTTTGAGCAGATAGTGAACCAAGTCGTGAGGGTAACGTCTAAGATCTCCTGGCAACAAAGAAACCGGAAACTATCGAATAAGTTAACGTAGAGGAAGGTATCAAGTGATCGTAAGGCTGTGATAGCATCTACGACAACGGGTCTGACAAAGAATGTTAAGAAAGGTAGGAAGTTATTTTTGCTTAGCAAGAGTGACGGGATCGAAGTCTCAGAGTATCTGAGCAGTCAGCAGCAAATATTCTGTGATGAGGGCGAAGATATGGAAAACAAATGGAAGAAATTCGAAGGAATCGTGCAAAATTCCCTAGACAAATTTGTTCCGAGTAAGGTCTTAACGGATGGGAAAGACCCACGATGGCATAATAGCCTTGTTAGGAAAAGGCTACGTAACCGAAGAGAACTTCACCTGAGATTCAAGAGAAGTAAAAACCTAGCTCACAAACAAAAACGAAACGAAGCGAAAATGAGCATAAGGAGAGCAATGAGAGAAGTGTTCAATGGCTTTGAAAGTAAAACTTTGTCAACCGATCAGAGTAGAAACCCTAAGAGTTTCGCTCGCATGTGAAATCAGTAATTGGAGAAAATCATCTATTGAGTCACTCAGTGACGATATTGGTACCGAAACGGAAGAAGGCAGAGAGAATGCCGGACTACTGAAACCGGTTTTCCAAAATAGATTCGTCACGGAAGATCGTAATAAGGTCCTTCCTTTCAATCGTCGTACGGACGTCAATAAGATACTGAAATACCCGATAGCGGATCAGAAAAACAACTACAACTGCTTAGTTGTGGAAACGAGTCAGGACCAGATGAGATACCTATAATATTCTAGAAACATTATGCGACAGAACTTGCTCCCTTTTGGTAGTAATTTGTCGTAGATCGCTTGAGCAACTAAGGCTACTTAGCGACTGGAAGGAAGTGCAGATCTTTCCCGTTTTTAAGAAGGGCCGGATGGCCGATCACAGTTATAGACCTATATCGTTGACGACAATCTATTGTAGAATTATGGAACATGTCTCACGCTCAAGAATTATGACGTTCTTGGAGAAGGAAAACCTTCTCTACAAAAATCAACATGGATTCCGCAACACAGATCCTGCGAAACTAAGCTCGCTCTGTTTCTCCATGACATGCACAGTGTCGTAGACAATGGCGCTCAAGTTGATGCCACGTTCCTTGACTTCAGGAAGGCATTTGACACCGTCTCGCACTGGCGTTTGGTGAAAAAAAAAAAAAATACAAGCTTATCGAGTATCGGAGCAGATTTGCGACAGGAATCAAGGCTTCCTTTCAGAAAGAACTCAACACGTCACTCTTAACAGAACAAAATCGACAGATGTAAAGACAACTTCCGGTGCACCCAAAGAAGTGTGATAGGACCTTTACTGTTTACAGTATGTATAATGTCAAGTAGAAAGTGTCGGGTGCTCTCTGAGTCTGTTCGCGGTTGTCTATAACAAAACAACAACGCCAGAAGATAGTAACGATTTGCAGAATGACCTCCAGAGAGTTGATGAATGGTACAGGCTCTGGCAGTTGACCCTGAACGTAAATAAAAGTAACATATTGAGCATACATACGAAAAGAAACCCACTACACTATTGATGACAAACCTCTGGAAACAGTATCTGACGTAAGATATCTAGGAGTAACTATCCGGAACGACCTCATGTGGAATGACCGTATAAAACAAATAGTGGGAAAAGCAGATGCCAGACTCAGATTCAAAGGAAGACTCTTAAGGAAATGTTACTCATCCACGAAGGAAGTGGCTTATAATGCGCTTGTTCGACCTATTCTTGAGTATTGTTCATGTATCTTTGATCCCTACCAGACAAGACTGATATAAGAGATAGAGAAGATCCAATGAAGAGCGGCACGTTTCGTCACGGGATCGTTTGGTCGGCCGAGAGTGTTACGGAGATGCTCAACAAACTCCATTGGCAGCCGCTACAAGAGAGGCAGGCGTTCTGCGTCACGGAGAGATTTGCTATTGAAATTTCAAGAGAGTACTTTCCAGGAGGAGTCGGACAACGTATTACTTCCCCATTCATACGTCTCGCTTAATGACCATGAGGAAAAAATTGGAGGAATTAGAGTCAATAGAGAGGCTTACCGACAATAATTCTTCCCACGCGTTATTCGCAAGTGGAACAGGGTTGAAGGGCTCAGTTAATGATAAAAAAAGTACCCTGCGCCACCCATCATTAGGTGATATGATGTAGATGTAGATGTAGGTATAGAAGTATG
Source organism: Schistocerca piceifrons (assembly GCF_021461385.2). Lineage (NCBI taxonomy): Eukaryota > Metazoa > Arthropoda > Insecta > Orthoptera > Acrididae > Schistocerca > Schistocerca piceifrons. The sequence goes on from NC_060138.1 coordinate 789,277,811, forward strand.
TGCATTAGGATCACATCCATTAAAAGCATCTTTCGTAGAGAACTGCTTAGTTTCAAGGAGACCAGCGAACATGAGTCTTCTCGGAGCCGATTTATTACGGGAAAATTTTAATATGTATGTATTTTCATTAACTGAGTACAAATAGTGAAGTAAGTAAGTATGTTATAAAGGTTAATATCAAGTAAGTGCAGTAGTTAAACTATTATGAATACGTCTTTTGTTGTCTTAAATAGTCTCTGTACCGCAATGTTGTGATGCAGTTTGCATAATAAACTTGTTGTTGAATGATTAACCGCCAAATTAAACAGTGTTATTTGACGAACGTTTATATTTCTCATCGGTATATGTTTAAAGCGGAATTTGTTCATATTTTAAGAAGTATTTAGGAAAGGAACGAGAATGGAACTAGTCGAAACTTCAACTTGGATGAATATACAATAAAAAATTTGATAGAAATCTCTAGCGCAAGAAACAAGATTATACAGTATGTGCGAATGTAGAAATAAATAAAAAAAAGACTGACATATGTGAATAAACCTTTCTTCAACAAAAGATTTTCCTTGCTTCAAACATTTACGCCTTTTAAATTCGTACGTTTGGAGTTTAGAGTTGTATGGGAATGTGATGCGGATAGGATGTAAAGGACAGAAGTTAACATGGAACTGTTGAAATGTGATGCTAGGTGAGGGTGCTAAAACTTAAGCGGACCAATGAAGTACGAAATAACATAAAACAATAAATTTTCAGCTTTGGAGTAGTAATCACGCTTTGGTACTTCTATAGATTATTAAATAGTGACCACAGAGGAAAATTAATTATGTAGTTTTTGTGTAAATAACCCAGTTCAGACAAAAGAGCAGTAAAGTAGGCTTATAATACAGATACGATTCATGAAGTATTCGCTTCCATTTAACGTGATATTTAGGTTGTCAGAATTATGTGAAGAGAATGGTTAGTGTATGTGAAAGTTAAAAGACGAGATTGTTGTTAATTATATGCGTGCACCAAGAACTGCGTAAGTTTAGCCTTGACATGGCAGCAACAGTTTATAAATTTTTAATAGAACTATGTAACGCAGCTGAAATGCAATGTTTCCGCTCTCACTGTAGACAGCACCGGGCGAATAGCTTGTATGAAAAACGAAAGAATACGAATGGCTGATGATTCTAATAGGAAACCAATGTACCTCACCATCATTGTTGCGATTTGTGTTTGTAAAGTAACCAGTTTCGACACTAACAAAATAAGGATCATGACTCTTCTCCTTCTATTAAATTTCAGAATTATTTAATTAACCATCACAACGTCAATGGTTGGCTGAGCTGGGGAAGAATTTAATATTTTTTAAAATGGTTAGAATTCTGAGTGGCCTGTACAAGCGTGTGCCAGTACTCGCCAATCAGAAACGAGAACGGTCAGGTGCTGTAAAAGCTTAGATAGCTTGGTCAGGTACGTTTCTGGAAATAAGTGGCACGGTAGCTTCCGAACAGAAAAGATGTGCCGCCTAGTGCTCTGCAAAGTAAAGTAGTATTGCGTAAAATACATTTTATATAGAAAGCTTTTGGTAGAATTGCGGATTTACCAATTAAATTACGTTTTTTGCCCATTTCTGTGAGACTTTTAGCGTATTCTTCAGTGTGTACCCAAAATCCTAGTGGTTTATTGTATTGACGAATCACAAAGCGTTTGTGGAACAGGGACAACGCTATGTAGTGTGAGAAATAACTACGAATGAATATCGAGTGAACTTAGATTTTGTTTTTGGAAGTTTGCACTCATAACCTTCGCACTCATAGGTCTTGGATTTGAAGTGAACACAGATTGTCAGCGTCAGAGAAACTATTTAACGTCTTGTCGTGTACGAAGAACTGCGTAAGTTTAGGCTGGATTTGTCAGCAACAATTTGTAAATTTCTAACCGAACAGTATAACGTAGTCGAAACGCAATCTTTCCGCACTCACTGTAAATTGTAATGCTGACCTTTTGAACAGTATAAATGATTTCCAAAATCATTTTTAAAGCGTTATGAAGACATTGTGGGGCAACGGCCTTGCCACAGTGGATACACCGGTTCCCGTGAGATCACCGAAGTTAACCGCTGTCGTGCGTGGTCGGCACTTGGATGGGTGACCATCTAGGCCGCCATGCGCTGTTGCCATTTTTCGGGGTGCACTCAGCCTCGTGATGCCAATTGAGGAGCTACTCGACCGAATAGCAGCGGCTTCAGTCAAGACTACCATCTTACGATCGGGAGAGCGGTGCGCTCACCCCACGCCCCCCCTATCCGCATCCTCCACCGAGGATGACACGGCGGTCGGATGGTCCCGGTAGGCCACTCGTGGCCTGAATACGGAGTGCTTTTTTATAAAGACGTAGATGCTGCCAGTTTTTTTCGCAGCTGTTTTCGTAACAAATTATCTATTGTTGCTTTACAAACTTCGAGATTCTATACGAAATTTATCGAGATAAGGGCACCAATTATTAGTCAGCACAATAGGCAGAAAGACAGGTAGATCGCGAAGGGAAACGCAACCCCGTAAAGTGAACGGAAAACCCACAGGAACATATTTTAAGACATCATTGATCAGGTAATATAATACCGTAAAAAGGAGCGGGCGAATAAAGTGTACGAAAAACAAAAGAAAACGAAAGGCTGACGACTCCAATAGGAAAACAATGTGCCTCACTAACACCTCAATATCACATTCAGTTTTTGTAGCACTGGGATTCCGTTAAATGTTGCCTTACCCAATCATTGCTGAAAATACAAGGTTTACAGTCTTCGTCAGCATTAAAATCTGTTTCATGCGCTAAAAGCGTATATTTTCATTTCTCATCATAAATGTGAAGCAATATAAAGACTCATCATATATTCAGAAGAACTAGTGGAGTGTTCGTTTTTCGTTATAACAATCCGGCACAGCCAAACAATAATTGTATAATTTTGGATTATTTGACCACAGAATCGCAAAAGCGAACGATTCATGAAGTTCGGAATTAGAATTAAGCTCTTTCCCGATTTATCTCAGCTTAAAAAATTCACTGTGCTGACAATAAACGCATTACTCTTTCGGAGCGAAACCTGAAAACATGCGAATTCTGTTGACTCAGTAGCTTATTCCCGCGTCTGTCAGTGTGCTTCAAAGCCGCTCGTTTTCGGGTGCCTGGCCGAATTAATCGTGCCCGGGCATCGCGCTAATTGGAGCCCGGCTCCGCTGCCATTGTCTGCGTGCCTCATAAGGTCTGCCCGCCGCGAGATTCGATCACCCATTATTCAGCTGTTGGTGACGAGCGACCACCTAACTACACCCATTGTCTCGCCGGGCGTATCATCGGCGGCAAGCTAGTCCCATGCCATGAAACACAACGCAGCTTAACGGCGTTTTGTTGTGTCTGTAGCTGAAATCCTCTGGCCTGTCACATACGAGGAGCGCTCAATAAGTAATGCAACACATTTTTTCTCTGAGAGCAGGTCGGTTTTATTCAGGATTCCAATGCACCATATTATTCCCCGCTCTTTTGGCTACAAAATCCGATTTTTCAACATAATCTCCGTTGAATGCGGCGACCTTATACCACCTTATGTGGAGACGTTTCTGGAAAACAGACTGAGTGAGACTTCAGGACTGATTGTAGCCTGCAAAAAATGAAGTACGAGAGACTGGCATATGAGAGTTATTTTGAGCCCAATTCAGTAGTATCTAATGTGACGTAATCTAAAGTTTTGGTAAAGTAATCTGTTTACAAGTAGCTGTCGAGAGTGAACATTCGGTTACTTTCGGGTGCGATCACATAATATTATCAACCGTTTGGTTGTTATTGTTTGTAACATTTCCGGCCCTTGCAGCCACGATTACTCGTTTGATAACTAAAGAACACGATATACGTAACAGGCAGCTGGCGTCATTAGAACGTATTTATCGGTGTACGTCACCAAGCAACGCTGCAGCTGTCGTTTTGTATGCAGCCTGATAAGCGGGAGATCCTGAGTTCGAATTTCGTTCCGCCACACATTTTCACTCGGCGCCGGTGATCCCGCATGAGGTCCCTATGCTGCCGACATCAATAATTCTTTCCCTGAACTTTCCTTTCTTCCCTCTCCACCTTCAATTTACATAAACAGTAAAATCATATGGAGTGAAGGACCCACCGATAATCGGGTGGCAGGTGCTGTGACACCTGACGAGGGAAACTCCCCTCGCACCTCTCTCCGATTTAGTGATAAGATGCCCAATGCATAGCCCTTCAAAAACTGAACACAGATGAATCATGAAAATAGGCAGAATGTGTGTCTCCCTCGTGCCCCATTTTTTTCTCACAAAATTATGAACTGTCCATCCGGTCATTGGCGTGTCTGTTCGATGAATTCAAATTTGTATATGTGTCGTGGTGTAATGTCCGTCTACAACAGCAACGTGTAAGGAAGGGAGCTCCAGACGTTTGTACCTCCTATTTGTTCTACACAAGTACCACATGTTATGACTCTTGCATTCCATTTTGGAAGTTTTGACTCTCGAATTTGTGGCAAAACAAGCGCTGTATCATTTTAGAAATACAGAGGAGAGCGAGTGTGCAGGGAATAACCACAGTTCACTGCTATTTGCGCCACGTCATCATAACGTGCCTGTGCAGAGCATACAAAGTATTGCGCCAAATGTAAGGATGAAATTAAAAATTAATGTAACTTTTCCAAACTTTGGCAATACTTCCTTACGTATATTAATGTCAAAATTGTTAAATCTTAGAGTGATCAGATGAGCATAATTCCGTAAATACTTTGCTTTAAGTGAAAAACAAGTGGTACTAAATAATAAAGTTAGGAAGTCGAAAATTGTTCAGAATGTGCATATGTATGTCGCAATCAACTTTTACAAGTCTCAACTTGATCGGAGCAATACTTTGGTCAAAATCGGCGTTTTTACGAAAAATTCAAGGCGCTACAATTTACACTCAGAAAGATGAAAAGTCGTATGAAGTTTCAGCTTGATATAAAAACATTAACTACGTGACCCCATTAAACTGCCTTTAATAATTTTCGAGTAATCTACTGAAAACTAAATTTGGAACAAACACTTCCTTATCTGTTATAGATTATCATTTATATTAACGATAGGAAGCTCTGATTACAGAATTTGATTAAATTCATTACACAATATAGCCATAGCAAATTTTAAGACATTGATGGAAATAACAATCAATACAGGGTCTTTTAAAAATGTAGTTCAGAGGTCATGTTCTACTGTCGGCTCAGTTCTAAAAACTCTAGCCGGCGAGGTTTAAATGCAGTCGAGTTAAAACTTTTTCTGTCATTAAAGCCAACCTAACTCCATTCAAATAAAAATTACGAAGATTGTACATTAATTCATGACTGAGTTATTAATCAGTATGTGCCAAAGAAAGCGGCCATTTAGAACCTGCTACCGAACCATAGAGAGGATAGCGGCAGGTGTTCCCTTCGGCCGTCCGCTGCGCCCCTATATAAATACGGCCTGAGAGGCAGTCACATTTCCAACTGTCAAATGGTTGGGCATGTGGCACGGTTCTGCACGCTGCCCCCCGCTGTGTTAAGTGTGTGGGGGAGCACGCCAGTCGCGACTGCACACGGCAGCGGTCAGATGGACCGCCCAAATGCGCTGGATGTGGTGGGGAACATGTGGCCTGCTACCGCGGCTGTTCCAGCTTCCAACGGGCTGCGGCACGGAGCCGTGGTCAACGACCCGGCTCCATAAAGCGGCCTGCACCAGTTCGGCCTGGCGTCAGTTTTGCTGCTGCTGCTACCTCTGGCTCCTCCCCACAGGCCTCCGTACCTGCGCCGAAGTCGGCCGCTGTTGCACCAGCTCCCGCCCCCGAGACGGACCGCCGTCCGTCGTGCCGACCCCGGCTCAACACTCACGAGCTGCAACTGTCCCATCCCAGGCGACCGATTCCAGCATGGCCGAAATGAAGCTCCTCTTGCAAGAACTTTGGGAGCTTCTCAAAGATATCCCACGGCAACTCATTGCCGCTGTCAGTGCAGCCGTTCAGGCACTCTCCACCGGACCACTGGCATCCCAGCATGGCCCGTAGTCAACGAGGCGTCACTGTCTGCGTGTGGAATGCCCAGGGCATCCGCACCCAAGATGGCGAATTTCGACAACTGCTGCGGGATGAGGCCGTCGACATTTGCCTGGTTTCCGAGACTTTTCTCAAGCCTGGTGTCCATGTCCGGGCTGCCAACTACGTGTGTTACCGGACCAACAGGCCAACTCATGGCGGTGGCACTGCAGTCTACGTCCGGACTTCCCTGGTGCACCATCAAGTTCCTCTTCCGCAGCTCCAAGCGATGGAGGCCACTGCTGTAGCTGTCAACACCTCGCATGGGCGCATCACGTTTGTTGCTGTCTACCGTCCGCCTGGCCGACAGTTACTCCTCCCGGACGTTGAAGCTTTGCTGGCATTACCTGGAAAGGTCTTTGCTGGTGGTGACTTTAACGCTAAGCACACCGAATGGCATTCCCGTGTCACCAACAACCACGGACGCAAACTTCTCCGAGCGGCCCAGCGGTGGAACGCCGTCATCCTTGGGCCTCACGAACCCACCCACTTTCCCAACAACGGTGGGCCTCCGGACGTGCTCGACATTGCGGTGGCCAAGGATGTGCCCTATGTTATCTCCGCCAGCACCCGCACTGCCTTATCTTTGGACCACGTCCCAGTTATATTTGACATTGACGTCGATGCCCAGCCAGTGACGCTGAGAGGCATCCCGACCAGGAACACAAACTGGAACCAGTATCAGGGGCTGTTGGAAGAGGGTCTCCGTGACACTCCTGACGCAGACGGTGTTGGGGTTGATGGCTGTGCCCGATTCCTCCACGACTGTACTCTACAGGCGGTACTCCGAGCCACGCCGCGGTCGCGATCTGGCCCCCCTGACCGGTCCCGGCAACTACCACCGCATCTCATGGATGCGATAACTACCAAAAATCGCCTCTTTCGTGAATGGCAGCTGACGCGCAACGCCGCGACGAAACGGGCTCTCAACAGGATGAGGAGGGACATAAAAGTTGCCGTTGCAAACCACCGCCATCAGGAATGGTCCAACTGCCTAGCCACTCTTCGGGTTGATGATGGTACCGCCTGGAAATCCACGCAGCTCTTCCTCCGCCGGCGTCAGAAGATTCCGCCGTTACAAGTTGGTCGCAACGTCGTCAGCAGCCCAGTGGACAAAGCCCACGGCATTGCTGACGTTTTTGAACAAAATTTCCAGCCCGTCATGGACCCCATGGATCCGGATCACGTTCGCCTGGTTGCTCAACGTCTCCCGGTGTTCCTCGCTGCCCCTACGGGTGACGACCATATCGACGAGGTGGATGCTACTGAAGTCTCCGATCAACTTCGACGGCTCAACACGCGCAAGGCAGGCGTCCCTGACCAGATTACAAATGAAATGCTGCGACGAATGCCACCGGCAGCCGCTGAACACCTGGCTCGCCTTTTCAACAGCATCCTCCGCACTGGCTGCTATCCTCAGGAGTGGAAACACGCCGAGGTCATCCCCATCTACAAGCCTGGGACAGACCCTCGTCTCCCAAGCAGCTACAGGCCCATCAGTTTGCTGCCAGCTGTCAGCAAAGTCTTTGAAAGGCTGTATCTCTGCCGCCTCCTGCGTCACATCAGGGAAGGACGTCTCCTACCGGACGAGCAATGTGGTTTTCGCCCTGGACACGCAACAACGCAACAACTGCTTCGCCTCGTTGAAGAGGCCCTTGATGCCATCGAACAGCGGGAATATTTTGGAGCCATCTTCCTGGATGTTTCACGGATGTTCGATTCTGTATGGCATGAGGGGCTTCTCTTCAAGCTCCTGGACCTCAGTGTGCCCCTGCCGCAAGTCCGTCTCTTACAATCTTACCTCGCCGACAGAAGCTTTCATGTACACATGGAGGACCTGTTGACGCGCCGCAGGGTTAGGGCTGGAGTTCCCCAAGGCTCCGTCCTCGGCCCCATACTATACATCCTGTATACCGCAGACATGCCGCGAATGGACAGGGTCTGCCTCGCCCTCTACGCGGATGATACGGCGATGTACACGCGCAGCATGAATGCAGCTCTGCTCCAACGACGCATGCAGGCAGCGGCTGACACACTTAGTCAGTGGGCCAGGAGGTGGCGCCTCAGCTTCAATGGGGCTAAGATGCAAGCCCTCCTCATCACCAAGAAGCATATCCCAGCCGACCTACCACAGCTCACCATCAGGGGAACCGCCGTACCTTGGGGCAATACCGCTAAGTACCTGGGTGTGACGCTGGATAGAGGGCTCACGTGGAGACACCATATCGACGACACCGTCAAAAAGGTCAGGGGTAGACTGACTCAACTCTACCCCTTTCTCAATCCGACACCTGCGCTCCCGCCAGAACTGGGTGTCTTACGCTTATACGTCCGCTTATCGACTAGCCACTGTGGTTTGGGGCAATGCTGCAGCGACCCACGTCGATCGCCTGCAGCGCCTTCAGAACCGGATTCTACGTCTGGCATTGCACCTCCCTCGGGACTTCCCGTCGGACGACCTTAACCGAATCTCCAACATCCCTACTGTTCGAGAACGGTTTCATCAGGCTGCTCGGCTCTTTTACGAGAAGTCCGCGCAGTCCGAAAACCCGCTCCTTCGAATCCTGGGCCACTGGGTGCAGCGTCTTAACGCAACCAGATGGCCCCACCTGCTTCGCAACCACTGAGTTGCCAGCACGTCCAGAACACCGTCCCTGCAGACTGACAGGACATCGCACATGAAGTCAGGCCACATCACACGCTCCGTCAGTTTGGAGGAATAGCCTTCCGGCTTAGACTCCACCGGCCCACAGGGGCTCAACTGTCCCTGTCAGGCGGCAGCAGCAGCAGCAGCAGCAGTCACATTTCGCACCAGACCGCGCTGAGCCGCCGTAGCGAGAGGACGCTCCGGCTCACCGCTCCGCTTTGTCTCGCTGTCTCCTTTGTTCGCGCGCGTCTTTGCGCGCCTTTCTCAAGGCACGTGGTCACTGGCGAGTGTGTGACGGAAGCTTCAGCGATTCTTCACTGCTGACTACTCGCTTGCGAGTGCGTCAGTGGCGAAATTGTCGTGTACTCCACGCTATTGGCTGCGAATCAAATCGACTCAGAAATCGATTTGTGCCGCGCCTAGGGACCGGTAGGGTACGCCGTGATCCAGGACCCCCTTCGCGTGGGACAAGTCCGCGGTCACTAGAGTTAGAGAATACCACCTTTCCTTCTAACTTCACAACAGCCCGATGGACCTACAAAATAGCGAACAGAAGATCGCGGAGGATTCTGTCCCGACAGAGCGCGCTCTGACGGCGGCATCATCCGTCCCACAACTCGCGGCAAATGAGGAGACGACGCAAGTCAATAACTCAGCCGCCCCCCCCCCCCCCAGGCTATCGCCCCCTAACAGGGGTTGAACTGTTCGCCATCATAAACCGGATGGCAAAGCCCGACTCGGCGGCCGAACGCGAGGCCGCCGAGAGGGCTTACCAGCGGTTCAAGATGTACGAACTAGCCACGACACTGCCAGGCTCAGCCAATGAAGAGGCCAAGGTACCGCTGGGAGCCCCACCAGTCGTGCCCATGCAAGAGGTCACTGTACTGCCGGAGGCGACCCCGAAGGGAGCAGCACCACCAGGCTTGGCTTCTCAAACAGCTAATGTCCTGCTGGCCGCCCCAACGGTACAGGCCAATCAAGAGGCTGCTGTTCTGGCAGCTGCGCCTCAACCGAGTGAGGTGATTCCAGAGGCCAACCTGGAACAATTTATCCGGGAGGGAGAGGCCATGGAATACACGCTACCGTCTCGAAAGAGACCTGCAGACGCGGTTGACGACGATGAGTCGTCCGCATGCGCATCTTCTGTTAACAGGCTACAACAGAAGAAGAAGTCGCACGCACCAGAGGGCGCCACAGACGACAACGAGGCCGCTCACGAAGACGCAGAGGGATTTGTCGTCCCAAAACAGCGGCACACGGCGCGCGCAAAAAAGCACGAACCGGTGCAGCCAATAGGGACACACAACTCTCTTTCAAACCCACCTGAAGAAGAGACCACGGAAGCGGAGCAGCAGGCACCACAAGCCAAGAAGTCACCTGCCCCCCCGCCAATCGTCTTACTCCTTCAGGTCCTTGTTAGAAAAATTCAACGAGGTAACATCCTCCTCAAAAATAAGATGGCAAGGAAACGAGCTCTACAGGATCTCGCTCTCAAACATGGCCGACTACAGGAAGGCCATGCTTATAATTCAGGAAGATGGGTTATGCTGCTAGACACACAACGCAGAATCCATTAAACTCCTAAAGGTGGTTTTCAGGCGCCTCCCTATTAGGATGGAGCAAGACCATCTCAAAGAGGAACTGCACACGATGGGGTACAGTGCGCAGTCAGTCACCCTAATGAAATCACCCAGGACCAGGAAAGACATGCCCCTATTCCTGGTTGTATTGCCAGACAACATAGAAGCCAGAAAAATCTTCCAACTAAAGGAGGTCGCTCGAGTGGGGGTAGAGGTGGAACCACTCAGAGCAAAAGGCAGAAGAGCACAATGCTTTTCATGCCAGGGCATGGACCATGTGTCCCGTTTCTGCTCCATGCCGCCCCGCTGCGTAAAATGCGCGGGAGCACATCAGAGCAGAGAATGCAAAAAACCACTGGAGGAGAAACCGCAGTGCTGTAAATGCAGCGAGCCCCACGTGGCTAGCTACAGGGGCTGTCCTGCTTTCAAACGGAACACAGGAAAAGGAGGGAAAGCGGTGCCATCGCGTAAGGTACAACAAGGTATCAGCTTCGCCTCCGCCACCAGGGGAACCAAGGCAACGCAACAAATCCGGCAGGTAGCAAACACGACCACAACACCGGAAGTAGCCGAGGCCACCCCGCCAGCCCAGCGAGCCGCCACGCAGGCGGAGACAGGAAGGCGTGAACAGCGCACAGAGCGCCCGACCCGCGCCAACCCACCACCAGAAACGCCTGTAGAGCCGAACTCGGCCACACAGGCACTCCCGACCGCCACCGCGGCCACCCATTCTACCCCAGCTGAGCCGAACGAGCTAAGTGCACTCCTGCACTCACTCAGCACTCTGCTACAACAACTGCCAGTGTTGGTCACGGAATGTCACGGCGGCCCTCCAGGCCGGTACCGTCCCCCCCCCCCCCCCACGCCTTGCCATGGATAATGGCCTCATTCATGGCCTCAACGTTTGCGGCTTTAATGCAAACGGACTGCAACGCCAGCAGGGTGAATTTAGACAGTTTCTGCAAGACGAGGCAATTGACATCTGCCTCGTCTGCGAAACTCATCTGAAGCCCGGCGTAAACGTCAGAGTAGCAAATTACTCCTGCTACCGCTACGACAGGCCAACGGCCGGAGGAGGCACTGCCGTTTACGTCAAAAGGACGATCAAACACCACCAGACACACCTACCACACCTCAACACCCTAGAGGCCACAGGGGTGAACGTAAACACTGCCATCGGGCAGATCACGTTCGTGTCGGTCTATAGACCACCCAGGGGCAACCTGGAGCCGACCGACTTCGACGAGCTGCTGACTGTGGGGAGGCGAGTGTTCATTGCGGGTGACCTCAACGCGAAACACACGCAATGGAACTCGCGCCTCACAAACATCAGCGGCCGCCGACTCCTCCGAGCCGCACTTAGGAATGGCGCATACATCCTAGGGCCATACGAGCACACCATCTTCCCTGGCCGTAGACAGTCAGACGTGCTCGATATCGCCCTCATCAAGGGAATAGAGCAACACGTAACAGCACTCGATGTGCCCTGTCGTCAGACCACGTGCCTGTGGTCTACGACATAGACATAGTCGGCACAGCAGTACCACCGCGTCGCCGAAACTACAGGCGCATGGACCTAGACAGGTACCAAGAGTGTAACCTCCCCACCGTAATTTTAAAAGAAAGAAGAAAGAACAATACTTAATAGAAATGGGAGCCAAGTGTAACCTCCCCACAATGAAATGTACTGACAATGGCAACAAAAATGTGAAATACGCAATCTGACTCAAATATAAATTCTTCACAAAATTTAAAGTCCGTTCAGTGACAAGAAAATTCAATTAAACCGAAATATCGGTCTTTGGCCCTGTGTAAAACAATCAGAATTAAAGTCTTACCTCAGAATAAATGGATGTCACATATCTGCTCTTGTTGTTGCGCACCGCTTGGAGGAACTGCATTGCAAATAATAATATTCTCTTTTTTTTTGTGATTTTAGTGGAATTTTTCTTCAAAAGAAGTGGAATGAAATGGGAAGTGCAACGAAATCTTGAGTTCAAAAAAATTAAATTTTTGAGAAAATGCTTTTGAAATAAAAAATTATTATTGGGAGACTTGTTGGAGAATAATTACAATAAATAAAATTTTTCATTATCTAATGATTATATTAATTAACAGTATACCTTATTCCTCATCTTGACCAGTGTTGCCGACCGCCTACATCACACAACCGCACTGGGCTGCTACTACTGACCGACCGCTCTGCATGACGACTACAGACAGAGTACTGCTCTCAACTAGACAGAGCTACAGACTCGCAACGACTGAACTGACAGACTCGCAACGACAGACTGACAGACTCGCAACGACAGACTGACTGCTACTGACAGAGAACCGCTCGCAACACTCGCGCGGTCAAGCGCATACTCTCTGGTCACAGATGCTACAATGCCTCGCCATCGCTGCTATGTTACATACGTGTTTCATAACCCTCCACTGGGGGGGCAAAAATTTGGCAGCGATGGTGAGTCATTTGGACTTGCCAAGCGCGGCAAAATTTTTCTTTAATTAACAAAATTCTACAACTTACAGAGTATTTAAATGTTGTGCACACGCACTAAGTACAAAATATATCAGACAAAGACAAAATGTGAGTACAAAACATAGTAGCAAATCAGAAAAGTATATACAAATTATTTGACAGATAAAGTGCACAGGCACTGAAAAAATTCTTTAGCATATTCAGAACAAATAAACAGACTGGCAAAAAATATTATGTTGACAAGTGACATAAGTGTACTCGCATTGGAGTTCAGCGAATCGAAAAATGTATAACCTATGAACATAAATGATGTTACCAAAAAAATTTTTTTTTTTTTTTATGTGACAAGAATCAGGATAGGAAAGGGAAGGATTGCATCATGGTTGTAGCACTTTAGATTGCACACAGCTGCTCTGAAAGTCCATATCTTTCCACAGAAGTACAACACCAAGTGACACAACTTGAAGATCTTTTCCCATCAGAATTTATCAGTGTAGCAAAGACACTGAACTGTCGTAGTAATGTTCCATGTTTTCATTTTGGCAGTACATTAGGTACACCAAACAGTGGGACCATAATAACGTCTTCATTGCTCACGGTGGTGGACAGCATGTCGTGTCAACACCACACTCTTACAAGGCACACCAACGTAGAATTAGTGCAAAACCAAAGATAGTGCTCCATGATCACTGGGATAGACAGGACAAATGGACATTGCAATAATTCAGGGTAGTCAGCTTATGAGGTGAAGGACATCAAGTCACATAATATTGACAATTACAGACTTAATTAGTAGTTTGTGGCATTCATAGCCCAGTTATTGAACATTTCTGTACCAAGTATGTAGTATTACAGAAAAATGTTCATTAATTGTTGTACATAGAATCAGTAGCCTTCTTTTCCTGGTTACAAAGCATTATGAAATGATTGCATTCTTTTCAGTTACAGAGTATAATTAAGAATCATTAACCTTCTAATTACAGTTAATTAATCATTTGTCATTCCAATAATCATTAGCCTTTTCCTAATTACAGTTAATTAATCATTTGTCGTTAATTGATCATTTGTCTAATTACAGTTAATTAATCATTTGTCGTTAATTAATCATTTGTCTAATTACAGTTAATTAATTAATCATTTGTCATTTCAATATAGTAAGAATTATTAGCCTTAATTAATTACAAAGCATTATTAAACAGTACCATAGTTAATTAATTATGTGTCATTCCAATCTATTAAGAATCATTAGTCTTTTCCTAATTACAAAGCATTATGAAACAGTCACATTCATTTCCAATAACAAAGTATGGCATCGTTAATTAATCATTTGAAATTCCAATATAGTAAGAATTATTAGCCTTCTCCTAATTACAAAGCATTATTAAACAGTCACATTCATTTCAAATTACAAAGTATCAACATTGGAAACAAGAGCTAATCAATGGCATAATTAATCACAATTCGTGGAGTGACATTAATTATTGGCACTCAGTGGCCAGCAAGTATTGAATAGAATCATCATTCAGTATTATTCAGATTATTACGAAGTCATTATTAAAAATCAGTTAATTATAGTCATAGCATTAATAATCATGGGCATTACAAGTACTCATTACAATAAACAGTGTTCCTCCTTCAGTAGTATTCAGATCATTACAAAGTCATTATTAAAATCAGTTAATTACAGGCAAATCATTAGTAATCACAGGCATTATAAGTGGTATCATTACAATAAACAGTGGCAGTTATTAGCTAGTGACAAAGCATTATTTTGAATATAGTCTCATTAAGAGGTCATTAATCAAGTGACATGCTATTCAGAGTTGATCAGTATTATTCAGAATTATCCTAAACTAGTGACATTATGTGGGACTGGTAATACATTTTTTTTTTGGTAGCAATGCATTGCGTTGGGATCGATAATTAATTGCTGAGGCATAATACTTTTTGCTTTTGACCTATTGCTGCAAATGAGGATAGGTAACGTCATTCGTCATGAGTCAGCTGTAACAAGATTATGTAACAAGGCAGTACATGTGATCACATTAATAAATGATAAACACAAATGGGTAAAAAATATAAAAATGCAAGTACTAGAACAGGTATAATAAGTAACAGGTTTAGTAAGTGTCATGAAAAACTTCTCCTGAAAAAAAAATACAAAAACGGATTATTGACCTGAAAGAAGAAACGCACACTATGCTGAAAAGTAGTGAACTTCGAATTAACAAGTAGTGAAATGTGTATAAAATGTGTTCCATAGCTGTCCTTTCCAAAACTTTCCGTCATCCTACTATGCAATGTAACACCTGCTGTCAAAGCAAACTGCAACAAATACTTAAATAACTACGTAGCATAAATACATAACTTCAACATTATCTTCATCTGTAAAGAAAAAAAAACTTCATTATCCATATCATCATAACTTCACCATTATCATCACCTGTAAAGAAAAACTTCATTATTCATAATACCTTTCCTTCATCATTATTCATCAGTATTCATTATCATCTGCAAAAAATCACTTCATTACTCATTACATAACTATTCCTTATCTCTAGCATATTTCATCACTAAAACTAAGATGTGTAGTTCTCTCTGACAGCCTGCATCAATCACCTTGTATTCTGAAAGAAAAAATTAGTTAAGACTGCTATTCTGTGATGAGTATAGTATAGTCTTGTTAATGCTTGTTAATCCTGATCCATTTACTCTTCCTCATAAAGTTATTGCATCTCCTTTCGTTTATTCCGTAGGTGAAATTCCCATTTATGTTAAATTTATTTCTTAGAATCATCATTCCTTTCTGAAATTGATGAACAAAGATTAATGTCCTGCATTTAAATCATATACCCCCTAGATAATGACTGGTTTATGGTAACATAATTAACCCTACAGCATAACATGACAGAAAACGTAATATGTCAAAAACATTGACAGTGTTCAAAAACAAAGATATACACAGAATAATACAATGCAGCAGCAAAAAAAATGTGAAACAGTCACGATGTTGAGATGTCATAAGGCAAAAAAAAATGTCAAAGTCGACTGGTGTGTGTTATATCTTAACTATTTCATAGTCCATACAAACAAAACTGGAGTACAGTCATATACACAAAAAAATGGAAAATGTGCACGGTCTGATGTGTAACGACAAGAAAAGCGACCTGCTAGCCTTACCTTGCCGGGCACTTGCCAAGAAAAAATACGATAATCATCAATAAGTAGTCACATAAATATAATTGCAGAAATAGTCATAAATGTGTAAATTCATCTGGAAAAATATGCATGGTCTGATGTGTGACGACAAGAAAAGCGACCTGCTAACCTTACCTTGCCGGGCACTTGCCAAGAAAAAATACGATAATCATCAGTAATTAGTCAGGAGAATTAATTGCATTAGTAAATGACATCATAGTGTGTTGAATCATAAAGTGTCTTCATTCAATAAACGGTTTAATGTTTGAGATATGGTGATTGCCTTTCGATTTTCTGGTTCTCAAAGTTTCGACGTGTACAACATTGGGGTGAGGGATGCTGCGAATCCGATACGGACCTGCGTATATAAGTTCAAATTTACTGCACTTACCTTTTAATTTGCTGGATAAATAGTGTGTACGTACTAATATCTTCTGTCCAACGTGAAAGTCGCGGCGTGTACAAACCTGTTTTTGCTGTCTTCTCCGGCGCTCTGCGGCACGTTTGATGTTGTTCAGCGCAATGTCAATTATTTCATGGTGTCGTAGGCGACGACTTTTGGGAAATTCTATTAATTCTTTAATTTTGTTCGGTGGTTCAACGTTTTTCAGTATAACAGACGGAGATAGCATAGTGGATTCATTTGGAATGGAATTAATTACATCTTGGAATGAGAGTATGTGTGTATCCCAATCAATATGTCTTTTGTGGCAGTATGTTCTACACAGTTTACCAATTTCCTTCATTAATCTTTCACAAGGGTTCGAAGAAGCGTGGTACTTGGATATATAGATCGGAGAAATGTTTCTGGCTCGTAACATGCGTGTCCATACGCTACTACGAAA
Source organism: Schistocerca piceifrons (assembly GCF_021461385.2). Classification (NCBI taxonomy): domain Eukaryota; kingdom Metazoa; phylum Arthropoda; class Insecta; order Orthoptera; family Acrididae; genus Schistocerca; species Schistocerca piceifrons. The sequence goes on from NC_060138.1 coordinate 789,294,656, forward strand.
TTGTGATCCATTGTCGGAAATTACTTTCATTACATGCCCTACATGAGATAGAAAATGTTTTATAAATGCATTTGAAACAGTTTTAGCAGTAGCCTTGCGTAATGGAGTGAAAGTAACAAATTTTGAAGTGAGCTCAACAGCGACAAAGATGTAGCAAAAACCTCTGTTAGTTCTGGGAATCGGACCAAAAATATCTACTGCGGCCATGTGTCTTAATTTAACAGGTATAATGGGATATAAAGGAGGAATATGTGAAGTGGTGTCTGATTTAGCTTTCTGGCAAATTTTACAAGACGCTAAAACTCGTCGTATACGTTTCTCCATGTTGGCAAAATAACAGTTCTGTCTCAGTATAAGAAAACATTTTCTTGCTCCGTAATGTGCGTAACTTAAATGAGTGTACCAAATTAGTTTGTTAACCAGTTCGTCAGGAATGCATAATAACCAATTGTTGCTGTCAGGATGAGAGCGGCGAAACAGAATGTCATTGCGTACAGTGTAGTGGTTTCTAATCGTAACATTATTCTTATCTTGCCAAAGCTGTTTAATTTCTTTCCACACATTGTCTTTGTTTTGTTCTTGTGCTATGTCCTGTAATGACGATGAAATAAAATTTTCAAATGCAACTTGCTGAATGTACATGACACTGAAATTTGCTTTGCAGAAGTGGGTTGCTACGTCTTGCTGATTGTTGCTGAGAGAACGCGATAGTGCGTCTGCTACAACATTTTGTGTGCCGGGAATGTGAACAATCGTAAAATTAAATTCCTGTAAATACAGCTTCCATCTACTTAATCTATCGTGAGTGAATTTGGCTGAAAGCAAAAATTGTATGGCTCTATGGTCAGTGTAAACGGTGGTGTGTCTGCCATAAAGAAAATGCCTAAATCTCGTGAAAGCCCATACAACACATAATGTTTCAAGTTCTGTAACAGAATAATTTCGCTCAGCAGGTGACAAAATGCGGCTTGCAAATGCGATGTTTTTAATAACTGTTGAACCATCTTCTTCTATTTCCTGGAAAATATGTACGCCTAAAGCGGTGTTGGAACTGTCGGTAGCAATGGAAAAATTTCTAGTAAGATCTGGGTGCGATAAAAGTGGAACATTCAACAAAGCATGTTTCAAATAACATTCTCGTGAACAAAATTCTGCGTGTCAAAAGTAATGTTTGCGTTACTGTAATATGCAATCTGTGCTGTATCTGGTTAAAATCTATCGTACGTGTTATTATTTACGGGAGAATGTTGTGGCATATCCATTATATGAACTGTTCTGTTATTTCTTACTGACGTGTTACGCTATAGATGACACCTATTGTCTGTTTCATTCATCATAATATGTTGTTGCTGATGTTCTTGCTGCTGAAAAGATCGACTGCTATTAAATGTACGCTGAAAATTGTGCTCGTTATTTTTACGTCTGTCATGATAGTAATTTCTATACGGCGCATTGCGATAGGAATTGAAATGGTCTGTTGTCTGTACGTAGTTATTTTTGCTGCCATGCGTTACTATTTGTTATACCAGGGACTATACGTGCACGCGGCGAAACATTAAAGTTTGGTTGACCTTGTAGACTGCATTGTTGGTTAGGTATGCTAAGCGGCTGACTTTCATGCTGTTGCGGTGAAAAACATCTATTGTTACAAAAATATGGTTGCGACTGCTGAAAATTTTGTACATACTGATGATTACGATTTTATCTGTAATTAAAATTACGGCGGTAGTTGTCATTACGGGAGTGCCTACTGAATATTGTCACATTCGGTAAAAATTTGTCATATCCGGTTTTCGTTACTCGTTTCTTAATACTACGTAGAGCAATAGTTAAAGAGCAGTTTTGATAGATATATAGGATAGTAGAAGAGAAGGCAGCAGCGCAGAAAACTAAAGATGAAACAGCACTACTACAGCTCGGGGCCCTATGCTCGCTACGGCACATATTCATTAAAGCGTAATGAATCCCCTGAGGTCTATTACGCACTGCAAATAAATTTTAGCTTTTGTGTTACAGGCAATAGCGGTAAAATTCCAAAAGCAAATTGCTGTATTCTTGCTATTTCCAGTTTCTGCATAATACGTAATGCTGATGAAAATACAATAGCAAATTGTCGCCTCTGGTTCAAAGCTAGTTTCTGCATTACACGCAATAGCGGTGAATGTACAAAGATAAATTGTCGTATACAGTGCAAAGCGTGTACCTGTACGCTGTCATTATTAAATTCTTTACATTTTCTGGCGGATAAAATTTGCTCGTAATCTACATTCTCGTCATTGAATTTGATAACATGCTCAGGCTTGTGTGTGAATCCGCTCGTCTGTGTCATTTCGTACTTTAAGTTGTGTAGCTTTTCAGATTTTAATTCGCGTGGCTTTTCGGATTTTAAGTCGCGTAGTTGCTGTAAATTGCTTACATGATACGCGCTGCGTGACTCTGATAAATGCTCGCAAGGTGGCGGATTCTGTGACGTATTGGTGACTGGAATAATTGTTAATTCTGTTACTTTAATACTTTCGTCAATCTGGTTGTTGTGTCGTTCACTTTTCTCGTCAACTTCCGTATTCGGAGTGTGTGAAACTTCCACTGACTCTAAATTAATGTCGTCGCGAATCTGTACTTCGTTTTTAGGACATTCTTCAGTGACTGCATTAATTTCGTGTATCAATGTTTCGTTTGCTGAACATTGTTCAGTGACTGCAATAATCTCGTCTTTATGTGATTCTGTTGTGTCTACACGTGTGCTACTTAATTCTTGTGCAACAGTGCCAACTTCTTCATTACTGTTATTAGCACAAGTCTTAGTATCCACACGTAATTGTCCTCTATTATCATAATAATGCGCGGCAATGGCATCAAGCTGTTCATTAATCTGTTCATTCCGTTCACTAAGTTGTTTGATTTTTTTATTAATGTCGTCTTGATCTTCATTCGATTGTTTATTTCTTTCATCAATTAATTCACGTTGTTTGCGCTCGTTTCTCAGTATTTCAGACATTAGTTGTACAAATGCCGCAATTTGATCCAATGTAACTTTCCCTACTCTATTATTTGTGCTGTTTGCTCGTGTACATGGAATTGTTGCGCTTTGTATGACCATTTGGTCATTCTGTAATTTACAAAAACGTTTCTCACTCGAGTCCGTCGTATTTTCGGTACACTGACCACTTTCATTAGACAAATTTGTCTGTTCGTCACGAGAATTTTTCACACCGGGTGTGTTAGGCTGGGCAGCGCTCATTACAATAGAGTGTCCCGCGTCATCATTTGTCGTTAAATTAACAGACGAGACAATTGAGTTCGTTTGTTCATTATCAGGGTAAAAGTCATCACTAGTTGTTGGAATGCACTGATTGTTAGTGGACGCAGGATTGTCATCATCACACTGCGTGTCATAATTACTATCGGTCACGCTGTTTAAGTCGGTAATTTCATTCAAAATACCTCGCGATACACTATTCACAGTCTTTCGCGGCATTTTTACAATAGTCAAAAATTTTTCACAAAACAATTAAGCACAATGCAAAAGCAACACACAAATACAACAAAGCAACAAATTGCCGTTGACCTGTAGAGAGAAAGTCACAATATTATTAAAAGCGTAGCGCCAAATCCTAATTATATCTAAGCAAACAAGAGCAGATATCTGACTGTTGTTCAAAAGACTCTCAACGAAATACGATCCTGGACTGGGTGTCGCCAAGTGTAACCTCCCCACCGTAATTTTAAAAGAAAGAAGAAAGAACAATACTTAATAGAAATGGGAGCCAAGTGTAACCTCCCCACAATGAAATGTACTGACAATGGCAACAAAAATGTGAAATACGCAATCTGACTCAAATATAAATTCTTCACAAAATTTAAAGTCCGTTCAGTGACAAGAAAATTCAATTAAACCGAAATATCGGTCTTTGGCCCTGTGTAAAACAATCAGAATTAAAGTCTTACCTCAGAATAAATGGATGTCACATATCTGCTCTTGTTGTTGCGCACCGCTTGGAGGAACTGCATTGCAAATAATAATATTCTCTTTTTTTTGTGATTTTAGTGGAATTTTTCTTCAAAAGAAGTGGAATGAAATGGGAAGTGCAACGAAATCTTGAGTTCAAAAAAATTAAATTTTTGAGAAAATGCTTTTGAAATAAAAAATTATTATTGGGAGACTTGTTGGAGAATAATTACAATAAATAAAATTTTTCATTATCTAATGATTATATTAATTAACAGTATACCTTATTCCTCATCTTGACCAGTGTTGCCGACCGCCTACATCACACAACCGCACTGGGCTCCTACTACTGACCGACCGCTCTGCATGACGACTACAGACAGAGTACTGCTCTCAACTAGACAGACTGACAGACTCGCAACGACAGACTGACTGCTACTGACAGAGAACCGCTCGCAACACTCGCGCGGTCAAGCGCATACTCTCTGGTCACAGATGCTACAATGCCTCGCCATCGCTGCTATGTTACATACGTGTTTCAAGAGGGCGTTACCAACCTTATAGTAGACGCACCAAACGTGGACGAAGTGGGAGCCGAAGCTGCCCTGCGGATACTAAACCGCCAGCTACTACAAGCAGCCGAAGCATCCACCCCACCTCCACCACCACAACAGCCAGATCACTCCCGCCGCCTCCCACCACAAATACGTGATCAGGGAGAAAAACCGAGTGTTCAGGGAATGGCAACTCACACGTCAACCAGCCACAAAAAACCGCCTCAGTCGCATGCAGCGGGAGATCAAGGCTGCGGTTGAGGCATACAGAAACCAAAACTAGGCCGATCTAGTGGAAACACTAAACCCAGAGGATGGCAGCGCCTGGCGCACGGTCAAGTCCTTCCTGCGCCGACGACAACGGGTCCCCCCGCTACATGTCGGACAGGACATCATCTGTAGCCCCGACGCAAAAGCAAGCAGCCTGGCTGACCACTTCGAGGCGTCTTTCACGCCTGTCGAAGACCACCTCGATTTGGAACACATCCGTAGAGTAGAGGAGCAACTGCCTATCTTCCTGACGCCGCGAGAGGAAGGTGATGAAATAGAGCCAATCACGGAAGAGGAAGTGGTGGCGGAACTACAGACGCTCAACACCAGGAAAGCAGGAGGCAGCGACGGAGTAGAAAACCTGCTACTTAAGAACCTACCTGCAGGGACTCACCAGCCACTAGCAGCGTTATTCAACTGCGTCCTTCGTACAGGGAACTACCCTTCTGAGTGGAAACACGCAGAAGTGGTAGCCTTCCCCAAAGGAAACAAGGACCCACGACATGCCGCCAACTACAGACCGATCAGTCTACTCCTGTCACTTTCGAAGGTGTTTGAGCGTCTGTACGCCAAACGGCTCCTACAACACCTCACGGAGGAAGGTGTCATCCCAGATGAACAATTTGGTTTCCGCAGCGACCACTCCACAACACACCAGCTCATGAGACTGGTCGAGGAAGACATGCGAGCACTGGAGACGAGGGAATACCTAGGAGCGGTATTCCTAGACGTCACCAGAGCTTTCGACTCCGTGTGGCACGACGGCCTCGTGTACAAGCTCTTTGTGCACGGGCTACCGACGTCACACGGAGTACTGATCAAATCCTACCTAGACGCTAGGACGGAAAGTCAACACGACGGCAAATCAGAGCAGGAGTACCGCAGGGATCTGTTTTAGGCCCCCTACTGTACACAGCCTACACTGCAGACGCCCCGCAGACAGCGCGAGTAAAGATGGCACTATACGCCGACGATACCGCGCTGTTCGTGCGGAGCATGAACGCAGCGGAGACCAGGAGACAACTTCAGCTAGGCTGTGACGTCCTGGGTGCATGGTCGACAAAGTGGCGGCTCAAGTACAATGCCGCAAAGAGCCAGGCAGTGATCTTCACGAGAAGAGCACTGCCGCCCGATCTCCGACCGGTCAGCATCACGGGAGGCCCCATCCCATGGAGCAAGACCGGAAAATACCTCGAGGTCACTCTTGATCAAAGGCTCACATGGCGACCACACGTCCAGGAAGTCCGGGACAGAGCCATAGGACGACTAAGAGTGCTGTACCCTCTGCTAAACCCCATATCGACCCTTCCCCCACACCATGGCATCACACTCTACCTGGTACTCATACGACCAGTGCTGGAGTACGCGGCAGTGGTGTGGGGAAATGCAGCAGATGTACACATCGGTGCACTACAGAGAGTGCAGAATCGAGCGCTGAAGCTCGCTCTGCGCCTCCCCAGGCGGTATTCCACGGCTCAACTACACGTGCAAACAGGCATTCCGCTCCTCAAAAACAGGTTCCAACAGTCAGCCAGGCTGTTCTATGCGAAGGCCGAAACCTCACATAACCGGCTCATAAAGGACCTGGGCCAACAAATACACCACAGACCAACTACACGCTGGCCTGATCTGTTACGTGAGTAAGACACAGGAACACACTTAGGACGCCAAGAGCGTCCAGTCTGGACAGACCAAAAAGACAGGCAAAAAAAAAAAAAAATAAATAAATCTCTAACCCAAAGTTCTAGCAGGAGTAGCACCAAGTGCTTAGCCTGCATCCACAACGAACCAGGGCGGGTTCGTTAGGTAAAGAGCGAGCGAGCAGTCACATTTCACTCCGCACCCAGCTATCAATCGGTTCGCGTCAGTCAAACGCCGGCTTTCGCGCTGCCTCGGGTGCCGTCACAGCCAGTCTGCAACTAAACTCATGTTTTCGATAAAGATAGGAAGTGAACTCGCGAGGACTGTGCACCGTCCTGGATCGTTTAGATTTCGCAGAAGTAACTGTTTGTGTGCCCGCAGAAGTAACTGTTTGTGTGCCGCCCGTAATGTTAACAAAACCGCATGGCAAATGGTGATATTATTTTCTACTTCTGTGGCGAGCAATTAACTTTCATAATCAGAAGTCAGGGTGAAAGACCGTTTAATTGGAACTTACGGTAGAGGTTGCCTGTGGACTGCCCATAGCGCTGCGTATGATAGACACATTACTATTATTATTATCAGGAAGATTACTACGTTAAGTGTGTGAAAAATTAATTTATTAAATATATTGATCAGTTAGAACTCAAAACATTTATTTATAATCATAGTTCCTGATCCCATTGAGTAAATAGAAGAACATTTGTTTCAGTGAGTACCAGAAGAATATGGACTTGCAGACTGGAAACTATGGCCACTATGTTCTCCATTGCTTTCTGGCTGACCACAAAAATAGTTTTCAGTGTCTCCTAAAAAGATGGCGCCGCTGCCTCACATATTCCTTTGGTGTAATATAGTTCACACCTGTTTACTTGTTGTTTTCATTTCTGTGAGAGATCTATGTGGTATCTCGCCTGCTCTCACTATCATCACATTTACTTGCGACGGTGATATATTCTTATCATATCACATCACCAGTATATAGCATGATAATCGCCAATAAAAATGTTCAAATGTGTGTGAAATCTTATGAGACTTAACTGCTAAGGTCATCAGTCCCTAAGCTTACACACTACTTAACCTAAATTATCCTAAGGATAAACACATACACCCATGCCCGAGGGAGGACTCGAACCTCCGTCGGGACCAGCCGCACAGTCCATGACTGCAGCGCCTGAGACCGCTGGGCTAACCCCACGCGGTGTGGGGCGGCGGGTGGAATTATGTCAGTTTTATGTTGTTTATATAAATGTTAGGTTTGTAGAATGTCAAACCAGTTCCTATTATTTAGAATGTTATTTATGCTGTCTTTCGCCGTTCTCAACACTGGCTCTCTAACTACAATATTGGCAACCAGAAAGTGATTAGCAAAACGTGAAGCCTGTAATTAGAATTCCTAGTGCCCACTTCATCTGAGAATACACTTATAATTACAGCTTATAGCTCTGATGAATTAGGAGATTGTCTGGGATTTATAATCAAAAACGGTCGTGAAAAAAACGTTCTGTATTCTGAAAGTCACAGATGAAAACAAAAGAATCCACACAATCTAACTAACAGAGCAGTTCAGAGTCTAATGCGCTGATGCAACTACAAATGTCCAAATTAAATGTTTAAATGAATGCTCGCCATAATTTGATGATTAGGTTCATCAAACGCCACGCTAAATAATGGTAGAATGTTTGTCCCGCGGCGGCACGTGAAAATACGACAATACGCAAACTGAAGATCGATAATTAAAGTCATCCCAGAATTAACACTTCACTCGAAAATGATTTCATGGTTACGCGTATCTCGAGTAACTTAATACGGCATCCAAGGCTGTTTGTAGCAGTGATACCGACGCGACGCGACTCCTGACACAGATGGCGTGCTATTCAGCGTCTGGAGAGAACTGGGGCCTTGCTTCCTCGCGCAGCGTTCTTATATATAAAGCCGCGGTGCGGACGGCTAAGGGAACGCCTGATCAAATCGGCTCTCCCGACTAGCCGCTGGGCTAGTAATGCACCACTTTAAGTCATTGAATAAATCATAGCTTCTTTTGCTGATGGCCGATGAAGCTCTCAATTTAAATGTGCATTCAGCACACGGGTAAGTAATCATAATAAAAGTTAGACGTGGCTAACAAGGGGAGGCCGCCAATTGTGAAATGCAGATTCGATTCATACTGCGCATAATAAAAGCTCATGGCCAGAGGTGTAATGTGGCAAAGCACCAAGATGCACTTCTCAGCCGTTGTCGAGAAAATCGACAGTTAAAAGAAACCGTTGCGGTGAAATACTCTCTACGATTAATAATTCTCTACAGCGTCGTGGCGCAGCTTAAGCGCTTGGGTTCGTAATGCGAAGGTCACCGGATCGAATCTCGCACCATGCAACATTTTTTTATTATTAGTTTTTTGTAATTCAAATATATATATATATATATATATATATATATATATATATATATATATAAACTATTAATGAATTGCTTATGCATGTTGGTGAAGGCGGATCGCTCTCCAATTGTATCGGCTCCATTTTTCCGTTTGTTTAGCAGGGTGTACCAAAGCTCTCACGTCCGCACTGATTTTCGACGATGTTATAAGTTGCGCTAGGGACCGCATCTACCTTTCTTTCGAAGTTAGCAGGCAATTACGCTGTTATGCGGCGGCTCGTTTCGGCCCATTCAACATCTGTCCTTCAAGTGTAACGAGCGAGTAACGGAGTTTATATTTCATACCTGCCACAGCAAATTTGTGTTCGTGGGGTTTATATTCTAATTCGAACGTTTGACTTACGCTATACGTATTCGTTTCGGAATATCGTTTCTAAGTCTTCCGTTAACTATACGTTGTTAACATTATGGAGACAATAACATTTGTGAAATACAACTTTGTTGGCGGAAAACATAATGATGTTCGAAGTCGCCAGTTTTTCCACGACAAACGACTTTCAACAACTTATTATATGCATAATTGTTGCAACTGATTGCCAGGAATTTTATATATATATATATATATATATATATATATATATATATATATGTGTGTGTGTGTGTGTGTGTGTGTGTGTGTGTATACACACACATTTGAATTACAAAAAACAAATACTAAAAAAAAAAAGTTGCATGGCGCGAGTTTCGATCCAGCGACCTTCGGATTACGAACCCGAGCGCTTACCGCTGCGCCACGACGCTGTAGAATATTATTAACCGTAGAGAGTATTTCACCGCAACGGTTTATTTTAACTCGATTTTCTCGACAACGGCTGAGAAGTGCATCTTGGTGCTTTGCCACATCACACCTCTGGCCATGAGCTTTTATTATGCACAGTGTGAATCGAATCTGAATTTCACAATTGGCGGCCTCCCCTTGTAAGTTAAATATTTTGGGCGAGAGAATTAATTTAATTACACTACACGCAGTAGATGAGCTCTGAACCTGCCCTTTGGAGATACGCTATCGCTATAGTTTTACAGTTATTGAGTTGAAACTTCTCACATCTTTATGGTTATAGCGGATCTCCCTTCTACTTAAATTTAAACATCCTAGCCTTATTTATTAGCCTACTTAATCTATCTTGCTTCCTTAAGTTTTAAGACAAAAACCAGAAAATCATGAATTTCAACTAAAATCTTAATTTGTGAGATCCAGAAGACTGTTTCTATTAAATAATTATGAAAAAGGAATCTAATTATAAATTTTGAAGTCTGTAGCTCTTTTCTGTTGCGCCAATGATTTTTACAGAAAAACGTCCAAATCTCGAAAATGGCTAAGGTTATCGAACTGATATTCAACACATATTAATTTAGTATTACTCCTGACATGCTAGAAACATTTTAGGTTATTTATTTGATTTTTAAAGTATTGCGCAACATTTATGACGTCAGAGCTAGTTACAGCGGACTGGCTGGCACACAATGGAAAGACTGATGTGAATTTACTACGTTGTGAGTAGGCTGCTTCCCTACAGCGGCAATCGCCAATACTATCGAAGGAGAACAGACACGTCAACGAATGGATGGAGAGCTCATAATTTTGTGAAAAAAACGAAAAATGAAACACGAGGCAGATTTGAAACCAGATTTTTCTGCTTTACAGTCCGACACCGTGACCACACAACTAAGACGCTGCAGTTCCAGTGCGCTCGATGTTGCACTTGTTGAAATTGGAGCGTTCACTCTTCCTATTTTGCTTCAAAAATGGTTCAAAGGGCTCTGAGCACTATGGGACTTAACGTCTGAGGTCATCGGTCCCCCAGAACCTAGAACTACTTAAACCTAACTAACCTAAGTACATCACACACATCCATGCCCGAGGCAGGATTCGAACCTGCAACCGTAGCGGTCGTGCGGTTCCAGATTGAAGCGCCTAGAACCGCTCGGCCTCACCGGCCGGCTATTTTGCTTTTTTTTTTAATAGTTCAGTACACCTTCTTCCTTTTTTTGTGCTTGAAGGTTGTTCAGTTTTTGAAGGGTCATCCGTTAGGCCATCTCACCACTAAATCTGATGGGAGTGTGATGGGGTCCAAATGTCCGAATTACATATGTGATTGGAAAATATTATCGTCTTCATGCCAACCATGAAGTTGATGGTTGATGCTTTTATCCTTCCTTGACAATTGTGGAGCAACAAGGCCAGGTAGCTGTGCGACGTATTTCAGGAGAAATTGTTCATTTTTCAGAATGAGGTAGTATGAACAGTTTAAAAAAGAATTTATGGTGATATGATGAATGTAATAAATCATTTGAAAGAAAGATTTCTATTCTTCATAATGTAATTTCTTCGTCTTGAGAGGTATGGGTGGGGTGAGACGAGCAGAATTCCCATTTTTCAGCCAAAAGCATTTTAAAATTCAAAATAGTTTTGACATAATTTAATGATAAAATATTTACACCTTTTTAAACTACTGAAACGCCTATTGTACATACATGGTATTGGAACGAAGCGCATTACATTGATAAGTACGCTGTCCTCTGAGCCGCCAGTATATGTCGTTGTCAAACACCTTTCGTGGAGTGAAAAAAATGTTTCAAGAGCTTATAATTGACCCAAAAAGGTCCAGGCGTTTCGGGTATGCTGATGATAAGCAGCGGTTGCCCAAGCGAAGACGTCTGAAGGGGTAGAAGAAAGCTTCATCTTTGAATATGCTTGGCCTTTACTGTGGTGCCAATTACCTAAGGCTAAATCCTAACAAGACTCAAGTGTGCACATTTCACTTGCGGAAAAGAGAAGCCCGTCGTGAACTGGACGTCATATGGCAAGATAAAAGGCTTCAACATTGCCCAAAACGTGCTTACCTGGGTGTTGATCTTGACTGTACATTGTTCTTCAAGAAACATTGTCACAACATCAGGCTGACTTTAAGTGCTAAAACAGTGTTTTGAGAAAGCACCTGGGCAGCTGATCCTCACGTCCAGCGAACTTTTGCTCTTACTTTGTGGCAGCTGCAGAGTACGCCTCACCTGTGTGTAGTACATCTGATGACACAAAGCAGATTGACACTTCTGTCAACGAGACTGTGGCTTCATCCCTAGGACTCGGACACTTGAGGGTACACCGGAGTCTAATTGCAGCACCAGATTCAAGAAAAAGCTGGTGCCGGATATCCCTGCAAAGGAAAACAATCTGCCCTTCCCTGTTTGGAGATGACTAAATCGTGTTAGGGTGGGTGTCCTCCGTTGCACGACCAACATGCAAAAGTGGGGCATTCTTCCAACTGATAGAGACGTGTCCTGCGAATGAGGAACAACACAAGTACTGGGCCATCTGCTCGTATGCCCTCTAGTGGAAGGATTTGATCGAAGCAAATAACAATGCTATCAGAGTTGCTACGTTCTGTAAATCCTGGCTGGACACGGAAATGAATGAATGAGTCCTAGTCCATAAAATGCAGGGACTCATTTCCGCAAGACATGAGTGATGTCCATTTGCGCCATTTCCTGAAATTAGATATATCTTGCGGTTAAGGTGGCACAGAAGACAGGTTTCCCTGTCAAGTCTTGGGCACACGATGTTTGGGGTACGGGGTGGTGGTCCATCGTCCCTTGCAACGACGGCTTGGTTGCTTCGATGCCTTTAACTGTTGGCATATATGACAAGTTTCCTTTCAGAACTTATAGTGGTTCACCAAACAGTTGTTGACGTTATTCTGAGCCCATCTAATAACTACATTTCCAATACAATGTTTGAAAAATGATCTACCTGATCAGCTTCTAATATAACGCTCTTCTGTCACCAATAACGCTTCATTAATACCTATAAGTCCGTAGCTCGTGGTCTTGCGGTAGCGTTCTCGCTTCCCACGCACGGGGTCACGGGTTCGATTACCGGCGGGGTCAGGGATTTTTCCCTGCCTGGAGATGACTACGTGTTGTTGTGTCGTCTTCATCACTCATCATTCATCCCCATTACGGTCGGAGAAAGACGAAGGCAAACCACCTCCGCTAGGACCTTGCCTAGTACGGCGGCACGGGTCTCCGCATCGTCCACTACGTCCTCGGAGTATGGGACCTCATCATCATCATCAATACCTGTGAGAGAAATTCTGTTTTAGTTTTGCTTCTGAAGTTTTTTTGCCAAAACGGTAGGTCTCCGTTGCTGTGCAATCAGTTATTTCAAGCAGCCGCAGTGGAATCATCTCGCAGATAATGTCGAATGGCGATTTTCTAAATTTTCTGTATAGCGTTTCGCGAAAATGACGTCGTCTTTCGCCCGTGGATTCCCATTTGAGTTCACGAAGCTTCTCTGTAATACTCGCGTCTTGATCGAACCTACCAGCAACAAATCCAGCAGCAGGTCGACGCTGAATTGCTTCGATGTCTTACTTTAACCGGACTTGGAGTTCTCAATCACTCGAGCAGTACTCAGGAATGGGTCGCATTGGTGTTCTACACACGGTTTCCTTTACAGATGAACCTCACTTTCCTAAAATTCTCCCCGTAAACTGAAGTCGAGCATTCGCTTTCCCTACTACCGTCCTTACGTGCTCGTTCCCTTTCATATCGGTTTGCAACGTTACAGCCAGATATCTAATCGACGTGACTGTGTCAAGCTGCACACTATTAGTGCTCTATCCGAACATTACGGTCGTGTTCCTTCTGCCCATCTGCATTACATTACATTTTTGTCCGTCAGCTCATTTACGTATACAGGGAATAAGTGCATTGCTTTTAAATTGTTCTGGGCCACCCTGAGAATTCCGTTGTCTCTGATGAACAATCGCCGTCGACAACAAGATACTTAAGAAGTCTTCGAGCCACTCACATATATAGGAACCTATTTCATATGCTCGTACCTTCGTTATCAGTCTGCCGTTTGGGACCGTGGCAAGCGATTTTCCTAAAATCGAGAAGTAAGGAATCTGTCTGTTGCCCTTCATCCATGGTTCGCAGGATATCGTGCGAGAAAAGGGAAATCTGAATCCTGTACTAGCCATACTTTCTAAATCAATGATAATTTTTGGATAGAAGCTTTCCCGTGTCAAGGAACGTTATTATAATGAAACTTAGTATCATCTACATATTGTTCAGCAAACCGAAGTACAATGGTCTGCAATTTTGCGGCTCCTTTCCTTTATCCTTCCTATGTGCAATGTTTCCAGTCACTTGAAACTTTGCCGTTTCTGGAATTCCATTCGGATCTGGCTACGTGTTTGTTCTCAACTTCTTCATTTGCTTCAGGGACGTTTATTACTATGTCCTCAATATAGAAGTGTTCGACATTCCCGCTTGAATAATTTCTAAAGACGAAATTTAAAACTTCTCTTTTTACTGTCTTCTATAGCACACCAAACTGGTCAACGAGTGACTGGACAGAAGCCTTAGACCCGGTTAGTGATTTTACTTAGAATTAGAATGTTCTCAGGATCTGGGCAAGATTTTTTGCTAACATATGACGGTCGTAGTTGTTGTATGCTTCTGCGCATCGATCTTTTTACAGACGCACGAATTTATACCAACTTTTGCCTGTAGTCATTTGCGGGTTCTTTTTCGATCCGAGAGTGGAACAGTCTCTGGTTCCTCAGCATTTTCCGAATTTTGGTATTAAACTGCGTATTCACTTTTCTGGCCTTAATCCAGTTACTCGGATCATACTTTTGCAGAGCGCGGTTTGCAGTCTGTTTAAACTTTGCCCATATTTCTTCTACGTCCATCATACTGAAACTAAATTATGTCTATTAATTGTCTAAATGCGATGGTAGCAACTGCTTGCCTGCTCTTTCTACAGAAAATGCTCTACTAGATTTCATGATGGATTTATTAACTTTAGTAACCATTTTCATGATCACTCATGACTCCCTCTCGACTCATACCATCAACAGGTCAGCCCAGTTTGCAGCTACAAGATCCAAAATATTTCTGTTGCTCGTGGACTTTACAAGTAGCTGCTCAAGACACTCTCGGAAAACGTGTTCAGAAGTACTTCACAAGGCTGCCTGTCCGTAAAACCTGCAATGAATCAATAGAAGTCCCCTTCTTTATTCTATAGGTAGAAGTCGCCTTCAGTTGGCATGGTATGATCTGCGTATATCCGCGCTACTGAGTATAGACTTTCCTTTCTAAAATTGTAACCGCGGAACTGAGTAGCGGTTCTGACACCTGGAAAGCTCGCAGACGCAGTGTGTTGACACCATGCCCTCCTTGCTGTGCTGAAACGACGCCACGGACAAAGTTTGACATAGCGACCTGTCGACATCGCACACTCCTCATGCCCAGAACACAGAGTGTATAAAATTATAGAGACTACTATCAGGAGGTCAAAGAATACTGTACCCAAACATCGGCCGCGCAGGGTAGCCGTGTGGTCTAGGGCGGCTTGCCACGGTTCGCGCGGCTACCCCCGTCGGAGTTTCGAGTCCTCCCTTGGGCATGGGTGTGTGTGTTGTCCTTAGCGTAAGTTAGTTTAAATTAGATTAAGTAGTGTGTAAGCCTAGGGACCGATGACCTCAGCAGTTTGGTCCCATAGCACTTACCACAAATTTCTAAATTTGTACCTAATCATCGATCGCGGAAACCAACGCAGAAGGAAACGGTGTCGAGTGGAGAGAGAGGCAGAGATGTTGCTGCAGGAGGCAGGCGTAGCGGCCGGAAGCAGTCGCGCGGTGACTGTTCCCAACAATATGTGAAGTGGCCCCAACGATATCGGACCACCGCAGTGTCGGTGACTGGCTTTCATGTGAAAGCTTCTAAGGAATGTCTCTCACATCTGTGGAATGTGTCTGAGCGACTCCTCGCTACTTCGTGATCCATCAGCACCCGTCTAGTTCCGACATAGTACACGCCTCGCTGGAGTGTCAGCAAATGGCATCCAGTGGGCAGCCTCGATTTGGCGGCTCCATTTTGAAGCCCAGAACCATCAGGACTAGGCTGATGGCTCATAGGACAGCAGCTTCACTTACTTGCTGATGCTGCCTGGTGTGTCGACCGATGACTGGCGTGGAGACTGCACCTGTCGAATGGACGACGTCGAAGGAACGCTGCTAGCTGATGAGCTGGGAGCATTTGTACTCCCTCTGTCGGGTGTTTTACAACTGAATGTAGGTTCCTGTCAGAAAATAAGCTGCGAAAACGCCTCATTGTGGTATACCGTGTTCCAAACCAGTCAACCACTAATATCAGAGTATCGGTGGCTGAGAGTCATATAACCTGAATGTTGTAAAGGCCTACGTGAAGTTCAACTCACAACAATGATGTCGAAAATGCATACAACTGCGGTCTGTAAACTGACTCGTCTGCACGCTATGGTAGCTAAACTCTTATAATATGTGAAGATTTTGACTTTTTTTACTTCTGTTGCCCTTGAATAACACTGTACCCATGTTTAAAATTAAATTTTTGGGCTAACATGATTGTAGATGATTCTTGAGACCTAAAACTATTTGTCCGTTTGATATGCAGTTGTATTAAAAGTGTACGTCGTTATGTCATCCACAATCTTACCTTAGCAAAAAGTCTTGCTGAGAACCCGAGAAAATTCTGGTCCTAATTACAACAATTAAGTGAGCTAAAGGCTTCTAACCAGTCACTCATCGACCAATCTGGTGCGGCAATAAAAAGAAAGTAAAAAATAAGATGAAATTTTAAATTTCGACTTCAAGATATAATTCACGCAGGAGGATAGCACAAAGATACCATCATTTGACCGTCGCACGGGCTCCCTTATGGAGCGCATCTGTGGAGCAGAGAACGAACCGGAATAAAAGCTGCCAGGTCCGAATGGAATCCGAATCCAGTTTTATAGAGAGTACGCTACGGCATTAGCTCCTTGCTGTACCTGTATAGCGAATTTCTTGCCCAGCGCAAACTCCGAAAGAAACCGAATATGACTCCCGTATACAGGGTGGACCATTGATAGTGACTGGGCCAAATATCTCACAAAATAAGCATCAAACGAAAAAACTACAAAGAACGAAACCCGTCTAGCTTGAAGGGGGAAACCAGATGGCGCTATGGCTGGCCCGCTAGATGGCGCTGCCATAGGTCAAACGGATATCAACTGCGTTTTTTAATATAGGAACCCCCTTTTTTATTACATATTCGTGTAGTACGTAAAGGAATATGAATGTTTTATTGGGCCACTTTTTTCTCTTTGAGATAGATGGCGCTGTAATAATCACAAACGTTTAAGTACGTGGTATCACGTAACATTCCGCCAGTGCGGACGGTATTTGCTTCGTGATACATTACCCGTGTTAAAATGGACCGTTTACCAATTGCGGGAAAGGTCGATATCGTGTTGATGTATGGCTATTGAGATCAAAATGCTGAACGGGCGTATGCTATGTATGCTGCTCGGTATCCAGGACGACATCATCCAAGTGTCCGGACCGTTCACCGCATAGTTACGTTATTTAAGGAAACAGGAAGTGTTCAGCCACATGTGAAACGATAAGCACGACCTGCAACAAATGATGATGCCCAAGTTTTAGCTGCTGTCGCGGCTAATCCGCACATCAGTAGCATACAAATTGCGCGAGAACCGGGAATCTCAAAAACGTCGTTGTTGAGAATGCTACATCAACATCGATTGCACCTGTACCATATTTCTATGCACCAGGAATTGCACGACGACGACTTTGAACTTCGTATACAGTTCTGCCACTGGGCACAAGAGAAATTACGGGACGATGACAGATCTTTTGAACGCGTTCTATTTAGCGACGAAGCGTCATTCACCAACAGGGTAACGTAAACCGGCATAATATGCACTATTGGGCAACGGAAAATCTACGATGGCCGCTACAAGTGGAACATCAGCGACCTTGGCGGGTTAATGTATGGTGCGGCATTATGGGAGGAAGGATAATTGGCCCCCATTTTATCGATGGCAATCTAAATGGTGCAATGTATGCTGATTTCCTACGTAATGTTCTACCGATGTTACTACAAGATGTTTCACTGCGTGACAGAATGACGATGTATTTCCAACATGATGGATGTCCGGGACATAGCTCGCGTGCGGTTGAAGCGGTATTGGCTGGTTCAAATGGCTCTGAGCACTATGGGACTTAACATCTATGGTCATCAGTCCCCTAGAACTTAGAACTACTTAAACCTAACTAACCTAAGGACAGCACACAACACCCAGCCATCACGAGGCAGAGAAAATCCCTGACCCCGCCGGGAATCGAACCCGGGAACCCGGGCGTGGGAAGCGAGAACGCTACCGCACCACCACGAGATGCGGGCAAGCGGTATTGAATAGCATATTTGATGACAGGTGGATTGGTCGTCGAAGCACCATATCATGGCCCGCACGTTCACCGGATGTGACGTCCCCGGATTTCTTTCCGTGGGGGAAAGTTGAAGGATGTTTCTATCGTGATCCACCGACAACGCCTGACAACATGCGACAGCGCATTGTCATGTGCGAACATTACGGAAGGCGAACTATTCGCTCTTGAGAGGAATGTCGTTACACGCATTGCCAAATGCATTGAGGTTGACGGACATCATTTTGAGCATTTATTGCATTAATGTGGTATTTACATGCAATCTCGCTGTAACAGCGTGCGTTCTCAGAAATGATAAGTTCACAAAGATACATGTATCACATTGGAACAACCGAAATCAAATGTTCAAACGTACCTACGTTCTGTATTTTAATTTAAAAAACCTACCTGTTACCAACTGTTCGTCTAAAATTGTGAGCCATATGTTTGTGACTATTACAACGGCATCTATCACAAAGCGAAAAAACTGGTCCAACTAAAAAATTCATATTTATTTACGTAATAAACCCAATATATAATAAAAAATGGAGGTTCATATTTCAAAAAACGCAGTTGATATCCGTTTGACCTATGGAAGCGCCATCTAGAGGGCCAACGATAGCGCCATCTAGTTTCCCCCTTCAAGCTAACCAAGTTTCGCTCTTTGTAGTTTTTTCGTTTGACGCTTATTTCGTGAGATATTTGGCCCGGTCACGATCAATGGACCAGCCTGTATATTGAGATGAGCCGGCCAGAGTGGCCAAGCGGTTCTAGGCGCTACAGTCTGGAGCCGGGCGACAGCTACGGTCGCAGGTTTGAATCCTGCCTCGGGCATGGATGGTGTGTTGTCCTTAGGTTAGTTAGGTTTAAGTAGTTCTAAGTTCTAGGGGACTGATGACCTCAGTAGTTAAGTCCCATAGTGCTCAGAGCCTTTTGAACCATATATTGGGATGACAAAATTCATGGGATGCAGATAACCACATATACAGATGGTTTTAGTATCGCGTACACAAGATATAACAGGGTAGTGGATTGGCGGAGCTGTCATTTGTACTCAGCTGATTCACGTGAATAGGTTTCAGACGTGATCATGGCCGCGAGACGAGAATTAACAGACCTTGAACGCGGAATATCAGTTGGAGCTTGAAGCATGGGACGTTCCATTTGGGAAATCGTTCAATATTCCGAGATCCACACTGTCAAGAGTATGCCGAGAATATCAAATTGAAGGCACTACCTATAACCATAGAGAATGCAGTGGCTGACGCTCTTCACTTAGCGACCAAGACCAATGGCTTTGAATTGTTATCGGAAAACCTCAAAATTTTTATTTCTTTAATTCCTACTCCAAAGTTTTCTTTGGTATCCTTTACTGCTTGCTAGTGCATACACTGAGGAGCAACCACTGTTTCCCCTCCTTGCACCTCGACTCTTATAACTGCTGTTTGGTTTTTACACAAGTTTTAAATAGCCTTTCGCTCCTTGTATTTTACCCCTGCTACCTTCAGGATACCAAAGGTCGTATTCTAATCAACATTGTCAACAACTTTCTTTAGGTCTACAAATGCTATAAACATAGGTTTACATTTCGTTAACCTTTCTTCTAAGATAAATTGTAGGGTCAGTATTGCCTCGCGTGTTCCTTCATTTCTCCGGAATCCACACCGATCATCCCCGAGCTCGGCTTCTATCAGTTTTTCCATTCGTCTGTAAAGAATTCATGTTAATGTTTTGCTGACATGACTTTTTAAAGTGATAGACCACTGGCGACTAATCCACCATTACGAAGAATATTCCAGTCTGAACTTAGGTTTCTGTTGCTATTCACTTCCAGTTTCAAACAAGGTTGTGTTGCTAATATTAACGTTAGCGATACTAATTCTGGGGTCTTTCCTTGGACGATCCATCAGTTTACTAATATCTTGGGAACCTTTTCCATATCCGATCAGCGAGGACCAGCATTCTCTGAGAACATTGTGACTGATGTAACTTCGATTTTGGTAGACAATTCGTCTCTGATGTAAAGGGGGGAGGGGTTCTCTAAGCTAATAAATCCCTATGTGCACGTCACAAGTGATAAAAAGCCACTGCAAAACAATTGTCCCAGTAAGATTGAATTATGGAAAAGTAAAGTGCTCTTAAATTGTATTTGAAAGTGTTTGCACCCTTATTCACTTCCTATAAACTTATCCTCTCCGTTCGACATCACCTATACTAAGTTGCCTAGAAGTCTTCCTCCTTCCCACTCCGTTAAAGATAAACTAGCTAATGTTAGACCAAAGTGTCGTCAATGTCCTGGGTGCGCAACGCAGACCATACCTTCATACAAGGCTGATGGGACGGACATATCTCTCACTCCCAATTATGGCTCCGTGTACATGGAAGCGAAACACAGAGAGAGCCTCTTAGATTCGCGAGAAGTGCACTTTTATAATCGTAGACAGCTGGCCCGTAGCTGTGGCAGAGCCACCCATTACCTTAACACCTGCGGCAGATAGCTATGTGTGGGAGTCATCCCAAAACGCACAGAGGGCGGTGAGCAGTTTGCACGACAGTGGAAGAGCTGCTGTTTCTCAGTGCTGCAATCAACTGATGACCTGAAGCGCCGCGTCCCATCTGTTGAGAAGTGGCGTTCCACAGGGAGACACACAAGGGTCTGACTGTCTTTGAGAATGAACTTCTCAGATCCTGTCATGCTCTCGGGTTGCTGCTAAATCAACAATTCCTCAGTGTAATTCGCTTTTCTCAGTAGACCACACTCTTATCAGTGAGGATAAATTTATTGACAGTAGGACGAAATAAAGGCCAGGAGACAGCTTTATGCTTGCGATCAGTGATCACTGCGGCCATCTGCTACTGCTGATGCCATCATTTAAAAAGTTGGAAATGTGAATCAGTGTGACTAGTGACTGTTTTTGTAACTGAAATGACCTTGAAGGACCACTTCTAGTCGGGTAAGCAGAAAACAAAGATTATTTAATGAAAATGTTACCCACGGCGAACTGGGCTGCTCATTAAAGTATTTCTTTATGGAATAAAACCAAGGAGTAGTGCCCCAAATGAACTGTAACACCCCTCTAAAGATGACTGACGTAGAATTGTCTTGAGAAACATCTAAAATAACTAACATTGTTCCACAGCTCTATGGAACGCCTATCAGATTCTACTCGGACCATGACGAGTTCTAACAGAAAACGTTTGGACTTGAATTATACACTGCCTCATCAAAAGTATTCGGGTATCCCTATGTAATGTGGAATTGCTCACCAGACATAACGACAGGCGGCCCCTCTAGTATAAAAAGAGGCGATGGAGTATTATAGTCAGTGTTTGGGTGTTACGTTGACGAGTTGCGCAACGGATTGATCTGACAAGTGCCCTTTGGCTCCTGAAAGAAGAAATTTCCACCCCACACTACTACAGAAGTCAGACAGACGCTCCTAACATACCAAAAAGAAATGCCTGAAAAACTTTCAGCACTAAATATCTTCTGGAGTCGTTTGCTGTAAGGAAAAGACACAAAAATATTCTGTTTTCTTACGTAACTAGTGGGATACTTGGGTACTGGAGTATTCCTAGCTAGTGTAAGAAAAACATTAGACAAACGGAAAATATTATTTATTGCAAAATTTAAAAAAATCAAGTCAAATTTTTATTTATAAACTGATACACAAATTTCCGGGTTCTTTTCGGAGTAGGAGGTTACCTCTTAAGGATAGGAATCCTGTTAATGGCATTTATATACGAAGTGTGGGAAAGCTCTTTTAGCCCTTTTCTTTAAGAATGTTGTTTACTCGGCAGAATGGCTGAGAGCCGCGCCTAGTCAACTTGAATAATTGTCCGATTAAATTTTTCTAAGTACAGTCGAGGCTGTCGCGTGAGAAATATAATGGAGTGACGTGAATGAAGTATGTTATTTCTAACGGAGGAAAGATGGGGCTCGCCTACGCTGTAGCGCACAATACCATGAGCTGCGACAACTACTGCCTGCGTCGTTCGCCACTGAAAAATAACAAAACTATCTCTTTCTATCTGGATTGACATTCGCCAATCGAACTCTCACTACGCCTTGATGAAGTCAAGGACTCCTATCCGCCCCTAGTCTATCTATTGGCATGGTACACCGGTCAGATAAGCACTCCACTGCGATGCCACTCAGTGTTCGCTTGCAGGTGCTAACTAGTACTCTGTCTGTGTTCACACCGCACATTAAGTGTCACAGCCAACACAGTGAACAAATGCTTAATTGCGAGCGACTCAGTGTAGAATATCACTCCGATTTGCTAGTGACAGAGGTGCTCTCTCAGTGCAGTACTGAGTACAGACTTTGTTCCTCGCTCTCTGCGAGCACACACGAGCGCACGCGGTCCCGCTGCGTGTTCCCGCTACAAGAGCGTCACCGCAACCACTTCCCTCCACGCAAAAAGCGAAAGGGTGATTCATCCGCTGTCTTTCCCTCACTCCTCCGGTTCATTGCGTCAGAAATAGTCCACCGATCAGCCTTACTCTTACAAACGGGAGAATGGCGCTCCAGTTAAGCCGACCAACCCGGAAATATATAGCATCGGCATTAAGCGTTTACTGTCCACTTTTGAGAACTCTGAAACTGTGCACTAGGTCCATCAAAAAATGCATACGCTGGGGCTTTCCCAAACAATACAGCGGGTTTTGCTTTTAAGGTGATCACGCAGGCCAATATCCCTTTTCTCTGGCAAAAACTGTTTTGGTCCATGGGTTGTCAGCCGGCCGGTGAAGCTGCGTGCTAACCCACCCTCCTACGGACTTTCCAGGGGGCTGGTTGCCTCCGCCGAACAAAAACTCCTGTGGCTATCACGTCTTGAATGTTTGTGTACGCCAGCCTCGACTTTTTAATCTCGGTGTGCACTTGCGATTTATTTATTAGATATCGATTAAGTGGAAATATGTAAAATCAACTCTACCCTATCGAGTTTGGACTCTAATCAAACATTTTGATATGCAGAATACGATGGTGAGGTCGGAATATGTAAGAAATGAAGGTCAGGAGACACACCACCTTACATTATGTTATCAGCAGAGATGTTATAACAGCAGAATGAGTCGGTCAGAAAGCTCAGTGACTTTGGATGTGTGCTAGTCATTGGGTATCATCTAAGGAACAACTGCACCAGAATATCTCAGTCCTTCTAAAACTGCTCACGACTACTGGAGATGTGATGTGAAGTGAAAGCGCGGAGGAATAGCGACAGCTAAATCGAGACCACGCAGAGCTCTTGCATTGTCGAACAGCGACTGTCGATCATTGCAGAGGATGAATGTAAAAAAATCGCATGACAAAAAATCCCATGACAACAGCGGAAGACATCACTCTTGAGTTCTGATGTGCTGCCAGCAGTCTAGCTGGCACAATAGATGTGCGAAAGGAACTAAAAAGAATAAGGTACAATCTTCGAGTAGAGCCCCTTAAATTCATGTTACTGTATTTAAGATTAAGCGCCACTTGAAGTGGTGTAAATAGCAGCGACACTAGACTGTGGATGATTGGTAGCCGGCTGTGTGGCCGAGCGGTTCTAGGCGCTACGGTCCGGAACCGCGCTACTGCTACGGTCGCAGGTTCGAATTCTGCCTCGGGCATGGGTCTGGGTGATGTCCTTAGGTTAGTTAGGTTTAAATAGTTTTAAGTTCTAGGGGACTGATGACCTCAGATGTAAAGTCCCATAGTGCTTAGAGCCATTTGATGATTGATAGCGAGTGATTTTGAGTGATGAGCCACGCTGTGCACTGTGGCAATAATCCGATGGAAGGGTTTGGGCTTCTTGAATGCCTGGAGAACGTTACTTGCCATCTTGTTTACTGCCTACACTGTGGGTCGGACAAGGTGGTGCTGGAATATAGGGGTGCTTTCTGTAGTCGGAGTGTCATCCCATTATTGTGTTTAAGAAAACACCAACTGTAAAAGGATATAAAAATATGTTACAGCATTGTGTAGTGCACACATTAGAAGAAAACTTTGGACGTGGTGATTGTTTGTCTTAGCATCACAATGCACGCTGTCATAAAGCATCATCTGCGAGACAATAGTTTGTGGACAATAAAGTTCCTGAAATGGGCTAACCTGCTTAGAGATCCGACCTGAACCCAATGGAACACCTTCGTCCCAGACACCCAGCAATTCTATTCTGGTTTCGGCTCTTGAGGAAGAACGGTCTGCCAATCCTACATAGACATTCAGAAATCTCACTGAAAGTGTCCACAGCAGAATTCAAGCTGTCATAAAGAAAGGCGGGCATATTAGTGTCTACTAATAAATGTGTAGATACTTTTCATCAGGCATTGGAATTTATGAAGAGACAGTGGAGGGCGACACATGGGCTCTGTAGGAACTGCAAAGCTTGGAGGAACCCCACTCTTCGGTTTTTATGTTTTACGCTTTATTTTCAGATATTGTTGATTCATTAATGGAAGCGATAACCTTTCCCTCAGCTCCGTTAGACAAAGGCCGGGTGAACGTTGTAGGAGGGCCAAATACTGCGTCTCTGACCAACGGCAGTGATGGGGAGCCAAAGTTTCCATTGAGACAACGAATATGTCATTCGATCAAACATTCAGCTATTTTCTCAAGAAATATCGTGGACTGACATTTCCTACCCATAGAGAAGCTGGGAGATTGCAGATTTGTTTGTCGAATTTCGGAATGCCAGAGCCAGAACATCCCGCTTTCGTTGTTCTGGTTAATTGTTTACTTCCATCATCCATACGCATCTGAATTACGCGACACAGGTTACACCAGTGTGGAGCTGCAAAGTGTATGTCAGTCAGAAGATGATTCCAAATCATGTACACAATTCTGTTTCCTCATTGTAGCTCCCAGCCTGTTAGCGTCCTGGAGTATGTCTCAGTTTAACAGAGGAAAGTTGATAATGTTGTTTGTCGTTTATTATTCTTCGTGTTCGGCCCGGTGGCTCAGTGGTCATGTGCAAGATAAGTGGTGCAAAAGTCATCGATTCGATTCTCGGTCAATCCCAGGATTTTAACCGTAATTTTCCACTGCTCTCACCTCTGAGAATGTTTGTTAATGAGAAAAACGCCGTGATTCGAAGTCCATCTTAAACTGTAGGTTCCCCTATAACTGGATGGGCAAGTCAGTTAAAGGTGAGAGCGGGCCAACTGAGCTGTGCAGGCTTTCGATAGCCAGTCGCAAGAGCGATTTACCCTGTTTGCCTTTAACTAAGCAACGGCCTCCTTAGCCTCGCTCCAGGGGGCACCTATGTGGTCTGCCAGATCGACTTAGCGCCGCCGAAGGTCAGCTCGGCCTTGGTGGTTGCCGACCGACAACAGGATGATGGTCACCCAGCGGCAATGGCTAGCCGATATGCGATACATGGACGCTGCAAGCAACTGCCAAAATAGAA
Source organism: Schistocerca piceifrons (assembly GCF_021461385.2). Taxonomy (NCBI): domain Eukaryota; kingdom Metazoa; phylum Arthropoda; class Insecta; order Orthoptera; family Acrididae; genus Schistocerca; species Schistocerca piceifrons. The sequence goes on from NC_060138.1 coordinate 789,320,157, forward strand.
TAGCATTTCGAGCAAAACTCTGCATTGCCAATCCGTTAATTTAAATGCCCGAGAAACATGACGATCGAATTTTGTGGCGGACGGCCTTGGTATTACGTCTGCTGTTTGGTATCTACAAATTGCAGACAAAGGGGAAGTGCTGAGCCATATGGACCCCTTTGGTGAGCATGTTATGGTGTAGACTGTCGAGGAGCTAGCTGGAGTTACCTGCTGTGCCATGGGGTTCTTATACTGCGTGCTTTATGCCTCAGTTATCCCCAGTGTTGCTGGGAGGTGTTTACCGGTAGTTACATTCGATATTTGTTTTGTTTAACGCTTATCAATTCCTGAATATTGCGAGCTGTGTCTATAATGTGTACGCAACACAAAGGCAGATTCAATTATCTTGTTTCAGTTGAGGCTGTGGGCTTCCTGGTTCAAATTATATTTACGGTATAACTTTTGTATGATTTTCTTAAAGCAACCTATGTACACTGCTGAGGGTTTCTGTCTATGCTCCATGGGTCGAGCCCGGTTTGTAATTTAGCTGTTTTTTGGCCTGGATAGTGTACACACGGTTAAATATGTTAATGTAGTAGAAGCCAGGTGAGTGTTGTTTCTTAAATTTAATTGTACATCGTTTATCGCTGCCCTTCTTTCATAGTGGTTCATTGCCTGCTCTGTACTGATAACTAAATGTCAATGTTGGTTTATTGGTTTGGAACATCAGCTGATGGAAATGATTGGTCTCTGTCTTAGTTAATACTGTGCTTGTTAATCTATACTGAAACAGAATCAACAGGGTGAGGCGCAGATTAACAGTTTGCTTTCTTCACTTAAATTGTTCAATTTATAATTCTAAAAGTATACTGTTCATTTGTTTCTATTTTCTGAAGTTTCTCAGAATTACTAAAGGCCTGCTAAAGAAATATGTAAATATTTGCAGTGCCATTTTTATGAATTGTCTTTTGTGGTTAGTTTTTTCTTGGGTGGGGGTGGTAACCTGGTACCTTACCACTCCCAGCGTGTCGTTAGTTACAGAATTTCAGTGATAGCAGAGCGCCAACGCGTTTGTGTGTGTGTGTGTGTGTGTGTGTGTGTGTGTGTGAGAGAGAGAGAGAGAGAGAGAGAGAGAGAGAGAGAGAGAGAGAGACAGAGAGACAGAGAGAGAGAGATGGAGGGAGGGAGGGAGGGAGGGACACTTGTAATAGCAGAAAAGGCACAAAAGATTAAATTTATAGTTGTAAATTAATTTTTGTTGCTGATTACTGTTACAGTGTTATCTGTTTCCAAGTGGTTCGGTTTTCAATCATGTATAAGGAAGACGTACTGTGGATCGGGCATGTGAAGAAGGAAGAATTATTGGTCAAAGAGTTAAAAGTCGACATTAATGGCTTAGTGCAGATTCTCTGTGGCGCGATGGATTGTCCGCTGCAGCTGACACCTGCTACCCCCACTGAGGCAGGTCAAGCCATAGCTGTTGCAGTCGACCGCCAGTGTACAAAAAGGCTCCGACCTGCCTCAGGATAGCAGTCTCTCGCGGTCTGTTATTTCGAGTGTAAGCGTATCTGGATCACTTAAGCAATCGGGTACAGGATTTTCGTAAAACACGGACGTTAAACAACTAGCATAAATTGAAGAGAAATTGCAAGAAAAGTGCACGGAACTTGCAGTAGAAAGAAAATTCAGACGAGCAGATGGGGGTAGGGATAAATTAGGAGTCTAAGTGTATTTTATAGAATGGTGATGCTAAGGAAGTATTTTAATCGTTTACCTAACAGTGTTATGGTTGTTATATAACAGATTACTAAATTGTCAATGTAGACCGGTGACAGAATTGTAGAATTTTGTGTTTGTCGGTTAAGTTGCAACAGTAGGTGACTACACATCGCCGGCCGCTGAGGCCGAGCGGTTCTAGGCGCTTCAGTCCGGAACCGCGCTGCTGCTGCGGTCGCAGGTTCGAATCCTGCCCCGGGTATGGATGTGTGTGATATCCTTAGGTTAGTTAGGTTTAAGTAGTTCTAAGTCTAGGGGACTGATGACCTCAGATGTAAAGTCCCATAGTGCTCAGAGCCATTTGAACAATTTTTTTTAGTTCAATTTGCATTGTATGCTGAGATCAGCGAAATTGAGATCTTTGGTAATATAACTGAAGGAATGCGGCCAGAAGACCGTTCGAGAGTGGTTTTTGATAATAAATAGTTCAAGTTGTTCGAGCTCTACAGAGCATCAGTTTGGCTGAAGAGAAAAGGTGGGTCGCTGAGTAAAAGAGAAACTCGTCCAGAATTTCTTTCCCTCACTATCCTGAAGTACCCAACGTAGAAGAGACAGTGGAAATTGTTTTAGACGAAATGAACCGGGACATTTTGCTGCGCAATACCCGGTAGGACGCGAGAAGGATAATGGCAGACGACGTTTCCGGAAATGGTTCTGGGGAAGACGAACAGGTTGGCCACCTGTGTAATGCAACTGGTTAAGTGGAATGAGTAAGTCCTTCCTGCCATTTCGGTACCACCCTTAAGCACGAACAGGTCTGTGCAGTGCTGCACCGTAACAGCAATCACACCTGGCATCTCAGAAATAGGATACATGTAAATTTTCCACTTTAACAAAAGTGGATAAACAGGTTGGCGCTGTTAGTGGTCTGTTGTTGGACGAGATAAGAATTAATTTAAGAATTTAACACTTTTCATGAACTATTAAAATCTTTGATGGCGATAATTTGTTGACTTACGATTGGGCTGTAATTTCATGGGCGAAACGGGTTGTTTCCGGCTACGCCGGAAGTAAGTTTGCCTCCAAATTTCATCAGAGTGAGAATTATCAATTATGTAGTCATGGTCAGCTTTCGTGAAGTGTAGCGCTGATTTCAGTGAATTCCAATTTGATGTTCATCATTCGGATGTAAATGAAGCTCAACAATCACAAAGTTTATTAGGTGTTTTTTCCAGACGTTCTGACTGAACAGTCGGGTGTAGCCGATAGTCGATTATCACACTCAGCTTATTGACCAGATTCTGGCGCGTCACTACCTTTACAGTGTATCCACACACAGAATCAGAAGTTAAGGAAGCTAATTGAGAAACTGGTCGCCGAGGGTGCGATTAGCCTTCTAACCCCCCTTTTAACTTCTCTCTTCATTTGTCTATCTTAATTCTATCGTTATCATGGCGGGCTACGAGGGCGGTTACTTCTACTCTGTTAAATTTTATTTGCTTGGGCCTGCTTTCGTACACAATTGTAGGCACTTTTCTCTGTGAGTGATAGAACCTTCTCTGACTATTTATTATGCCCACAAGTAGAAGTAAATTTGATCTACCTGCATATTAATTCAATCCGCACTCGATTGTAGTTGTTCCCTGCTATCATTTCTTACCCAAGGATTAAATCACGACCTCTGTTCTCACAATTCACTAGCAATAACCTGTGCAAAAGAAATTATTAAACTCAGTTACGAAATAAAACATCAAATACTCTTGTCCAACATAGACACAGCCGTTCTGAACGAACGTCCGATCGCTTCCCAGTCTTCTTGCAAACAAAACGACTAACGGCCGCGCGGGACCCTCTCCGAACAACTGTAGTGGTGGGGGAAGCCCATGACCACCCTCTGCTCGCAAAACTGTTAGTGTTGCACATCTTTGGCCTAGCCTGCCTGTTCCTACTCTTTGCCTACCCCCAACAGAATTGAAGTTGGTAGAAGATCCAGAAACCCACTACACCTCTTTGGTTTGTCTGCAACTTCATACTTAACATTCATAACTGACCACGTACTTTATGGAAGGGTATAAATGGGAATAGGACATAGAAAGTGAAAAATTAAAAAAACACACATTTGACTCATAATTTTTTCCTCAGGCATAAGGCTGTGTGGTGGATACCACAGCACAGTTCATTGAGCACACAAAACAATGAATTAATAGTCGCATTCAAATAGCAGTAAAACGTACATACATGAACAAGTGTGGAAGTGATGTTTTTTTTTTTAAATTATGGAATGGCATCTATTGTGTCTCTCAAGCCTTCCATCTGTCCACATGCCTCACGAATGTTTCGGTTCCTGAAGGCAATAGCGAAGATTATTGGTCTATCTAGCCTTTAACCAGAAGATAGTTTTGGAACTGGTACTGTTGCTGGATCTTCACACGTTCCTTATCTGAAGTGCGGGAGTGCGCTATTTCACGGTTTTGGATCTGAATCAGGTTAATCACGAGATACCTCTAGCGGAAGAATCGAAGCATCTGAATGGTTTCTGCACAAATGGAACATGTCTGGAGTCCAACAGACAACCGTTCGGGTTCTCATCTAGTGCCTAGTCTTATCACGGTTGCTAGATCCACCTTGGGCGAACTGAACTTCCGTTGTGTGAATGATTACCTGGACGATGTCCGCCCCCCCGGTAGCTGAGTGGTAGCCGGCACGGTAGCTCAGCGCGCTCAGTAACAGGGTTAGCTGCCCTCTGCAATAAAAAAAAACTGAGTGAATGAATCAACGAAGAACTTGAATGGAAGTCATAGGACGTCCGACCAGAACAAATACACTACTGGCCATTAAAATTGCTACACCAAGAAGAACTGCATATGATAAACGGGTATTCATTGGACAAATATATTATACTAGAACTGACATGTGATTACATTCTCACGCAGTTTGGGTGCATAGATCCTGAGAAATCAGTACCTAGAACAACCACCTCTGGCCGTAATAACGACCTTGATACGCCTGGGCATTGAGTCAAACAGAGCTTGGATGGCGTGTACAGGTACAGCTGCCCATGCAGCTTCAACACGATACCACAGTTCATCAAGAGTAGTGACTGGCGTATTGTGACGAGCCAGTTGCTCGGCCACCATTGACCAGACATTTCAATTGGTGAGAGATGTGGAGAATGTGCTGGCCAGGGCAGCAGTCGAACATTTTCTGTATCCAGAAAGGCCCGTACAGGACCTGCAACATGCGGTCGCGCATTATCCTGCTGAAATGTAGCGTTTCGCAAGGACCGAATGAAGGGTAGACCCACGGGTCGTAACACATCTGAAATGCAACGTCCACTGTTCAAAGTGCCGTCAATGCGAACAACAGGTGACCGAGAAATGTAACCAATGGCACCCCATACCATCACGCCGCGATGTGGCGATGACGAATACACGCTTCCAATGTGTGTTCACCGCGATGTCGCCAAACACGGATGCGACCATCATGATGCTGTAAACAGAAGCTGGATTCATCCGAAAAAATGACGTTTTGCCATTCGTGCACCCAGGTTCGTCGTTGAGTACATCATCGCAGGCGCTCCTGTCTGTGATGCAGCGTCAAGGGTAACCGCAGCCATGGTCTCCGAGTTGATAGTCCATGCTGCTGCAAACGTCGTCGAACTGTTCGTGCAGATGGTTGTTGTTTTGCAAACGTCTCCCATCTGTTGACTCAGGGATCGAGAAGTGGCTGCACGATCCGTTACAGCCATGCGGATAAGATGCCTGTCATCTCGACTGCTAGTGATACGAGGCCGTTGGGATCCAGCACGGCGCTCCTTATTACCCTCCTGAACCCACCGATTCCATATTCTGCTAACAGTCATTGGATCTCGACCAACGCGAGCAGCAATGGTGCGATACGATAAAACGCAATCGCGATAGGCTACAATCCGACCTTTATCAAAGTCGGAAACGTGATGGTACTTATTTCTCCTCCTTACACGAGACATCACAACAACTTTTCACCAGGCAACGCTGGTCAATTGCTGTTAGTGAATGAGAAATCGGTTGGAAACTTTCCTCCTGTCAGCACGTTGTAGGTGTCGCCACCGGCGCCAACCTTGCGTGAATGCTCTGAAAAGCTAATCATTTGCATATCACAGCATCTTCTTCCTGTTGGTTAAATTTCGCGTCTGTAGCACATCATCTTCGTGGTGTAGCAATTTTAATGGCCAGTAGTGTAGAACAAACTATAACGAACAAAATGAGATAAAAAAAGTGGTCAGTGCGACAGAATGTAAATTCAAAGGGCCCGGGTTCGATTCCCGGCTGGGTCGGAGATTTTCTCCGCTCAGGGACTGGGTGTTGTGTTGTCCGAATCAACATCATTTCATCCCAATCGACGCGCAAGTCGCCGAAGTGGCTTCAAATCGAAAGACTTGCACCCGGCGAACGGTCTACCTGATGGGAGGCCCTAGCCACACATTTACATTTTTACCTGGACGATGTAGAAGTTTATGTCACCACCTTCGGTGAGCACGTCCAGCATATTAGGAAGATGTTGTCCCTTTTCAGGGAGGCATGGTTAACAGTCAAACCCACGAAAGTTCATTTGGCCCGTCCTGAGATTTTTTTCCTAGCTCATCTAGTTTCTGCCAATGGCTTTAAGATTCGTAACTATCGCACCAAGGCAATTCCTAGTTTTCCGCCCCCTGGGATAAGAAGACAGTTTCACGATTAATCGAAATGGAAGTTCGTTCCGAACTTTGCTCGACTAACCGCCCCCCTTCAGACAACTTCCTCACAAGGAGAGCTTTCCATCTTGCCGTGAAACAAGCTAACGTTACCCTGTGGGAGGATTTTTGAGATCGACCGCGCGTGTGTCTATTGGACAAGGGTATCCGGCTAGAATTTTGAATTTGGTGAAATTAACAGAAAAAAACCAAACGGACTTTAACCTTGGGAGTTACTGAAAGTGATAAAATCATAAGTGAATGAAAAGAAAATGAATGGTCTCCAGCCCAAATAGGCACATTAATTTGGAAATATACTTTTAAGAAAATTGAGTATTGGTTATTGAAGTTACTTTCGTCGAGATTTCCCATTAAATAGCAGACAGGATACAAACTGATACAGTGCATTCTGAACTGTGTGTAGTAGCAGTTACCAATAACGCATTCATCAGTAAAATATAAGAAGTAATTTTGCACCAAGTTCATACTAATGACAGCTACACTCAAGAGCATTACTTAATCAAATGCTGAAATGTTACTGCATGAAGTGCAAAAATAAATTTGGACAGGGGGGACTATTATCTTATCTGACATAAAAAATAAATATAGATGAATAATATCATAAATACACTGTTTAAGCTCCTCTACATACATCAGTTTTCCTTAGCAACAATAATAGTTCATTTTTTTCCTAATAAGCGGAGAATATGATGGGGACCCATAAACTAGTGTAGTTCCTCTAGTCAGCTCTCTCTGAATATTACAATAAAAAAAAGGACTAATTCAAAAAGATAATCATTCACTTCACTTGGAGTATTTCATAATTTACTTTGTAAGACAATAAAACACAACACTGGGCTTAATTAACTTAAAAAAAGGAACTGTTCATGATAGAAATCAAAACCACACTATTTTTGAAAATGGGATGAACTTATTTTTCTTTTTATGACGTTTGCAACAATAGTACAAGTATTATGTACAGTACATAGAATTTAGAAATATGTTGCTAATAAGAAACAAAACATTGAATTTTCCTGTTTATACAAAGAAAGGATCACTACTTTCAAATATGTAACTATGTAATTTTTAAACTGTATGAGAAGCAAACATGTGAATTTTATAATATTGTTCATAAACATACATATTCAGTATCATAAAACTTAAACACGAACGCAGGCAACACAGATAAGAAATACCTTTCGGGGAGACGAGGCTCGAGGTCATCTTCCCGAGACTCCTCTCGCGCTTAAGGCGCGGGGAAATGGAGAAAGTAATTGTGGTAACAAATAGTACTGTTAGAACTCATACACAAACCGTGTGGAGTTAATCTCACGACGTACTTACGTACATTAGTAACCATAGAGGAATAGGGCATGCTAATTCACGTGAGACAGGGTCGAAGTGTTTACCGAAGCCTTTCCTCTTGAAATAGCCAGGTAGAGGGACCACTTTTATTACTTAGGTTTTTCCTTCCTTCTATTATTTCTTCTTACGAATATAGTAAAATTTTTTCCTTCCCTAAAATGTTCCTTATGTATCACACACTTTTAATTAACAACGCAATTATGTGAAAGACCAAAAAAAAAAGACAGCATGGATAGAAGTTGTAGTGAAATACGAATAGACTGTCTTTCTTTTTACTAATTTTTTTTGTAGAAAACGACCCACCATAGTTACCAAGGTGCTGGGCCGCTTTGTAATGTTAATAAATAAATAAATGAGACATTTGTTACTGTAGTTTTCATGCAGCGCTTGGCGCAGCGAAAAGAGTACAGAACGGTAATCTGCTGGTCCCGGGGACGAGTACCTATGGTGAAGCTTTTATCTTAAAGTTTTACGTTACTTTGCTTCAAATAAACAGAAACGATGCTCAGTATGTTGTATTAGTTAGTATTCTCATAAACGCAAGAAAAAGAAAGGCGAAAGGAAACTTGTTGGACGTGTACGTAGCAGAATACAGAAATGTTGTCATGACTTCATCAAAATCTTGGAAACTTACAAGAACCATACAAAAAAATTTTCTGATTGATGTGATGAAGCCATACGTGCAGGAGAACTGATTTCTTACGTTGGTTGACTCGTGGGAAGGACAAACGAACCCATACTTATACGATGAGATTAATCAAAATGAAGATGGAGTGCAAACACGCAGTATTATAGTGACTCTCACTCGCCGCCCCCCCCCTCCCCACCAAATGTACTCGTTAGTGCTGCCCTACGATGTATACTTTTGCTGTCAAGTAAAGGATTTGACCACAGAGCTTCAAAACTGTTCACGTCCCGAAAAGATGGACCGAATTACATTCCATTGCAAATATTTGCTGAAATGTGTTAAGCGTGGTTTCCTGCCACAGTGAGCAATGAGAGAAAACCGTTTATGAATTGAAAACAAGTTTGTTTTTCTACTGACGTTTTGAAACCTCTATATAATTGAAAAATGCGGCGTTTATAACGTCTGCAATATGCTAAAAAAATTACTGCTTCTACTGTTTTTACGATGAATATCACCCCAGAACGTGTCAGCCATCAAATGCAAAATAATAAAAGTAACTAGTTTTAGACAAGAAGCACTCGTGTACGCCCTGCAATCCCTTTCTGGAAATTTATTTCCAATCTCAAATTTCCTTTCAAAATTGGTTCAAATTGCTCTGAGCACTATGGGACTTAACATCTGAGGTCATCATTCCCCTAGAACTTAGAACTACTTAAACCTAAGTAACCTAAGGACATCACACGCATCCATGCCCGAGGCAGGATTCGAACCTGCGACCGTAGCAGTCGCGCGGTTCCGGACTGAAGCGCCTAGAACCTCTCGGTCACCACACCGGCCACATTTCCTTTGACCATTCATTTTCATGCTTTTTACGAAAATACTGATAAGCGGAATACATTCAGCATTATTTCGATTTACCTGAATTGCAAGCAATGTAAATATTGATAACTTCCTAGAGATTTTTGTAGCATGAATTTATGCGTTCTATTGAAAAGTTGTATTACATATACGAATTTACGACTTACTGGATTTGAAACTAGTGAGCAGGCTTAAAATGAAGTACGACTACATGATGTTAGCTCTCAACAAACGATTAAACTACATTAAATGGTATTTAACAACAATCAATATGTGTGAGAGTAAAAAATATAATCATAAATGTGAAACACCGTAATAAACATACCATGCATAAAATATAGAAGTATACACGGGTTTGGATACTTCACTTAAAAGTGTATCATCTACTCTTACATGCACCCGCTATCGAATACTTTGTCTTACTCTCCTAACATAAGAGTTACCAATCGTAAAAAGAACATGAGGAACGCGAGAAACCATCCCTACTTACTAAAAATCAACAGCTCTTCTCACACAGTTGAGAAGATAAAGCCGGCCGGTTTGGCCGAGCGGTTCTAGGCGCTACGGTCTGGAACCGCGCGACCGCTAAGGTCGCAGGCTCGAATCCTGCTTCGGGCATGGATGTTTGTGATGTCATTAGGTTAGTTAGGTTTAAGTAGTTCTAAGTTCTAGCGGACTGATGACCTTAGATGTTAAGTCCCATAGTGCTCAGAGCCATTTGAACCATTTGAAGATAAAAATGAGTCTGAAGAACAACGGATTGAAGCAGAATTGCAAGGAAAAAACGAACTGTGAAATTATTTTGTGCCATAGCTTGAAAAAAATAAAAGAATATTGTCAACGACTTAATCGCCATGTACAATGTCATTTTTCCACATTTGTGTAGCACTTTAGTTGTTCTTTTTTACGTCAATTTTCATGTCATTTGATTTGCATGTTCCGGAGTGAGGATGGTATGTGCCTTTCTCCCTAGTCAATGCAGACCAGCACAAACTGCATCTGGGACTGCGACAGAAGCGTGCACGGCCCGCGTGCCAGTGACTTTACGCCGCTCCAGCCGCCACTTGTTGGCAGCAGCCCACGTCGCGTGGCGCCTGCCGGGTAATTGAGCTGCCGCGGTCTGGCTGCCGAGCCGTAAGCGCTTCTTGTGCCGCGCGGGCCGCGCTGGGGCCTACTGGCGCAAAAAACGACTGCCGAGCACAGGCCGGAGACTGTGTTTGCCGCACTGTGGTGGCGTTCTTGCTCTGCGCCAGCAAACTTGTCGCACCCCAGGGGAGCCACCACGGCAACTTGTGGCCTACAGTCTCGGCACACTCCCGTAAGCGCGCTGAGTCTCTGACCTCTCATACACCTTCCTCTTTCATACACACAACCTGTTTGCTGCCGAAATGACAGTAATATCGCCTCGGTGGTGGATGAGTATGATATGTGACACACTGCAAGACGAACATATCATTGCGTCGTAGAGATTAGATTAGATTAGGTTAGTACTTGTTCCATAGATCATGAATACGACACTTCGTAATGATGTGGAACGTGTCAGGTTAATAAAAGGTGTCTATACAAGATATTACATTACACAAAATATTACATGACACTTAAAAATATTAATTTTTTTGTGGGGGTTGGGGAAATTACCCACTTACTATACCGAAAAATTCATCTAATGAGTAGAAGGAGTTGCCATTAAGAAATTCTTTTAATTTCCTTTTAAATGCTATATGGCTATCTGTCAGACTTTTGATACTATTAGGTAAGTGACCAAAGACTTTTGTGGCAGCATAATTTACCCCCTTATGAGCCAAAGTTAGACTTAACCTTGAGTAGTATATATATATATATATATATATATATATATATATATATATATATATATATATATTGTGAGGCTACAGTGAAGATCTCTAGCTCTTTAAATAAGTGTCTGCAGGATGATCTTGGATGAGGTCCAGCAATTATTCTGATTACACGCTTTTGTGCAATGAACACTTTTTTACTCAATGATGAGTACCCCAAGAATATGATTCCATACGAAAGCAGAGAATGAAAATAGGCGTGGTAAACTAATTTACTGAGATGTATATCGCCAAAATTTGCAGTGACCCTAGCATAAGTAGCTGAACTCAAACGTTTCAGCAGATCCTCAGTGTGTTTTTTCCAGTTCAGCCCCTCATTGTTGAACGGTGTATTGCCATATTGCAAGAATTTCAAACTGAGTGTTAGTCAAGAATTAACTGTAACAGGGGAAAAGAATACAGCAGAAAACGAATGCTCAACTCTGAGACACGAAACAGTGAAGGAAGGCAGTAGAGGATCGAATAGGGAAAAACAGAATCAGCAGAACTCGTAAGATAGGACGCGAGATACTGAATTTAATAGATCAACGGAGAAAACTTAAAAATGCACCAACTGAAACAGGAAAAAACGCAATGCAAACGTCTAAACAATGAGACTGTTAGAAAGAACGAAATGGCAGAAAACAGGAAAGATTGGAGAAGAAATGCAGGGCTGTAGAAGTACGTGTCACTATGTTAGATACAGAGGGGCGACAAAAGTTGTGGGATACATCCGAATATATTGTAGCACCTCCTTTTGCCCGGTATAGTGTAGCAGCTCGGCGTGGCATGGACTCAAGTCGCTGGAAGTCCACTGCAGAAATATTGATCCGTGTTGCTGTCCATAACTGCGAAAGTATAGTCGGTGCAGGATTTTGTGTACGAATTGATATTTCGATTATGTTCCACAAATGTCCGAGTGATTCCGTGTCGGGCGACCTGTGTGGCCAAATCATTCGCTCGACTGTCCAGAACGTTCTTCAAACCAATCGCGAACAAATTTGGCTCAGTGACATGTCGCATTTTCACCCATAAAAATGTCATGGTTGCTTGGGGACATGAAGTACATGAATGTCTGCAATTGATCTCCAGCCGGCCGGAGTGGCCGAGCGGTTCTAGGCGCTGCAGTCTGGACCCGCGCGACCGCTGCGGTCGCAGGTTCGAATCCTGCCTCGGGCATCGATGTATGTGATGTCCTTAGGTTAGTTAGGTTTAAGTAGTTCTAAGTTCTAGGGGACTGATGACCTCAGAAGTGAAGTCCCATAGTGCTCAGAGCCAGTTTTTGAATTGATATCCAAGTGGCCATACATAACCATTTACATCCAATTTTTTCTGTAGCGAACGAGAGAATATGAAAATCTCGCGTGTGGTTCTTGAAGGCCAGACACGATATTACATAAAACGACATCCGTAGGGGGAGATGACTCACCCTCTAATAAGGAAATGAAATGAAAGAGTATTATGGACAGGGAAGAGGAAGTGGATGAAGCTGAGGTGGGAAATTTGATACTGCGAGAATAATTTGACAGAGCACTGAAACACCTAAGTCGAAGCAAGACTCCTGAAGGCGACAACATTTCCTCACAGTTATTGTGATCCTAGAGGTAGTCTATCTCATAGTTATTCCACCTGGTAGGCAAGACACCTGAAATTGCTAAATACCCTCAAACTTCAATAAGAATATAATAAATTCAAGTCCAAAGAAAGTGGGCGCTTATACGTGTGAATATTGCGTAACTATCAGTTTAGTAACTCAAATTCTGACTTGAATTACGGGGTGTACATAAAGTCCAGGAACACTTTCGATTATTTATTGCACAAGAACCAAACATTGTACAGGTATCATACATATGTCATTTTGGAGAGAAACCCTGAAAGTTATTTTTTTTTCATATATACCACCACAGCGTAGTTTGGTAATTTGCCGATAGTCAGCGCTAGTCGCAAACATGACGAGTTTAGGCGCGGAGCGAGGTTTCTGTGTGTTGGAGTTCGACAAAAACAAGTGTGCTACAGCTTTTCAACGAATGTTTAGAACCAAATACGGTAAGAAGCCACCAATAAGGAAGGCCATTACCACTGGCACAACAAAATCGTTACGACGGGTCGCTTGTGCCTGGCAAAGAGAATTGGACGTCCCAGTGTGAGTGAAGTGAATGTGGAGTGCGTACGAGAGACATTCATAAGGAGTCCAAAGAGATCGGTGCGTCGTGCATCCCGTGAACTCGAAATGGCACCAATGACAGTGTGGAAAGTACAGCGACAGAAGCTGTCTATGAAACCATTCAAATTGGAGCTAGTGCTGAAGCTGAATGACGACGACGAAGACAAGAGTTTTGAGTTTGTTCGCAGTTGCAACAATTGAATGAGGATGGGGACGGCATTGTTGATCGCTCAATTTTTAGCGACGAAGCCACTTTTCACACTAATGGCAAAGTGAACAGGCATAATCTGGGGTACAAAGCATCCACACGAATGAACTGAATTTCAACGTGATTCACCAAAGGTAAATGTTATTTTCTGCCTTGTCACTTGGAAAACTGTACGGGCCATTCTTCTGCCGCGTCACTCATGGTTTGCATGTCGAATGTTTGTAAAGAAAACTTTCAGAATTTCTCTTCAAAATGCAATATGTATGACATCTGTACAATGTTTAGTTCCTGTGCAATAAATAATTGAAAGTGTTCCTGGACTTTGTGTACACCCTGTACCTACAGAATAGACTGGTAGAAGCTGATCTAGGGGGAATGTAAGAACACGTGACACAATACTGCGCCGGCCAGTGTGGCCGTGCGGTTCTAGGCGCTTCAGTCTGGAACCGCGTGACTGCAACGGTCGCAGGTTCGAATCCTGCCTCGGGCATGGATGTGTGTGATGTCCTTAAGTTAGTTAGGTTTAAGTAGTTCTAAGTTCTAGGGGACTGATGACCACAGATGTTAAGTCCCATAGTGCTCAGAGCCATTTGAACCATTTTTGAACCACAATACTGCCCCTACGTCTCTGTCTTAGAAGAGAGACTCAGGAAGGTATGTGTACATTTATTACGTCTGTAGTTGATGACAAAGTTTATGACAATATTAATTGTAATAAATTCTGTGCAATTCTGATGATATCAGGAAGAAAATACAAGAAGAGAAGGGTTGTCCAACATTTGTACCGAAACCAGAGTCCAGTTATAAGTGTTGGGGAAACAGAGGTTGAGAAGAGAGTGAGACAGGGTTTTGCACTGTTACCGATGTTCTTCAATCTACAATGCGATAAAGAAGTAAACGAAGCCGTGATAGAGTTTAGGGAAAAGCATTAAAAACTATGAGAGTTACAGGTGACATCATAATTCTGTTAGTCAGCAAAGGACTTCGGAAATCGGTTGAACCCAATAGACAGTGTCAAGGAAAGATGATATAAAATGAACATCAACAAAAGTAGAAAAGAATGGAGTGACGATGCGTTATATTATGTGACTAATTATGAGGAATGTGATTGGAATCGGTAGATGTGATGTACTTGTACAGCCAAACAAATGAAAATGGCTCTATGCACTATGGGACTTAACATCTGAGGTCATCAGTCCCCTAGACTTAGAACTAATTAAGCCTAACTAACCTAAGGACATCACACACATCCATGCCCCAGGCAGGATTCGAACCTGCGATCGTAGCAGCAGCGCGGTTCCGGACTGAAGCGTCGAGAACCGCTCGGCCACACGGCCGGCTCCGATTTCTGTCCCATTCGGATAATCCGTTCGTGGTGCGTCGTTATTTTGGCTCAGAGTCTAACTTATGAGGGCAGAAAATGAAAGGATATTCATAAAGAATGGCAACAGCAAGGAAACCATTTCCAAATAAAAGAAAATTGTTCATATTCAGTGTCAATACATTTCTGTTAAATGTTACGAAGTATGTTGTGAAGGTATTTGCGCGGAATGTAGCGTTGCACATAAGTCAAACCTGGACGATAAGGAGTTAAGCCAAGAAGAGAATAAAAGCTTTTGAAATGTGATGTTAAAGAACAATGCTGAACACTAGATAGGTATATCTGATCTCTAATAAGGAGATGCTGAATGGAATTGACGAGAAAATAAATTTATGGCACAACTGGATTAAAGGAAATCGGTTGGTAGTTCACATACGAAGTATTCAAGGAACCGTAGGTTTAGCTACAGACGGTCAAGTGAGGGGTATTAATTGTTGAGGGAGACCGAGGCGTGACTGCAGTCAGCAAGTTCAGCTGGATATAGGTTGCAGAAATCAAGTAGATTGCACAGAATTGACTAACGTGAACAGATACATCTAATCAGTCTTCGATCTGAAGACCAGAAAACAATGGGGAGCAAGGCAAGATAGTGATTTCCTTATTTTCTCACACTGTGAAAACACATTATTATCAAAAATGGTTCAAATGGCTCTGAGCACTATGGGACTTAACATCTGAGGTCATCAGTCCCCTTGAACTTAGACCTGCTTAAACCTAACTAACCTAAGGACATCACACACATCCATGCCCGAGGCAGGATTCGAACCTGCGACCGTAGCGGTCGCCCGGTTCCAGACTGAAGCGCCTAGAACCGCTCGGCCACATCGGCCGGCCACATTATTATCACATACTTGCAATACTCAAAGTTCACACAATCGCCCACTTTACAGAGTTTCTGAAGTCTAGGGGATTGCCCAGGAATTGAGGAAAATTGAAAGTAAGCAATAGAGGGACAGGTAGATTAAAGTGAGGTACCCTCAGGACAGAATGCCTCACCGCTTCCGCAGGACTGAAATTACTAAGTCACTGTACTGGCTTGTCCCTTATCCGCAGACACCAGCGAATAGGAATGACAATTAAAAATATTATCAACAAAGGGCGTTGGTCCGCTCTTCTCTACTCCCGCCATCTAATTTAAAATAGAATTCAGTGTCGTTCTTGACAAGCTGAGTCTAGGAGTAGGATAAAATTACATCATGTAACATGTAAATAAGTAAAGACGTATGACATGAATGGATGGGAGACTCTGAAGGGCAGGTTCATCCAGCTAATTGGAAAGCTTTTCCCCATCCTTCACGCCTGCAGGCACTTCCCTCCGTGAAGTATGAGCACTGTATGCGTAAGTGTATCTGTTAAGTGAAGGTGACTGAAGTGGGTGTGTTTGTAGTGTGGCGTCATGTTCGTGTTGGAGATGATGAGAGAAGGGAGACGCCGAAACTCGGTGCAGACACATAGCCAACACCTTTTGAAGAACATTAAGGGAGCCACCTATCTTAATAGACAGATAACCATCAACAGTGTCGCATGCCCTCCTCCCGTGAGACACTGCAGAGAGGTTTGGAATTTAATTCAAGACATTGGAGCAGAGATTGACAATCAGGAATTGTACACGCCCCTCCTATCCTCTCTGCCTCAAAGCCAAAGAGAAAATTCTCAACACCGCGCGGCTTACCTGGATGGTCACCCACCCAAGTACTGGCCACGTCTGACGATGCTTAACATCGGTGATCTGTCGGGAACTGGTGTATCCACCTCGGCAGGCCGCTGACCAGGGTGTAAATGATAACTGTTGAAAACGTAAAACAATGGTGTATGTGAAGTCGAGGAGTAAAAATTGATACGAAATACCGGTGGACTATCAAGCTGGAAAAAAACATCAAACTGGCTTACAAAAGCGAATATGTCATTTGAAGTGCATGAGCTGTAGCTTAACTGTGTTTTGCAGCCCAATATAAGGCTGTTTTCTGGTTTGATAGACTGCAAATGCCCCATATCAAATTGGTCCTATTGACTTCCCCTACACGAATGTGGTACGTTGTGAAGACTTATGGTTTATACACCGTATACGCGGAACTGTGGGGCTGACTTATCTATTTGCTCCTGCAGTATGCTTCATTATCTCAATATTTTATTGTCATTCTCGTGAAACGTATCATCCTTCGCGACGCTGAATGGCAGTATTCTTCCTTGCACCGTAGTGCTGTGCTTTAGCGCGGCACGAACTGTTAGAGACAGTTCGTGTCACACCGTAGGATATCTTGAGCTTTGCTCCAGCTTTCGACCGGTGCACGCTGCAGCGACTTCTGCAGATACCATTTCCACGACGTGTCATAGCGTTATTATTGGGACAGATGAAGCTTAAGACCCTCAAAAGGCCGATTTTTCAAAATTATTTTTTCTTATGCTTCAAATGTTGACGAACATTCCAGTAAAAAAATTACTGGAGCTTTTAAGTTACCGATTAACTAATGCAGCAACGCTCTCCGATTTGTCCGTCGAGAGCCATGCTTCCAAGAATAGCTTTTAATTTTCCTTGAGTCGAAATCTGTGTTTCACAAAATTTCTTATATTATTGTATACAGTTTAGAAATCAGATTTCTTATACATGGAGTCATCAGTTTGAAAGTTAAATTTCTCATAGCTGAAGCCATCTTGTGTGAAGTAAACTGTGAACATTTGCTTATGATTGTTAACCAGGTCGTGTGCGTTTGCTTTATTCTAAGTATTTTATGAGTATGAAAGATCAAGGGGAAGAAGAAAGTGTCAGAAATCTGTGAAAACTACAACTTAACTGCTTCGAAACGAAACATTTCCTCAATAGGTGACAGTTCTAACAAACGTGCTTCGGACATTACTCATGCTATGGGCAATATTATTGTGGGCATTAACGTAATGTTTGCTGAAATTAAAAGATGCCTCTGCTGCACATATGGTGGAAATACAAATTTTAACATAAACAACGCATCAGGGTTAAGTTGTAATTGAGCAACTGTAGGCTCATTTTTTCACTACCATATGCCAGGGAGAACGAGAAATGTCTACACTATTAATAGAAGACCAATGTATGGAATGAGATGTTTAGGCAAGTAGGCCAGGGTTTGACACGTCTCAATATTTTGTGTTAAAATGAATATGACGCCCCCACCCCATGAACCATCGACCTCGCCGTCGGTGGGGAGGCTTGCGCGCCTCAGCGATGCAGGTAGCCGTACCGTAGGTGCAACCACAACGGAGGGGTATCTGTTGAGAGGCCAGACAAACGTGTGGTTCCTGAAGAGCGGCAACAGCCTTTTCAGTAGTTGCAGGGGCAACAGTCTGGATGATTGACTAATCTGGCCTTGTAACACTAACCAAAACAGCCTTGCTGTGCTGGTACTGCGAACGGGTGAAAGCAAGGGGAAACTACAGCCGTAATTTTTCCCGAGGGCATGTAGCTTTACTGTATGATTAAATGATTATGGCGTCCTCTTGGATAAAATATTCTTGAGGTGAAATAGTCCCCTATTCGGATCTCCAGGCAGGTACTACTCAGCAAGACGTCGTTACCAGGAGAAAGAAATCTAGCGTTCTACGGATCGGAGCGTGGGATGGCAGATCCCTTAATCGTACTGATAGGTTAGAAAACTTAAAAAAGGAACTGGATAGATTAAAGTTAGATATAGCGGGAATTAGTGAAGGTCAGTGGCAGGAGAAACAAGACTTCTGGTCAAGTGACTGCAGGGTTATAAATAGCCGGCCTCTGTGACCGAGCGGTTCTAGGCGCTTCAGTCCGGAACCGCGCTGCTGCTACGGTCGCAGATTCGGATCCTACCTCGAATCCTTTGAACCATATAAAAGTTGAATATACAACTTCTCCTCAATAGTGTACATGTCTGCGCGCAACAAACACTGAAGCAGGAGCGGCCTGCAGTGCAGACAAGTCAACAGCAAATGTGTTGACATTCTGACACAGCGTAGCACGAGCGTTTTGCTTGGCGGTGATTGCACCGCTAATGCCGAATCCGACCACTGTGCTCCCAAATTGTAGGACATTTCTCGAACTTTTACAACAGCTTACAAGGTCAAAATTAACAAACGCTATCTCACTGTAATTGTCTTCTCACGAGCTATAGAATGAAGTTATAAACGGTATAAGCTTCCATTAAAAACGCTCTTTCTTCAATATCTCCGTTGATACCAGCGCTAGAAATAGTAATCAAACAAAAAATACGTGCCTCTTGACGCTCAAATATTTTCTGAAAATTGATATGCGTAACCGTTCACGAAATAAAAGGTGTGTTACGTGTTATGTGTCTCGCCCTGTGGTATCTGCATAGGGGTATGCTCGGTTTTGGGCTGGCGGCAGTGTGTCAGCTTCCATTTTAATTCCCTATTGGTAACAGATTAACCCCTTTTAAATATAAATACCGAAGTTGTAGAGTACATGCCGGATGCTGTCGGATTTATGGTGACGAATCAATATTTACACATCGTCCTCCAAAACGTTCGGACATTGATTTCGTTCCCGGCGTATAAGAGACGACAGCGCAGTAACTAGGTGTCAGCTACAACTAATAATTGCAAAGAAAAGATGTCCATTCTGTCACTCAGTTGTGAGCAGGCAATGTTAAGTTGTGAACATAGGGTGTCCACGTTGTTGCGTCATAAGCAGCAGGGAAGCCACGTATCTAAATCAAGCGTTCAAGACGTTCCATAGAATGTTTTGGAGAGGAGAAAAGTGTAGAAAGTTTTTGCCTCTTACCTTAACTCCTGAACAAAACAGTGGTGTGTGGAAAGCTATCGCGATCGACTGAAGTGCGAAACGAGGGAAAAGGAATCATCGCGTGTAACGAGACTTGGTGTTGTCAGTACGAACCTATGACGAAACGGTAAAGTTCATAAATTCACATGTAGGGTCAACTCTTCGTCGACATGACCTACACTCAAGCCAATGTGACGCACAAGATGAACACCATCCCAAAGGAGGACTTCTCTGAAAGTTACACATGCTCATATTAACGTTCTAGTGAGGACAGACTATGTAGAACACCTGACGCATTAAAACCTTCATCTTAACTTCCCTGCCTATTATTAATCCAGCCTCGAAACTTTTTTGATTCACAGGGTGTTTGTTTACGAGAGTCCACGGCTGCTCTGACGGTCTCCCTGAAGCGGTTGAAGGTTCTCTCATGTTTTCTGATATTGTAAATGATTCACCTTTACTGTACTGGGACAAAGAAGAATGAGCGCACTCTACGAGCTGCGAATAAGAGCCTTGACTCTGTGTTTAATTTGATCTGTTGTTGACTTGTTAGTGAGTCAGTTGTGCAGCGCTGCGACGGTCTTGTTTGAGACACAGTAGCGCGCAGTTCAGTTTTTCAGAGGATGACTTCTGTTGTTGTGAATCTGAGAGAACGTATCTGGAACATTTTATTTTGGAGGCGGAAATTCATTTAATACTTTCTTGTTATTTATGTTAATAGAGAAGATTTTGGAGAAATTTTACAGGTACGTTTGCAATTTTTATAATGAGAGAATTTTGTAATTGTTAGGCGTCTAATGTTGTGCTGTCTTTTTCTCAACAATCAAAGTTTGATTTCTCAAAAACGATTTCCTTTAAAGTTAAACCATCCTTCATTATTCATAGTAAAGTTCTGAATTTTTATCGTGTGTGCACTGCGCCTTGCGCCACACGAAGAAGCAGTTTTTTACTGACAAAAAGAATTTAGAGCCGATTATTTATCGTTAGTTGCTGCATCTGCTGATTTGTATTTGCTTTGGAGAACACCAGTACTCTGGACACAACAACGGCATGTTGAGCAAGAGGTACGTCACTTTTGTCTCGGCGCAGATCTTAAAAATGGTTCAAATGGCTCTGAGCACTATGGGACTTGACATCTATGGTCATCAGTCCCCTAGAACTTAGAACTACTTAAACCTAACTAACCTAAGGACATCACACACATCCATGCCCGAGGCAGGATTCGAACCTGCGACCGTAGCAGTCGCGCGGCTCCCGACTGAGCGCCTAGAACCGCGAGACCACCGCGGCCGGCCCGCGCAGATCTTACCTTACATTCTCGTGCAATCAGTGTGTAGTGAGGATTGTCACGTGTCGTGCTAGCAGATACGTTAATTTTCAGTGAACAGTGTTGGTAAATGCAGACAGTTAATTTCTTCCTAGAAGAACAGTAATTTATTTTTGTGGGCATTCTAACATTGCACTTCATATCACGCATCGCACTGCGTACAGAACTAGTTTCCATTGCCATTTAATTGGATTCATTTTCATTATTTCAAATTTTGCATTTCATGAAGTTTAAAGTTTTATCTCAAGACACTGTTCGCGTGAGCAACACCTGGTCAACCAACAGTCAATTGTGCTCAGCAATTGAATACGATACCTAAAGTACATGAGGAGAAAGTTTTCGAAATCAGTGCCTTAAGTTTCCTTACATACAGACAATATGTTATAGAAAGCATACACAGTATGAAACGAAAAGGTACGGCCAGACTTTCAGGAAACATTCCTCACACGTATAGGAAGAAAATATGTTATTAGGTGGTAATGGCCGTGGTGCTCAACGCTTATATCGGAAAAGGTATCCAGGACGATCGTGCCCCGACAGGAGGGCGTTTGTAGCTGTCCTGGGATGCATGGGTCGTTTGGGCCTACTATTCGCGACTGGGGGAGGCCTAGAACGACGACAACACCTGAAATGTAGGACGAACTTCCTCTTGCAGTTGACAACCATCGTGTCAGCGTAAGACAGTTAACTGCAACAAGTAATCTTGCCCACAGGACTGCGGAATGAGAACCTGCTGTCTCCGTACCAAATCTAGAAACGGAGCCCTAACTTGAAAATAAAGTATTTCCAGTGTCCATATAACGTATTTTTCTCCTCTACATGAGAGGACTGTTTCCTAAAAGTTTGGGCGTACATTTTCGTTACAGCCAGTATATACAGAAAGTCACTTTGTCTACTACACTTACAGACTATTCCCGTTGTCTCAGAACCTTCATTAAACCAGACGAATGCCAGGACGGTTCCATTGACAGTCGCATACAATCTTCTTGACTAGTCAACGAAAATAATGCTCCGTATTTCTCCATATCGCTCTTGAATCATCGCTGAAGAGGTTCTTGGTTCTGGTGGTAAAACCCGTCGGTCCAATACCAGCAGTGTCGCAATTTTTAATTTGCCAAATGTTATCCGTGGGCATGAGAAAAAGGCATGCTTCACTACTGCTATCATCATCCATTTGGACAAGTCAAGTGCCTACCACACAGATATCGACGGCTTATGCCCGACGGTCTACTACAGGAGGAAATAACCAATTTAACTCTCGTGTGCATTCCGAATGTGAAGATAGTGGACTTCATGTGTGGAATGTGTCATGCTCATTGGATTCGTTCTCTGCCGCTTTAATTGCTGAATTCAAAAATATATATGGTGACATTTTCGCCGACCTCTTTTGTACGAGAAATACTGAACTCAGAACCAGTTTGTATTTAGCTACTGACAAATTTCTTGAGCTGCAGATCTCCTACGGTTAAAAAATTATCATAAATTTTTCCGATACGATTGTATGAAAACAGTTCACGAGAACGGTGTCATATCGTATCCCTACCGACTCTGATTCATTATCGATCTATTCTCCTATCGCAAAAAACAACACCGCTAATCACACTCACAATTTTTGTCGCATACAATACGGGTTGTCTTTTGTAGAACACATCCGGGCATCGTCCCATTACTGTATCTTAGAATCCTCATCTCAGAATCCCCAGCCGGCCGAAGTGGCCGTGCGGTTCTAGGCGCTGCAGTCTGGAGCCGAGCGACCGCTACGGTCGCAGGTTCGTATCCTGCCTCGGGCATGGATGTGTGTGATGTCCTTAGGTTAGTTAGATTTAATTAGTTCTAAGTTCTAGGCAACTGATGACCTCAGAAGTTAAGTCGCATAGTGCTCAGAGCCATTTTGATTTAGAATCCCCGGTCGGTGTGAAATGTTTATGTTGTACCGGATACTAGTGAACATTCCTCGTTTGGCTTCAGCCAACATTTTTGCCTAATTCAAGTGTTGAGTCTTTTACGATCGTTTAAGACCATGTTGTCTCTGTTATACGTCACAGATGTCTTGGGCGACAGCTGTCTACATGCTTTTCAAAAGGTTCACATGCGCCAGGTCACTGATATCAAAAATCCTGCCGGTATCGAATGCTCTAAATCCGTGTTAAACACACTGCTCTGACGACTCATGTGTCTCGTTTCAATGCGGGACACGTATAAATTTATATTTGTATCACATTAAACGTTGCACTTGCTAATATAAAAAAGAAAGTATTCGTACGTCATAATCAGTTCTCTTACGTTTTCAAGGGAAGGCCAACAACAAGTAGTCGCCATATCTGAAACTACTGCAACAGCTGTTCTCGCTTCCTCTTTCAAACTAATTTCTAACTTTTCTATCGGGCTACAGTAAGCAATAGACGGAAGGTTGCTTCAGTCTAAGCGCTGTTTCATACTTTACCTCGACAATGAAGACAAATGGTAATTGTAAGCTGTAAGCATTCTTTTAGTCAATTAACGGCCACTGAATAATGCAAGGCGGAGAAGCGTACTCTATTGGTTTCCAGGAATCGCAAAGCAGAAATTTATTCCTGCCGAAGTATCTACAGCCTCCAAAGTGTTTCATTTGCTGCATATTGCTTTAAATTTCCAGTCTATTATTTCATATTAAAACCTATTTAGGTGACAGGGCTGTCATATAAAATGTTAATCAAACCACTTACTTTTTACAGCGTTTATAAAATGCTCTCATTGACGTGAAAAAGTCTAATTTTTTTTATCTCAAATGTTACACTGGGTGCTGCATCAGCCGCAACGAAGGAATGGACGAAATTTTATATGCCGTCATATTGTTAATGTAAGTAATCCACAACGACATAAGGAAGGTTTGTTTTGGCCCAGTAATGAATCGCACGCCCTGTAACATCTGCATCTAATAAGGCAGAAAATGTAAACGAATAACTGCCAACATACTCATCTTCAGATCGAAGCTCATTCTTGTGTCCGTGTTTTCTGTCAAATACTACTAAGTTTGTTTTTGGATAGGTTTCGCCTTGAGCAAACATAATTTTTGTCTTCTTTCTTTACCCAGACTTCATAGAAACATGACAGGGTAAAAAAAAGTTGTGTTTGCTCAATGCGAAACCTACCCAAAAACAAACCTAATCGCCAACGCAGTAACATAACAGAAATAGCAGTACGAAAGCGAACAGATAGGTTGGCATGTTGAGGTGGCAATACCTGAACTTCAGAATAGTTTGTGGGTTTTACTTTGCAACACAAAGTCGTGCGGGAGGCCAATGACTATTATATGATTAACTGAGAAAACGTTTAATATTGCTTATAGCTAAATGACAAGACTCTATTATTTTTATAAAACGTTTGTTAATGAGTTTTGGGCATGGTCCATCATCAGTATACAAGTAACGAAACTGAAACAAAGTATCATGTCACGTGGTAACCGCTGATAGTGTAGCTATGTAGCGCTTAAATACAATTTTGTTTCGGATTCTTTTTATTTAGCAACATATTAAGGACACGCTCAGTTAAAAAGTTTTTGAGGCGGCAAAATATTGCACCAGTTGTAGACAGCGCTTACATAGAAAAGTGCCTTTTGTGCCTTGTAGTGAAGGTTGACACAAAATACTTCTAGCCTCTTCTTTGAACCTCGCCTTATGAAATTATTAAGTTCAGCTAGAAGATAAGTGTCAATTTACGGTCAAAGCTTAAACGATTTCTTGAATAAGGGCAGAAAACAAATAAATACTGACTTCGGTTGGAATCGCAGTAAAACTTCAGTATTATGTCATAATAGGCCATCATCTTATGTCCCCACTTATTCACCATTAACCATGGAAGGAAATAATTTAGTATGTAAATCCTTCCTGACGTACAGGTAGTTAGAGACAAGGTACTGTATTATCCACAAAGATTGAGGAAGAGACGATGGTCTGTTCAAGGGAACATTCAAGTGCATGCCTACAGCAATTTAGGAAACCACAGAGAAGCTAACTGATGATTAGCGGGCGGCGTGTAAGTTTATTTTCTCTAATATGAGGTTCAGTGGCTCAACCGCCAAGCTAGTTTAGAATGATAAGCAGATAACCTTATAGCACATAGTCTAGACAAATAGGGAGTAGTGTACAATAGCGAAACTGGTTGTGGTGCAGAAGTAGTAGCAATAGTAAATATTGTCTTAGACAGTAGAAATAGTACATTGTAGTAGTGGATATCTTTTACGACGGCATGCTAACTGTAGTTGGGTTGTTTTGGGGAAGGAGAGCAGACAGCGTGGTCATCAGTCTCATCGGATTAGGGAAGGATGGGGAAGGAAGTCGGCCGTGCCCTTTCAAAGGAACCATCCCGGCATTTGCCTGGAGCGGCTAACTGTATTAATTAATGTAGTTAAAGTAGGTTTCAGCATCTGAAAGAGATATTTCAAAAGCAGTTACCAGTAGCTTAAATATATGTGTTAAAACTAAACCTTATAATTACATAAATAATGGTGGATTATGGGTCATGCACCAACTAAAATGACGGATTGCAGCTATCGTTATCACAGCCTCAACTGAGCGAGCATTATCGTGTCGCACTTGCTACGGATGCGGTTTTCTTGATTATTTTTGTTCGATTTTGATCACGAGGCGTCTGTATTGCTAGCAGGAAATGTCATCAGTTAAGACTACGTTTGTGGCAAGCAATTGAGAACCCACGACATTCTTCATAACGCCACAAACAAAATATTTTCTGTCGTTTTCATCTGTGCGACGTTCGAGGGTAGGAAATACGTTGTGATCTTCTCTAAAGCAGTTTGCAAAGGCACATTTTAATGTTTCACTATTCATTCATAGTGAATTTCTGTATATTCATGATGAAAGAGCATACGGAGAGTTTCCTGTGTCACTTTGAAACATTTTATGTGGGACAACAGTTATTTCAGTTTTTATAATAGCACTATAGAAAACATTGTTTTTGTATTCATTGAACGCATATTTACATAATTGTCCGTACAGTTACTTTGACCTTTCAGATTTTGTTTTCCAACAAGTGTTAGATTTCGTTTGAGTATGTTATGCATCTATCTGTGCTTGGGTACTAATTTTTTAATACTATTATTCAACTATGATTGGTCCTCCACATTCGTCGCTAGCTCTTGGCGTCAGAAACGCATCCAGAGCGTGACCTACAAGGAATCCTAATCTATGCCAGATATCTATTACATTCTGCACACCAGAGCTGAATGTTTATTGCTGACTGTTCAGGCAGTTTCTGATTCTATGTCAGTTGTTATGCAAAAACTTCTTTCTCTCTTACTTTGAACATCATTTCCTTGGACAGAAGCGACCAATGTTGCTATAATAAGCTTGTGGTCACAGATTCCAACATCAACGTTACCTACTTAAAAAGTTGGGGCTTTTTTATTGCCATATTTTAATTCGTGGGCGGTTTCACCATCTACTCAACATAGTTGTAGGCAGCCGCAAAACGCGCGGTAAATTCTGTGCTGCCTCGCTCCTTCCACAGTCCAAACGAATGCATATCACTCGTTGCAAAGGAAGGGCGGTTGAAATTAATGTACATACATGATTGGTAAAAATTGACTGTATTTGTAGACTACATTGAGAAACACAGTTACAGAAGCGTGCGCACTGCTTGGCGGTCACGGCCCGTCTCCATTTGTCCCGGCCAGTTAGGCCGTGCATTTTATGGACGGGCGGGTAGAAAAAATACTTACCTGCAGCGACCATCCGGTTGCTGCTGCACCCTTGTGGCACGTTGCACCAATACAGAACTATAGTTTTGGAAAATATTTTTCGTACAATGATGTAAGACTTTTGTTTCAGCCTACTGATGTTCCCACGTGCGTCTCCCAATTTACAGGCGTCAGATTGAAATGATCCCTATCTGTGTGACATGATCGCAAAATTTACGCAAGATGTTTTCGAAAATATTCATTTGTGTGGGTCACATTTTTGCAACTAGTAAAACACGTGTATGTATTTGAGCAGACAGGTTTCGTTTTATTCGTTTAAAACATCGTCAGTAGTGTGGAATGAAGCAAATTTATAATTCTGGTTTGCTTTTAGATCTAAAAACAGCTCGGAAGTAAAAAGCGCACTCCCATGTCTTTTCAGTAGTCAAAACGACAGATTTTAAATACCTTCAATAAGTATTTTCGAAGCTTTGTTTGAAGCGTTCCATTACTTCGATACTTATTTGGAACGGACGCCAGAAGAATTTGTTTAGTCGTTCATGTCCACATTTGATGGCTATCTTCAGCAACATTATCTAGCATGGTGGATAAATACTCATCTCAGTAGGAGCTACGTTTGTATATGGTGTCAAATGAAGGAGTAAAGTGATTTAAAGTGCGAGTAATTCTGTTTGTGTGTGATTTGACATCGGTCACTTGTGAAGGTACTGTATACAATTCAGTTCCCCAACGGCAATTCGTGACAAAGAGCGTACCGCTACGTCAAGATGATGTTCGGCAGACCTCTCTAAGCCCGTGAGTCCTAGGCCATCCACTTGGGCGCAAGAAACATCTCTCAGGAGACAACTGCGACAGAGCAGAACAACCATTGTTTAAATATTCAGAAATTTGATTCGCAAATTACGAAACTAAATGGACTTCAGCTGTATTATTTATTAGTCAAATATAAAAATTTGTGTTGAACTGGGACTCGAACCGGAATTCCCCGCTTATCACGAGCGGCCGCCTTAACCACTCTTTCTCTTTGATATCAATTTGTTCGTTGTGTTTGTCCGGGGCTGACGTTCCATGACACCCGTTAAAGTTCACCGTTGATCCATTCACTATGTTTCTTTTTTTTACTACAAAGGGCAACCGCGCGACCGCTACGGTCGCAGGTTCGAATCCTGCCTCGGGCATGTATGTATGCGATATCCTTAGGTTAGTTAGGTTTAAGTAGCTCTAAGTTCTAGGTGACTGATGACCTCCGAAGTCAAGTCCCCTCAAAGCCTTTTGAACCATTTTGAACTACAAAGGGCAACTAACTCTCTAACCGAACACGCTGATCTACCGTGCCGACACCACTTCAACTATCCGAACTCGCCTCCCAATCCGACCGAACCTCCAGGCGTCACACTGGCCCATATTTCTTAGTTAGCTCTCTCTCTCTCTCTGTCTCTCTCTCTCCCTCTCTCTCTCTCTCCCCCTCCCTCTCTCTGATTCCCACAACAGGGACGTTCCGCAGCGATCGACGCTTTAACCCGTCGAAGCATGTAATGTTTATTATTTTAATGTACAATGTCTGTAACGACAATTAACATTATGTAATGTACCTCCAGATATGCTTGCATGATATGTCTAGTATTATTTACGTATTTTCTGAAAATATTTAAATGGATTCACTTTCTTAAAACCTCCCTTGCCCATGAAGTATTAATTCATGTGGCAATGACGCTGTTTGTCCTTGGATTCAATAATGGTTTGTTGCTTTGATGTTTTGTGAAAGTTTCTTAAAAGTTTTTACCACTTCGAAATTTTCTTGCAGGTGCATTTGTTTTAAACGGTGTCAAAAAATTTATTTGGATTTTGAAATTTTCTTCAAAATTTTTTTTTTGAAAAAAGGTGTTCTGAACAAATTTTTTAAGACTTTTGAAATATGTGGAAATTGTACTTTATTTTAAAAGGGTTCTTGGAATTTTTAAGGCTTTTGAAATTTTGAGATTGCATTGATTAAAATTCATTCTTAAAAGTTTTCAAGGTATTGGAATTTTCCTAAAGTTTACTTTTTAAGAGAAGAAATTGTAAAGAAATTGATTCTTACTCACTTACTTCATATCCAGAGCGCTGAGGGGTTCCCATTACAAACTTCTAGGACTTGGAGAGGGGTGTGAGTATATTATATTTTGAATTTGAACCTATGTCCGGAAATGTACCGTTTCCTTGCTACAACCATTTGGAAACACGTTGGTAAATCGCCCGTTTTTAAAAGTAACTGGTTAGGCGTGACCCAGCACATTACTTGCTTTTGTATTCCACTCATTAACAGCTAAAGAAATTTCCTTTACGTGTTCTCTACAACGTGATGCAGTAAGGCTTCTTCCAATTAGTGTGTGCGGCGTCTCCTTAGAGCACTACAGTCACGCCTGCTGACGATGAAGGTACCCTTCTCGAAGCCGTTGGGTAGGTGTGGCGAAATAGGTATGCGATGGAGTCGTACGTTGTGAAGACAGTGGTAAAGGAGACTAGCAGTTCTTTCATTACTGTGAGCTTCGCCATTGAGAAGGATCATGTCGCTGTATTCTACGAAAGTATACTCAGCTATGTTATTCTAATCCTACAGACATGTGAATGAGGCTCGAAAGAGGTCAGAGGGGTAGTATAAATGTCAAATGATATGAGCCGATATGACGTAATCATTCATTACCATGAATATGGCTGTAGCACGGAAACGGTACCCTTCCGGGCATGGGTTACTATTCAAAATACTAGTTACTCACTACCCTCTACAAGTCCTAGAAGTTTGTAACTAGAATTTCCTAAGATGTTGTGTGTATATACTGTCTACGGATGTTGCCAAGTGTCCTTATTACTGGCGTGTACAGGCTAGATGTTGTCAGAAATAAAGATTGTTTAAAGTTTCTTTTTTGCTTTTATGACCTCAGTGGTCTCCCGGATTCCCATGTCCCCATGTACTGTTATCGCATTTCAGGAACAATGTGTTGTGTGAATCGTCAACACAAACAACGTACAATAAAATAATAAATATTACATGCTCCGACGGGTTAAAACGACGGCCGTAACAAATGTCCCTCCCTGTTGCGGGCATCACATTGTGTGTGTTGGCAGAGTGTGTGTGTGTGCGCATTTTGGGAAATGTGGACAATTGTGACGCATGGAGGTTTGCAATGATCCGGAGGGCGTGCTCCGACAACCGAACTCGTTAAGGCGACCACTCAGGGTAAGTGGGAAATCCGGGTCCGTCTACCGGTCTGGCACAAATTTTCACATGTCAACAAGAGATAATAGAGCTGAAGTCAACTTAG
Organism: Schistocerca piceifrons; assembly: GCF_021461385.2. NCBI lineage: Eukaryota > Metazoa > Arthropoda > Insecta > Orthoptera > Acrididae > Schistocerca > Schistocerca piceifrons. The sequence continues at coordinate 789,350,067 of NC_060138.1, forward strand.
ATTCGCAACTTAGGAGAGCAGCTGCGGATCGTCAAGCATTGTCTGTTCCTTCAGATATCCATGCATGTCTGAAGGAACATTGCATAATGCGAATTGTCAACACAGACATTTTACAGTAAAATTATAAAACGATAGTTGTGGCAGAGTTTACAGGGTGCGTAGTTAAACAAATGGACGGGTGTGGCGAGAACGGTGATGCGACAAGCACAACATGTGCTGTCCTCACACAGCTATGACAGACACTACATGCGCTTACTCGTTTGGAACGGCACAAGTCGCTTCACAACGGTTACGGCAGACACAGGCACTGTATTGTTTGACCGCCGATGTTGGCAGCGGCTGGACACTTCAACATACAACACTGACAAGGGGACTCTCCATACTCTAAATAATGGATTTTGATGCGCTTCGCCGGCCGGAGTGGCCGAGCGGTTCTAGGCGCTACAGTCTGGAACCGCGCGACGGCTGCGGTCGCAGGTTCGAATCTTGCCTCGGGCATGGATGTGTGTGCTTTCCTTAGGTTAGTTAGGCTTAAGTAGTAATAAGTTCTAGGGGACTGATGACCTCAGCCGTTAAGTCCCATAGTGTTCAGAGCCATATTTTTGATGCGCTTCAAGTATGTTGTAGAGACACTTACCCTGAGTTCCTGGCTATCCGGTTTTTTAGCGACGGGCCTTGGTTTTTGAGAAAATCGATTTTGAAGTTCATTGTAGATAACTTTCTGCTCCCTATATTTCACCTCTGCTATTTTCAGAATTTGAGTTTGTTCCAGTCAACGTTGTCAGAATCCTTTTTCTAAATTTACAAATGCTGTAAACGTACTTAATCCTCTGAATTTCTCGTCTCGGTATACACGAGAGTGTATAATCCCGTGTCACATGTATCTCTATAATCGCTCAAGCGAAACGCCCTGGATAAGCTGATTCCAATAGCAGCCAGTGAATACTTGTTTCATCCACTCAGTGATTGAAATGTAAGGACTTTGTCACAAGTTTTACTTGATTGCGATGTTTCAATAATACAATGTTAATGTATGTTTTCATTGGCTTGTAGTAACCACTTAAGTGGACAGCTCAGTGAATTAATTGAATCCTGTTAGTATAAACTAATCACATACAAGCCAGGTATTCTAAAACTTCAAATTCTGTTGTCCATCTCAGATCAGAGTAGACGTTTTCCATGTATAGGAGCTTATCATTTTGGCCCCTAACGTGCAGCTGAGAGATAACAAATAGTTACAGCGTTTTTACGGCAATAAATTTGTCGCGACAGCTGGTGCCCATCATACCTTCTGGTATGTATACCACTGAGAACGTAGTATTTCACTGCTATTTATGGTCTCCACCAAATTCCTGTTCCAATTGTTACCAATACTGAAAGAGAGAGAGAGACTAATTCTGGGCCTTATTGTGCCATGAGGGCATACAGAATATCATCATCTTTTGATTTTTAACATTTATCTCGTAAGCTGTTAAAGAGTCTAAACTGTAAGGTATCGTCCAGGGGTCGCGGTACCACACCGAAGTTGACAGTACCCATCGATTCCAAAGATGTTAGCGAGGCCTCTCTGCAATCCGCAACGATGAATGGTAGGGGCTCCTGAAGATCACACCTCGCTCTCTGCACAGCAGCGTCCTCGCACAGTGGTTAACGTAGAGCCGAGCATGGAAGCGCTCTGTCCCAGTACGATATCTCATCTGAAGCAGTCAGCATCATCAAGTAGGATTAAAGTGTTATTCAAGTGATGCTCTAAATAGGCAATGACATTTGCAGATTACAAGCACTCCTGTGGCTAAGTACTTTATCAAGTTAAGAAAATCTTATCATTCGTGTAATTAAGTGAATTAATATTTCTGTTGTGTACATAGTTCCGCGTAGTCAGCGCGTACACACTTTCCCACTACAGCGCGCCCCGCTAAGTACAACAGCGCAGGCGCAGCGCTCGTCCGTCTCCGCACTACGAGATGGCGCTGTCTTAGAGACGGACCAAATTCTGCTTCCGACGATCCGTGTATTAATATGTAACGCAGCCAATGAGATTGCTGCTATCGTAGAACCTTTTCTCCTCGCGGATCACACTCGCGCAGTGATACCTGAAAGCGCGAGGTATTGTAACGAGTGTACAGACCTCCAATTAGTCAGTCTGCATTAGTCTGTAGTCACGTTTCAGTCTGCGCCTAATAAGATTATCATATTCCTGTACATAGCCATGAAGAGAAATGTGTAGACACTTGGTCAAGTATCAGAGATATGTGAGAATAAGATTAACGTACCAAGACCAAACGAAATTCAGATTCTCAATTGTAAATAGCATGCAGAATCAAGTTAAGTAATTTGTATGCTTTTTATTATTTTAATTTAATTTAATTTATTTAATGTTCGTCACCTTCAATCTGCTACTCTAAGCGTGCAAGTGGCATTTCTATCGTCTGACCTAACGGCACAAGATAAACACGCCACGATAAGACCACGAGACATTTTGCTGACACTCGCCTACTTCGCTAGAGTGACAAGTCAAATAATCTGATGGTGTGTGTACCGAAGGTCTTATAATACGCACACCACAATTTCATATGTTGTAGTTCAATGAGCCATCTCCCAGAGCAGTCAAAGAACACACAGTTATGGCCGAACTGTTGTAGTTTCGTCTGTTCACAACACACTTTGTGTTAACTTCCATGTAATTTGCAGTTTCCCGCACCAAATGTTTTTATTTGTCTGTGTTTATTTTTAGAAATTTACTTTGGTAGAAACTCATGTTTAAAAATCTTGTGGCTATATGTACGTTTCTTTTGTGGACGAACTAAGTTTAACGTAATCAAAGCCTCACATTAGTATTTCGGTCTCAGCCTCTGATAGTTTAGTGCATGTGTTTTTGCAGTCCTATACCAGTGTTGTGCGTTTGTTGCGAAGCTCATGTGGTGTTTTCATTCTGGTGAATTCGGTTTTTGACAGTTCTTATCGCTATGTTTACTTACGAGCTTTTTTGTAGTTAGTATATTTAATACTTTATGGCATTAACCAGAAAAGCATATAGAGCAATAAAATGATGAAATTTGTGCTTACAACATTAACTTCATGTAAGTTTGAGATGAATATAGCTCTATCCTTAACTAAGCGTGAAAAACGCATTTCAAATTCACCTATTTTGTTAGATTGGTGCATAAGTCCGTATCATTTCCCCATGAGTTTAATAAACACAACAGATACAGATAACAGAGACTTAGTCACCAATAATACATGCTCCTTCAATATCTACAACAGTTTGCCAACGCTGGCGTAACTTTTCGATTCTGTGACTGCAGGAATCACTTGGTTATGAGGCGAAGAACTCGTCGAGCCATGTTCGGAGCCATGTTGTCATCTGGAAAGGAAGTTCCTTAAAGGCTGTTCGATAGAGTGCGGAAAAGATGAAAATCTGAGGGCACAAGATCAGGTGAATAAGGCGGGTGCGGAATGACTTCCCAACCCGACTCCTGTATAATGGTTCTTGTCTCTCTAGCGGAATGCAGGCGAGAGTGATCGTGCAGTAGTATCACTTCACACATGCTTCCTGGTCGTTGTTATTGGATTGCGTAGGCAAGACGTCTCAGTGATTGACAATAAATGCCAGCAGTGATGGCTGAACTTCGGGGAAGCTATGCGTAGTGCACCACACCGTAGCTGTTTCACCAGATGCATAACACTATCTTCTGTGGATACGCGCAGATATTTATACGGGGACTTGGTGATTTATTTGGACTCAGCCATTCATGTTAGGATAAAGACACCATTGCTTGTCACCAGTAACGTCACAGGATAGGAATGGTCGGTATTGTTCACTAGCCAATTGATGTCGAGCAAGCAGGGATGCGCTTGTGGCCATATGCTGATTTTTGTGGTTTTGGCTTAGAGCATGCATGAAGCTTCCCCGTTTCGCCCAAATGTCGCACGATGGCGGAATGACCACGGTGCATCAGATTTGCCGTATCTCGAGTACACTGATGTGGATCATTGTGGATTAATGCGTTTAAATAATCTCCATCAAACGCCGAAGTTTTTCTTGGACGTGGAGAGTCACTAGTGTCAAAAAGATCTCCTTAAAAACTAGAAAAACATTTTCTTGCCTTTCTCTGTCCCATGGCATTATCCCATACACGGTGCAAATGTTTCTGGCTGCCACCACTGCTGTCACCCCTCTACTGAACTCAATCAGAAGAATGTGTGAAATGTTCCGATTTCTCCACTTGGCACTCCATTTTCTATCGTCCAAAGCTCCACTCAGTGTCTCCAAACGACGCAATGACAAAATGTAAACTCAGACAGTAACAGTGAACTATAAACAAAAAATGAGAATCTATAAATAAACCGACAGCAAGCGGAATACCAACAGGCAAAACAAAACGTTACGAATTTATGCACCATCCTAATACATACAACGCAAAAGAAACCGGTCTTCTTACGTAAAGCAGTCACTTTTTTGTAACAGCAACAATACATGTGCAGACTTCTTTTGTATTTTCTATGGATAGAGCAATATCTGCCAATCAATTTCATTTGTCCTGTACGTCCCGAGCTGGTACCTCACAAAGGCCAAATGAATTTCACGTTTGAAAAACAATGTTGAAGTAAAGTATAGTTATGTGTACTGATATAGCATTGTATGATAATGTCTTCACGCAGAATTTTGTTTTGTCACAGTTGGAAGAAAGCAAAGATAGTAACTTCCTGGCACATTAAAACTGTGTGCCGGACCCAGACTCGAATTCGGGACCTCTGCCTTTCGCGGGCAAGTACTCTACCAACTGAGCTACCCAAGCTTCACATGCTTAGGTGTGTATTTGCGAAATTAATTATGGCATAAAGTCGTACCTAATTTCATTCGAATAGTATGGTTATATCTCTTTTGCCTCTCTTTCTCCAATCAGTATCTGCAGCCTTTAGGAGCGATAAATTGTTTCTTTTCCCACCAGTTGTGTTATTCATCTTACGTTATGGTAGTTGACAAGACAGGACAGTGAATTAGCATCGTTGTCTAGCATGTTAATGATGTGGTGGTCAGTGGCAAATACTGGCACGTGAAGTACGCAAGGCTGGAGAAAATCGTCTTACAAAAGTAAGTTCCATAAAATTGGAAACTAGCCGTGTCGCACACTCCATCTCACTACACCAACTCAGCTACAGTGATACCTTCATAGTTCCCGCTGTGACACGTAACTTCCTTTAATACCGCTTCACCGTGGGAAATGACCGGCACCTCAGCTTGCGGCAATTTTCAACTGTCTCTTGTGTTGCTCTCAGATGTAATGCCGCACCAACAATTGGAAATTTGTGGTAAGGTCTTACGGGACCAAACTGCGGAGGTCATCGGTCCCTAGGCTTACATACTACTTTATCTAACTTAAAATAACTTACGCTAAGGACAACACACACACACACACACACACACACACACACACAAACACACACACACACACGCCCGAGGGAGGACTCGAACCTCTGACGGAGGCAACCGCGCGAACCGTGGCAAGGCGCCCCAGACCGCACGACTACCCCGCGCGGCTGCCGCACCAACAGGGGAAACGGTTCCGGGCTGGACATGTGTTATGCACACGGTCAGTTTCAACAGATATTTTTTCGTCATAGATACTAAAAAGAACTGCAGACTGCGGCTCGTTAAGAAAGTGAGGAAACCTTGGGATGTCTGCACCAATGGAAACTTATTCAATCTTCACATAAACTTAAGAACTTTTTTTTCTTTTAGATGATTAGTGAGAGATCTGTCTTCTATATCACTACGTAGTTTGTTAACGTGGGCGTCAGGAGAAATTTTTCCAACAGGGTATAAAGTTTAGATTTTGCCATTGTTATGTAACTGATCGGAGTGTTTCAAAACGTGCGTGCCCCGGAAACTAAACTTGACGAAAATTGGACGAAACTTATTCTATCTCAAGTGAAATAGTTATCCAGTTAGCATTTTAAGTAGATTCTTTTTGCATACAAACAGGAAGTGTATTCAATTTTATAAATAAGGTACATATTTTTGTCATTTCTTCGAATATGAACAGCACCTTTTTGATTCAAAGACATAAAATTTCATTTTCATGTGATTAAATCGGGTGTATCCAACAAGTTATTGAATAAAGTTAGAAAGTATTTACAAGAAACGTTTTTTATAGTCCTTTGATGTGGGAACCAATACAATATTAAAATATTGAATAGAAAATAGAACGTCTGAGAAAATCAAGTTGTGTACCAACAAAAATAACCACCACTGATACTCCTCGAAGCGAAGCAACAGGCAGTAAACGTTCTTAAAAGTATTATCAGACTTGATATCATCCACAACACTTTCTTTGTTTACAAAACATATACTATCACGTTAACAGATTTATCTTATGACTTTATGATTTCTATTTTTTGGTGCTGAGTGGCATAACTAAAATTAAACAAAGTGTTTTGAAAATTGCATTTCTTGGCTTGGGTACATAAAGAGTGACCTAGGGTCTGTAACCGACAAGATAAATGTGAGAAATCTTCCAAAACCGCCCTCAAACTGGCCGGTAAAAACGACAGTTAACAGTCTGTGACTGAACCAGGCCAGTCCTCGTCTCTCCAGTTAGTCACACTATAGTGCACTCATATCAACTCGACTGCAGAATTCCTAGCTCTGTCACTGCATGTGGCGCCGTATTGCACCGCACTGAGTTGAGAAAGTTCCGTTTCCTGAAGAGGACATCTTTTAGACCTTGAAATTTCATACACTATTTCGTCTCACCAAGGGCACAAATTGCAGTATTGTGTGTCGTCTGAAGCATTGGACTCACAGACTAAGTACAGACGGCTGTGTTCTTCATCTCCTACTGAAATACCTCCACTGCATAAAACTGTAATATGCTAGCCATCGAGGGTCTTTTTTGTCCACAGACAAACAAACGACAACGTACTATTGAGATACCTTGGTGCAGCAAATGTAAGTTGTGTTCTCGAGGACGTTGGGGACGGTTGATGGGCAAGTGTATGCTGCTGCCAAGTCAGTGTGCTGGACTGGTCATTCCTGCAGCTCGGAATGGCTGTACGAGGAAGCGACAGAGAAAACGTTTGATGACAGTGTTTCAGGAATGTTCTGTAAAGATTAGCACTCATCTTCACTGGAAATTAGATCGAAGCTGCCATCGCGCCAAGGAATCACCATAATTTCTCGTGAACGGCGTGAACAATATTTCCTGTCGTGCAGGACAACGTTAATCTGCAATTCAGTACCGTCGGAGACAATCATCGCTAGAAATTCGAGAGAATTCTGTAATGAACAAAAAGCCTATACCAAGATTCTAGGAAGGGCCAAGTGCCCTCTCTTGCCTACCTTACCACACCTTCCAACATACATGTGGACGCCAATGTTGTTAATGATACGTACTTGAACTGCACTGAAAGCTCTGCTAGATCAATATCAATTACTGTACAAAAAAATAATATGAAACTTCCTGGCAGATTAAAACTGTGTGCCGGACCGCAGCTCTAATTCCGCCAGAGCTGTGAGCACGGGTCGTGAGTCGTGCTTGGCTAGCTCAGATGCTAGAGCACTTGCCCGCGGAAGGCAAATGTCCCGTGTTCGAGTCTCGATCCGGCGCACAGTTTTAATCTGCCAGAAAGTTTCATATCAGCACACTCTCCTCTGCAGAGTGAAAATTTCATTGTGGAATGTAATATGAATCTCAAATGACAACAGTCAGCATCAATCGGCCGATTTCGATACTAAATGCTGCAGGCTCGTTTAGACATACGGTAATAGTATTATAAGACAGCAGAATATAAAATTGCCTGACATCAAAATGTGGCGGGACAATATTGCTATTTGAACAGCGAGAATCATTTTTCAGATTCTCTTTGGGTGTACGGTCGGTTATAATCTACCCAATCAGAGAAATGCGTCTCGTATGTAATATGTTACTACTAGGAGGGTACCCGTGCCAAACTTTCGCTTTTTTATAGTTTTAAATAATGACGATATTTGGAATAGGTTTGGATAAGGGTTGATGGGAGAATGAAGAGAAAAGATCTATAAAATGATCCGAATGATGTGAAATATTAATAAATTATAATATATTCTTGTATATACATTTCCGTGTCTCCAGAAATGTGTTTTGTATTCGGAATGTTTGTCCCGCCTTGTACCAACGGTAGAAATCAGGTCTCTCAGTTGGGCCACATAACTTATAACTGTAATTCGACATAGATTTTCAGTTACAGTAAGGCACGTTAGGTCGTAGTAGCAATAGGTGAATTACAATTCAAGGCGATAATGACAAATGTGTTTGTCGTTTTGATTGGTTGGTTGGTTGGTTTGGGGAAGGAGACCAGACAGCGAGATCATCGGTCTCATGGGACTAGGGAAGGACGGGGAAGGAAGTCGGCCGTGCCCTCTGAAAGGAACCATCCCGGCGTTTGCCTGGAGCGATTTAGGGAAATCACGGAAAACCTAAATCAGGATGGCCGGACGCGGGATTGAACCGTCGTCCTCCCGAATGCGAGTCCAGTGTGCTAACCACTGCGCCACCTCGCTCGGTTGTCGTTTTGGAAAGTGTATTCATTTACAAAAGGCAACTTGTACGACGGGCAGAGATAATAGACTACTGTAATGAACACGGCTATTATCCATGACTATGCTGTAAACAAATTATCCATTTAATAAGTAGTTTACAACAGATAAAATGGTATTTGTAATATCATAATATGGAAAGTGAGTCTTTTATTTGTAATTAATACATTAGCTTTGTAAAACATAGGTGTGCAGGTGAGCATCCATGACGCTTTTTTGCCTATGATATTTAAAACTCCCTTTATATTTTCTGCAAATAGTAAGTTTAACGCGAAATCTTCGTGCGATGTCAGAAACTGGTTAAAAAACCTTTCTAACTCATTCACCCTTGTGCGATTAATATGTTGTGAGAAAAATGGATGTTGACAAATAATACACTCCGGGAAATAGAAAAAAGAACACATTGACACCGGTGTGTCAGACCCACCATACTTGCTCCGGACACTGCGAGAGGGCAGTACAAGCAATGATCACACGCACGGCACAGCGGACACGCCAGGAACCGCGGTGTTGGCCGTCGAATGGCGCTAGCTGCGCAGCATTTGTGCACCGCCGCCGTCAGTGTCAGCCAGTTTGCCGTGGCATACGGAGCTCCATCGCAGTCTTTAACACTGGTAGCATGCCGCGACAGCGTGGACGTGAACCGTATGTGCAGTTGACGGACTTTGAGCGAGGGCGTATAGTGGGCATGCGGGAGGCCGGGTGGACGTACCGCCGAATTGCTCAACACGTGGGGCGTGAGGTCTCCACAGTACATCGATGTTGTCGCCAGTGGTCGGCGGAAGGTGCACGTGCCCATCGACCTGGGACCGGACCGCAGTGACGCACGGATGCACGCCAAGACCGTAGGATCCTACGCAGTGCCGTAGGGGACCGCACCGCCACTTCCCAACAAATTAGGGACACTGTTGCTCCTGGTGTATCGGCGAGGACCATTCGCAACCGTCTCCATGAAGCTGGGCTACGGTCCCGCACACCGTTAGGCCGTCTTCCGCTCACGCCCCAACATCGTGCAGCCCGCCTCCAGTGGTGTCGCGACAGGCGTGAATGGAGGGACGAATGGAGACGTGTCGTCTTCAGCGATGAGAGTCGCTTCTGCCTTGGTGCCAATGATGGTCGTATGCGTGTTTGGCGCCGTGCAGGTGAGCGCCACAATCAGGACTGCATACGACCGAGGCACACAGGGCCAACACCCGGCATCATGGTGTGGGGAGCGATCTCCTACACTGGCCGTACACCACTGGTGATCGTCGAGGGGACACTGAATAGTGCACGGTACATCCAAACCGTCATCGAACCCATCGTTCTACCATTCCTAGACCGGAAAGGGAACTTGCTGTTCCAACAGGACAATGCACGTCCGCATGTATCCCGTGCCACCCAACGTGCTCTAGAAGGTGTAAGTCAACTACCCTGGCCAGCAAGATCTCCGGATCTGTCCCCCATTGAGCATGTTTGGGACTGGATGAAGCGTCGTCTCACGCGGTCTGCACGTCCAGCACGAACGCTGGTCCAACTGAGGCGCCAGGTGGAAATGGCATGGCAAGCCGTTCCACAGGACTACATCCAGCATCTCTACGATCGTCTCCATGGGAGAATAGCAGCCTGCATTGCTGCGAAAGGTGGATATACACTGTACTAGTGCCGACATTGTGCATGCTCTGTTGCCTGTGTCTATGTGCCTGTGGTTCTGTCAGTGTGATCATGTGATGTATCCGACCCCAGGAATGTGTCAATAAAGTTTCCCCTTCCTGGGACAATGAATTCACGGTGTTCTTATTTCAATTTCCAGGAGTGTATATATGATCGCCACATACGCAGGCAAATGACAAAATCGAGCACAAAGATTTCGTCAGAGTTATTTGCAGCAATATTTCTGTGGTAAGCTGAACGGCATTCAAATGTATTGGTCCATGCACGACAGTGTACAGTGCCAATGTGTTCCTCAAAGCCGCACGCAAAATTGTGATTTTTTTCAGGGGGTCATATCTCGGGCTCTATTGATCGCAGAAATAATGGGTCAATTGTCTTGGATAGCCGTTAACCTAGCAATAATTTTTGTTGCTATCGGAAAAACGAGAATACTATAGCTGTCCTACAGTGTAGGGTCAAAATTACACTTCCTCTAGTCTAGACAAATTGAAGAAATCGGTTGGTCCTTTGCATTAGGTGTGGTCTAGAGTGTTAGACGGCTTATAAAATCACCATTTCTTCATCTGTGGTTTCTGATAAAACCCCGAAAAACCATGATTTTTGGGTACCAAAAGTACCAGTTGTGAGGATGACCACTTCATAATTTCTATTCATGCCAGAACATCGAAATTTTTACATGTTCTTAAGATAATGTTCTCGGGAAACTTCGAAACTTTTTAGATATCATGATCATTTACCGAGATCCAGAGGTTAAGAGGTACTGCACTTAAGCTGAAAACCGGAAAAACAGGTTTTTAACCGTTTTGCACTTTGGGCCCTAATTATCTAAATAGCTAACGACAGATAATACCTCAAATTTTAACTGTAAATTCTTTAGACATTCATCTAGAAACAATTTTTCCGTTTTTGAAAATCAAGATACATCAGAAAAACCATGATTTTTGAGTATTAAAATGCCAGTTGAGGGGATGACCACTTTTACGATTTCTATTCATAGCAAATCGTTGAAACTTTTACCGTATGTTCTGGAAATTATGTTCTCGGGGAACCTTGAAACTTTTTTCGATATCATTATCCATTATCGAGATCCAGAGGATCAAAGTTACCGTAGTTATGCACGTAAAAATGCGCATAATATCCGGTCTGTGGCTTATATGTAGTTTTAATGCACTTAGCGATCTCATGACAATGATTTTGGGGTCGATATAAAAGTTCAGAGATCACCAAACTATGTGTTAGGCAACATTATTTTTATCAATCAAACTTTATGACGCGCTGTCTCTGTTTAATGGCCACTTCGCGACTATAAGGGCTGTCTTGACCTGGGAATTCGATGGCGACACCTGGCGGTGTAAGAAGCTTCAAAAATTATTTTATCGTACGAAAGTCTTTGTACTTGCGAATCAAAAGCCGTGTGTTTTGGTATAGTGTATGTGTAGCCTAATAATGTTGCGCATTTTTTTTTAGTAACGAGGTGTAAAGTGAACTTGCACTGGATTGTAGACGATTTTCTTTTAACCTAGTATTATGCGTACTTATTTGATGTTTATAGGTGTCAAAGTATGTAAATGTGTCGAAGTACACAAATAAATTCAAACTTCTACTCATCTCCGGAATTTGTTTTACGTATGCAGCACACACTGCTGCAACAGGGAAAGGAAAGTGACCAGCTGAAAAATGCTCTAGTTAGATCACAAAAAAGGCGAATATTCTCCTCTTTAAAAGACTCTTAGAGAAAAGTAGGGAATCAACAGCCACAGTCCTCCTCCCGCCTTTCTCACAAAAAATTTTGTCATGTGAAGATAATCGCGCTTTTTGTGTTGAAAGAGAGGATCATAGAGACAGTGCCAGTGAGAGAAAAAGGAGACAGTGAGAGACACACATATACAGGCAGTGACAGTGAGAGGTAGATGCTGGGTATGACGCCTTCACTACAGAGAGAGACTGGTTAAAAGGGTTTAGCGTGTTCTGTGTTAAAGGAGTGCCAATGTGGTGGATTTCCAGTAAGTTCGAATTTTTGGTGAGGAAGGTGGAGTGAGATAACTGATCCTCCACTTTTCTGATTTCAAATTCAAATTTGTGTGAATTCCTAAGAGACCAGACTGCTGAGGTCATCGATCCCTAGATTTACGCAACTTAAACTAACTTATGAAAAGAACACACACACACACACACACACACACACACACACACACACACCCGTCCGAGAGAGGACTCGAATTTCCGGCGCGAGTGCCCACGCAATCCCTGACACGGCACATCTAACCACGCGGTCCCCTATTTTGTGCTCCGAGAGGTGAATTTTCAGCTAATTTGCTAATACTTAAGAGCATAGGTTAAAAATCACTATCAAAATTCCCGGTATTGCAAGCACTGATTTTTGTATTTTGTTCCTAAAGAAATCCATTGCAGATTGTCTATTCAAAGAATTTCTGTCTTACTTCATATTACTTAGAAGAATCTTAGATTGCGCGCTGGATGTATAAAATGTTAATTACTAAGCAAAAGCTCTGGTCTATTGACTCCGATACCTCACGAAGGGTAAGAAGTCATTAATATCGAAAATTTGCGTGGGACACGGAGAAAAGGGCAATTAGCAATTCGTCCGAAGCTGAAATTGCATGAAATTAATTACTTCGTAGTTTGATTAACCTCCTCAGCAAAATGTGCTGCAGAAAGAATCTGTAGACTTTTCTGGAGCGAGGACTGTCTAGAGGGATTCATTACAATTCACTGCTTATCCTACTTACCGCGGTTAAAGTACTGTTAAAGAAATGTAATATGCCAACGCACGTGTTGTCCTATTTTTCAACATTAAATGTGAAACACGATAACGGAGCCGACCAAGCATTTAGTGATGCCACTTCTACAGTACCAACGAGTGTAAGAGCCTTTTTAGGACTTAAGTGTAGATTTTACAATAGTTTTTCTGTTTATATTCGTGTTTCACTTCTATAGAGACTGCACCGGATTGTACAAAACCAGACGGAGTCAAAAAAATGCTGATAATTCAAACCGTTGTGGCGTATGTGAAAAAAATTTAACCAGAGAGTAGAACAAGTGGCAAAGCATAAATAAAACAGGAATATATGACATCAGCCGCTGCCCACAAGAAGCATAACTTTACAGGTATCCGTTGCCATTGCGCTATGCTTCAGGACGTAAATATCTGTGTGTTTAACGGTCCACAACACTACACTGAGGAACTGCCTCTTCCGAAGACATCCAGGCATCTCTTTCATGGACGTTTAATGGATGACAATGAATTCGGGATTCTCATTAAATCAAAACTCACTCCCTAAATAAAAAATAAATAAGTAATAAAAATAAACATCTATATTATCTATATTTTTGGCATCTGCCACAGACCCTAATGGCCTGTTTATGTACAATAAATGATGATGATAAGTATTCCGAATTATGTGCCCGACAAAAACTCTGATTTGTGCAAACAGCACTTTGTAAATAAATTCTCTGTGGACATAAAATCGAGCTTCGCCTTACATGAGCTGTTACTATGTCTCCCGCAGTTTAAACTAAAAAATTCGCTGTCAATGGAAAGTTTGCATGCTGAAATCAACAGTTAGTCTGTGAACGAGTCATATGTATACTAAACCCAGTTTCCTGTGACTGCTGTTGACACGTGATTGGAGATTGATTTAGGACTTCAGACCCTGTGGCCACTTCGTGATTGAGAAAGGTAATTTATTTCACCTGTCACTACTAATGGAAAAAGTAGAAAAATAAAATTTATCTTATTCATCACGATGTACTATTTAATTAAAAATTAAACCTACATTAAAACACAGCATGATAGATACAAAAAAAGCCCTTTGACGTACTAGAGCGACCAGCTCATTTTTCTCAGTTTGATGATCACGTACATAACGAGCAGACAGACTTCAGTACATAAATCTGCTTCAATAATTTATTCAAAATACTGATGCCAGGGACTCAAATAATTCTAGCTGTCTGTTCCTCGGCGGAAATATATCACTTCCACAATGTCGGTCCTGACTGTATATGATACTGTTTGTATATGCAGAAATTATTCTTTTTCTACACCTTCAAGTGCTGATCAGTTACTAGGAGTTTGTGGTTTACATCTACATCATACTCCGCAAGGCACTTAATTTTGTGTGGCGGAGTGTATTTACGGTACCACAAACTGATCCACCGTATCCTGTGCCATTGGCGAATGGCACGTGGGAAGAATGTCTGTCGCTAAACCTTTGTGCTGGCTCTAATTTCTCCAATTTTTTCGTCGTGGTGATTAAGCGAGATGTATGTGGGTGGAAATACACTCCTGGAAATGGAAAAAAGAACACATTGACACCGGTGTGTCAGACCCACCATACTTGCTCCGGACACTGCGAGAGGGCTGTACAAGCAATGATCACACGCACGGCACAGCGGACACACCAGGAACCGCGGTGTTGGCCGTCGAATGGCGCTAGCTGCGCAGCATTTGTGCACCGCCGCCGTCAGTGTCAGCCAGTTTGCCGTGGCATACGGAGCTCCATCGCAGTCTTTAACACTGGTAGCATGCCGCGACAGCGTGGACGTGAACCGTATGTGCAGTTGACGGACTTTGAGCGAGGGCGTATAGTGGGCATGCGGGAGGTCGGGTGGACGTACCGCCGAATTGCTCAACACGTGGGGCGTGAGGTCTCCACAGTACATCGATGTTGTCGCCAGTGGTCGGCGGAAGGTGCACGTGCCCGTCGACCTGGGACCGGACCGCAGCGACGCACGGATGCACGCCAAGACCGTAGGATCCTACACAGTGCCGTAGGGGATTGCACCGCCACTTCCCAGCAAATTAGGGACACTGTTGCTCCTGGGGTATCGGCGAGGACCATTCGCAACCGTCTCCATGAAGCTGGGCTACGGTCCCGCACACCGTTAGGCCGTCTTCCGCTCACGCCCCAACATCGTGCAGCCCGCCTCCAGTGGTGTCGCGACAGGCGTGAATGGAGGGACGAATGGAGACGTGTCGTCTTCAGCGATGAGAGTCGCTTCTGCCTTGGTGCCAATGATGGTCGTATGCGTGTTTGGCGCCGTGCAGGTGAGCGCCACAATCAGGACTGCATACGACCGAGGCACACAGGGCCAACACCCGGCATCATGGTGTGGGGAGCGATCTCCTACACTGGCCGTACACCACTGGTGATCGTCGAGGGGACACTGAATAGTGCACGGTACATCCAAACCGTCATCGAACCCATCGTTCTACCATTCCTTGACCGGCAAGGGAACGTGCTGTTCCAACAGGACAATGCACGTCCGCATGTATCCCGTGCCACCCAACGTGCTCTAGAAGGTGTAAGTCAACTACCCTGGCCAGCAAGATCTCCGGATCTGTCCCCCATTGAGCATGTTTGGGACTGGATGAAGCGTCGTCTCACGCGGTCTGCACGTCCAGCACGAACGCTGGTCCAACTGAGGCGCCAGGTGGAAATGGCATGGCAAACCGTTCCACAGGACTACATCCAGCATCTCTACGATCGTCTCCATGGGAGAATAGCAGCCTGCATTGCTGCGAAAGGTACTACACTGTACTAGTGCCGACATTGTGCGTGCTCTGTTGCCTGTGTCTATGTGCCTGTGGTTCTGTCAGTGTGATCATGTGATGTATCTGACCCCAGGAATGTGTCAATAAAGTTTCCCCTTCCTGGGACAATGAATTCACGGTGTTCTTATTTCAATTTCCAAGAGTGTATTATCAGTTCCCTATGAAGTACTGATTGACCAAAACTCGATGAAACTGCTTATTTTCTGGGTAGCTGCCCCCACTATGATTTTCCGACTGTGTCCAAGTATTTAGAGCAGAAAGTAGGTAAAATGGAAATACTGAAGAACGTTGGTTGAGTACGAAGAGAACTATTTATGAAAATGGAAATAGAGAGTGTAAATAGCTGAAACATACAGAACAAGGAATTGTCTCAAATATTTAGATAATCTTAAATCAGTGTTCTCGAACTGGAGGCAGCAGATTTCAAAAGCGCAGCAGCCTCCATTGCTCAAATCACTCCGCCACCAATAAGCGGAAGCATGATAATGGATTCGCCAGTTAATCGGGACGCGGAGTGCAGAGTGCTATCGCAGGGCCGGCCCTTTCCTTGCGCGAGAAATTGAAGAAAGTCCCTTCACTCAGCCACCAAGGAATTTTTTCAATCGATTGCCGATGAAAGCGCGTCACGGGGCACTCAAGATGGGGAGCTAGGAGAGTTACTTTATCTGGCAACTTTTTACTGCCTACAGTTTTGATGTATTTAGCGCCACTTTCCACTCTCTCTGTTACATGCTGATTTTTCATGTCTGCACACCTATTACACTTGACGCCCTCGGCTTTCATTTGCTGATGCTATTCTTTGTCTGTCCCTTCAATGCCTGTTCCCAGGAGTTAAGTAACGGCTGATGTCACAGCGTTGTACCGTCAACCTAATGCCCCTTACGTTTTGCCCTGGCCATTCAATTTCGATCTTTATTTGAGTACTTAATTTACTAACGCCCCCCTGTAATGGCACGTTCGACGTGGATGATGGAAAAGGGGGAATAGTGCATTAAACCTGTGAAACGAAGGTTTTGATGTTTGGTTGCTTTGTGTTGCTCCTACGACCTGTAGGTGAGCAACTATCGGATAGGGAGGTATGGAGAGAGTTGACAGAAATCCGCACTATGACTAATTAGTGGCTGTTACAAAGTTCGAGCACCGGAAACATTTGGCTGCATGAAAGCCAATATCGCTTTCATTTTGCTGATTACCCATTGTTTATCATTCGATGGCTAATCGCATAAATAGCTTACCTGATTAAATAATGCTACGTGCTGCAGAGAGATATTCTGATTAGCAGCTATCACAGACACCCAGCACGAAGAGTTCGCTGCTTATGTTGTAAATAGGAACATCTACACAATTGTGTTACGTTGTAACATAGAGAGAAACCTCTGCAACATAAATATATTCTTTCTATATTAATACCACAAATACATCGGAGTACTTCAGGTGTCTGTAAACCTCTATTTTCACTCAACGTCATGTCTGTCCTGACGGCCAGTCTCGCCGCTTCAGCCGTGCTGTGCGGACGTGTGCTCGATTTCGTGCGCCGCGGTCTGCTGTGCTTCGGCGTGGCGTGGTAAGTCTCAGTGCTTCTTGCAGCGTTGCAGAAATGTGATACCGTGATACCGTGATGGCCCACTTGAACAGATTCGATACTTTGAAATTATCGTTTGATCGTAATTACGCCCGACCCAAGGTACACGAAACCGAAGATTTGTTGGAATACGAAGTGAAGTTTGATTCAGAGGATTCATCGGAATGCTTCTTTCGATAGTGAGCAGCGCTGGTTTTGTCAAATTGAACAATGCTAATTTATGCGACAAAGTAGTTGAGTCGTGCGGAGGAACTATGGAGTTTAATCATTGTGACGGAAACGTAGAAGTCATCATAACACTTCTGCCCGCATCTCGTGGTCGTGCGGTAGCGTTCTCGCTTCCCACGCCCGGGTTCCCAGGTTCGATTCCCGGCGGGGTCAGGGATTTTCTCTGCCTCGTGATGGCTGGGTGTTGTGTGATGTCTTTAGGTTAGTTAGGTTTAAGTAGTTCTAAGTTCTAGGGGACTGATGACCATAGATGTTAAGTCCCATAGTGCTCAGAGCCATTTGAATCATTTTGAATCAACATAACACGTGCAGGATTGGGAATACGGACCATCAGGATATTAGAACTGCCATTCGAAGTACCAGCGGAACAGATACATGCAGTGATAGCGCCGTACGGGAAATTTCTCAGTAATGTTGCCGAACGGTGGCCGAATGCACGGAAATTCCAAATTCTCAACGAAGTGAGACAATTAAAGGTCGACTTGCACATGCATGTACTATCGTACATCAGCGTCTGTGGTAACCGAGGCAACTTTATATACGACGGCCAGCCGAGGACGTGCGCGGCGTGCAACTCTCCCGGCCACGTCCGCGTTCAGTGTTTACACCGGCGAGTTCAAAAAATGGTTCAAATGGCTCTGAGCACTATGGGACTTAACATCTATGGTCATCAGCCCCCTAGAACTTAGAACTACTTAAACCTAACTAACCTAAGGACATCACACACATCCATGCCCGAGGCAGGATTCGAACCTGCGACCGTAGCAGTCGCGCGGCTCCGGACTGAGCGCCTAGAACCGCTAGACCACCGCGGCCACACCGGCGAGTGTCGCAGCTGCCGGCTGGCGAGGCGTCGAGACCCCCAGCTATGACTTCGCTACCAACGACTTGCGCTACGGCTGCCCGCGTTGAAGTTCCGACCCAAAGCCCTAATGTGAACACGAAGAACCATCCAACCCGAGTACAAGCTCAGTGCCATCAGTGACAAAACAGAAGCGAGACCTCCCGAACGTAAGGAAATCGTGACAGCTGTGATGGTTTCAACACATCAGACCCCAAAGACATTGGGAACCCCCGCAAGTTCTCCGATTCCTCCGCTGTTGAGAATGATATTATGCAAGAACCAACCCTGCATGAGCAACCTCATAATAAACAGATTTTTCTACCGAAACCGTCATCCACAAAAAGCACGGGTGACAGTTTGGCTCGAAACACCACCCTCGCAGAAGATTTGAAGAATACTGAGAAACAAAATATCAGACAGCAGCCGGTTAAACCTAAACGGCAAACTCGTAATCAGAGCCCTGAAGAGATTCAAGAACTGGAGCAAAAACTCTCATGTACCAAGAAAATTATCAAAACAGATCGAAACGGAAAGCATGACGGGTTAGACGTCGGAAAAAACAGACATCCCAAACACGAATGAGGACGTACATATGAATCTGGCCCCTACAATTGAAGTACCAATGGAAACGGTTGACCACCGTGTTACTGATAAGGGGTCTGCGTTGTCTGATGACACTGAATGCGATTAGTAGTGCTATCGGATGACGCAGGCGTATAAAATTGCCACGCTCAATGTCAACAGAATAGTTTCTTAGGTAAAGTTACAGTCTGTGAAGGCCAACTTTGACAGAGGATGTTACAAGAGGTAGTTACGACGAAAGTAGTGGATGTGTACGGATATGAGTCGATCTTGAACGTAGGCAATGAATGCGGAACGGGAATATTGTTCAAACACGGCATACCACGTACAGCACAAGTTGTACTTGAATCTGGACGAGGCATAACTGCAAAAATATATGATCTATTTCTTATTAATATGTATGCTCCCTCCTGATCCAGCGGAAAACGGCCAAGGAGCAACCTGTACCGGGACGAAATTATCCATTAACAACGGATTCTCGACTGCCCATAATTTTGGGTAGCGATTTTAACTGAGTATTGCGTCCAGAAGATTAAGTCCCGAACTTCAACTTTTGCGAGGAGCTGTTGTTCTTAACTAACGGACTAGGTATGATAGATACTTGGTGCCATCTTCGTCCGCACACCCGAGGATACACATACGTATCCATTAATTCGGCAAGTAGACTAGACAGGCTGTATGCAACGAAAGGCTTCATCCATAATGTAGTTGACTGCGAAATTTGGCCCCTTAATGACTTCCATGGTACTAGAGGGAGCTGTAGAGGGCAAAAACTGTAGAGGAAGACAGAGATTGGAATACGTCAAGCAAATAATTGAGGACGTAGGTTGCAAGTGCTACACTGAGATGAAGAGGTTAACACAGGAAAGGAATTCGTGGCGGGCCGCATCAAACCAGTCAGTAGACTGATGACCAAAAAAAAAAAAAAACTTTTCGGATCACTACGAATTTTATATAACCGTTCAGCACACTAAACAAAAAACATTCCTGGTATGGGGCGTATGGAAGCTATACGTGTCACTTTTGGAGGACGCAGAACGCAAACACGAGATCCATGGTACATGGCAGCAATCCAGGTATTCAACACGCATCATGTGGTGGCCACAGTCTGCAAAACCGCAGATAAAAACATGCATCGCACAAGATGATCGCGTGAAAGCGTAATGGCGAAAACGCACCTTGGAGAATCACTTTCTATGCCTCCGCGAGCTATATGATTACCCCATGAGGCTGGCAGCAAACAGCTCTAGAATAAAGTAAGAATAACAGCTTTGGTACAACAATCTCTAGAGGGGAAAAAAGTTAGAACGCGTTCTCAGATTGAGCTGACGCAGGAGAATACGTCCGTATATCACAAGATCCGGGAAGCCAAGAGAGGTCAACAAAAGTTACTCCATACTCTCAATGAAGCACAGGGGAACGAATGCGATCAAGAAGTCTCAATAAAAAGCTACGTGGTGCAACACTATACAGATTTTTACGCTGAGTCGGCAACTGATTCGACGGAAAGTGAGCCGCTTTTATCCTACATTCAACCCCCGGTCAATCCGACTGACAACGCCGACCTTGTAGCCAACATAACCGATAAGAAGTATTTACCATAACCAAAGACTGGCCTACAAAGAAATCGGCTGTTTTAGATGGCCTACCCATAGAATTTTATGCTTCCTTTTGTAACGTCAGATCAGAGTTCACCAAAATATGCAATGAATTATTTGAAAACGTACAGATACCATCTCAGTTTACGGAAGGACTGATTGCCCTGATTCCCAAAAACACACGTAGCACTACGCTGAAGTATTTTCGACCACTAACTCTACTCAATGCCGGCTATAAAATCTTCACTCGACTCATAAATACTAGAATGAAGACGGTACTGCCGAAGGTACTTGGTCCTTATCAAATGAGTGCTGGCCCAGGGAGATCTATGTCAAATGCATTATGTAAATATAGGGATATCACAAATTTCTCTTAGTTATGTAAATGTAACGTTGGTGTCATGCTTATAGACTTTAAAAAGGCATTTGACCGCATCAACCACCACTTTCTAGTAACCGTAATGCAACAGATGGGGTTCAGTGCTCATTTTATTCACACCACACGCAAATGTATAGTCGGGACTTCCTCTCGAATCAAAATTAATGGCCAACTAAGTTCACCAGTCCCTATTAAGCAATCAGTGAAACAAGCCTGCCCCCTTACTATGGCACTGTACGCAACTGCCGTAGAACCGCTACTGTTAAACCTTCATCACAGGTTACAAGGTCTACAGGTGTTGGGAACGAAAGCCGTGTGTCATGCATATGCTGATGACACCACTGTAATACTTAACACGGAGTCAGAAATTGAAATACGTTACTGTTAAACCTGCATCACAGGTTACAAGTCTACAGGTGTTGGGAACGAAAGCCGTGTGTCATGCATATGCTGATGACATCAGTGTAATAGTTAATACGGAGTCAGAAATTGAAATCATTCAACAAGTAATCCATGCTTACGTCACTTCTTCTGGAGCCAAACTCAAGGAACACAAATCGATAATTTTACCTAGCGGACCCCATATGGAGAACATTCAAATAACATGGCTACAAAGGACAGAGAAGACGAACCACTTAGGTATGATTTTAATGTCCAATCCACGAGAGATGACAGTTGCCAAGTGGGACCATAAACTCAATATATTCGGGGCTACTCTCCGTGAACACAAAACTAGAACGCTCTATCTGATACAGAGAGCTCTATTGATTAACAACAGCTATGCCCTAAGCAAAATATATCACATCGCAGAAGTGTTACCAGTACCCAGGGATATAGTGCACAAGATTTTTAGCTGCAGCGTATTGGTTTACCTGGAGCGGAAATATCTTTAAAGTGACCATGCCAACTATAGTATTAACCCGCCCCGCTGTCGGTTTGGGCGTCAAAGACATTCAGAAACAATGCACTGCCATACATATGGACCGTTTCCGCAAAATACTGCAGACATCCCATCCGACAATTGCAAAAAGTTATTCAACAGGTTAGCCCCAACGAGCAAAAAGGCTCGAGTCGATGTTGGTCGCATCAGCGCTCAACTCGACTACGTCCGGACTTACTGCCTGGAAATGAGCTACATTCAAGATACTCCACAGCAGCTTAACACCAGATGGACCTATTACCACCTCACGAGACGTCATAGGCCAAACCCTGTGGGAGCGAAATATCCAGCGGTCAACTGGAGTAATGTCTGGAAAAAAATTAACAATCCCATCCTCCACTCCAAAACAGTGTCCACATGGTATGACATTGTAAACGAGAACGTCCCCACAGATAAAAAACTGCACAATATCAAATTGAAGCAGAGTTCATACTGCGATCATTGCCATACTGTAGATACCTTGGCACACATCCTAATCTGCCAATTCCACATATGGCACTGGACTAAGTAGAAAAAAAAAAAACTCGCAGCAATTACAAGGACTACAGAATCTGCTATAACACTTAAAGAGGTACTTCACTCAGACCGGTGTTTCTTTCCTGAAACAAAGAACAATAGCTGCACTTGAATTGTCGGCCAATTCGCACATTTTGCAATTGCGACTAAACATACGAGTGTAGACGAGTATACACAGTACATAATAGAAGAGCACCATAATCTTAAAAAGAACCTGAAATAAAAATTTTTGTTTCAAAATTTCTTACTTCACACTGCGATAATGAAGACGTAATTTTTGGTTGGCGCATAAAGCTAATGCGCATCATTTCAATTAAGTTGGTACAAAAATTTCTTTTTGTTAGTGAGCCAAGTCAAGGCACCGCAGGACAACTAATTATGGCAGAAGCCAAAACATGAAAAAATAGATAAATAAACATACATATAAAACTTAAAAAATAAAAAATAAATATTTTTTTTCAGAATTGTTTGATTTTCTTTTATTCTGTTTAACGGATATTGGACAGTTTGTTACGACAAGACGATTAATTTTGTTTCTGTTAAACAATGAAAACAATAAAAAAGATGGCATAGTGTTTACTACACCTGCCCGGTAAATAAGAGATCCCAGCTCGAATTAAAAAAATAAAAAATAAGAAAAAATAAATAATAAAGGTGGTATAGGATGAAAGTGGCGGTGGCACTGTGTTTGTTTTAGTTTTTAAGTTAGATATGTTTTGGGGGTAGTATGGGTGTAGGGGTCAACGCCTGAAGTGGAAGAGGTTTAAAAATCTAAAATAAAAAGTTGGTAGAACACCTGCTCGCGAAAGGAAAAAAAAGTGGTAAAGGGCATGTCTGGAAACCGAGAAGTCGATGGATCGAATTCCAGTCAGACCAGAGGAACTTTCACTCTGCTTTTAATCTAGCCATCAGGTGTCAACTGTGTAAAGAGTCGACACGAACGACATGTGTTTCAGACTTCACGTTAAACTGAGAGTCCCTTTCCCTCCTTAGATAATTCGCGTATATTAGGGACGCTCAGGTCTCTGAAGTCGAAAGAATTGCACCAGGTCCTTCAGCTGCACGAGATAATTACCGTTAGAGCCAACAATATTTTTTGCAATTGTATGACAAATTAAAATTTTGTGCTGGAGTGGGACGCGAACCGGGACCTTTGCCTTTCGCGGCGAAGTGCCCTATCAGTTTTTTTGTTGTTGTTGATCTTATTTTGTTCTATATTGTTCGTTGAATTTGTTCGTGGCGTAGGTCCGATGACACTCGTTCAGGTTGGTCATTGATCCGTTCACTCAGTTTTGTTATTAGAGAGGGTAGCTAAAGCCTCCAACCGAACACGCTGAGCTACCGTGCCGGCTCAGTTGAGCTACCCAATCACGACCCCACCTCACAGCTCTACTTCCGCCAGTAGCTCACTCCTACCTTACAAATGCCACAGGAGTTCCTCCTGCGGAATTTTCGGAACTAGCGGTCCTGGGAGTAAGTCCTGCAAGTTTGGCCAGAGAACTTATGTGTAGTTTGAAATGTAGGAAATGAGGTATCGGTGGAAGTAAAGCTGTGAGGAGGGTTTTTCAGTCGTGCTCGAGTAGCTCAGTCAGAGTCTGGTTTTAGCGGCCGCCCGGATTTTTTTTTTCCTTTTTTATTCCTGGCAGCAGCTTAGTACGCTGCTCTTCAGCCTACAGAATTTTTAAAACATAAGAAGATAATAAACAATAAAAGCAGGCGATAAAACGGTGCCTTAAATTGTAAAACGGCGGAAAATTGTGGAAAGTTAAAACATAAAACAAAGGGTGGGCGATGTTAATAAAATACACAGGAAACAGACAGGTAAAATAGTAGACAGACAATTAAAAAACACGGCGACAGTCTAGTTTCTGTTCGCAAGAGATATAAAAACACACACAGCGACAATATGATGTCCGTTCGCAACACTTAGGAAAAGACACACAACACTTAATGATCACTGGAAACACTGCACTAAAAAGTCGGCACGAAGATGACACACCACAGCCAAGGGCAGATTGGGGAGGGGGGTGGCCCTGGACAGATGAGGGGGAAAAAAGGGGGGAGGATAGGAAAAACGAAAGGGAGGGACTGACGGAGGGAGAGGACTCATAAGGGGGGGGGGGGGCAAGGTAGACGCGAGAGGGAATTGGGAAAGGCAGAGGAGGGAAATGCAAACTGACTCAGAGGAGACACCCGGAGTGGCCATGCTGAACTTACGCCTGCAAAGCATGTGAGCTCGTGTTTGTTTACACTGCGACTTAGCCTCATTGGCTTCGCGCACTGAGATCATGGCAGCTAAGTTCAGGAAATCGACAATACGTTTCAACTTTTGTCCCGAGCAGGCCCGACCGAAAGCCTTAGATGTGGAACGTTTCCTCCGTGAGAAGCCGAAGATCCCGCCATCGGAACTTCTGGTGTCCATCTCTCGATTCTCACAAGGGAAACTCCTCACCCCACCCCCTTCAGATTTAGTGGTAAGAGGACCCAGGGGGCAGCCTGTCAAAAACTGAACATAGATCAAGCATGAAAACAGGAAGAAGCTGTACTGGACTGCAAAAAAGAAAAAAAAGAAAAACGAAATAGAAACAGTGAACGGTTCAAGAACGAGAACTGCAATATGGAGCAAGCCTGCAGAGAAATGGTGTCGTGGTCAAGCGGTTACTGTTTTGGACTGCTAAGCGGGCGAGCCCTGTTTAAACCTCCCTCGTGCTATTTTTTTATTCTTCTCTCTTCGCTTTATTCAAGTTTGTGTCTGTGTCGTGGTGTAACGTCCATTTGCAACAGCGAGGTGTAAGGTAGGGATCTATGACGGTTGATTCTCCACTATTACCTTATTAGCAGCCGAAAGGAAGTGGCTTTCGGATGTGAACCTAAAAATTTTGATGACAAGGTGACAAGTCAGCCGAATTCCCCACGGACAAAATGTCAGGTGTGTCATACACGGCATTAGTGACAGCATGTGTGTCATATGATAGGAATCTCTTATCGACACACCTAATTTGCACTAGTGGTAAGTGACTGAGATATGCTTCTTTGCCCGATATAGATGTTCATATGATTGTGGATGCGGTTATTCCCAAGGAACGATGAAAACATAATACTTTGTCACATAAGCTGCAACAAATGAACGTAACGCATTCACAGTCACACAATTACTGCGTGCTCTGTCAAACTGTATGAGTTTAACGTTTTTGAAGTTGGATTCCATTATTTTGGAAGTCATGACTCCTGAATTGCTTTGTAGTAACATAGTTCACACCAGTTTATTTGTTGTTCTCATTACTGTGAGACGTCTATGTGATATCTCGTCTGCTCTTACTATTCATCACATTTACTTGTGACGGTAACGTATCCTTACCACATGACTTATACTCTATAACCAATGTATAGTACAACTACCAAGGCTACAGAAAGAGAACAAACATTTCGATGACCGAACTTGCGAAGGTAACGTATTCTTACCATATGACTCATATTCTATAACCATTGTACAGTATGACAACTGCCAAGGTTATAGAGAGAGAACAAATATTTCAGTGACCGGACGAACAGTTCGTAAGGTTGTGTAAAAACTATTTATGTGCATAAATGGTACGAGGAAGTTTGGATCACGGCTCGCCCGCTTGGCAGTCCGATACCATGACCACTTACCCACGACGCGGTTGCTATTTCAGGTTGCTCTCTATTGCACTTCTGGTTCTTGGACCGTTCATTGTTTCTATTTTGCTTTTTACTCCCAGTCCAGTACACTTTCTTCCTGTTTTCATGCTTGATCTATGTTCAGTTTTTGATGGGCTATCCACTGGTCCATCTTACCACTAAATCTGAGGAGGGGGGGGGGGGCAGGGGTGCGATGGGGAGTTTCCCTTATCAGTAACACAGCTTACTTTAAAATTATCAATGTTACTGGGTGCGAGGGCGATTTGAACGCGATCAAACAGGGACAAACAAACACACTGTTCCCGTCACGCTAACGGGTACTTCGGCATAGCCAAAGTCGAACATGCCGGATTAGGCGTTAGAACTATTCACCTGTTCGAACTGCCATTCGAGGCACCTGAAGAGGCTTTCCGGTCATAAGACTGTTCGTGACCATAAGCAGAACGCTGGGCCCACTTCCATACAAGCCTTGTTCTGAACGAGATGCGTCATAACATAATTGTTCTGCGCAGCCGTATCACGCCTTCTCTGACCATCGGTGGATGTCGGAATATACTCATGTATGTGCAATGGACAACTGCGTACTTGTTCTGGGTGTGGATAAGAGGGCCACATCAGATCTGACTGTCTGCAGCGACGGATAACGCAGCTGCCAATTGGAGGAGTGGTCTTCCCTCATCGTCTAAGGTACTTCCAGTCACATATGCGATGGCCCTTAAGTCGCCGCAGGATTCCTGGCAGCTCTCGGAATCACTTGAACAGCTGATAGCTGATGAATAGTGTTGGTGCTTCTCCCTGAACCGATTGTGGACCAGGTGACTGACGCTGTAGGTTCAGCCATGTTCTCAGTTTCGGTGATTCCTTCGGCTGCGCCCGTGGCCGACGTTGATCTCGAACGTGACTCCTTGGTCGACTCTCTGGTTTTCCCGACGGCGGCCTTTCTGCCTGACCGGCGCGACTCCCTCCCGTCTTCGAATACGGAAGGTCGATTGTGTAAACAACACAAGGAGGCGCCGGACGAGGTCGGAATGGTACTCTTCTCTCTGGCCAGACGATACACTACCTGCTGAGCAAATCGACGTTTCAGTGTCTGAGACCGTGGACGACGGCGTCGTCAGTGCATCTGTGGAACGGTGGCTCTCGCATCGACAGAACAGAATGTTTGCTGCCTCTGAAGGTCTACCGAAGAAGGAACGATACCAGCCGATCTGGGTGTGTCGGCAGGCGCTGATACATGGATAAAGGACAATGGAGTCATCGCTGGCGTGGAGCGAGGACTATGAAGAAACAGCAGATCCCGTACAGGGGTCTTCACCGTTAGGGGAGGTGACCTGATGGTATCAACTTCTGCTGGTGCCCCCGTATCATAGTAGCAACCTGTAGTACCCCACCCCAATAGGGCACGGCTCCACGCATACCGTATCGCGGCACGGAATGTCGATGGGGTACGTGCGTTCGTCAGGACCGATCTTCTGAAAGAAATGATATGGGCTTCGGAACTAGACAGTGCACTGTTATAGGAGGTGCATTTAGCAGCGTTACCACTGACAGCAGGATATGACCTCTATGTGTCTCAAGGCGATCAATCCGCTGCTCTTGGTCTCGCGGTCGATTTCTCACTTCCCGAGCGCGGGGTCCCGGGTTCGATTCCTAGCTGGGTCAGGGTTTCCCACCTGCCTCGAGGTGACTGGATGTTTCTGTTGTCCACGTCGTTCATGAAAGTGGTGAGATTGGACTTAGCAAAGGTTGGGAATTTGTCTGGCGCTCATAACCGCGCAGTTGAGCGCCTCACAAACCAATCATCATCATCATCATCATCATCATCATGGCGATCACCTTGGCCATGGAGTGGCGGTGTGTGTACACGAAGGCGCACTGATTGACGACTTCATGTATCTCCCGTCTATCAGAGGTATGGCATTTACCAATCACTCTATGCGTGTTATTAATGTCTATGCGCCTTCTGGTACCGGGCGTCGGTGTGAAAGGGCACGATTTTATGCGGAGATTTCTCCTCTATTCTTAGGTCAACATGAACACCTTGTGTTTGAAGCGGACTTTAAATGCGTCCTCGGCCGGAATGATTAATACCAGAATTTTACAAAGTGCCAGGAGCTTGGTCTCATTGTTCACGATCTAGCTTATGGGATTCCTGAGAGGTACAGCGTGCAGACGACCCAGAATTCACGTTTCACACGAGCCATTCGGCAAGTCGGTTGGACAGAATTTTTTTTCCCGTGGGTTTGTTGACAAGGTGCTTGATGTAGAGCGCTGGTCTTTGGTGCTCTCTGATCACTGTGATTACATGTTTACACTCCTCCTTCCCCACCAGGAGGTTTGGAGGAGTCGGGCACCATGGAAACTCAACAATCAGCATCTTCAGTAACCTGGTAGTCGCCAACGTACCATTGAGATATGCACATGGTGCGAACGACGTCTCTGATCCTCCGCATGAGTGGTGGACTGGTGGCTGGAATGTGCCAAACCGATGTTTTCACTGCAGAGCTGATAGCCATATCTCGTGCTCTTCAGCATGTCCGATCGTACTCTGGCTAGTCATTTCTTCTCTGTAGTGACTTCTCGAGCAGCTTACAAGCTTTTGACCAGTGCTACCCTTGCCATCCTTTGGCAGCAACCATCCAGGAGTGCGTCTATGCCCTGGAACTGTCGAATCGTACAGCGGTGTTTGTCTGGACCCCAAGACACGTTGGAATCCCAGGCAATGAAATTGCTGACAGGCGGGCCAAACAGGCTACTGGGAAACAGCTTCTGGAGATCGGCATCTCTGAAACTGACCTGCGTTCGGTATTACGCCACAAAGGAGACTACGAATGTGTGGAAGGCCTCCATGTGGGCTGCACGCAGGGACTCTGTGGTTCTCTGCCGGCTCCTCATCGGCCACGCTTGGGTGACCCGTGGCTACCTCCTGCGCCCTGAAGACCTATCTCAGTGTCGGTGCGGCGGCAAGTTGACGATGGCCCACATTCTGTTGCACTGCCCTACTTTGGCTGCCCTGCTACGTAATCTTCAGTTACTGGATTCGTTACTGTTACTTTAAGCTGGCAACACCACATCGGCTGATTTAGTTTTACGTGTCATAAGTGAGCGGGGGTGGGGGGGGGGGTTGATGGGGTGGTGCTGGGGAGGTTATCGTCCTATCTAATTTTTGGCGCATGTCCTTTGTCACTCTGTGTTCTCTACCCTAGTGCTTTTAGGATGGAGGTTTTTTATTCTCGTGATCAGCCAGCCACGGTCATCTGCCCTTTTTTCTTGTTTCTCTCTGTGATTTTATTGCCATATTTTGTCCATTGTAGTGTTCGTTCAGTTTTGTACAGTAAGTCTCGTTTGTTTTATTCTTTCCCTCGCGAACTTGTTTTATAGGGACACGGGACCGATGACTAAGCAGTTTGGTCCCTTCCTCCATACTCCCTCCTTTAAACCAACCAACCGATGCTCCGTCGCACATTCATCATTTACGACAGGCAGGTCGCCGCTTGTCACAGACACACTACAGACATTTGAGCACCCTCCGCGACCTTGATGACTAGCCACCTTCCCCAGAAGTGCAAACTGAACGCAGTACGTTTAAGGATTGAATAGAAGGGAGAACCGATAGAGGTACTCTAAGTACCTTCCGCCACACACCGTCAGGTGGCTTGCGGAGTATGGATGTAGATGTAGATGTAGAAGGAGAAACTATCAGCAAATACTCGTCGGAAATTACATGTGGCTGTTCTGCGTGCCCGCAGACCTGAATCGTGTGGCGGGAGAATCCCACTATGCATCATATTGTTTACGATCGCAGAAACAGCTGACAGAACTTAGTCACCGAACTCGTAGATCACGGTGTGCAGGGGGTCACCTGCCAAGCGGACATAGTCGATATCTTTCTCGAAAATTATCACCGAGTCTACCGTGGACGATTCCACGCGCTCTCATTCTCGAGGAGGAAGCTGCGTTAATGGAACCTTTCGTCTCCGAGGAGGTGAAAGGTGGCTACACTGAGCCACAGCGCCAGAGATTGCGCCAAAGAGTATTATTCAGCCGCCTCCACTGGCAGTTCTTATCGAGATGTGGTAGTGGAGAGTGCTTATTGAGATGTGGTAGTGGAGAGTCTTGTTGAGATGTAGTGGTGAGTCGTTGTTGAGAAGTTCCCATGGAGAGTGCTTGTTCAGATGTTGTCATATTGTTTTGATGGGCTAGACACCAGATATTGTTGGATTGGGGATGCTGTAATGATCAGAGTGTGCTTTTCGTCAATATATATGAAGGGAAAAATGCCTTTTTTTATTATTTCAATGTCTTAAACAATAATGCCTCTTGGTCACAGGTTCAGTCAACAAAGCATCTGGCTCGTGTTCTTGTATTAGACTGTATTTCTGGTTTCTATGTGCAATTACAGTATTTCTGGTTTTTTTATTACTTCAGTATAAATGGTGTTTAAAATATCTGGTCTTATTGAGGAAGAACCGTGCCAGATGTGTACGTTGAATCACACTTCCACACACATAACAGTTACATTTGTGCTTTGTTGTTTCATAGGTTTATAGTTGCTGGGGACTTAATTAATTAATTGTGTTAACGGAAGTTTTCTTTCATTCTTTGTTGTTATTCTTTGCAGTCAGATTGCGTACTAATACCAGTTAGGGCCAACCGGTTACGAGACTTCGTAATCGGACATACAGCTACTAAAATTAAAATTATTTGCATTCTATTAAATTAACCCCCCATGCACGTGGCGACCGCTGCTTCGGATCGTCCCTTGGAATTCTTCTGACTGTAAAAATAGCAGGCAGTAGTATTGTTGTAGTAATTTGTAGGTTAGTAATGGTAGTCTATATTGCATGTGTAGATTTGGTAATGAATATTTGTAGTTGTCTTGTCTTTCTTTTAATGGTATATTGGCAGAATTTAATTTTTGATGTCTTGTATACAGGTCTGACAATTTTGTGCAATTGTGAAGGTTCTAATTGTTCGTTAGGCGTGTTTGTCGGGAAACATTTCGTGTGAATGGTATTGTTGGAGATAAAGTCTCATTGTGTGTAATTTTCGTATAGTGACGAGTTTTGTATGTTTTGTAAATGATTACGCGATCGATGAAAAAGGCAAAAATGATCGGTAGTGAGAATGACGAAATTGTTAACATGGCGAACTCGCCAACACAGGAGAACAGTATGATGAATAATGAAGTAGAAAACAATTTAATAAGTCGGGAAAATAGTCCGGAACCAATTCAAAATTTTTCACAATCAAAAAATTTTCAGAATACGAGATTAACGACAGAAGACTCTGGAATAGTATAGAACACAGATAGCTTTATGGCTATACGGAAGGAAGTTAGTTTTACGGGAAATGTTAGGAGCGAAAAGAATTTTGAACCAGTTAATATGGAGCAGTTGATGAGTGCAATATTAAATTTGGCATCACAAATAGGAACAATTAAATCCAAGATGGAAGCAATGGCAACACGGTTAGGCTCACGGATAGGAACAATTAAAACCAAGATGGAATCAATGGAAACACAGTTAGGCTCACGAATAGGGACATGTTTCAAAGACATGAAAGATGAATCAAAGAAAGAAATTAGAGAAGAAGTACAACCGATTTTGAATGCTCACAATAATAGTTTAATTTCAATAGAAATTAGACAAGAGGAAGAGGACAGAGAACAGGAAGAAAGAGATCGCGTGATAGTACAGAAATTTTCAGAGTTAAATTTACAACGTGCACACGATAAGGAAGAAATATTTGAAAGAATCGAGGAATCCGTACCAAATGACAGGATAAATAACCTAACACAACAATATGAACAGTTAACTACTAAATGTGTCAATACTGAAATCCGAGTCGCGACACTTACGAAAGACGTAAATAAACAGAAAGAAAAAATAGGTGACTTATCGGAAAGACTTGAGGAGATTGCAGATAGATTGACAAGTCTTAGTTTAAATGGGGACAGAGTCAGATGATACAGCTCCATTGCCATTTGCAGAAACCGAAGAGTACCAGAACATAAATAAGCATGTTGAAAATCAGGGAAAATTTAATGAACGCGTTAAAAAGGAATTTGAGGCATTACGAAAGCAAGTCAAACAAATTGAAAGCGAAATCGTAGGAAAAGACAGCAGAAGAAATTTAGAATCACAGATAGCAGCTGGTTTTGAAGAAAATAATTTGTTTCATTTACGAGATGCAACAAGAGAGCGCCAGGCGCGCGAGCTTGACAATAATCGACATTCGGACTGGGACAGACGCGGTAGGTCTTTGTCGCCACGAGGCGAAAACTTTGACTATAAACACTTCTTAACTGTTCGGAAATTTAAGATCTTTCGCAATTCTAAGAATGACATACATCCATGTTCATGGTTAGATCAATTTATGTACGCACTTCCACCAAATTGGCCACTAAGTCACAAACTGGAATTTATGTGTGGCTACTTAAGTCCTCAGGGGATTCACTACACTAAGTGAATATGTGCCGTAGCGTGCACAGGGCCCCGAGCTGTAGTAGTGCTATTTCCCTTTTAGTTTTCTGCACTGCTGCCTACTCTTTTACTATTCTTTGTATCTATAAAAACAACTCTTCAACTATCAATCTATCTAGAGAGTCGTTAAAGAATAACCGGATATGACTATTTTACCCAAAAGAGATTTCGGAAATTACCGTTTGAACTTACTGTACCTTCAGCAGCATTCATTCGTAGTTTAAAAGAAATTTTACCTGTTTATCTTCGTGACAATATTACTTCATATGTTGACGATATTCGTATTGCTAAACGTTCTTGGAGTGAGCATAAAAAAATTTTGGATTCATTATTATGTATTTTTGCAAGAGTTGGCATTACTGTGAACTTGAAAAAATCTGAATTTGGTCGTTCTCAGGTGAAATTCCTTGGTCATATTATTTCTACAGAAGGTATTCTTCCTGATCCAGAGAAACTATACGCTATTCGTAATTATGCTGTTCCTACTACAAAACGTGATGTTCGTAGTTTCCTTGGTGTCTCTAATTTTCTTAAACGCTTTGTTAGATTGGACAATTTGGCCACACCTCGTTTTTGCGAACTATCTGGAAAGTTCTTTTTACACGAAAATCGGTTGACAACTCTTTTTGGTTAGTTTGTATTCCTGATGAGTGGGTTAATAAATTGATTTGGTACACACATTTCAGTTATGCACACTTTGGTCCCAGAAAATGCTTTCATAAATTACGAGAAAATTGCTACTTCAGTAATATGGAAAAACGTATTCGATCTGTTCTTGCCAAATGCAGATTATGTCAAAAGGCTAAGCCGCCAACTATTTCTCACAGAGCACCGTTGTTTCCTATCATTCCAGCGAAATTAAAGGACATGGCTGCAGTCGATTTGTTCGGTCCAGTGGTTCGTTCTACTAATGGTTATGCATACATTTTGGTAGCAGTGGAATTGACATAAAAATATGTGTGTTTTACACCTTTACGCAAAGCAACAGCTCGTTCAGTATCTAATGCTTTCATCAATCATTTTCTTAAAGAAGTGGGTCATGTTGATTAGGTTATATCAGATAATGGATCACAGTTTCGTTCTAAAATTTGGCTTCGTACTCTACGGCGTCGTAAAATTAAACCAATTTTCATTTCACTTTTTCACCCTCAATCTAATGCTTCAGAGAGATGGATGAAGGAAATCAATAAATTGTGTCGACTTTATTGTCATCAGAACCACAGAAGTTGGGATCAGTATCTTCATATTTTTCAAAACATTCTGAATGAACTCCCTAATGATTCAAATTCTTTCCTGCCTATATTGATATTAAAAAATAAAGCACCGACAAATCGCATTTCTGAAATCGTTCCTTTTCCGCCTACACGGAAACTGCGGCATTCTGAAGTTGTCAACCTGGCTCTACAAAACATTGCAGCTGCGGCTGCTAGAAGAGAGAAATCAGCTAAACGTCCTGGTCGTTTAAAAATCTTGTCAGTTGGTCAAAAGGTGTTAATTAAGTCTCACCGTTTGTCTCACAAAGAAAAAGGCTTGTGTCGCAAATTTTTTCTGCTTTATAACGGTCCATATAGGGTTCGCAAAATTATCCATGATAACACTGTCGAAGTAGAAACTCTTAAATCTCTACGCTCTAAGGGAATACATCATATATCCAACGTTAAAATTTTTGTGAAATGACATACTTTTGAGAAACTAACAGTTATACATAAACACACGGAGAATGCAAAGATACCGCGCCGTGTTCCGGCGGCGGCACGTACTCAAAGCAACAGTCAAGTCTGCGCGCCTCACAAGGCAGTCGTTGACCGCAAACAATTACTTCCTACGTCACGCGTACCTACAGCTGATCGAGCGCTCAGTGCGAATGCACTGACAGCCGTAAACAAATACACAGTCTAATTTCTCCGAATAAATTCAGTATAAAGCTATAATGACTTGATAAATTATGTTATTAACGTTCAGTATTTTTCAGGATACGGTTGTATAAAATATTTAAGACCTTCAGGTAAATTCTGTGTGTCTCCGACGTTAAGAGGACTTGCTATGGAGAAAATTTCAGGAAGAATGTAATTTCGAAAAAAAAGTAATAAGCCAAAAAGGTAACTATTAATTGAGTTTATTTTTCAGGTAACATATTTCTACTTGGGTACGTACTTTAGACGTAATTTGCTGCTCGCGATTACGTGATTCATACTTTGTACTAAATTTCATGTTCTATGAATTTACTTGTGAAGCGACGTGCTTGCGTACATTAACTGATTTTGACAATGATTGATTAATGAACAGGGTTGTTACTTGTGTATATTATACATCGCTTGGTTGCAATGCTTTTTCACTGATGTCACATTTTTTTTATTATGTGCCTGCTGTGCTTATATATTTAAATTATAATTGTCACCTGATTAATTGTGCTGATGTGGTTATGTATGTAAGTTATACTTTGTGATTTATCTGCTTGCGCCTTCGTGTTTACTTATTAAGATTACATATGAACATTTATTTGCTTATGCTGATATGATGCTAATGACCTGTTTATTATGTAAGATACGTATTTGCTGTTATCTGTATGGATTGCATATTTATACATTTCTGTTTTGTTGTCGTAACTACTCTTTAATTTGGTATATAGAAATGCTGATATGCGGTGTACGAACATGGAGTTTAGGTTACATTATGGTATTAATTATAGATTGTTCGTTAGGCAGAGCCTCGTTGTAGGAATTGTGCTGCATCCACTTGTTGACATTCTGTTCTCTACTGGTATATTTACTCGCTGTTGCATGTTTTGCTTACGCTCAGTGCTTTATATTTTTAAGATAAGAAA
This sequence comes from Schistocerca piceifrons, assembly GCF_021461385.2. Taxonomy (NCBI): domain Eukaryota; kingdom Metazoa; phylum Arthropoda; class Insecta; order Orthoptera; family Acrididae; genus Schistocerca; species Schistocerca piceifrons. The sequence continues at coordinate 789,385,511 of NC_060138.1, forward strand.
ATGAACTGCTATAATTCTACGAACGACATTGGTACAAGAAACTTCATTGAAGTCACATGAGCTGGAGGTTTTATGGAAGCTGTATAAATTTATGCTAATAGGAAGGAAGCTAACGACATGACATACCAACACTAGGCTTAGACCATTACAGTGCATTCTTCGTGAGCAATGAAAATAGCAAGTGACACTTGACACAAGAAATACTCAACATGTTTGCTTCTGTTTTGCCATGATTCTTGAAGTGGTGTACACACTGTGAAATATTATAATCATTCACACTCCGTACTCGTACTTACTTACTGAAAGTTATTCAAACTAAAGGCTGTTAGAGGTCATGTATGCATTTCTTTTATTTAATGATTGACAAAATAACCAAAATGTATTTTATGATTCATAATGAGTAGAAGATTTGGATCAGATGGATTACACAGAGGTTGTGTGTGGACATTGTGTCTTCGGATTGTATGGGATGATGAATTGAAGTTTGCACTAGGATTTTATCTGTACTTGTTCGAGGAGACTGACTAGAGGAAAGAGTTGTTATGGAAGTGAAATGATATTGGTGATAAGGTTTATATGTATCGACGTAAGAGGTATTATTGAAGTATTAAGATTATGTGATGATGATGATTATTGGAGTTTTGGTGGATAAGAGGTAAAGTAAGTGGGGAGCATATTTTTTTTGTTGGTTTTTATGGAACAAGGAGGATGAAGATGGCAGACTAGAACACTCAAATGGAAGGAAGATTGTCTACACACACACTTTGTTAAATCAATAAGCAGTATATACTTTATTTTGGAGAGAGGAAGTATTTGCATATCTTGGCACACTGACAGTTGTTCAGAAACCGTACAATTTGATTTGGTTTGGCAAGCATTGGTCTTGACATGATGACTACGACGTTGACTAACTATTATTGACTGTTATACATTGCTGCCACTACTACTTGATACACCAGTTGAACATAAAATTTTGGACAGAATTGCATTTACACAGTTAACACTATTCGATTACACAGTAGTACTTAATGTTGATGACAGATGAGTGAGTGTGTTTTGTGTGTTTTCCTTTCCTAATCCCAAATAATTGGTACCGACCTATCTCCTAAATATTATTTTGCTTGTTTGTTGTGGCTTGCACTGACACCCATAAATATTATAGGTTTACTGATATTTGTGTATTTGTAATATTTAATATGACAATTATCTGATATCATTTGTGTGTTTATTATAATTTGTATGTTTAGTGTAAGAGCATTGATAATAATTTTGTAAAAGCAATTGTGTGTGCCTTCAAACTGTTGTTCGTGCTTGCACCTGTTCAACATTGCTGGGTGCCACTGATGGAACTGCTTCTACTGAAATGTCACTTGTTGGTCTCTGCACCTGTTCAACGTTGCTGGGTGCCACTGATGGACTACTTCTACTGAAATGATGTCACTTGTTGGTGTCTGCACCTGTTCAATATTATTGGGTGCCACTGATGGACTGCTTCTACTGAAATAATGTGACTTGTTGCTGTGTGTACCTGTTCAACATTGCTGGGTGCCACTGATGGAACTGCTTCTACTGAAATGTCACTTGTTGGTGTCTGCACCTGTTCAACATTACTGGGTGCCACTGATGGAACTGCTTCTACTGAAATAATGTCACTTGTTGCTGTCTGCACCTGCTCAACATTACTGGGTGCCACTGATGGACTGCTTCTACTAAGAAATGATGTCACTTGGTGGTATCTGCACCTGCTCAACATTACTGGGTGCCACTGATGGACTGCTTCTACTGAAATGATGTCACTTGTAGGTGTCTGCACCTGTTCAACATTGCTAGGTGTCACTGATGGACTGCTTCTGCTGAAATGATGTCACTTGTTGGTGTCTGCACCTGTTCAACATTACTGGGTGCCACTGTTGAAACTGTTTAAATACTGCTGATGAAATGTTATGAGACTGCTATTTGCACCTGTTGATTATTGCTAGGTGCTACTGCTGGAACTGTCAACTACTTGTTTATTGATATATTGACAAGATTTTATGTGAATATTTGTATAAACTGATTTTTTTGTGTATTTACTGTTTATGAGATGTTATGAGACTCTTACCTATACCTATTCGTCATTGCTGGTGCCATTGATTGAATGATACTTGTGTAAACCATTATGTAAAATCACATGTATGCAAGCATTTGTATTCCTTACTGTATTTTATATATTAGGTTATTGAAGGGTCAGTGCAAAGCCAAAATTTATTTAGTTATGTGATATTTACTTATTGATATTACTTTTTTATTTTTGTCTGTATTTTTTGGACGAATTTGGTGGTATTTTCACCACCAATGCTGTCAAAAATACCATCAAAGTCTGGCCCGTGGAGGAGGGGCATATGAAAGGTGGCTACACTGAGCCACAGCGGCAGAGATTGCGCCAAAGAGTATTATTCAGCCGCCTCCACTGGCAGTTCTTATCGAGATGTGGTAGTGGAGAGTGCTTATTGAGATGTGGTAGTGGAGAGTGCTTGTTGAGATGTGGTAGTGGTGAGTCGTTGTTGAGAAGTTCCCATGGAGAGTGCTTGTTCAGATGTTGTCATATTGTTTTGATGGGTTAGACACCAGATATTGTTGGATTAGGGATGCTGTAATGATCAGAGTGTGCTTTTCGTCAATATATATGAAGGGAAAAAACGCCTTTTTTTATTATTTCAATGTCTTAAACAATAATGCCTCTTGGTCACAGGTTCAGTCAACAAAGCATCTGGCTCGTGTTCTTGTATTAGACAGTATTTCTGGTTTCTATGTGCAATTATAGTATTTCTGGTGTTTTTTATTACTTCAGTATAAATGGTGTTTAAAATATCTGGTCTTAATGAGGAAGAACCGTGCCAGATGTGTACGTTGAATCACACTTCCACACACAGAACAGTTACATTTGTGCTTTGTTGTTTCGTAGGTTTTATAGTTGCTGGGGACTTAATTAATTAATTGTGTTAACGGAAGTTTTCTTTCATTCTTTGTTGTTATTCTTTGCAGTCAGATTGCGTACTAATACCAGTCAGGGCCAACCGGTTACGAGACTTCGTAATCGGACATACAGCTACTAAAATTAAAATTATTTGCATTATAATTAATTAAGCCCCCATGCAGAGGTCACTACCGCTATATTCAGGGGTACAAAGTGTAAGTCGCAAGGCATCGGCGAACTCCCTACTGAATTGCATAGAACGTTTGTGGTCTGATATCTATACGATAGACGGAGATGTATTATGATCACGTCTGCAGTTGCGATTCCACAAGCTTTTGTCGAGACCATTATTGTCCCTGTCATAAACCGATGCCTGGGATTACTACGACCCAGTACCACCCTACCAGATTTTTGCGCGGTTATTGGCGGCGGGCTGCAGACCGCTCCTACCAAGTGTCCTCTCCATCGAGAAAACTACGCCAGTTGGCACAGTTAACGTTCAGACATCTACTGGAGACGTGAAGCGATTTCGCTGGCAGAGGCATTTTGACTTCGAATGGCAGTCTTAGCCGTGGAATTTGACAGTGCTTTTGACGGGGCGCGCCATGTATTTCTATATTCTGTCTTGGAACGGATGAGCTTCTCTGCCCGGTTCATGTGCGTCCTTCGGCGGCTCTTCAGCAGTGCGCGTTCGTAAGTTGACGTTAGTGGGCGTGTGACGGGTCAGATACTGGTTCAACGGTCGGTCCTCCAAGGCTGCCCCTATCCGTGTACCTTTCTGCGGTGGCGTGGAGCCGCTCATAGACCTGCTGACGACCCAGTTATCTGGACTCTCGTTATGCAGTTACACCTCCCAACGTCCTGCTTAAGCAGATGACCTCCTGCTGCTGGTTAGTTCTCGGGAGGAGGTCGCATAGGTCCTCGGCACCACTATGCCTTGTGGGTGGGCGGCGTGAAGTGTAATGAATGTGAGCAAATCCACTGCGCCCCTGTCCTGTGTCCAACATCTCTATCTTGGGGTCACCTTTACGTCATCAACACGCCGTGCGGCTGCGGTCGACTTCCGTCAAGTTCTGAGGACTACCCATATGATGATCAGCCGCAACTTCCTACGCCACCTCGGTGTTTTCAGCTTGTTGCCTACCTGAGTGCCAATGTGGCATCCAGAATAGTCCATATTGCGCACGTTTTATCCATGTTGTTTATGAAGAACGTAATGTTCAAGAGGCATTCGGATATTTTATAACGACTGGGCGCATCTTCAAAGTCCACTGCGACACACTTACTCGCCCCTCACCCCCGCGTTCAGGAAGGTGAGGCCTTACGAATGTATGCTATATGTTCGGCACTTTACGTGGCCACGATACAGTATAAACAATGGCGCAATGTCGAGGCCTCCATTACGTACTATTTACTTGCCGTCCTTGTTCCAGTGTCCCCCTCTCCGCCGGTCCCGGTCCGTAACATTATGCTTACCAAATGTACCATATCAGGATGTATGAAAAGCCTCTAGTGGTTAAGCTTTTACGATCGTTGCACACCTACGTAACCTTTTGGCGGCCGAGGCAACAGAGGGCGCTGATCATTGATCTCTCTTTTCTGCAGTTATTTTGTCATATAGACATTTTATCTTTCATATGTAATTTATAGGTTGCTATACCCAGTGTATTATGTATATTTTATTTTTGACCGTAAATTCACCATAAAAGTGTCAGAACAGGTACGCTTTACCTAATTTATCTGTACAATTCCCAATTTGTATGAGAGCATATCGTGATATGGAATGCTGTATTGTTTTGAAAGATAAACTGCCCACTAGGAGTATACATTATTTTTCGTATTGTAGATCTGAAGATGATCATTACCGACTGAAACCGGTCATCGTCGAAGGAATTTATATTGTGATCAAAGACTGAAATAACAGAACATTTTACAGTACATGGATCACTGTTTATATTCGCGACTATGTCGCAGCTGGTGACATTTTGCTTGCGTTTGCACACCTTGCGGCGTTCATTGTGGAGCTCAGTTATGCTCACCCCGAACTGCCATGAACGCATCGGCCGCGGGAAAAGAATTTCTACATCCTTTCCCTGCGTATTGTCACCTGTAACGTCGTAGAACGTAAGTTCCCATTGTTACTGTGGTCTGTCATTTGGCGGCACATTCATCAGTTTGTTTTCAACGCATTTCAGATCGACATTATATGATGCGGCCTATGTGAAGTACCCAAATAATCAGCGGTCCCATGCCATAAGACTGGAGGACTTTACCCTCTGCGCCGTCCGTCGTAGTGTCGACGATGATCATCTGTTCGAATGTGTAGCCATTGTGGATATCTGGTTGTTAGGGCGACAGATGGTCACGTGTTTTCTACGAGTGACGCTTCATGTTATTGATTCAGTCCTTTATTTACCCATCGGTGGAATATTTTCAAGCAACAATGCCTCTGGAGGTTCTCTGGGTCAAGTGCATATCTAATGAAGACGCTCATGACTCGTGCCTTGATTTTTGGCAGTACTTGCAGACTGTAAATGCGGAGGTTACGCTGTTCCCGTTACCTCGCGTACTTTGCCAATTATCTTCACAGTGTTTTTGCCGCGCCCCCACTAAGTTGGCGTGGCAAGTGCCCGCCCGATTCGGAACGAAACATGACGCGTCTGCACCTCGGACTCGGCTCACCTGCCATTCTTTATCACCTTGCGGGGTTTCCGGGGTTTCGGATGGATGAATAATTTTTTCTTCTGTATGTAAGTGCAGAAAAATAAATCAATAAACAAATGTCAGTAGAGCGCTTGCTCGCGAGATGTAAAGGTCACAGGTTTGAATTCCGGTCTTGAACGCGGTTCTGTCAGCAAGTTTCAAATCAGCTTATACTACGCTACACAGTGAAAATTCATTCTGGCATATTTTTTGTCTGAGACTATCGCTTCCTTACTTACAGGTAGTAACACTAATAGTTTGCGCACTGCGACAGTCGTTCGTTATTTTAATAAAGGAACTTTCTCCACATTACGCTAGGTGGTGTATTTTGGTGTTTTACGCGATATTCTACGATTGGGGGAAATGGAAATTAAAAGCCGATTAACTTCAAATGACAGCTCAATGTTGGACCTATGAGGAAATGTCACGAGGGATTCCAGTGTGTCAGCTGCTTCGACGGGAGCAACGTCCTGGTGATGAGGCATACAGTGCCCAAGAAAGTCCTCGTCAAGGGAACAAAGATGTCCTCCTCTTTTTCGGTCTCCAAACTTTGAAGAGAACTTCTCAAAATAACGAAAGAAAACTGTATACATAATTAGGATATGAGCTCCGTTCCCCGGTTCTGCACTAGCTTTCTAAATCCCGCGCATACTTTTGTCATGTATCCAGTCTTCTACATTTATTTCGAATAGCGAAAAATCAGTGATAGCACGCGGTGAAATACCTCACACGCAAACTATCTCAAACACACGGAGTACTCATGTAACTTTCGATTTTTATTGAATGTTTTAAGATTCCGCTAACATACGTCAAGCTACCTTGTGTTTCTTTTTATTTTTTTGTGAAATTTATTCCATTAAGATGTATAATTATGTTTTTAAAATGCGTTTTAATAAGCTCTGCAGAGAAAAATATGCATCAAAGTTGTAAAATAGTAAGGTAAATACACATATTTACGTGAATTTGGATGACAATGGATTTTACACTATGCGTGGTAATGAGCTGAAAAAAAGACACATGACGTGTTTCCGTCAGATGTAGATGCCTTTTTACATTTCTTATAAATCTGTTGCAATGACCCATCTGAAGGCGCAAAAGAAAATGTAACTTGTTACTGAGGTATGTATCTCTTATTTTCACCTCACCTCCCTTATGCTGTTGTTAATTTTTTTAGTTTCACGTATATTTTTGTGGGCCTAGAATTATTAGTCACATCAATTAATTGCGAAAGTAAATGTGTTCACTTAAAATTACTTCGAAGATCGAAACTTTTCTTTCGAGAGGTCTATAGAATCGTTAATACTTGGAAATGGATGTGAAACTCAGATAATACATTTGTGTTAAACATTTTTTTAATTATCTGTTTTAAGGTATGTTGGAGATTTGAAATTGAGAATATTTTTAATTGCATCAGCGACATCTTTTCAAGTTTCATCTGTCACTTTCCAGATTTGCAAAGATATTAGTTTGGGTACATATTAAATCGTATATTTAATTGTGCTTTTCAAGTATCCTGAATCCATCTCTTCTAAATTATCTTTCCATAAACAATCAGTAGCAAAGTAAAACATGAAAACGTGTTGTAAAGTCCTTCTCAAGTAGTTAAATAATTCGTTTATAATTTATTCTCGAACATTTCCTTCATTAATGATGTTGGGAACTTACTATTCTTGGTACATATGTCACATAATTCTTCAGTTCTCTCTCCTCTATTCTGAAATGTGGCTACTTGCGGACGGTGAGTTTCCATTACTTCTACCGCTTTGAGAACAAGGCACATTTCTATATTTATTATGAAAAATTAGGGGTTCGATTAACGTTACTTATTATATCAACGAGCATTGTTTTAAGTGAGGTTGTGACTTGTACTCGTACAATGAGAAAAATGAAATTTGTGACTGACATTTCTTGATTTTTGAATCTACTGTAAGATACCAAGAGTGTTTTTATTTATGTCGAAGGAAGACGAAAGTAATGAGAAGTAGAAGAAATAAGAATAGCGAGAAACTTAACATCGAGATTGATGGTCACGAAGTAGATCAATTTAAGGAAGTCTGCTACTCAGACAGAAAAATAGCCCGTGACGAACGGAGCAAGGAGGGCATAAAAAGCAGATTAGCACTGGCAAAAAGAGCATTCCTGGCCAAGAGAAGTCTACTAACATCAAACATAGGCCATAATTTCAGGAAGCAATTTCTGAGCATTTATATTTGGAGCACAACTTTGTATGGTAATGAAACATGGACTGTGAAAAAACCGAAACAGAAGACAATCGAAGCATTTGAGATGTGGTGCTCTAGAGGAATGTTTAAAATTAAGTGGACATAATAAGGAATGGGAGGTTCTGCGCAGAATCAGAGAGGAAAGGGATGTATGGGAAACACTGAGGAAAAGAAAGGACATTATGATAGGACATCTGTTAAGACACCAGCGACTATCTTCCATGGGGCTGTGGAGGGTAAATACTGTACAGGAATACGTCCAGAAAATAACTGAAGACGTAGGTTGCAAGTGCTACTGTGAGATGAAGAGGTTAGGACAGGAGAGGAATTTCGTGGATGGCCTCATGAAATCAATCAGAAGACTGAAGGCTCAATATGTTTCATGTAATGGACTGATTTATTTGGTTCAGTGAGCTAATCTTTATCTAAACTCGTGCCACGACCACACTGACTATATCCAAGAATGTGTAATTTCATGAAGTTTTTGTTTTTCGTCATATGAGCTACTCGTTTATGATTTCCCTGAATATATACTTTTCCAGATGTTGAATACCTTTCAGCAGTGTCTTTGTGATTCCTACGTCTCTACATGTATTTGGTTATTACGTTTGTTGATGTACTGCCCCTTATACTCTGCGTAGCAATCAAGTGTCCTTCCAGTTCTAGTCTTTCGCACATTACCTGAGTTGTAATTCCTGTTTGACACCGTTTTTCAGCACACATTTGTGCGCAGAAATTAACACTCGTTCTGAATTCTCAGTAGAGATATGGAATATCTGACTTGTAAGAACTCGCATATAGTTTTTAGTTATCCATCATTTTTCAGATACATGTGTCACTTTGTCAATTTTTTCCCTCACCTAGTTTTTCAGAGCTTATAAAATTTAATTATGTTCTGTATCTGATTAATTCGTTTCATTAATGTATCATATTTCTCATTTTTATTACATTTTTAGTTTTTTTGTACTTGAGCAACTGTTTCTATAAATTGCAAGTGATGACATTTCTTCAGATGCACTTCCTCATCTACGGTATTATTTGTCAATAACTTCATTAACACATCAAGAGTTTTCAGTTTTTCATCTTTAATTTCAATCTTATTATCGCACTGAATTCAGATTCACTAACAATATTTTACGTCTTTGAAGGACATTCTAAGAAATTTATTTCTCAGTGTATTAGGATACCTGAGTGTAGTGCGGTCTGTCCACGAGTAGATAGTCGCCGGTAAAACCTACTTCTCAGTCAAGATTTTCATTCGCTACGTTTCCACTGTTTTCAGAATTCCTTCAAGCTGTTACTATTTCTTTGAATTGGTGTCATCAATATAAAATAAATTACTTTCAAACGATGTTCCTATAGGTGTTGAAGGAATTGAAGGCATATCTCCAAGATAGTTCGCACGATGACATAGACCTCTTGATTCTAATCAATAGTCTTCAACACGTTGTCACCTAAAACCTCAGTTCCTCAACAGCTTTACTAGCTGGATGATCTTCTTCATACTTTGCACACTCTATCGTAGCTAGTTTCTTCTACGTATGAAAAACTGGAACGCAACTATCATACAGAATAATAAGAAAATAATACTCAGAAACAGAAATCCTCCTTGGAATTTATTGAATGTGGTGCAGGACTGCGAACAATCGATTCTATAATCCATTAATTATAATTTTAAGTTGCCTGGTGTCAAATTTATAAAATAACGGTGATCCCTTATATACAGAGACCGTTATAGTAGCCATTAAATCAAAAGCGGAATTTAGAGGTTCCGTCTTATATGAGCTACTATATTCTAAGTTGTTCCAGTTCATCACAAAGTACAGGTTATTATACTAAGCATTGTAGATGAAATAACGAACCTCATTCATTTAAAATAAACCAGTAATGACTAGAGCCTTCGCCCTCTAAAAAAACAGAATGATCTCAGCGTACATAATAAGCTTGCAGAGAGTTATATAAACTGTAAATTGTAATTGTAAATTGTTTTTTATATTCTGCTCATGCCCAGTTGTACGAGTATATGAATCCGTACGAAAAATATAATACAGAGGCAAATCTAATGCGAAGTTTACATAAGATTTTCCACCAATTCAAGGTGAACTGCAGAAATGAAACATGGACGTAATTGTTGTTGTTGTTGTCGTTGTTGTTGCTGTGGTCTTCAGTCCTGAGACTGGTTTGATACAGCTCTCCATGCTACTCTATCCTGGGCAAGCTTCTTCACCTCCCAGTACCTACTGCAGCCTACATCCTTCTGAATCTGCTTAGTGTATTCATCTCTTGGTCTCCCTCTGCGATTTTTACCCTCCGCGCTGCCCTCCAGTGCTAAATTTGTGATCCCTTGATGCCTCAGAACATGTCCTACCAACCGGTCCCTTCTTCTACATCTACATCTACATCTACATTGATACTCCGCAAGCCACCCAACGGTATGTGGCGGAGGGCACTTTACGTGCCACTGTCATTACCTCCCTTTCCTGTTCCAGTCACGTATGGTTCGCGGGAAGAACGACTGTCTGAAAGCCTCCGTGCGCGCTCTAATCTCTCTAATTTTACATTCGTGATCTCCTCGGGAGGTATAAGTAGGGGGAAGCAATATATTCGATACCTCATCCAGAAACGTACCCTCTCGGAATCTGGCGAGCAAGCTACACCGCGATGCAGAGCGCCTCTCTTGCAGAGTCTGCCACTTGAGTTTATTAAACATCTCCGTAACGCTATCACGGTTACCAAATAACCCTGTGACGAAACGCGCCGCTCTTCTTTGGATCTTCTCTATCTCCTCCGTCAAACCGATCTGGTACGGATCCCACACTGATGAGCAATACTCGAGTATAGGTCGAACGAGTGTTTTGTAAGCCACCTCCTTTGTTGATGGACTACATTTTCTAAGCACTCTCCCAATGAATCTCAACCTGGTACCCGCCTTACCAACAATTAATTTTATATGATCATTCCACTTCAAATAGTTCCGCACGCATACTCCCAGATATTTTACAGAAGTATCTGCTACCAGTGTTTGTTTCGCTATCATATAATCATACAATAAAGGATCCTTCTTTCTATGTATTCGCAATACATTACATTTGTCTATGTTAAGGGTCAGTTGCCACTCCCTGCACCAAGTGCCTATCCGCTGCAGATCTTCCTGCATTTCGCTACAATTTTCTAATGCTGCAACTTCTCTGTATACTACAGCATCATCCGCGAAAAGCCGCATGGAACTTCCGACACTATCTACTAAGTCATTTATATATATTGTGAAAAGCAATGGTCCCATAACACTCCCCTGTGGCACGCCAGAGGTTACTTTAACGTCTGTAGACGTCTCTCCATTGATAACAACATGCTGTGTTCTGTTTGCTAAAAACTCTTCAATCCAGCCACACAGCTGGTCTGATATTCCGTAGGCTCTTACTTTGTTTATCAGGCGACAGTGCGGAACTGTATCGAACGCCTTCCGGAAGTCAAGAAAAATAGCATCTACCTGGGAGCCTGTATCTAATATTTTCTGGGTCTCATGAACAAATAAGGCGAGTTGGGTCTCACACGATCGCTGTTTCCGGAATCCATGTTGATTCCTACATAGTAGATTCTGGGTTTCCAGAAATGACATGATACGCGAGAAAAAAACATGTTCTAAAATTCTACAAGAGATCGACGTAAGAGATATAGGTCTATAGTTTTGCGCATCTGCTCGACGACCCTTCTTGAAGACTGGGACTATCTGTGCTCTTTTCCAATCATTTGGAACCCTCCGTTCCTCTAGAGACTTGCGGTACACGGCTGTTAGAAGGGGGGCAAGTTCTTTCGCGTACTCTGTGTAGAATCGAATTGGTATCGCGTCAGGTCCAGAGGACTTTCCTCTATTGAGTGATTCCAGTTGCTTTTCTATTCCTTGGACACTTATTTCGATGTCAGCCATTTTTTCGTTTGTGCGAGGATTTAGAGAAGGAACTGCAGTGCGGTCTTCCTCTGTGAAACAGCTTTGGAAAAAGGTGTTTAGTATTTCAGCTTTACGCGTGTCATCCTCTGTTTCAATGCCATCATCATCCCGTAGTGTCTGGATATGCTGTTTCGAGCCACTTACTGATTTAACGTAAGACCAGAACTTCCTAGGATTTTCTGTCAAGTCGGTACATAGAATTTTACTTTCGAATTCAATGAACGCTTCACGCATAGCCCTCCTTACGCTAGCTTTGACATCGTTTAGCTTCTGTTTGTCTGAGAGGTTTTGGCTGCGTTTAAACTTGGAGTGGAGCTCTCTTTGCTTTCGCAGTAGTTTCCTAACTTTGTTGTTGTACCACGGTGGGTTTTTCCCGTCCCTCACAGTTTTACTCGGCACGTACCTGTCTAAAACGCATTTTATGATTGCCTTGAACTTTTTCCATAAACACTCAACATTGTCAGTGTCGGAACAGAAATTTTCGTTTTGATCTGTTAGGTAGTCTGAAATTGCCTTCTATTACTCTTGCTAAACAGATAAACCTTCCTCCCTTTTTTTTATATTCCTATTAACTTCCATATTCAGGGATGCTGCAACGGCCTTATGATCACTGATTCCCTGTTCTGTACATACGGAGTCGAAAAGATCGGGTCTGTTTGTTATCAGTAGGTCCAAGATGTTATCTCCACGAGTCGGTTCTCTGTTTAATTGCTCGAGGTAATTTTCGGATAGTGCACTCAGTATAATGTCACTCGATGCTCTGTCCCTACCACCCGTCCTAAACATCTGAGTGTCCCAGTCTATATCTGGTAAATTGAAATCTCCACCTAAGACTATAACATGCTGAGAAAATTTATGTGAAATGTATTCCAAATTTTCTCTCAGTTGTTCTGCCACTAATGCTGCTGAGTCGGGAGGTCGGTAAAAGGAGCCAATTATTAACCTAGTTCGGTTGTTTAGTGTAACCTCCACCCATAATAATTCACAGGAACTATCCACTTCTACTTCACTACAGGATAAACTACTACTAACAGCGACGAACACTCCACCACCGGTTGCATGCAATCTATCCTTTCTAAACACCGTCTGTACCTTTGTAAAAATTTCGGCAGAATTTATCTCTGGCTTAAGCCAGCTTTCTGTACCTATAACGATTTCAGCTTCGGTGCTTTCTATCAGTGCTTGAAGTTCCGGTACTTTACCAACGCAGCTTCGACAGTTGACAATTACAATACCGATTGCTGCTTGGTCCCCGCATGTCCTGACTTTTCCCCGCACCCGTTGAGGCTGTTGCCCTTTCTGTACTTGCCCAAGGCCATCTAACCTAAAAAACCGCCCAGCCCACGCCACACAACCCCTGCTACCCGTGTAGCCGCTTGTTGCGTGTAGTGGACTCCTGATCTATCCAGCGGAACCCGAAACCCCACCACCCTATGGCGCAAGTCGAGGAATCTGCAGCCCACACGGTCGCAGAACCGTCTCAGCCTCTGATTCAGACCCTCAACTCGGCTCTGTACCAAAGGTCCGCAGTCAGTCCTGTCGACGATGCTGCAGATGGTGAGCTCTGCTTTCATCCCGCTAGCGAGACTGGCAGTCTTCACCAAATCAGATAGCCGCCGGAAGCCAGAGAGGATTTCCTCCGATCCATAGCGACACACATCATTGGTGTCGACATGAGTGACCACCTGCAGATGGGTGCACCCTGTATCCTTCATGGCATCCGGAAGGACCCTTTCCACATCTGGAATGACTCCCCCGGGTATGCACACGGAGTGCACATTGGTTTTCTTCCCCTCTCTTGCTGCCATTTCCCTAAGGGGCCCCATTACGCGCCTGACGTTGGAGCTCCCAACTACCAGTAAGCCCACCCTCTGCAACTGCCCGGATCTTGCAGACTGAGGGGCAACCTCTCGTCAAGTTGTGCCACAAACTCCTCTTCTCGCCAATTCTATTCAATACCTCCTCATTAGTTATGTGATCTACCCATCTAATCTTATCTAATCTTCAGCATTCCTCTGTAGCACCACAATTTAACCATATTTGACCTATATTTCTCAATTTTACTGCTATCAATGTATGGTAGCAAATACAAAGTATGCGTGTAGTGGTTAGACTTCGTAAAGATGTTGTTCATACATTCGTTTCACAAGCTGTAACTTCCATCACACTGCGTCACGAGTTAATGCTACAATTAAGAAGAAAATATTTGCAACTTATGTATTACGCATTAGTCTAATAAAATAGTGATAACATTAACGATATTTTTAAAATAATTTATTTTCGTGACCAAAATGAAATCGAACCTTTTTGATGTATCCTCCATAAAATTTTATTTTACCCCTCCAGGGCTTAATCACCCCAAGATTGCGGACCACTGACATACAGGAAGAAAAGTAAAGGATTCACGACCGAACCACAAAGACGACCTATTACTGTCACATTCACGCATTTATGTAATTATTATAAACTATGCTAAAAACAGTTACTTGCATACACTGCCAATTTAATTACAGTTTGCTTGACAGCTGACACATCTACATCTGGTATTGAATATGGAGCGAGATGGTGCAATGGTAACACATTCGGAAGGTCGACAGTTCGACTCCCATTCCTATCATCCAGATTTAAATTTTTCATATTTCCCCCAAACTGCTTAAAGTAAGTGCCAGAATTGTTTCACTGAAAATGACACATTTTCTAGCCCCATCCTTCCCAAACCCGAGCTTCTCTAATGATACTGTCGTCGACGGGACTTTAAAAACCCATTGAATCCTTCTAATTCTTATAACGGTATCTACTATTTCTGACTTAATATGTGATCACATGATTATTTCACTTCGTGAATATCGATAATAACAGACTTCCTCAAGTATCTCACGCAACTAAATTACTGCCCCTGAATACTGTTTTAAATACGCTCCATTCGTAAACGCAACAAACAGACATCATAATGTAAGCTGCAATCTAAAGTATCTCAGCCATTAACCTTACAGTGGTTTCTGAAATCTAACTAAGCCTATCAGTCTGTTGTGGATACAAAATTACTACTAAGAATGGGTGGATTACAGGTGCGAAACACGTCAGTCAGTACGGCACCCTCCATTACGAAAATATTGTGCGAATTCTACGTCTGAATGGAAGGTCAGTTTTCTATGTGGCCTGTGACACTGATTCGAATCCATAGGCCAGAAAATCAGTTTAGATGTATGAAAACTACCTCGTGTACTTCAGTATTTACAGTTCACTTTTCTGTCTCTTTTCTTGACAAGACGTTAGTAATATCGAAGGGTCTACTGCAACTACCAATTCGTTCTCAGAGGTCTCCGCAGTACGACGGAGATCTTCCTACTGCTCTGCTGGTTGTTTTTTTGTGTGCGCAGCCCAGGCATAAGAGACAGAAACACCGAGAGGGAAAATATTTGTGAGTATACATCTCCAGGAAACATGAAATTACAGAGGCGATGAAACGTTTTCATTTTAATTAAGCAAGGGTACCTTGTACCTCTGTGCTTACTATTGTTCGACAGAATAACGTGCTTAAACCTTTCATTTTATGTATGGTTAAAAAGACATAAGTTGTACTTTTAATCTGTCGTCATGATTTTTATATACGTGTCCTGTCTAGTTCTCAACTTCTCTATTAAAATTCGTATGGTCTGTGGACCCCGACACAAAACGATTGATTCTACAGCAAACGCGTGACTTTGTTGTGTTTCTCAATGCCTTATTTTTTCCGCAAATACGCTTCACAAATTATGAGCAACTGCCTTGGTGAAGTATTCCACATCATTTGGTTGCAGCACTTCTGCAATTTCGTGATGTCACACATAACACAGGCGGCATTCTAAAATACATCCGTCACTCCTACAACGTTGAAATAGAAAACCCAAGCAACGATGGTGGGGCAATATCTGGTTTTCAGAGCTGAGCATCCTTTATAACGGCGCTCCAGTGCATCTGAACCTCAGTCACTGAGGTTAGACCCCTGGCAGAGGAAACTTCTCAGGGATTGCTATGATTACTGCTTCACTAGTAAACCCTTTCTCCACAATTTTTCCACCAAATGCTCATATGAGAAAAGTCGGTAAAGCACTGAGTTAGTGCTAGACTACAAATAAAAATGTCTGGGGACCGATCCCCAGTCAGTCCAAGATCTTTTTTTTGGTCAGTTATTCACTTCTGCTTATGACTTTTTAGTGGGAGAAATGACACGTTACACATGGTTCGGAGCCGTCGTTCATCTATCACTTCTTCTAGAGGCCATTGGGCAAGGAAGTAGATCTACAATGGTCACTGAAAGGAGGTACAATACCTCCCACAATGGAGCTATATCGAGTGTAGCATTGTGGTGTTCAAATCAGTATCGTAGTTGAGAATTTCACTTTGACGTTTATAGGACTAGCAGCACGAAGGAATGTATATGCGATGCGAATGAGTGGTTTTTGGTAGCTTAGATACGTTGCATACAGGGATGTCCAAACCCCGGTCTGCGGGCCGCTCCCTGTCCGAAGCAAGTTATCAGTGCGGCCCAAGAGGTGAGCATCTATCACAGAATTGGTAAAAGGGAAAAAAATTCAAATTCCATTTATGCGAAGTACGATAAAGTAAATAATTTCAATCCAGCCACACGATACCTTTCTTTCATTGTTCCACGTCAGTATTACGTGCAGTCCAAAATACTCGTCTTCTTCCACTGCGGCCCAGGTAAGCTGAAAGGTTGAAACCCCTGATCGAAAGCATTAAGACGGCAGAACTATACTTTTTCTCAGAGCTAGAAAATGCAGTATGCTCTCTGTGAAGCTGCAGTGTGACAAAATTGTCGAACTTTAGCACTGAAATACTTCCCGCCTAAGCGACTGTGATTTACGTCACATGTGATTTCCGTGTGAGAGGCTTGGCGATCCGAAAACTAATTTGTGCAATAACTAAGCGAATTGAAACATTAATTTTTCACTAACATCATCATCCCCTGCCAAATAAAGTACTCCTCTACTCCTCTCCCCGTATTACAGTTTTCAGCTACATACATCGATGTTGCTCCTGTGTGTTTCTGTAATGTCATCTTCCTACCTTCATTAGACCTAAGCCACTGAATTTTATCTTTTGGAATCCGCAAGGGCTCCGTTGGTCCACCTATTGCCCATTCACCTGCCTATCTCTCTTTCAATTTCATTACCGTCGTAATTACTTCCTCCACTCCACACTGTTCAAAAATGGTTCAAATGGCTCTGAGCACTATGGCACTTAACATCTGTGGTCATCAGTCCCCTAGAACTTAGAACTACTTATACCTAACTAAGCTAAGGACATCACACACATCCATGCAGGATTCGAACCTGCGACCGTAGCGGTCACGCGGTTCCAAACTGAAGCGCCTAGAACCGCACGGCCACATCGGCCGGCTCCACACTGTTCCTTGATCCATTTGCTTGTTTTCCTGTCGCTCGTAGTACACATTCCATGGCAAGAAAAGTGAAGCATCCAGAAGACATGGTCGGATGTGAGTGTAACTTTGTACACTTACGCACCGTCGAATGTATCTAAATGATTAGAGTTGCAATTCTCTGTTACAGGTAGTACAGCCACCAGAGCGCATTACTGTTGTTCGTGTTTAATGTTGGTATTAGGTCCGGCAGAGTGTGCCAGTAAACGATTTCTTTAAAAAGATCGGACTCCCATATATAAAACAGCTTCAAACCTCTGATTGCTTTATAAATGAGTTAATGTGTTGAATATATGACGCTAAGCATGTATGCGAGAAGAAGTTTAGAAAAGCTTTTAAGTATGTTCAAAGTTTGTTGGATGTCGCTAAATGCACTCATTATCAAATACTGGATGAGTAAACTCTGGGTTATTTGCACTCTGTTGTAGGCAAAAGCTATTTCTTCGCACATCTAAATGTTTATAACTTCATATCTTCTGAACAATGTGTCCTACAATGATGTTTTTTGCAGGGACATTCAGTGCTATACGTGGATACTGTGTGCAAAATGCTTTGTGAATACAGATGGTAGTAAAGAAATAATAAATTAAAACACTCTCCCTGATGCACTTTTACAGCATAAACTGTGAAAATGTAGTAAGCGATAAACTTGTTCTCTTTTATTATTTTGTTAGTGGGTGGGGGGGGGGGGGGGGAGATGGTGCTGGCAGCTCAACGTTTGAAATTATGAGTAAAGTTTTTTGCAAGTCACTTACGTGCTCTGATTCTCAAATACTGGATAGATACAGTCTGTTTAATGCGCTTGGTGAGTTTCGCTGCCTCGAGATATATACACAATTGATAACTACAGTTTTGTAAACCTTCGCCGCCAGTTTTGGAAACGCCTCGTCGTTGGTGGAGGCAGAGTTGCCTCTATTGTTACGGTAGGCCGTTAGAGTTCAAAAACCTAACTAAGGACATCACACACATCCATGCCCGAGGCAGGATTCGAACCTGCGACCTTAGCAGTCGCGGGCTCCTGACTGAAGCGCCTAGAACCGCTTGGCCACACCGGCCGGCGCCGTTAGAGTTTGTGAGTTCGTGAAACGGCTTCTGGTGCAGTACACCGCCTAGACAATTTCGCACAAAGTCGCACAAATGAGTTGAAAGGTTTACTTATCTTTATGACTTGTTGAATAAGAGTTCACTAAACGACGTCCCCCAAGTCAGCTCTGGACGATGATCTATAACCAAATGGCCGAGAGCTGCTCTTCTGTCTTTCGAGAAGGTTTCTGTCCGTTGTCGTCCGATCAATTGCGGATTGTACTCGGCTGGCAGTTGGCTGAGGCGAAGTCGACATCTTCATCCTCAGCGCCGCCCGTGGCGCTGGTGGAACTCTCTCGAGCGGCGAGTCTCTATGGCACCGGGACCAATTCGCATATTTGCGCCTCTGGTGCTTTTACCCCGGCTGTGTCTTGTTCGGAAGACACAGCATTAGCACTTGCCTTATTGTGTTGAAATTTTCACATACGATTGTATCTCTCATCGTAGATTATGCAGCATTTGAAATTTTTAAATTCACCTTCAGCTGCTTTGGAGGTCCTTGCAGAGGAATGGTCGCTTTGGAAAATAGATAAGGGGCGTCAGTGGCGTCGGTTGTCGAGTGATCACTGTAAAGGACACAGAGACGCCTCACACTCGTGTGAGACAGTTATAAGCATCTGGCAGAATGTGAAAGGTGTTTTATTACGGGTCTCCATTTGGTCGAATGGTCAGTCGTACGTAATCTGGATTTGTGGGCATTCGGATGTGACAGTAGCCCGATGTTGGACTGCGTGGGAACGCGACGGCGGACATACCCGTCGTCATGGTTGCAGTCGACCTCATCTGACCACCACAAAGTATGATCGCCCTGTTGTGCAACAAACATATCTTAAACCCTTCATATCTGCTGCTGCCGTTCGAAAACAAGTAGTGGATTCCCTGCAAGATTCTGCATAATTCCGCACCACTGGTCGTTACTAGTAGAAGCCGGACTACAAAACTGTTGCTTCATGAATAGGCTGCCGTTAACACCACAACAAAAATGGTGATCATCATCATCATTTAAGACTGATTATGCCTTTCAGCGTTCAGTCTGGAGCATAGCCCCCTTATAAAATTCCTCCACGATCCTCTATTCAGTGCTAACTTTGGTGCCTCTTCTGATGTTAAACCTATTACTTCAAAATCATTCTTAACCGAATCTAGGTACCTTCTCCTTGGTCTGCCCCGACTCCTCCTACCCTCCAGTGCTGAACCCATGAGTCTCTTGGGTAACCTTGCTTCTCCCATGCGTGTAACATGACCCCACAATCTAAGCCTGTTCGCCCTGACTGCTACATCTATAGAGTTCATTCCCAGTTTTTCTTTGATTTCCTCATTGTGGACACCCTCCTGCCATTGTTCCCATCTACTAGTACCTGCAATCATCCTAGCTACTTTCATATCCGTAACCTCAACCTTGTTGATAAGGTAACCCGAATCCACCCAGCTTTCGCTCCCATACAACAAAGTTGGTCGAAAGATTGAACGGTGCACAGATAACTTGATCTTGGTACTGACTTCCTTCTTGTAGAAGAGGGTAGATCTTAGCTGAGCGCTCACTGCATTAGCTTTGCTACACCTCGCTTCCAGTTCTTTCACTATGTTGCCATCCTGTGAGAATATGCATCCTAAGTACTTGAAACCGTCCACCTGTTCTAACTTTGTTCCTCCTATTTGGCACTCAATCCGTTTATATTTCTTTCCCACTGACATTACTTTCGTTTTGGAGATGCTAATCTTCATACCATAGTCCTCACATTTCTGATCTAGCTCTGAAATATTACTTTGCAAACTTTCAATCGAATCTGCCATCACAACTAAGTCATCCGCATATGCAAGACTGCTTATTTTGTGTTCACATATCTTAATCTCACCCAGCCAGTCTATTGTTTTCAACATATGATCCATAAATAATATGAACAACAGTGGAGACAGGTTGCAACCTTGTCTTACCCCTGAAACTACTCTGAACCATGAACTCAATTTACCGTCAACTCTAACTGCTGCCTGACTATCCATGTAAAGACCTTTAATTTCTGGCAAAAGTTTGCCTCCTATTCCATAATCTCGTAGAACAGACAATAACTTCCTCCTAGGAACCCGGTCATATGCCCTTTCTAGATCTATAAAGCATAGATACAATTCCCTGTTCCACTCATAACACTTCTCAATTATTTCCCATAAGCTAAAGCTCTGGTCCTGACAACCTCTAAGAGGCCTAAACCCACACTGATTTTCATCCAATTGGTCCTCAACTGATACTCGCACTTTCCTTTCAACAATACCTGAGAAGATTTTACCTACAACGCTGATTAAAGAGATACCTCTGTAGTTGTTACAATCTTTTCTGTTTCCATGTTTAAAGATGGGTGTGATTACTGCATTTGTCCAGTCTGATGCAACCTGTCCCGACTCCCAGGCCATTTCCATTATCCTGTGTAGCCATTTAAGACCTGACTTTCCACTGTATTTGATGAGTTCCGACTTAATTTCATTCACCCCAGCTGCTTTATTGCACTGCAATCTATTGCCCATTTCTCCACTTCCTCAAATGTGATCCTATTTCTATCATCATTCCTATCCCATTCTACCTCGAAATCTGAAACATTACTGATCGTATTTTCACCTACATTGAGCAACTCTTCAAAATATTCCCTCCATCTGCCCAAGGCATCCACAGGATTCACCAGCAGTTTTCCTGACCTGTCCAAAATACTTGTCATTTCCTTCTTACCTCCCTTTCGAAGACTGCTAATTACACTCCAGGATGGTTTTCCAGCAGCTTGACCCAATGTCTCCAACCTGTTTCCAAAGTCTTCCCAAGATTTCTTCTTGGATGCTGCAATTATCTGTTTGGCTTTGTTTCTTTCTTCAACATAACTTTCTATGTCTACCTGAGTTCTAGTATGCTGCCGTTTTTTATACGCCTTCTTTTTCCTTTTACAGGCTGCCTTGACTGTGTCATTCCACCAAGCTGTTTGCTTCCTCCTACTTTTAAACACTACTGTTCCAAGACATTCTTTAGCCACTTCTAGTACTGTGTCCCGGTACCTTGTCCATTCCTTTTCCAATGACTGTAATTGGCTACATTCAACTAACTGGTACCTTTCTGAGATCGCTGTTATGTACTTGTGCCTGATTTCCTTATCCTGAAATTTCTCCACTCTTATCCTCCTACATATGGACCTGACCTCCTGCACTTTCGGCCTCACAATCCCAATTTCACTGCAGATTAAATAATGATCAGTGTCATAAAAGAATCCCCTGAATACACGTGTGTCCCTCACAGCCTTCCTGAATTCCTGATCTGTTATTATATAGTCAATGACAGATTCATGGTGTGGGTTCCTGTAGTCATGTCCTAGTTCATGAACCACGGGCAACGTATGAGTGGCCAAGTAAGTGGTCCCGACAATGACTACGCTGGGTTCCATTTCTTTCCTCATGTACAGCTCTACACCCCATTGTGCTATTCCTACTTTGACTCCTGACAGGTAGACCTTGTATTCTCCCACTTCCTCTTCCTTCTCACCCCTTACCCGAATGTCATACCTTGACCAAATAACAGGGCCTGTTGATGAATGGCGTCGCATTGCCTTCAACGATGAACTGTGTTTCTGCACTGTACTGCATGACCATCGTCGGTGAGAGGTCTCATACTTCCAATGTTTTTGAGGGGCACACCTGTATTACTGATTGCCTTATCTTGTGGGAGGCCAAAGTTTACGACTTCAGTTCACGACTGGTGGTGACAGGAAGCTTTCCAGAATGAGATTTTCACTCTGCAGATTAAAACTGTGTACCGGACGGAGACTCGAACTCGGGACCTTTGCCTTTCGCGGGCAAGTGTTCTACCAACTGAGCTACCCAAGCATGACTCACGCCCCGTCCTCACAGCTTTACTTCTGCCAGTACCTCGACTCCTACATTCCAAACTTTACAGAAGCTCTCCTGTCTCAGCAGAAAATAGGAATAGAGGTAAACTGTTGTGAAGAGCGCAGAGGCAGTTGATCAAAAACACAATTGCCCCAAATCCAAGACGTACACCTGTGGTATAAATAAACATGCCTAATATTTCCGTAGATATCGAATAAGTTAAAAGAATATTATTCAGTACGTTAAGAGAGACGAAAATATTGATGGAGAACTGACATTTGAAACTGGGAAAAGAAACAGGAGGAGTGTGAAAGAGGACACCATGTGGTACAATTTTGCACAAGAGACGATTTCATGTGCACTTAGTTTAACAGTCATGAATGAAAAGTGTATATGTGGAAAAGTCGAAATGACGGAGACCGGTAGCAATCCCTGAATAACACACCAGATATTTGTTGAATTTAATTGACGAAACGAGAATATATAAGAACACAGAAGGTGAAGCAGCTAGAAAGGAATACAAATGTCTAAAAGCTGAGACTGACATAAAGTGCAAAATAGCTTATCTCGGATGGCTAGAGAATAAATGCAAAGCTGCAGTAGTATGAAAGACAATGGGAAAAACAAATGTCACATAAACGAAAAGTATGCTGATCTTTAGAGAAAAGAGAAGCAGCTTCATGAACATTACGAGCTCACCAACACAAGTAAATGTTATCTGCCATGACGGCAGGGGGCAAGTCTTCTAACTGGACAACTTGCGCATGCCATTACCCCAGCGGTACCCAGTTTTCCACGCGGATGGTCACCCACCAAGTACTAGCCAGGCCCAACGCTGCTTAACTTCGTTGAACTGGTGGGAACCGGTGTTACGATCGTGAAAAGGCTATTGGCAGCAGCTCAGCTGACAAGCCAGTACTAGACAAAGAAGGGAAAACTGAAAGTTGAAATAAATATATAGGAAGGCTATACAAGGGAAATGAACTTAAGAGAAGAAGAAGTAAATGAAGATAAGATAGCAGGTATGATACCGTGAGAAGAATCTGACAGAGTACTGAAAGAACTAAGTCGAAACAAGGCCAGTGGAGTATACAACATTTCCTCAATTGAGATCCTTAAGAGTAGCAACCATGATAGAACTGTTACAAATGGCGTGCACGATATGTGATACACTCTTAGAATTCAAGAAGAATATAACAAATCCAATTCCAAAACAAGGCAGATGCTGATAAGTGGTGAATATTAGAGAACCATCGGTTTAAAAAGTCGTAGTTCTAAAATACTGACACGGATTGTAATTTGTTCAGCTTTGATCTTGCACTTGGTAACTAGTAAATTAAGATCAGAGATCACATCTGCTCCTAAAAACATTTTAAATTTGAAGAACTAGTTTCTAAATCTTTGTTATTACATAATTTATCTAGAATTTTCCAGTGTCACTATGTCTTTTCCACATACAGTTTTCTTTCGTGTTTCAGTGTGAGAAATCAATGTTGAAAGCCTTTTCCTATCACGAAAAATACTGAATTTTCAACACCAACACTTGAAAAAGTTGGAAAATGATGGTGGGGGACATAAATCGTATTCTCCGTAATACATGGTTCCCGTGAAGTCCAAATGTTTCGACTTCTTTTCCAACGGTAGTCGCAATTCCCTATAGAGTCTCCTACATTTATACTGCCGGTACGATCAAGAACAGTAGTGGGAAACAATTTTTGTGACGTCCTGACAAGCGTTAAGAAAACTCGTTGCTAGAGGTCACTGGAAAGAAACTGCGTACTTTCATAGCAAAGGGTGCCTACAGATCTTCATTATTCTTACTACTGTTCTTTATATTAGTTTCTTTCCAACATTACTAAGAGACAAAACTGAAGTGTTAGTCTTAATGTAGGTTCGCAATGAAAGAACTTAATCATGGTAATTACTTCCATAAATATAAGATTCTACTATGAACAGTGTTCAGTGTTCATAACATATTTTACTATGTGCAACTGTCTGTTCTACTCCTAGTAACAATATCTATCCAGGATATAGATAGAACTTTCACAGAATAATTGCTCCCACTAATTGATTCAAACTGTGAAAAGAGAGATACGATTAGTTATTTGAACCCTATTACAATATTATGACGAACATCTGCAAATAATCACTTCGTCTTCTTGCTTGCTGGCAGCGAAAAACAGCATGCCCTTGAAACTAACAACGCATTCAAGCGTATCTCCCTTCCTTCACTCGGGCAGAAAATGTCGCATTCTGAACGCCCTTTGCTCAGGTCATTGTCCTACAACACCTGTTCGGCAACAAAGAATTTCTATTGGCTGCGTTTTAAGAAACCGTTACTTGATTTTCCTACCAAAGAATTAGTTTGAGAGATTACCTGTCTCCGTTTCAACTGCAAATGCAGCTATTCTGACACAGGATACAGTAAGTAGGGGGTAGTGACAGGGTTACATTCAAATACTCACGAGGACATTTCACCTGATTTCAGACTGACTATCTCAAAAGTTTTTCTCAAATTAATTAGCCAGCCACACGAATCGAACACATTTAGAAACTGTTCGCTAACCTTTTTGGTAATGTGCTTCTTGCTGCGTCTACAGTCGTGTTTGTAGCCAGGCTTCAAACCGCGGCCAACCATACTATCATGTGCCAGTCTCTTGGTCCCTGCATACCCATTCGTTATTCTTATTTATTGCTCTTGCTTCTCTTGTCTGCCGCGAGGATTGGCAGCGCGGTTTGAGGCGCAATGTGCAGCCAGAGGTTCGAGTCTTCCCTCGGAAATGGGTATGTGTGCTGTTCTTAGCATAAGTTAGTTTAAATTAGTTTAAGTAGCGTGTAAGTCTAGGGATCGATGGCCTAAGCAGTTTGGTCCCTTAGGAATTTACACACATTTTTTTCTCCTGTTCACTTTCCATTGCTTCGTCTGTATTGCAGGCACAATCCATGTTCATTCTAATTATGCTGACAAAATTACAGCAGCACTTGTCAATTTGAAACTGTTGATTGTACACTAATCTAAAAAAATAGACAATATGGAAAAACGACGTCGATTTTGATCTGATCTCGGCATGTGCCACCTGGGAGATAGATGTAATGATAATGGTTTCATCGTCGTCCGCCAACATATAGCGTAGTGGCATAGCTACCAGGGCGCCATCTGTGTCTGCTCTTTAACGTTCAGACAGAAGGCTACATCTAAATCTACATTTACGCTCCGCAAGCCACCCAACGGTGTGTGGAGGAGGGCACTTTACGTGCCACTGTGATTACCTCCCTTTCCTGTTCCAGTCGCGTATGGTTCGCGGGAAGAATGAGTGCCGGAAAACCTCCGTGCGCTCTCGAATCTCTCTAATTTTACATTCGTGATCTCCTCTGGAGGTATAAGTAAGGGGAAGCAATATATTCGATACCTCATCCAGAAACGCACCCTCTCGCAACCTGTACAGCAAGCTACACCGCGATGCAGAGCGCCTCTCTTGCGCGAGCTGGGTTTCTCACGATCGTCTTTTTCGAAACCCTGGCTGATTTCTACAGAGTAGATTTCTAGTCTCCAGAAAAATCATTATACTCGAACATAATACGTGTTCCAAAATTCTGCAACTGATCGACCTTAGTGATATAGGTCTATAGTTACGCACATCTGTTCGACGTCACTTCTTGAAAACGGGGATGACCTGTGCCCTTTTCCAATCCTTTGGAACGCTACGCTCTTCTAGAGACCTACGGTACATCGCTGCAAGAGGGGGGCCAACTTCCTTAACATAGAATCATACAATAAAGGATTCTTCTTTCTATGTATTCGCAATACATTACATTTGTCTATGTTAAGGGTCAGTTGTCACTCCCTGCACCAAGTGCCTATCCGCTGCAGATCTTCCTGCATTTCGCTACAATTCTCTAATGCTGCAACTTCTCTGTATACTACAGCATCATCCTCGAAAAGCCGCATGGAACTTCCGACACTATCTACTAGGTCATTTATATATATTGTGAAAAGCAATGGTCCCATAAGATTCCCCTGTAACACGCCAAAGGTTACATTAACGTCTGTAGCCGTCTCTCCATTGAGAACAACAAGCTGTGTTCTGTTTGCTAAAAACTCTTCAATACAGCCACACAGCTGGTCTGATATTCCGTAGCCGGCCGGGGTGGCCAAGCGGTTAAAGGCGCTACAGTCTGGAACTGCGCGACCACTAAGGTCGCAGGTTCGAATCCTGCCTCGGGCATGGATGTGTGTGATGTCCTTAGGTTAGTTAGGTTTGAGTAGTTCTAAGTTCTAGGAGACTGATGACCACAGATGTTAAGTCCCATTGTGCTCAGAGCCATTTGAACCATTTGATATTCCGTAGGCTCTTACTTTGTTTATCAGGCGACAGTGCGGAACTGTATCGAACGCCACCCGGAAGTCAAGGAAAATGGCATCTACCTGGGAACCTGTATCTAATATTTTCTGGTTCTCATGAACAAATAAAGCGAGTTGGGTCTCACACGATCGCTGTTTCCGGAATTCATGTTGATTCCTACAGAGTAGATTCTGGGTTTCCAGAAATGACATGATACGCGAGCAAAAAACATGTTCTAAAATTCTACAACAGATCGATGTCAGAGATATAGGCCTATGGTTTTGCGCATCTGCTCGACGACCCTTCTTCAAAACTGGGACTACCTTTGCTCTTTTCTAATCATTTGGAACCTTCCGTTCCTCTAGAGACTTGCGGTACACGGCTGTTAGAAGGGGGGGGGGGGGGGGCAAGTTCTTTCGCGTACTCTGTGTAGAATCGAATTGGTATCCCGTCAGGTAAAGTGGACTTTCCTCTGTTGAGTGATTTCAGTTGCTTTTCTATTCCTTGGACACTTATTTTGATGTCAGTCATTTTTTTGTTCGTGCGAGGATTTAGAGAAGGAACTGCAGTGTGGTCTTCGTCTGTGAAACAGCTTTGGAAAAAGTTTAGTATTTCAGCTTTAGGCGTGTCTTCCTCTGTTTCAATGCCATTATCATCCCAGAATGTCTGGATATGCTGTTTAGATCCACTTACTGTTTTAACGTAAGACCAGAACTTCCTAGGATTTTCTGTCAAGTTGGTACATAGAATTTTACTTTCGAATTCACTCAACGCTTCACGCATAGCCCTCCTTACGCTAACTTTGGCACCATTTAGCTTCTGTTTCTCTGAGTGGTTTTGGCTGCGTTTAAATTTGCAGTGAAGGTCTCTTTGCTTTCGCAGTAGTTTCCTAACTATGTTGTTGAACAACGGTGGATTTTTCCCGTCCCTCACAGTTTTACTCGGCACGTACCTGTTTAAAACGTATTTTACGATTGCCTTGAACTTTTTCCATAAACACTCAACATTGTCAGTGTCGGAACATAAATTTTCGTTAAAATGTAGCCGTGACTGCACTTGAACTCGCAACATCTTATCTACAGTGCGCGACGCTTACCGTGAGAAGTTGGGCGTGCGGCGTTACTTGTGCTACGACGCTGGTATCGGTGGTCACGTGAACATTCCCACATCCGTAGACGAGGTCCTGGACCTACACTCAGCGTAAACGCTCGCCAGGGTCGTAGTATTGTAAGAGCAGCAGTGGCAGATCGTACACCTACCACAGCGCAGATAAGAGGGCTTTTGATTCCAGACGTGTCGACACGAACTGCTGCGAAACGGTTATTAGCGGTGGAACTAAGGTGATGCACACCTCTAGCCTGTATTCCAGACAAGACACAGCACGACGATCACAGGTCAGCTGGTTCCGTCAGAGGATCACTTGTAAGACGGAATGCCACGCCGTGGTGTTCAGCTGTGAAAGCAAATTCTTTCTCACGCAAGTGATGACCGTTCGCACCTACGACGTAGACTTGGTGAGCACTGTTATGCTCTGGGGTATGATAAGCTCTTTCTTCTTTGGTTTTCTGGAGGGGTCGCTAACGAGTGCTCGGTACGTGCAGAATGTTGTTAGACCCCTTCTTTTGCCATTCTTCTAACAGGCCTTATGCTCTGGGGTATGATAAGCTCTTTCTTCTTTGGTGTTTCTGGAGGGGTCGCTAACGAGCGCTCAGTACGTGCAGAATGTTGTTAGACCCCTTCTTTTGCCATTCTTCTAACAGGCCTTATGCTCTGGGGTATGATAAGCTCTTTCTTCTTTGGTGTTTCTGGAGGGGTCGCTAACGAGTGCTCGGTACGTGCAGAATGTTGTTAGACCCCTTCTTTTGCCATTCTTCTAACAGGCCTTATGCTCTGGGGTATGATAAGCTCTTTCTTCTTTGGTGTTTCTGGAGGGGTCGCTAACGAGTGCTCGGTACGTGCAGAATGTTGTTAGATTCCTTCTTTTGCCATTCTTCTAACAGGAAGGTGATGTATTGTTCTAACAGCATAATCCACGCCCACACACTGCCCATGAAACTCAAATTGTTCTGCAAGATGGGCAGCAATATCCCTGGCCAGCACGATGTCCGATAGGAGAGAAATGACTCGTGCGACTCGTCGACTAACAAGTATTAGAGAAATACATGAACAGATGGAGGTGGCGTGGCATAACGCATCCTAGCACAGTATTCAGCATCTGAACGATCGAGTGGAAGCCAGAGTCAGTGAATGCAGTGCCGCTTGTGGAGGCTACACCACCTACTAAAATGGGTGTTTCAGCATGAGTGGATACCTGGGACCACAGAACTGCTTGTGCTTTTGATCTGTAAATGTAACTATTTCATGTACTCCTTATGCACTGTTGGAACAATAACTCTTGAGTGAATTGGAAACCTCTAAAAGGGTATACTAATTTTTTTCCAGCAATGTATCTTAATCTTGTTCTTAATCCACACCCACTGCAGCAAAAACCACTAAGAAACAAATGTATTAGAAAGTCAATGCGAAAATTCCGAGATCCTTAAAAAGTCTGCTGCAGTACAATTACCTGCTTAACATGATATTCTTACTGAATAAATACTTCATTTATTTTAGGTGCACTGTCCCAGAAGCAAGTGCAATGAGACGACAGAATGTGAAAATGTGCAGAATAAATCAACACTCTTGTCTTCAGGTCAACGTAATGTGAGACGCTTTTAAGGGCAAAACACACTGAACTGAGCTTTTTGATTAGTTTATCTGTGTGATCACTCCATTGTAACTTGTCATACGATTTGACCAAAAGAAATTTTACATAGTGCGTTTCTTTTAGTGTATGACCATTAGGGTTTGCTTCTAGCGTTACCAGACCACTTATGGCTGTCTGAAATCGGACAGTATGAGTTTCTGTGAGATTAGGACTTAAACAGCTACCGGTCAACCACTTGGAGACCTACTCAGTAATATTCTAAGCTCTGTCAGCTACGGTTGGGTTTCAGCCCTTGATTAGTGTGCCTGTGTCATCAATAAAAAATGGCTCTGAGCACTATGGGACTTAACATCTGAGGTCATCAGTCCCCTAGAGCTTAGAACTACTTAAACCTAACTAACCTAAGGACATCACACACGTCCATGCCCGAGGTAGGATTCGAACCTGCGGCCGTAGCGGTCGCACGGTTCCAGACTGAACCGCTCGGCCACACTGGCCGGCTCATCAATAAAGGTAACAGCTTCGTAGTGTCCTTTAAAATCATTAGAAGATTATCCATGTAAGTTAACAACGAGAGTGAGCCCAGTATCGACCCATTTGGCATCCCACACTTCATATTCTCTCATTTTGAGGTTAGTTTCATTCCTGTGAGAAGAGACTTTCAACGGGACCTCCGCTTTGTTATGAAGATAACGCTCCATCATTGCAAGAGTGCTGCCATTAAGCCATTAATACCATGACACATTAGTCTGATATGTATAAGTTTGTGAACGACACAATAAAAGTCTTTGGTAAGATCACAAAATTTACCAACGGATCTTTTTTTTACCTGCTATCAATTCAATTTTGAGCTCTTGTATTGGC
Source organism: Schistocerca piceifrons (assembly GCF_021461385.2). Taxonomy (NCBI): domain Eukaryota; kingdom Metazoa; phylum Arthropoda; class Insecta; order Orthoptera; family Acrididae; genus Schistocerca; species Schistocerca piceifrons. The sequence continues at coordinate 789,415,639 of NC_060138.1, forward strand.
TTCTCTGTGGAGAATCCTTTACGAAAGTTAAACTGAGAGACTGTAAACATCTTGTGCTCAGCTAAACGAGTCAGTATTGCATGATACACCGCTTTCGCAAACCCTTTTGTAAATACTGAAAGGAGCGAAATAGATTTGTAATTAAATGTGTTTTGCTTGTCTCTTTATTTATAGATGGCTCTTACTACTTCATATTTAAGTCTTGCAAGGAGTATGACCTGGTTACAAGTATAGCTTAAGGATAACCTTATCAAGAAGCACAAGATTTTAATATACTGATAAAGACACCGCCATAGCCGACAAAATTATTGCTTTTGAGACACCCTTGTAGTAATCTTTTTAGTGGTGGTATTTTTGAAGCTAAAGTATATTGGTGATGCATGTAGCGTCTGCACAAGTAATTTTAATGCGTATGTACTTGGTTGTTTACTACTCGATGTATTGTTTGCTGCCACTATGAGAAAGTAATTATGGGATTTGCTGGCCAATGATTTGGAAACGTTGTTTTTACTACAGCTATTTTCTGGGGACTCTGTTTCATTTGGATCGGTACTTTCAACAATGACTTCTTACACAGATCGTTCCGCAAGGATGACTGTATTTCATAAATCCTCATTACGAAACTGGTTGTAAATAAGATTCTGTGTCAATCTCGGTTCTTAGAACTGAAAGCCAAATTATGTTATGGGCTACGACCACACTCTGTCTTGGTTCCAGTTTCCACCCTAAGAGACGGAAGTTCAGTCAACGACCAGATTGTATAGTGACGACTGTTATCCACATGTTATAATGTGAAGCGGAAATTTCAAAAGCCCTGATTACTATTAATTCGAGATTCTGTGGGTACTAATTGTTCACAGGTAAATTTTCTCGTCGTCATTTTGCTGCCTTGATAACTGCCCAACAAGACAAGTCCTTTTATAAGATGACGGTTTTAGTTGTGAAAATTTTTATCACTGTCAGAGTAAAAGTAAGAAGATTTGTAAACTGAAGCACCAATGCAATATTTGAATTTTATTTCCGGTGCATTAGCGACATCAGCGCAGTAACTACGGTTGCAACCTGGACTAACAACTGGTGTGCGTTCGACCGATCAGACGCAAGCATGCTGTGTCAAGCAGTGGACGTGCAGCCGGAGTGTGTGTCAACTTTGTCGTTCCATTGTGATTTTTGAAACAACATCTATAAATCAAATGTTCAAGATCTTCTCCAGAATATTATAAAGAAGATCAAAATAACTTTGACTGCCAAACTAAAACAACGACACGATGACACCCACCGAGACTTGATTGGAATGTAAAGGGAAGACAGTTCATTGCTGGAAAAAATCATAGCCGATGGCGAGACTTAGTGTTGTCACTAACCTACCACAAAACTAGAAACTGCAGAAAATCACAAGAAGGGCCAACGCTTTGACGATATAAGCGACATTCAAGCCAACGCGACGCACGAGTTAAACAATATCCAAAAGAAGAATTTTTCTGAGATTTTAAAATGGTTTTATGAAATTTGTGTACGCTGGGCCCATGTGTGTGTGTGTGGGGGGGGGGGGGGGGTGACGATTAGACCACCTGAAGTATCAAAACCATTACCTTAGCATTCATTTTTTTCTTAACCCAGTCTCGAAGATAAACCCCGGATGTAGATATTTCAGAAACTTATATCATTGATTAAGTGTCGGGTTTTTGGTACGTAGCAGTACGACGTTTAGTCCAACTTACCTCTCGAGATTAGAGTACAATAAAAATTTACTTCTTTTAAAATGTTAGTGAAGTTAGCTTATACCTGCGGTACTGGTCTGATGGCATTCAGCCACCCACGTGGGGGACGTTCATCTCCTGGAGAGCGCCAGTTATATCTGTCGCTTCTCAGAAGGTGCGACTGTTACACACGCGGCTCGAAACGACGCGTAGCCAGAAAAGAAAAGAACCATTATTCGACGAATCTGCTGTCGGGTTGAAGTGCTTATTTTATCCGCCCGCCTACATGATGCCAACGTTGTTTCGAATACGTTACAGAAGTTTCGCTGGGAAGCCCTTGTCCCGATCTCTCCCCTTGCGATTTGCATATTTCTGGAGCCGTGGCCAAAGACGTTCGTGGTCAAAGACATTCGTAGATTTGCTTCAGACGAACGCCCACAATCATAGTTCCGTAGGCAACCGCAAACATTTTTCTATAGAGACGTTGACCGTCTTGTCTCACAGTGGGATAAATGTATTAACAGTTATGGTGATTACTTTCGAAATAATAAACAGTTTACTTACTTTTCCCACCTCATTTTCATTTAACTGCTCCTTATAGTTCAATGATATAAACTTACAATAACTAAGATGACTGGATATGCCACTTTCTTCCATTATTTACGATAATGCAGCCCTCTTCACATACTGAGATCTTTTTCAAACGCTGTAAATGTTATGTGAATTTCTGGCAGACATTCTCTCGTCTTTTCAATTAACTGTTGGAGTGTGAGATTATGTGTTCAGAAGCGACGAGCGTGAAAATCATGTTGTTGTTTCTACCACAATCGGATCCACATTCTCAGCAATCTCTCTCCAACAATTTTGATGTATGGTTTATATCGTGACCCTACGACCTACGTGTTATCAAAACCATTTTGCTTTCAAGTGGAGATTAATGTTTTATGTTTTATCATCTTCAACCACATCTACATACGTACTGCGCAAGCCACGGAATAGTGCGTGGCGGAGGATACCCTGCACTACTCTTGTTCCACTCGCAAACAGAGCGAAGGAAAAATGACTGTCTACATATCGGTGCATGAACCCTAGTTTATCATATCTTATCTTCGTGGGCCTTAGACGAAATGTACGTTGGCGGCAGTAGAATCTGTAATCAGCTTCAAATGCCGGTTCTCCAGATTTTCTCAATAGCGTTTCGCGAAGAGAACGTCCCCTTTCCTCCAAGATTTCCCGTTTTAGTTCACGAAGCATCTCATAAATAGAGGTGTGTTGTTAGAATAGATCGGTCACAAATCTAACACCGACCTCTGACTTGTTCTGACGCCTTCCTTTAATCCTAAGCACTTGCGCAGTCTGAAGAATAGGTGGCACTAGCGTCGTACATAAGGTATCATTTACCGATGAACGACACTTTCCTAAAAATCTCCCAATAAACTGAAGTCGACCATTCACCTATCTTACCACAATCGATCGATTTCATATCGCTTCGTTAGGTTACGTCCAGATTTTTAAAAGAAGTGGTTGTGTCAAGCAGCAAACTAGTAACGCTGTATTCGAACATAACGTGTTTGTTTTCCCTATTAATCTGCATTAACTTACATTTTTTGTACATTTAGGGCTAGCTACTATTCATCATACAAAGTACAAATTTTGCCTAAATCATCTTGTATCCTCGTTTAGTCAGTGAAGTTCGACACCTTCCCGTACACCGCAGTATCACCAGCAAACAACTGCAGATTACTGCCCACCCTGTTTCGCCAGATCATTCATGCATGTAGAAAATAACAGCGGTGCCGTAACGCTTCCCAGGGGCACTCCTGACGATAACCTTGTCTCGAATGATCACTCGCCGTTGAGGACAACATGCTGGGTTGAATCACTCACATATCTGGGACCTATTCCACATGCTCATACCTCTTTTAACAGTCTGCAGTGGGGCACGTGTCAAATGCTTTCCGGGAATCTAGAAATATGGAATCTGCCTGTTGCACTTCAGCTACAGTTCGCAGTATATCACGTGGGAAAAATGCCAGCTGAGTTTCGCACGAGCGATATTTTCTAAAACCGTTCTGATTCATGGACGTAAGCTTTTCGGTCTCTCGAAATTTATTATACGCAAAATATGTTCTAGAATTCTGCAGCAGACAGATTATAAAGATACTGGTCTCGGCCTAGCTTCCCAGCTGTTATCCTTCCTCCAACAATGTACAGTTATGTCATATTGTAAATTATCCATGCGTTTTCGTTTACCTCTCTATTTACGTTGAGTTCCCTCAACTTCATCTACTGATCTTACGCTATTGATTCGAGCCCTGTCTCTGACCAGTCAACTCCTTTTCCACATTTTATTCAGTCTGAACTGCTGCCGAACATGTACGTTAGATGGCATTACTGACACTAGACAAGACTGTAGTGGGGAAATTTCTTAACACAATGATAATAGGGCTGACATTTCTTAAATCCATGTATTATTCTATAAGCACACCGGATAAAAGCATAGTCGACTCTCTCTCCTCCACTCCCCCCCCCCCAAGGAGAAGTCACGCTAATACTACGAAACACAGTAGAGATTCTGTGAAGTTTGAAAGGTAGGAGATGAGCCCCGGTGCGGCACACGGTTCTAACTTGCCACGAAGTTTCAAATCAGTGACCACTACGCCGCAGAGTGAAAATTCATAATATTTTGTTTATTACTTATTGTAGCCAATTTTCCTCAGAACAACAATGGACCATCGCATATGGAATTAAATTTATGTGACTTTATGATAATCTACTACTTTTCCTTCTTTCTGTTATGAGTATTAAACAAACTTTACAGTGCCTATCGTAGTATTTTTCCTGACCTTTGTTCATTTCTGCTTCTGTCACTACAAAATTCAGATGCTACCTATAGTGGAAAGTCGCGCGTTATCACCCGACTTACAGTACCGGCCACTACTGTGATTTCTCTTTCCGCCTCAAAATGACAGACGTGAACAGCTAGCAGAAGCAATTTTGCGTATCCGCGTGCAATGGAGACTGGAGTCAGATCTCTTCTTCCTCTCTTCAGTGCTTTATCTGCTCTGAATGGGTGATGATTTTGCTGTAACTCTTAGCACAGAGAAGATAATTTGAGGCTTGTGAAATCCGTGTTTAAGGTGAACATTAATTTCATTGCTTCATTTCGTTTATCTGTGTTATGTAAGGAATGATATGTAACAAAGATTTCATAATACTTTCTATGAAGGGACCTACAATATTAATAGATCCTACTGCGTGTTTGTGGTACAGTATCATACGCCCGATTGTGATTCTGTATGGACCAGAAGCAATTTCCATTTTTAAATTATATTTTCTTCTTCTTGCTTCTTTTCAGATATGAATGGCAGAAACCGAAAAAAAAGTAAGAGGAAAATTGAAAGAAGACTGCATGAAAATGCTGAGCAAGGTAATGTCTAACGAAATGACCGCAAGGGAGGCAGCTGAAGATTTTTCAACAATTAGAAAAGAACAAGATCGCCACCGAAGAAAACGGATTAAAACCGCAAAAAATAAAGTCTGCAAGAGAACTGAAGAAAACTGAACTTAAATCGGTTGTTCAAAAATAAAATAAACACGCAAACGGTGGCCATGGTAAGTTAATTTCGAAGCAACGAAGAAAACTGGTACCTACCGGAAATAATGGGTCAACAGATGAGACTGAAAAGTGCATTAAGTGTTTGGAGTCATTTAGAGAAGACTACGTTCTGTGTACCAAGTGTAGGGGCTGGCTATATGTTGGACGTGAGTATTTTATTTGTGATCTCTGTAAAACAGCGAACTGAACATTGCTAATCTAATCTGCAGTAGTAACAAGTTTCCATTCTTATGTGTTCTATTATTATTCAACAAGTATCAGTGCAGTGTATCACTGACAACCGATTTTATCACAGAGAAGACAATGTCCTATACTGCAAGACACTTTCTACAAGGCTTGTAATTGTAGCTCTTTTACTTTCGATGTAATTAAGTACTATAAACAACAAATGCAAATCCTTACACTCTGCTGTTCATAGAACATGTCTTGAGGTAAGACAATAGTATATTAATATTTCGATTAAGCACGACAGTCACACAGTAAGGTCAAAAAACTTAAGCCGGCCTATACTGCACGACTCCCTCCTTCTCCCCGCTACTCTACATGTAGTTCTGCTGCAGTGTCTTTTTCCACTCTCAGCCGAGTGTTGCTTCCTTGTGAAAAAAGACAGCCTTAGGTTGTCGTTATTTCAGATTAGTTTGACTAATAGTACAGTTATCTTTTTCAACGACTGCTATTAGTACTGTTATAACACATACACAATAACAAACAATACAACTATAAGCAGTTTCAACATTTATTTGACAGAGAACCGGTAACTTTAATGTGTTTTTTTTTCTTCAGCCAATAGATGGAAGCCTTTTCTCTCGTTTGCAGCTCCAAGGGATATAAGCTCATTAATATAGTAAGACGTCTGTAGATGTCTGTAGATGTGGTGCCGAAGGCTTCACAGCGTCGCAACAAAATTTGACCAGCTGGAATCTGTGCGGCCAGACACTGGCACAGTCGTCCACTACTGGAGATAATACAAACTGGTGGAACAGTCTATTAACATTCAAGGGCAAACGAAATATCCTATGACCCAGATCAATAATTTTATTAATTATAGAACCACATTATCTTGATACCTATTGAGTGTAGGCGTTAAACGTCCTGTCAAAAAAAATGGTTCAAATGGCTCTGAGCATTATGGGACTTAACATCTGTGGTCATCAGTCCCCTAGAACTAAGAACTACTTAAACCTAACTAACTAAGGACATCACACACATCCATGCCCGAGGCAGGATTCGAACCTGCGACCGTAGCAGTCGCGCGGTTCCGGACTGAGCGCCTGAACCGCTGGACCACCGCGGCCGGCTAAACGTCCTGTCCTCTTGTAGGAAGTGAACACCTAAATTCCCATTGACGACATACCTTCCTATTATCGCCCGATTTTCCGATTTATTTAAACGGTGTGTCCCTAAGAAGTCTTCCAATAAGTAACATATGTGGTGATTTTTGCGTTGCTAGTTTGGGTCTTACCTATGGCACTACTCATTCCAAGGAGTTTGCCGCAACTATTTTCTAGCGATCCTCGACTGTTGGTGAGCACTGAGAGTAACAAGTCCTGAGAATATGCATTTCCTGATCCTTTTGCGCCAACCTTTTCATCTCTGAGTAGCACTTGCAATTTACTTACTCAATTGTTTGACGGATGTACTCTAATCTCCGTCTTCCTCCACGGTTTTTGCCCTCTACACTTTACCCTGTACAGGATACCATGCGTTATCAAAAACTCCAGGTTTCTCTGTCGGTATACGTATTACATGCTAGGGCTATTTCGAAAGCGACGAATGATCGATCGCGAAATGGAACCACTGTGAAAGCCCGACAAAGTTTTGCACACGCACAGATGTACATCTACATCTACATCTACATCTACATTTATACTCCGGAAGCCTCCCAACGGTGTGTGGCGGAGGGCACTTTACGTGCCACTGTCATTACCTCCCTTTCCTGTTCCAGTCGCGTATGGTTCGCGGGAAAAACGACTGTCTGAAAGCCTCCGTGCGCGCTCTAATCTCTCAAATTTTACATTCGTGATCTCCTCGGGAGGTATAAGTAGGGGGAAGCAATATATTCGATACCTCATCCAGAAACGCACCCTTTCGAAACCTGGCGAGCAAGCTACACCGCGATGCAGAGCGCCTCTCTTGCAGAGTCTGCCACTTGAGTTTATTAAACATCTCCGTAACGCTATCACGGTTACCAAATAACCCTGTGACGAAACGCGCCGCTCTTCTTTGGATCTTCTCTATCTCCTCCGTCAGACCGATCTGGTACGGATCCCACACTGATGAGCAATACTCAAGTATAGGTCGAACGAGTGTTTTGTAAGCCACCTCCTTTGTTGATGGACTACATTTTCTAAGCACTCTCCCAATGAATCTCAACCTGGTACCCGCCTTACCAACAATTAATTTTATATGATCATTCCACTTCAAATCGTTCCGCACGCATACTCCCAGATATTTTACAGAAGTAACTGCTACCAGTGTTTGTTCCGCTATCATATAATCATACAATAAAGGATCCTTCTTTCTATGTGTTGGACAGTGTCTCTAGTACGCCTCTAGACAGGGTCACGTCGCTCTTCTCAGTTCTGAGTTCACAGTGATCAAGTAAAGAAACAGTGTCTCGCCATGTATGGGTGCCTGCCGAGAGATTTCGTCTGATTTCGCAACGTAACTGTCAGGCAGTTCCTTCTTCATAATAGTTCTCGGACGCGCACTGCAGGAGCAATGAAGACAGTCCCGCAGCGTTTTCGATGGGAAGTGTTGATCACCCTCTACATAGCACGGACTTGGCTATTTCTGATTTTAATTTATGCCCAAATGAACGGCTGGCTATGAAGACAACATTTTGGCAGAGGGTGGAGCGGCAGTCCAGCATAGAAAACTGTCGGAAAGCGCAGGAGGTTGCCTTCTATGACAAGGGCATTGGAAAGCTGGTACAGCGCTACGACAGACGTGTAAGTCGGAGCGGCGACTGTGTAGAGAAGTACGAGTAGTTGGGACGTGCAGTTAACTGTTGCAAATAAAACAGAGTTGATTTTCATTGTGCTTTCCATTTCGCCACCTATCGTTCCTTACTTTTCGAATAGCCCACATATATTGCCGCTTAAGTGTATATTAAATTTCTCGCCTCATTAGTTGTATCCTACGTACAGTTCCGCTTTTTAAATCCACATTGGGCATTATTTAATTGTGTTAGAATCTGGTGACATCATCATCAATTGATTAGCACATTTTCCAAAACCTTGCCAGTAACTTTAATAGGTTGATGGTCTGGTACGATTTGCGATCTGCAGGATCTTTATATTCCATTTTTTGTATAATGATCGCCCTTCCGTTTTCCAGAATTTTGGGAAACGCTCCTGATCATGCATTCATTAAATAATTTACTCATTTAAGAAACTATAGAGAGAGACTTAATGACTGTACCAGCTCACCTGGTATGCCATCCTGACTAGGAGCTCCACTGTTTCGCACTTCGTGCATGGTTTCAGCCACTTCGATGTCCGCACTCGGGTATTTGTATAGTCATAAGGCTTTTCTCTCAGTTTTTTGTGTTATTCAATGTCATTATTTTAGTCGTCATCTGAAAGGAGAACATGAAGGAGAACTTCAGCGGACTCCTTCCAGTTTGTTGTCATTCGGCCTTCAGTTTGAATTGTAGAAAGAGAGCTGTACACTCTTGTGTAGTGTATGGTCCATGCGGCGAAAGGATAGCGATGTTCACACTTACATATGGCGGTAGTATCTCGTACAGACGGTATACAATGGCAGCTCAGTGACATAACTGTTATTTGTACTCAGGTGATTCGTGTGAAAAGGTTTCCGACGTGATTATGGCCGTACGACGGGAATTAACAGACTTCGAACGCGGAATGGTAGTTGCAGCTAGACGCATGAGTATTTCCATTTCGGAAATCGTTAGTGAACTTATTACTCCGAGATCCACGGTGCCGAGAATACCAAATTTCAGGCATTACCTCTCACCACGAACAACGCAGTGGCCGACGGCCTTCACTTGACGACCGAGTGCAGCGACGTTTGCGTAGGGAAGTCAGGACTAACAGACAAGCAACACTGTGTGAAACAACCACAGAAATCAATGTGGGACGTACGACGAACGTATGCGTTAGCACAGTGCATTGACTTTGGCGTTTACGGGCTGTGGCAGCAGACAACCGACGGGAGTGCCATTGCTGCTAAAAGCACGACATCGTCTTTCCTGAGCTCGTGACCATATCGATTGAATCCTAGACGATTGCAAAGCCTTGACCTCGTCAGATGAGTCTCGATTTGAGTTTGTAATAGTTGATGGTAGGGTCCGAGTGTGGTGCAAACCCTACGGAGACCCGGACCCAAGTTGTCAACAAGGTACTGTCTGTGTGAGCTGGTCTGGCTCCACAATGGTGTGGGCTATGTTTACATGCAATGGTCTAGGTCCTCTGCTCAAACTGAACTGATTATTGATCGCAAATGGTTATGCTCGGCTACTTGGAGACCATTTGCATCCATTCATGGACTTCACGCTCCGAAACAACGAGGAATTTATACGGATGACAACGCACCATGTCTCTGGGACACAGTTGTTTGCGGTGTGTTTGAAGAACATTCTGCACAACTCGAGAGAATGATTTGACCACACAGATGGCCCGACATGGAGTCCTATCGGACATTCATAGTACATAATCGATAGGTCAATTCGTGCACAAAATCCTGCACAGGCAACAGTTTCGCAATTATGGACGGCTATAGAAACAGTATGCATCAATATTTCTGTACTGGACTTCGAACATTTTGAGTCCATGCCACGTCGAGTTGCTACACTACGTCAGGCAAAACGAGGTCCGACACGATATTAGGAGGCATCCCACGACTTCTACCACCTCAGTGTAAATAAGCTTGGCACGGTCGCTTCACGCTTCCACCACCACCACAACCAATAACGTCACCCAGAAAAGAATGCCACAGACAATTTCATTTCCTTTACATATGTCTATACGGCAATGCCACAATGTTCCCGCAGCTCTATAGATGACTGTTGTTTTCATTCACGTAGCCAATGCAACCATTTGTTGAAAAATGGCAACAGTGCTGCCAGTTGTTCACGCCGTGCCGAATATATATGGGTGGGCAGTGCAACGGTGCTGTTGCAGAGGTGTACACATTTCGCTTTTAAACTGTCTATACTTGCCAGGCACCCAGACATGAAAGCCGCCTTATTTCATCGGCAGAACGCACAGGTTGGTTTACTCCCATCCCAGTCAATGTATGTCCAGATCAAGCAGTGTAAACCAGTCTTGCTTGCCTGTCCGTCTTCCCACTGTGCAACGTTACGTAGCAGTTTATTATGTAGGGTTTCACTGTAGTGTCATCAGTATGGTTCGGAAGTTGGTGAAAAGTCTTTTTCTTCGCAAGTATCACAAAGCTAGGCTCAATGAAGCATATATTGATTTTTGGTCATTGTAGGCCACAAAATACTGCATTTAGTTTGTCTGTTTTTTTTCATTTCGACGTATTTTTGGCTTCTTTATTTATTGTGATGTGCAATTGACCCTGTCATCAGGACACCGCTAATACATGATGTCTGCGCTAAGTATAGCTATCCCTGAAAGTCGAGATACTTTGCACCTAAGATATATTTTATACTGTAGCACCATCTAAAGTAAGGTTTTGGAAGTCGAATGTGTATAGCCTTAGTGTTTTTCATTCAAATGTGACCCCAGTTAAATCAGTTTTGATTACTTTTTCCTGGATGTGTATTGCGGGTTCGCTGAAGTCATTCTATGTGGCTAAGTTAGTTTATTATGTGTTTCCCAAATGGATTTCAGTAAACACGAAGTTGTTGTTGTTGTTGTTGTTGTTGTGGTTTTCAGTCCTGAAACTGGTTTGATGCAGCTCTCCATGCTACTCTATCCTGTGCAAGCTGCTTCATCTCCCAGTACCTACTGCAACCTACATCCTTCTGAATCTGCTTTGTGTACTCATCTCTTGGTCTCCCTCTACGATTTTTACCCTCCACGCTGCCCTCAAATACTAAATTGGTGATCCCTTGATGCCTCAGAACATGTCCTACTAACCGATCCCTTCTTCTAGTCAAGTTGTGCCACAAACTTCTCTTCTCCCCAATCCTATTCATCATCTCCTCATTAGTTATGTGATCTACCCATCTAATCTTCAGCATTCTTCTGTAGCACCACATTTCGAAAGCTTCTATTCTCTTCTTGTCCAAACTATTTATCGTCCATGTTTCACTTCCATACATGGCTACACTCCATACAAATACTTTCAGAAACGACTTCCTGACACTTAAATCTATACTCGATGTTAACAAATTTCTCTTCTTCAGAAACGCTTTCCTTCCCATTGCCAGTCTACATTTTATATCCTCTCTACTTCGACCGTCATCAGTTATTTTGCTCCCCAAATAGCAAAACTCCTTTACTGCTTTCAGTGTCTCATTTCCTAATCTAATACCCCAACATCACCCGACTTAATTCGACTACATTCCATTATCCTCGTTTTGCTTTTGTTGATGTTCATCTTATATCCTCCTTTCAGGACACTATCCATTCCGTTCAACTGCTCTTCCAAGTCCTTTGCTGTCTCTGACAGAATTACAATGTCATCGGCGAACCTAAAAGTTTTTATTTCTTCTCCATGGATTTTAATACCTACTCCGAATTTTTCTTTTGTTTCCTTTACTGCTTGCTCAATATACAAATTGAATAACATCGGGGAGAGGCTACAACCATGTCTCCCTCCCTTCCCAACCACTGCTTCCCTTTCATGCCCCTCAACTCTTATAACTGCCATTTGGTTTCTATACAAATTGTAAATAGCCTTTCGCTCCCTATATTTTACCCCTGCCACCTTTAGAATTTGAAAGAGAGTATTCCAGTCAACATTGTCAAAAGCTTTCTCTAAGTCTACAAATGCTAGAAACGGAGGTTTGCCTTTCCTTAATCTAGCTTCTAAGATAAGCCGTAGGGTCAGTATTGCCTCACGTGTTCCAATATTTCTACGGAATCCAAACTGATCTTCCCCAAGGTCGGCTTCTACTATTTTTTCCATTCGTCTGTAAAGAATTCGTGTTAGTATTTTGCAGCTGTGACTTATTAAGCTGATAGTTCGGTAATTTTCACATCTGCATCAAACCAGTCTCAGGACTGAAGACCTCAACAACAACAACATCGATCTCATTTTTGAGACGTTTGTATTCCTTTTTGCCTGCTTCATTTACTGCATTTTTATATTTAACACGAAGTTAGTTTTTCATACTGTGTTAATCTAAAAAGTAGATCCCTGGAAGAACATTTTCCTTTCATACTAAGCTTTCTTCTCACTGTGCTGCATATCACCAGAATCTCGTTTTCAGTATCCAATGTGCCATATTTTTCCCTATTTTAATCAATATTTGCCTTAAATTTAGAAAGCCTATGCACAGCTACTTGACCACAAGTCCTTAGCACACACTTCCACATGCTTGTCAGTCACTATTTCTTTATCCTCATTCAAAATACGTATCGAGTGAAGAAGACACTCGTGAAATTTACAGATATTGAAACGTCCACTTAGAAAAAGTAATGAATTGCTGTGCTGGTAAACCCCTTACTTTATTTTATTTTCAAATAGCTGAGCAAAACTGAACGTACTCAGACATTTCTCTCTTTACTTATTCTGATCATCACTAAACTGACAGCCGGCCGAGGTGGCCGAGCAGTTCTAGGCGCTACAGTCTGGAACCGCGCGACTGCTACGGTCGCAGGTTCGAATCCTGCCTCGGGCATGGATGTGTGTGATGTTCTTAGGTTGGTTAGGTTTAAGTAGTTCTAAGTTCTGGGGGACTGATGACCTCAGAAGTTAAGTCTCATAGTGCTCAGAGCCATTTGAACTAAACTGACACACAATATTTTTAGCGCAACGCAATCTGACTTTTAATAATCCCTACAAAAGAATGGCCCTGACTAACAATAATCTATACCTTTCGTGAATCACTTACCTCCCAAAAGTTTTCCTTACTCAAACTACTGCAATGCAGCGTGCGCCAATACTGCCAGCTAAATAAAAGATTCTAACTACTGAAGGCATTAACTACTGATAGGCATACTTAGCAAATGAAAGATTTTGATAGAGAACAAAAAATTTATTTACCTTAATAGTGTTCAAAAGTCATTATATATATATATATATATATATATATATATATATATATATATATATATATATGTCAGTTCATGACATACAGTCTTACAAATTTACTCTTTTTGGCGGACACACGTCCAGATCGTCCGCTCTTAAAATTCTGCCATCTCTCTGCCCACATCCACCACGGCTGACGGCTCACCTCCAACTGCGCAACGCTACGCGCTGTTCACACCCAACTGCCCAACACTACAATAGCAAATATTCCAACAATGCCAACCAGCCACAGACTGCACACACCACAGCCAGTGATTTTCATACAGAGCGCTAAGTGGCGTTACCAATATAATAACCTAAACAGCCTACTTACAACATGCCTTAACACACTCGAGGTTCTCGAATGAGTGTTCAGTAATTTTTAAGCAGTTTGCATTTCGAGACACCTGCCGATTTATTTGAAGCTGCCTCACAAACAGGCGAAACCTTCTCTCCAGCTCTGGTTCGTGACTGGTGTATGATCACAAATTATTATTTTCTCCTCAATCTGCTATAAGTTGGGTTTGTTCAGTTTGCTACTCCCACCGTTATGAAAAATGAGCTGTAGTGAAACTACCTACGCAAACATGCATGATAAATCAAAAAATTGTGACCACTGCCCACTGCAAGGTTGAATGCCTCCTGGTGGCATTTCGGGCACGTGACGCAGTAAGAAAAGTGCGTAAGCCCAGTAGGGACGGATGGAGGATTACCCTAGCGAAGACGTGCGCTGCAAATGGAGAAATCCAATGAGATAAACGACTCTGTGCAACAGGAAACTATTGTTACGCAGAACCTGTGAACGAGTATCTCGAAAACGGCGGATCTGGTCGAATGTTCACGTGCGACTGTCGTGGGCATCTACGGGAAGTAGTAGAAGCTCAGTGAAACTACCAGTGGTTGGTCGTCCTGGTCACAGAACGTGGGACTGGAGGCTGGTCTGCTTCGTAAAGTAGGATAGACGGCGATCTGTGGCACCTCTGGCGAAAGAACACAGTGCCGGTGGTCGCACAAGTGATCCGGAGCACACCATTTACCACAGATTGTTGGACAAGGGGATCCGCAGCAGACGAGCCCTGCGTGTTTACATGTTGGCCCAACGATATCTTCAATTACGATTGCAGCGGAATCATCATGATTGGACTGTGTATCACTGGAAACGTGTCGACTTGTCGGATGACTCACGTTTCTGCGTCTCCATAAACGCCGCCATCAAGGCGAACGGCTGATCTCAACGATCTCCGTGCCACGGACGAAGGCTGGTGGGAGCAGTATTATGCTGTGATAGATATTCTCCTTCGCTTGCACTGAATCTGTGGTAGTAATCGAAGACACCAGGTCAGTTGCGGACACCCTGCTTTCCTTCATGTTTGATGTCTTCCCTGACGACGATGTTATCTTTGTCCATGTCTCGAAACCAGAATCGTGCAACAGTGGTTCGAGGAGCATGGCCACCAAATTCGCCTGATGTGAATGCGATGACTCCCATCTGGGTCGCTATCGAGTGCCATCGCCGCCTACACAAATCAGGGGACAGTTAATACAGTAATTACATGGCTTGAGCGTAGACACCTGGTGCCACATAGCCCCACGAATCTACCAACGAATTTTAGATTCGATGATACGTAAAATCGGTGATACACTGAGTTACAAAGATGGCCCTGCGAGCTACCAGCAGGTGGTCATAACGTTTTGGTTCGTCGGTGTATACCTGGCTAGTGGCGTTGGAGTGATATCGCAGACTGTTTTCGGCTGCAGCAGGCTGAACAGGTCCCGCGAAACTTGTGAGACTTGCGGGAACACAAACTGGCCTGCTTTAACCACTGTGCTTCAATACACATGTACTCTCGTGTCTCCTTTGCGGCAGGCTCAGCTGCTGTAATGGTTGCAGGGAAGGTAGGAGCAGGCAAGTTGGGAGCAGAGTTTGTACACCTCTGTGCAGCACGGCAGGTGAGCAAGCCTGGCGCGAGCGCTGCGGCCGCATTGATCGCGATCTGCGGCGAGGCGTCGGTCGGCATCGGCATCGGCCTCTGCGTCGGCTGGCGGCGGGACGGGCGTGCTTATTGCGTTAGCCCCTAACCGAGTCTCCGGGCCGCCCCTCCGCCCCCGCTCCCCCCCCCCCCCCTTTCTCCTGATGCTGCCGTAGAGCCGGGAAGCGCGCCAGCAAGGTCTCCGCCCCAGGGGACACGGCTGCCGCGCAGAAGCTAAACATTCCCTACACCAGGACAAGACGGAAGGACGGTCAAAACCCCCATCACTTCGAGGTTACATGGGCGGGAATCTCGAAAGGACGCACCCGTGACCTTATTCTAGGACTCATTCCAGAATTCGCGACAGTACTATGATAACACACTCACTTCCCTTCTCTCAATGTAGTAATTTTCTATAGACAGGAATTGCACAAAATATTGTGGATATCCTGGTAAACTTGACAACTTGACGCTGGTTGCGGGACTAAATAAGATTCAGTAATAAGTGAAAGACAATTGTTAGCCTGATGCCTGAGTTCGTAACGTTTTTGTTTTGCTTATTGGTATTCCGGTTGATATAGGTTTATTTATCGATTTCTATTTTTTATTTGTAGTTCACTGTAGCTGTTTGAGTTTTCATATTGTCATTTTGTCATTTGGAGATAGTGAGTGGAGCTGTGAGAGCCAGAAAATGGGTGTCAAGTGTGGAAATCGGAACATTTCTGACATATTCTGCGGTTTGACTTCAGTAGAAGGGTGACAGCAGCGGAGGCACCCAGACACATTTGCACCGTGTGGTGGGATAATTCCACTGGACAGAGAACGGAAAGAAAATGGTTCTCTCGTTTTAAAGATGATCTTATTGACGTCAGTGGCTCTGCATGTTCAGTAAAAACTTCGGGGTTTGGTGAAGATCGTTTAAACGCATTAATCCACTAAGATCCACGTAGGTGTACTCGAGAACTAACAGATTTGATGAACTGTGATCAATCTACCATCGTGCGATATTTGCATGGAGTGAGGAAGCTTAAAAAATCGTGTGTATGGATACCGCATGACCAAAGTCAAAATCACAAAAATCTGCGGGTGGCCAAATGTACGTCTCTGCTTGCTCGTCATCAACTGATCCGAAGACTCCTGTGCTATATCGTTACTGGTGAAGAGAAACGGTGTCTTCATGCAAGCATATGGAAACGAAAGGATTGATTGAGCCAAAAAAAAAAAAAAAAAAAAAAAAAAGCAAAGCAAGTCCCCGTGCACAACAGACCTGTGCACACCCACAAAGGAAGATGTTATGCATCCGGCGTAACACCGACGGTGTGTGTACCACGAATTGCTCATCCGAGGTGTAGCCGTCACTACTGACATTTATTGGCAACATCTGAGACGTTTTTCATACGCAAACCAAGAATAACGGGCAGGAAGACTGCGCAGAGTGATATTACTCCACGATAACACTCGCCTGCATCCAGCTAGACTGAAAAAAGAAAAAAAAGAAACACTGCACGGGAGCTAGATTGGGGAGTCGTTCCGCATCCCCATTCACCTGATCTTGCGCCCTCAGATTTTCACCTTTTCCGCTCTCTATAGGCCAACCTTCAAGAAACTTCCTTTTCTGATGAAAATGCGGTCCAAACATGGATCGACGAGTTCTTCGCCGCAAAACCACTTGATTTCTACAGCCGTAGAACATAAATGTTACCCCAACGTTGGCAGATAGTTGTATATAGAGAGGGAAAGTATATTACTAATGGCTAAATTCTCCGTTATGTGCATCTGTTATGAAAAAACGCTACAGACTTACACACCAACGCAATATAATGGGAGGGTTAAGCTTTTCCAGGTACTCATTGTTTGAAAGCTTGCTATCTTTGACAGGAAGAATCTTGTGGCAGCAGCTCCCTTTTCTAAAAAAATCGGATAAGGGTTGCAATCTGAGATCTGAAGTTCAAGTTTTCAACGATTCTCTTTTTAGTTCGCTTTCTTGTCTCATGCTAGTCCAGTACAAATTTTGCAGTCGATTTTAAACTATCATGTTGATGAGCTAGAGATATGAAATTTTAAAAATTATTTAGAACTAGATGACAATGCAATATTAACTCACTTACTTGACTGTTTGCTCCACCTAGCTCCCACTGGGTCCGGATGGGGTCAAAAGGGTTGTGCACGCTGTAATCTCGGCTGCCCGCAGGACCCGCGTGTTGTGCGGGTCGTATCAGAATGCGTTCCAGGCGTCGAGCCTGTATCTCGGTGACAGCCGCCAGACAGCACTGCTACATCTGCAGCTTTGTTCTCGTGGCACAGCAGAGCCACGCCCACCTCCCAGCCAATTAGTGATCACAGCTGCACTATAAGGCTAGCCGCGCTGCGGATCCGCTTCCAGTTATGTATTCACTGCGCACTCGTACCGTTTCATTATGCACCGCTGGTTTTGTCAAAGATTTCGTTACGCCTTAGGTTCTGTCTCCTGGATTACTCATTTGAACTTCATTATTCCAAAGTGCCAGGTTCATTGTCCGTTTTCCTCTTGTTGCTGTCCTCCTGTTGATACTTGGCTAACTGACGTTGATTGCCGCCGGCCGGTCGGCCACTCTCTGGTGGTTCTCTCATTCATTACTGATCTTTCTCAGATTTTGGTCACAATATTTTGCAAACACAAAAAGAATTATGCACAAAAATCATACAAAATTAATTTGCTTGCTTTTTAATTTTATTTTTAGGAAAATAACAACTAAACAGATTGATATGCTATTAATAGGTCGGTATCACTCTGTTCTATTTCAGATACGATCGGATGAAAAGACACACTGAAACAGATTTGAAATTTAATTCGTGTGCCCCTTATAGTCCCATCAGATGACTAAAATCAGTTGAGAAATTACACATACACAAAACTAAAAAGCAGAAAAAATTATTTAATTAAAAATAAACTTGTAATATAATATGTTTATAAATTGGACTAAAAAGTGGAAAATATTTTCTCACAGCCCCATACAGATTACTAGTCCATCCAGATGGTTCTGAAAATTTGTGACTGTGAATTTTTAATAGCTATGAAAACACTTGTGAGATTTATAATGAGAAATGTGTGGTACATGCAATAAATAATGGTTACGAAGTGAACTATTTATGCATCAGTTACATATTGCATGCACCCCTCATTTTTCGTTATAAATCTTACAAGCATTTTCATAGCTATCAAAAATCCACAATCGGGAATTTTCAGAAGTATCTTTATGGGGTTAGGAATCTGTATCGGGCTACGAGAAACTGTTCTACACCTTTTAGTTCGATGTAAAACATGTTATATTAAAATTTATTTCGATTTAAATAATTATTGTAGTCTGTATCAAGTGAACTGTAATTATATTGGGCCTACAGTAAAAATCCGTTAAAACATTTTTTCACGACTAGGGTCTTAGAATGTGCATCTGACTCCTGTTAATAACGCTCCATCATTTCGGGTGTCGTTAAAATCCAAAGAATAGAACAAGAACTAATCAACTGTCTCAGTGCCACGCAGCAATTGATGAAAAAAGGAAGTTCTTGCTCCACTCAGTTACTACAAACAAAATTAGTATATTTTAATTCAGTTCTCGTGATAAAGAACGTGACTGGCTACTGGATTAAAAAAGAAGATATGCTATATTCTTCAAAGATAATTCCAGGCACTCTGCCTCGCAGTAACGACGTTCTAACAGTCTCTTTTTAAATTGGTGTTAATAACGATAACTGCAGTGGCCCTGGCCTGACGTATGCATAGCCACGTGAGTCCGAAATGGATACACTGCTAAGGCTGACGAATACGCAGTTCAGTTAGTCTTCTTTTCGTTACAACCAGTGAACGCTATAACCCGATTCTTTATAGTATACAACTCCTGTGTATAAAACAGCTCAAAAGTCTGATTACTTTAGAAATTAGTTACTGCGTCCAATATGAGATGGTAAGAATGTAAGCGATAAAAACTTTAGAACAGGTTTAATATTTTGTTTGAAGTTCGCTGGAAGTCGGTAATTGCAATTACGAGTATGTCCGCATACGGTGCCCCTGGTTAGCTCGTTTACTAATATAGATGGCCGGTTGTGGACGCCGTGCCTCTACTGTTATGACTCTCACACGTCTCCGCGGCTTTCATATCAGTCAGTCGGAATCTGTTATGCCGGAAATCAAAGGTGGGTGGTGACTCGGAAGCCCTTTGACGATGGTACGTAAAATTTTATTCACAAATCATTAATCAAAAGAATTTTTTCCCCGCTTGCCGTCCTCCTCCCATCGCTCAGCAATAATTTGAAACTAATTTTTTCGTAACTTATGCTTGAAATTAATATTTTACCAGGAATAGAAAGAGTATGTAACTGGTCCGTTACAAGCCAATGAAGTTGCTTCCTTCTGAACAAGCCAGCGTTCGTGGAACTTTCTACAGTGGAAACTGATTTATTACGGCTTTCTTAAATCCCGATTTTGTATTTCACTACAGTCCGTTGCATCCGGCACTTTGCACCCAAAAGAGGAGAAATTTGCTAATGAACTGCAGTAAAGAGATCCTCACATCCTTGAGGTATACAGATCCCCATCTACAAAGGGGAGTCAGCCACCATCTCTACCTGAGAGTTCAGAATCATGAAGTGGGGAGCCCACCAGGCTACCAGCTGAGATACCGCTCAGAGAGACCAGACGAGGCTGCTCACTGAGAGATATTAAGGGGTGCCATGGAGCCGGTTGAAGATTCCAGAAACCAGACGCCCTCGTCTTTGTAAATCAGCTCCTTCGTTCCTTAATAAATGGTATTTCCATAACCGCTCTATATCGCCGATCTGTCGATGAGCCTGAAAATGTTCGAAAACTAATATATGGGAATAAAAAAACATCTCAAAAAGCGAGTGATCGCAGTTTTCTGTATTTACACCTGTTATCATGTTACAGCTGCTATAGCTCCACAAGCTGCAACAGAAAGCCTGCTCGAACACCAGAAAGACGTCTATCATCGGTTACTACGATGTTCTGGGAACGCTTTCACAGCAGGAGCGTCTTTCAGAAAACTTCCACGTCATATCGCTTCTGTTTTCTGCTGATCACTTCCTTCTAAATTCTAGAAGCACCAAATACTTTGCCTCTCATACGTTAAAATGAAATGACATATGTCTTGATAAATTAAGGACAGTGGAAAATACTTCTAGGAAAGCTCTGACACAGAAACTGATCTTTATAGGAAGAATGATCTCTAAACGGAAAACCTTAATCTTCTCCAAGCAGAATCGCAAAAAGTCAAACAAGTAATTACGAGAGTCATGGTCTGGGTGAGGAAACCACACTGAACATTTTTAATTGGGGCACGAGCTCTGGTCTAGTACTGGTGTTGAGAGAACCAAGTCGCCAGACAGAGTCTGATTTTATCATGAATATACGGGGAACCTAAAGGACTTAAGGAAATTTATTCTCTATAACCGGAAGTTGCTACATTCAGCTCGCCCATGTAAACGATAACATTTACCAAAAAATTTACCACGTTAGGCAGGTCCCGAACGTAATATGAACGGGACTTTGGTGATTGGTACGAGTAATAAGGAGCCAAAAGATCGCACATGAAAAGGTTTGATACAAGCTACCGTGCCAGAGAAAGATTCTGTGAACATTTTACAAGGAGTGGAGAATAAGGTTTAACATTCCGTCGATGACGAGGTCATTAGGGAAATAGGACAAGCTCGTAATGGGTGAGTATCGGGATTGATATCGGCCGCGCATTTTTCAAAGTAACCATTCGGGTATTCGCCTTAAGTGGTTTAGGGAAATCATGGAAAACAAAAATCAAGGTGACATTTGAAAAGCGGATGCCGCTCTCCTCCCTTCTGCAGTCATGATTAAGCCAGTTGCAACGACGAAGGGTCTCCTCACTTCGCTGTGTTTCTATACTTTCAGGAGCTTAAAAATCAAGAGCACGCACACATGCACATGGTGCTGGAAATCGAAAGAATGGGGTGCAGCTTTTCCCGGTCGTAGAGCTACGCAGAAGACTGTACACGACGCTAGCCGATATTTGAAAACTACTTCTTGTTGTGATGTAATTCATACTAACGACGAGAACACGGTAAGTTCCTGATTCCCCAGGAACCTCACTCATTGGAGGAGGAATTGGAATAAGAGAACAGTTGTGTCGGCGTATCCGTAGATAGTATACCGTTTCCGAAAAAAGTTACGCTCAAAATTTTTGGGGTATTTTCGAGGTACTGTAGGTAACCTGTACAGCGTGATACCCTCTGACGAACTGATTGTTCAGTGATTAGGCTCGCGGCTTCTCAATTTTTTGTCCTGTGTCCGAAACCCGATTATTGGTTAGTTGGTTGATTTGGGGAAGGGGATCAAACAGCGAGGTCATCGTTCCCATCGGATTAGGGAAGGAAGTCGGCCGTTCCCTTTGAAGGGAACCATCCCGACATTTGCCTGAAGCGATTTAGGGAAATCACGGAAAACCTAAATCAGGATGGTGGGACACGTCCTCCCGATTGCGAGTCCAGTGTGCTAACCACTGCGCTCCCTCGCTCGGTCCCGATTATTGTTTTTATTTTATTTTTATTGTTTTCATTTACATACCCATGACAATGTTGACTGGAATACTCTCTTTCAAATTCTGAAGGTGGCAGGGATAAAATACAGGGAGCGAAAGACTATTTACAATTTGTACAGAAACCAGATGGCAGTTATAAGAGTCGAGGGGAAGCAGTGGTTGGGAAGGGAGTGAGACAGGGTTGTAGCCTCACCCCGATGTTATTCAAACTGTATATTGAGCAAGCAGTAAAGGAAACAAAAGAAAAATTCGGAGTAGGTATTAAAATCCATGGAGAAGAAATTAAAACTTTTAGGTTCGCCGATGACATTGTAATTCTGTCAGAGACAGCAAAGGACTTGGAAGAGCAGTTGAACGGAATGGATAGTGTCTTGAAAGGAGGATGTAAGATGAACATCAACAAAAGCAAAACGAGGATAATGGAATGTAGTCGAATTAAGTCGGGTGATGTTGAGGGTATTAGATTAGGAAATGAGACGCTTAAAGTAGTAAATGAGTTTTGCTATTTGGGTAGCAAAATAACTGATTATGGTCGAAATAGAGAGGATATAAAATGTAGACTGGCAATGGCAAGGAAAGCATTTCTGAAGAAGAGAAATTTGTTAACATCGAGTATAAATTTAAGTGTCAGGAAGCCGTTTCTGAAAGTATTTGTATGGAGTGTAGCAGCAGTTAAGTAGCAGCTATCTGTTCGTGTAAGTAAAGAACCGTGTTAATTCACGTATGCATTTGTGTTGTAGAAAGACGATATGTATGGAAGACGATACGTATGGGAATGAAACGTTGACGATAAATAGTTTAGACAAGAAGATAATAAAAGATTTTGAAATGTGGTGCTACAGAAAGATGCTGAAGATTAGATGGGAAGATCACATAACTGATGAGGAGGTATTGAAAAGAATTGGAGAGAAGAGAAATTTGTGGCACAACTTGACTAGAAGAAGGGATCGGTTGGTAGGGCGTATTCTAAAGCATCAAGGGATCACCAATTTAGTATTGGAGGGCAGCGTGGAGGGTAAAAATCGTAGAGGGAAACCAAGAGATGAAAACACTAAACAGATTCAGAAGGATGTAGGTTGCAGTAGGTACTGGGAGATGAAAAAGCTTGCACAGGATAGAGTAGCATGGAGAGCTGCATCAAACCAGTCTCTGGACTGAAGGCCACAACAACAACACCCATGTCTCTAGAAGGTTAGTACAGGAATGTCTCTTACCAAATTTGGTGATACAAGGGCGTTATATCTGCAGTGTCCTCGTTGCCACTTTAGCGTCTTGCACCGAAGGAAGCAAGGAAGAGGATGTTGTTATAGGTAGCCGGTATCGTCTTCCTACAACACAAATGCATACGTGAATTAACACGGTTCTTTATTTACACGAACAGATAGCTGCTACTTAACTTTAATTGTGTCCATGAGTTGCATTACAAGCTGATCCGTAATAGTCCTCCTACAGGAAATCTCAGTGATCTTGCTATTATTTGACACTAGGTGCTGTCGTAGCCGAAGCCCGCTCTGCAAATGAATGACAGACGCCAAACTAGAATGAGTCAGTGCGTCAGTGACTGGGTGAGTGACTGAGTGACTCAACCCTCCGGTCAGCGACGGCGGCTAAATACTTGCTGTCGAGAGGGCGTTGGTGGTACATTGCTTGCGAGTCTATCTCTGGCCTCTCTCGTGACAGGCACGTTTGATCTAGCGCCTACTATCGATCTGCGTGCTACATCTTTGCCGACCGATGTGCTGACGACAGCTTTCGCCAGCAAAATATTAACTGGAAACATGTGGCTGTATTCCACATCAAGTGTTATACATTTTTTATATAATATCTGTGTGTATGGTATGTTGAGAGGTTACAATCTTCTTAAATTCTCATATTCCTATATTTCATTCTCATATCAGCTCTCATATTAATTCTTATATATTATTCATGCGTTTATTCTTCAGGAAGATTTGGTGCATTAGCTTGGATGATACCGATCGTAAAAACGTTCTAAACGTAGTTAGTTCGAACACCACAAGCATTGCGCGAAGGCAGGTCTGCTGCAGTGACATTGCATCGTATCAAGATAACTCAGTAAAGAAACGTCATTAACACTGCTGAAGATTTCATGCATTGGCAATAATTTCGCGGAGAACCATTCGTAACAGATCAGTTTTCTAAAACCTGGAGCCTGCAATTGATTATGAATCAAGATACACTACAGGAGTTTAACCGAAAACAGTTTCAAATAATTTTCTCATTCTTTCTTCTTTATTCATTCATGTGACATACAATTAGTAGACGAATAAGGACAACGTTATATCAGTATACAATGGAAAACACCCGTGTAGTAATCTTCTGCAGACATGGATGTATAAACGACAAACAAAAATAAAAGCAATAATTCGGGTTTGAACATGGGGCACAAAGTTAAAGAGCAGCGACGCCAACCGCTGTCCCAATATATCGACTGTGCTTATCATGCGGTAAAATGCACATAAAGTATCTCGAAAATACCTCGAAAACTTTGAGCGTTGTTTTTTCAAAAACGATTGAGTATCTAAGGTTAATCCGAGACACATGTTCGCTTATTTCGATTGAGCGAAGTTTATGGGAAATCGGGTTATGGCATTTGTCGTGTTCTTCTCGTAAGTGATGCAGACATTGCCTACTAGAGCCATCCGGATAAATTGTTGCTGGCAGCCTGACATCTAAGTCATATAAACTAACTTTCTCCATTTCGAGCGAACGGAAGTTAGTAGTGAATTGTGACGTACATGGTAGATTTGTCGCTTATCATACGCATGGAGATTCACTGACAAGGAAGGTAAACCCCTTCTTGCCGGCCGGGGGTGGCCTAGAGGTTCTAGGCGCTACAGTCTTGAACCGCACGACCGCTACGGTCGAAAGTTCGAATTCTGCCTCGGGCATGGATGTGTGTGATGTCCTTAGGTTAGTTAGGTTTAAGTAGTTCTAAGTTCTAGGGGACTGATGACCTCAGAAGTTAAGTCCCAGAGTGCTCAGAGCCATTTGAACCATTTTTTAAACCCCTTCTTTAGGGAAAGCATGAAGTCGTTGTAACAACGCAGCACGAACGACATGAGAAAATGTTTATGTGCTATTAAAAATATGATCAATAAATCTCACAGTGTCGACGTTTATGAAAGTTGCTGTCAATGCTGACCCGTCACCGCCGAAAGATGAGAATTTCTTGACGTACACTTGACTATGGTTACTAGATTTTCGAGAATATAAAGAAAGAAGTGTTCCCTTTGCCTTTTTAATGGCCATTCTTTGCAGCTAACGTTGTTACACTACAGTTACACACAAACTAAAAGAGGGACGTTGTTGACGTTAACACATTTTCTTTCAAGGTCACATCGACGCAAGACACATTTTTAAATAAACAGCTAAATAAAACGAAAAACATTACATAAATGCTAAACATATAATTACTATGATTTCATGCACTAAAAGAGTAAAACGTTATCTTTCGATATTCAGTTATACTGCATAGGAGTAAATCCTGATATATTTTATATTCTATTTTTCTTCAATTGCACTTTTTTGATAATTTGGCATCTGTTGACAATTTTGCATCACTCTTTGCGAATTTACAAAATTCTTCACAAGATTAACTATCACAATTTGCCACTACTTGGAGTTCTGCTATGATTAAGTGTACAGTGCTCCTGAATCTTTTGTCACTCAACATGTTTCTCGTAAGTGAAAAAACTTTCTCTGCAAATGCGTTGGAGGCTGGTACACTAATCAAAAAGCTAACAACTTTAATCAAGTTTTCGACGTTATGATCAGGCACTGTTGAGAGAAAATGAAGGCAATTTGATATGTCACAATGTTCCTTGTATACACTTTCTGAGACATTATCACCATATCTGTTGATACTTTCATACATATCAGCAACACACACACGACCGCTAATAAGAAGTATTTCCACTACATTCTTGAAATCTTGGAAGTAAATTTCCTTTCATAGATCAAATGTTTTAAAGATACATACTTATTATTTTCAGTAACATCCAGCTTATCTCCAAAATTCTGCAGCACAGAAGTGTAGAAACTGCTGAAGTCTGCAAATTTTTTCTTTTTCAATGGTACGGTCAGCCCATTCATGAGTTCATTTGCCTTGCTGCCGTAGAAGCTATCTTTCTTTCTTTGGAGGATTTTGATGCGGAGAAGTTTCACTTGTTTGCAAGTTTCCAAAACATTTAAAATCATATATTTCAAGAGCTTTAGTCACTATTTACAACTGGCTTCCAACATTCATAAATTAAATGTAAGTCAAATTCAGGGAAAACTTCTTGTTCGGGGTCATCATTAAGGAAAACTATTTACTGTAAAGAATGAGATTTCCACTCTGCAGCGGAGTGTGCGCTGATATGAAACTTCCTGGCAGATTAAAACTGTGGGCCGGACCGAGGCTCGAACTTGGGACCTTTGCCTTTCGCGGGCAAGTACTCTACCAACATTTTTTTTAAATATCATTTTGTTCGTTTTCGTTCGTTGTATCTGCTCGGGGCGGACGTCGCAAGACACCCGTATCAGTTCGTCGTTGACCCATTAACTCAGTTTTTTTATTACAGAGGGCTCCTGAAAGAAAAGATATTGTGGAGACATGGTTCGCAGGAGAGCTTCTGTAAAGTTTGGAAGGTAGGAGACGAGGTACTGGCAGAAGTAAAGCTGTGAGGACGGGGCGTGAGTATTGCTTGGGTAGCTCAGTTGGTAGAGCACTTGCCCGCGAAAGGCAAAGGTCCCGAGTTCGAGTCTCGGTCGGGCACACAGTTTTAATCTGCCAGGAAGTTTCATGTTTACTGTAACTTAGGACAAACAACAGTACTCTGGAAGTAGAAGACAGTAATCAACAAAAGCTATCTGTGACGTAGAATCTCAACTCAATGCAAATATACAAGCTGAAAAAGTGATTTCAGTTTGTCTCTTCTCTTGGCAGAGAGTAATAAAGGATCATACATTCTTAGTACAATGTTCTCCCCGCATCCGCAAATTTCATTGCGTTGAGCACAATATGTTTAGAATAATAGTTCTCTTTTCTACTGAGCATCATTGAATTTTTCCGAAATTAGCCTTCGCACTGTCAGCACCGTATGATGACACCCTGATTTACATTCAAGTTATGGATTTCCAAGCTCTGGAGCAAAAAATTATTGCTACGGAAATTTCATCAGCATTCTCTGCAAAATAAAGTAGTTTACTTTGAACTCTCTGCAGAGGATCAAAGTAGCGTATACATACCGGAAACTGTTTCTTGTTATTGCTGTTCGAAGCATCTGTTGCCAGAGAAAATAATTTGGCAATATTTTGTGGACAGTTTAAAATTTCTAAAAAGTCTTTAACACTTTTGTCAGCTGGTATATTTTTCGCAAGACTTCTGCCTTCGTACATCCAAATTTAAGTTTTGAAGCAATTGTTGAATCCATGAAAATATGGAATAGTAATTTATTCTCACAGTCAAGGCAGGTATATCTTAAATTATGCTTTACAGCACGATAAACTAAACCCACTTAACATGCTGCAATAGTACCACATTCGTATTTAATTATTTAAGTTTACATCTTTCAAGAGTTTAGAACTATCTTCACTTGAACTTTACTTCAAATTATATCCCTTATACGAAGAATGTGGTCTGAGATCACTTTTTCCGCCATGAAGAATTTTAAAATCCTTTCTGAACATCACATAATATGCTCTATATTTATTTTCCCACTTTACTTTAACCACGAAAATAACTTTTCTCGCTTCTTCAAATATACTTGCTGATGTTGAAATTTTACTTCCTTCTTCGGCGAAGTCTTTGATACATAGTTTTCACTATCACACGTTTCTAATTACCACGTGATAAGGACTGTAAACTTAATCCAGCCCTTTTGCTTGAACACAATGCAAATGGTAGCACAGAAAACAAACAACGCCAGTAGTGGTGAGAGAGCTTAAACACTACAAGCAAGGATCGGAAGAATGCTCCTTCCGAAACAGTCTTCAATTCTTTCGCTTGAAACTGTTTCCAGCATTGGCATGTATAGTAAAAAATGTTCTCTGACCAGAGATAGTCACATTTCAGACTGAAAAACAGCTTCTCTTTTATGGGCCACGTCAAATCTGGCGTTTTTCACAGCTTAAAAAATAATCGGAAAATTTGAGACTCCGAGGAAAGAAAAAACACAGGGGCGAAAAATGAAGCAAAAAAAAAAAAAAAGAAGGAAATGGAGGATCCATTGAAAACGGATTATCTGACAACCTTACACCTGACAGAGAACGGGAGTGCATACGGCCGGGTTGGCATGTAGCCAAGACGTGTGTGTCAGATCCTGCTCTTCGGCAGGCTCTTACGACTTATCAGGGCTCATATTCCTGCTAGGCAGCCGTTTAACACAGCGGGAAAGATCAGAGAAGCCGTCAGACGCACAGTAAAGCGCTTCAAACTTGAACCGCAAGGTTGATTATAAACTCTCTCCGCCACTGTTGCCCGTGATTACTGGCGCATTTACACCACCAGAGAGAAACCTCTCCAGTCGGAGTTGGAAGCCCTGACAGGCTCAGGCATCAACAGTAAATTACTGAACTATGCTACGTAATCGTGGTGGCTTTTACCTAATGCGCTGATTATAGGTAATTAGGTAATGAAACAGGAGTTAGGACCATTGCTTCCGTTGCTTCTCGTTTATTTTTTCTGTTGATGTTGTCGCATTACGACTTTTGCCAAGGCATAAATACTTGCAACTTGGTGGTCTTCCAGGTGTTATTAACTTCATTAATTGAAATTAATAGAATTAAAAAATTTATAAAAAAAACAAAAGCTCATGGGATGTTGGTGAGATTTCACACACAATTCTGAAAAGTTGTTCGAACTTAGTAAGTAATGTCTTTTGTGATATATAATTTAATGTATCGCTGGTACAGGGAATTTTACGAAACAAATTAGAACATGCAATTGTTGAATTTCTTCAAAACAAAAGTGTCAAGAAAGATTAAAATAATTATCGTAGATTTTCCTTACAGACACCTTTTTTCCCAAAATATTCGAGAAATCAGTGTACTCAGGAGTAGTCTAACACTTAAGTAGAAACAATTTATTTAGCATACCACATTTTGGATTTCAAGATGGAATGCTTCACTGAGAATGCTATTCATACGTTAATTTATCAAATGGCACTAGTATTAAATAATAAAATAACACCGATTGGTATTTTTTGTGGCCATTCCAAGTCGTTAGATTGTGCCGATCATGTTACTCAAGTTTTATAGGATTAATGGATTTACAAACAGATGGTTTGAATCATACTTA
Source organism: Schistocerca piceifrons (assembly GCF_021461385.2). NCBI lineage: Eukaryota > Metazoa > Arthropoda > Insecta > Orthoptera > Acrididae > Schistocerca > Schistocerca piceifrons. Next base: position 789,444,963 of record NC_060138.1, read on the forward strand.
ACAAACAGGATGCAGAATGTTGAGTAGAATAGTTCAAACTGTGTCGGAAGGATAGAAAATTCTAGTAATTAAGGAGAAATCACAAATGGAGCCCCACAGGGTTCAATTTTTAGTCAACTTCTATTCCTTATATTTATGTCAGTTACCTACCACTTAACATTCAACAAGCTGCATCGGTACTTTTTTGCAGACGATACTAGTGTTATAACAAATCTAGTTAGAGAGAAAGCAAAGGAAGAGATTGTAAATGACATTTTCCAAAGACTTATTAAGTGGTCCTAGTGGTCCTCAGTAAACTGACGTCACCTAAAGTTAAAAAAAAGAAAAAAACAAAAAAAACCGCGCTATATTCAGTTCTATACAACAAATAGAGTGACACCAACAACTGATATAGTACATAAGCAGAAGTCAGGAAATACGGTAGGATGCTCCTAATTTTCGGATGTACATACTGAGGCAAACTGGAAGATGGGTATTACTGAGTTCCTCAAACAATTAAGTTCAGCTTTTTTTGCTTTTCCTATAATTGCTAATACTCGAAAAAACGAATTAACATTCTGTCATATTTTACGTATTTTCACTCTTTAATGTCTTATAGATTGATTTCCTGGGATAACTCACCGCTTCGAAGGAAAGTATTGATTGCACAAAAGAGAGCAGTAAGAATAATACCTGGTGTTCACCGATGGACTTTATGTAGACACCTCTTCAAGGAGCTAGGCATTTTATCTGTGCCATCAATACGTACATATATTCGCTAATGAGATTCGTCATAAATTATCCATCACAATTTGAGGAGACTAGTTATGTCCACACTTGCAACCCTAGGGGAAATAACGACCTTTATCACCTATTCTTAAAGCTATCAGTGGCTCAGAAAGGAATTCAGTATGCAGCTACAAAAATTTTTGATCATTCGCACAATAATATAAAATGTCTCACTGACAGCAAAGCAAGTTTTAAATCTAAACTAAAATCATTTCTTCTGCACAACCCCTTCTACTCCTTTGGACGTATTTATATTAGAAAGCTAGTAGCCTGAAAAAATGTTTTAACTGTAGCAGCATGAGTAGCACTAAAAATGTGTCTATGAATTTTAACACTAGTCATGTATGTACATCCTGTAAACTGACTCGTTCCACAACATCGCAAAAGAAGCGTTCAAATGATCTGTGGAATACTGTCTGACTCATTGCAGGAAAACAATATGACGGTGATGTGGTGGAATATTTTTATGCTTTAACGGTACCATCAAATGCACGAGAACCTTAGAACCTCAGACGAATTAATGCTTGCACCAAAATCTACCCCTAGAAATGACAATGTTTTTTCCAGCATAACAGTGAAACACATGATTATAAGTACGCTTTCAGAATAGAAATGAATATAATTATACAGTTCATTATGTGTTCCTAGGTCAGCTGTGTGTTACGGGGTGGTAAATATTCATACTAGTGGGAAAGGAGCTTAAAATTATATATTGTAGTTTCACAGGTAAATAGCATTACCATTAATTTATTTTACAGTTATTTTACAGTATCTGGATCAAACAAGTTTATGACCAGTGAGCAAGACAACGTTTTGTAAAGGTCGAAATTTTTGCAATATTATTAAAGCGCAGTATTTGCGTACTACATCTAAGGAATCACAATATCTGAAATTGGACTTGAGGGCAACATCTGCATATTAAATAAAAATTAATCAAAATATCTTAGCTTGAATTTGAGCGCGGTACTTGCAAATTACACTGAAGTGTCAAAGAAACTGGTGTAGGCATGCGTATTCAAATACAGAGTTATATATACAGGCACAATTAAGCACTGCGGCCGGCAACGCTTATATTAAACAACAAGTGTCTGGCGCAATTGATAGATCGGTTACTGCTGCTACAATGACAGGGTATAAAGATTTAAGTGAGTCTGATCGTGGTATTACGGTCAGCGCACGAGCGATGAGACACAGCATGTCCAAGGTAGCGATGAAGTGGAGATTTTCACGTACGACCATTTCACGAGTGTACCGTGAATATCAGGAATCCGGTAAAGCATCAAATCTCCGACATCGCTGCGGACGGAAAAAGATCCTGCAAGAACGGGACCAACGACGACTGAAAAGAATCGTTCAACGTGACAGAAGTGCAACCCTTCCGCAAATTCCTGCAGATTTCAGTGCTGGACCATCAACAAGTGTCAGCGTACGAACCATTCAACGAAACATCATCGATATGGGCTTTCCGAGCCGAAGGCCCACTCGTGTACCCTTGATGAATTCACGACACAGAGCTTTAAGGCTCGCATGAGCGCAACCCCGACATTGGACTGCTGACTGGAAAAATGTTGCCTGGTCGCAGGAGTTTTTTTTTCCAAATTGTATCAAGCGGATGGACGTGTACGGGTATGGACACAACTTCATGAATCTGTGGACCCAGCATGTCAGCAGGGGACTGTTCAAGCTGGTGGAGGCTTTGTAATGGTGTGGGGCGTATGCAGTTGGAGTGGTATGGGATACGTCTAGATACGACTCTGACAGGTGACGCTTAAGCATCCATTCATGTCCATTGAGCATTCCGACAGACTTGGGAAATTTCAGAAAGATATTGCGCCACATCCATAATTGGTACGGAGCGGCTCCAGAAACGGTCTTCTGAGTTTAAACACTTCCGCTGGCCCCCAAACGCCCCAGACATCAACATTATTGAGCATATCTGGGATACCTTGCAACGTGCTATTCAGAAGAGATCTCCACCCCGTCGTTTTACTACGGATTTATGGACAGTCCTGCAGGATTCATGGTGTCAATTCCCTCCAGCACTCGGCATTAGTCGAGTGCATGCCTCGTCGTTTTGCGGCACTTCTGAGTGCTCGCGCGGGAAGGAAGGTGTATCAGTTTCTTTGGCTCTTCAGCCTATATTAAGGGATCAGGAGCGCCAATAACAAGGACATGAATAGATTGGTGACAAACATTTATTTTTATGAACGAAGTGTCTTTGAACCACTGTTATTCAAATACAATTCGTAAGCTACTTTTATTCACGACAAATGAAATAATAAGTTGCTCATTCTCAAGTACATGAATCTCAGGGTCGTTACCAGAACGTTTAAATAGCGGTCGCTGTGGGACAAATGGAACTGGAAGGAAGACTTGGGTGAGAGCTGCATTTTACCAGGCGGTGATCAGGCTGCTATTGGCGGGTGGGGGGGGGGGGGGGGGGGGGGGAAAGCGCAATGCTGGCGGCTGGCACCGTCGCTTGGAAGCGCGAAAGAGCGGGCAGGCGTGCTGCAGACGGCGACGCGTATGCGGCGGGCAGCGCCGTCTCCGTCACAGGTGTCTTCCTTCTCGTCTTTCCAACCAGTCTCCCTCCAAGGCGATATTTTCTCCGGAGCTTTTTCCCTGCGTGTGATTCGCTACTAAATAATTCTTTCAGCCAATCAAAATTATCGTGAATCATCCTTGTTAAATGTTCTGTGCCGGGTACATTGCCCACGATTGGACGACAACACGCTGACCTTATTGTTGTTGGAATTCCTCCACTGTGCAAGCCCCATGTCTCCAGCTTAGATCAGACATCCTGTGTTCCGTCCATTTGTCACCCCCTCCTCCTCCTCTGCTAAAATCCACTTTAGTGCGTTCCTTCCCATATCCATGTCGGCAAGAGAGCTCAGGCAAGCGCTAAAAGTTATTCACAGTAGTCGGAAAACTGCATCTCGCATTTGTCATTGGTGTCTCACGTCCTGGAAAGGCATCCAATTGTCCCCTCTGTCTCTTTATCTGAGAATGTATTCCTTCTACTCAAAAGCACAGAAAAACATTCTGACGTATGACGGTGGACGGTGTGGATGTCCCGGTATGGGGAGGTCTCTCTACCATAGGCGTCTGCCTGCCTCGCACACACAGACGGACAGTGACGTGGAGCGGGGGTGATCAGCGCGTCATCCTCAGGTTCATTACAAGTCACAATGAAACAATTACGATATATAAGAAACACATTAACATAACTGTTTCACAGTTCATGTTAATTCCTGATAGTGAGTTACTGCAGTTCTCTTTTTACCATACGGTGTTGATCCTTTGCTAGGTCTCAAAAGAGGTGGGGAGAGGTGGATGCGAAGACCAAGCGAAGAATTGTACCGGAACATGACAACAATATCTGGGGAAATCAGACTCAAAAGGGCAAGGTTTGCTGGACATGTAGTTAGGATGAGTATGGACAGAATGACGAAGAGAATGTGGGAAACAACAGGTAGGACAAGGGGAAAGACAGGAACCAAGTGGGTTGCTGAACTTCGGAAGGACTGGTTGGAATTGGGGATCAACATCGAAGGAAAGGAAAATTGGAGGAACAAATATACACCGACCAATATGACGGAGATCAATGACAGAGAAGAATATAGGAAAAGATTAGAGTGTCACCAGTGGAGCCGACAGTAGAAACGGAAACTGAAGATCTCGGAAGAAGAGCGGGAGAGAAGAAGAGAAAGAATGAAGAGGTTCTGGGAGAAGAAGAGGAAAATGCAGACCACGAAGGAGCTACCCGTGGTCTTACAGAGTCCGTAACGCAAGAAGAAGAAGAAGAAGAAGAAGAAGAAGAAGAAGTGTTGATCCTTTATCGCTTTCCTACAGTATTGCTGTAACAACACTTGCGCCATGTCCGTAGAATAGGTAAAAGTTCACCAATAAATTACACGAAAGCTACCACTTCGATGACATAAGCTGTTTTTATTTTTTTATTTATCTTTTTTGTTCCCTCCTGCTACACCGTTTCTGCATGAAGTGCTGTATTCCACTGTCGCAGAAACTGATTAGCTTGATGGTAACTGGATTCTTAAATTAATGGTGCTAGACTGGTCCGATTTCCTATGTCTGCTCGCAACCACGTAGACGAATTGTGATCAATTGTTATGGTAAAAAATTTGGCATAACTGCATTACTGCTCTCATTGAAATATCTCCAATATTGCACCCCAGTATAATGTGCGACGTGTAATGTGTGTGTGTGTGTGAGAGAGAGAGAGAGAGAGACAGAGAGAGAGAGAGAGAGGGAGAGAGAGAGAGAGAGAGAGAGAGAGAGAGAGGAGAGAGCGCAGTGAAGGTAAAGCCTTAATATTTAAGCTCCACATCAAATATAAATCTTTATTCCGTAGAAAATAATTTGTAAATGGAATCTGACCTCCTCCACATGACAAAATTAACAAAGACGTAACACGCTAAGGTAATCAAACGGCAAGGAAAAGGGATTAAATGATATATAGTTCATCAAGAAATTGACCAAGGATTGAATAACATATTTGCTTTTGGCTCATTTCTGTCAAGTAAGAAGGAATCGTCGAACCATTAACATCAGAAGATACGTTATTAATGCAATTTCTGTCTGATATCTCAAGGTAGTTCCAGGTAATTCTGTAACATACTGAGTTCGTCCGTAACGGCAGCCTTCAACTTACCTACCTACATCGGAGAAACCTGATTTCACGCAAAGGGACAATACATTTTCCTGATTTTGCAACTGCTGACTTCAGCGAATTGCCTGAATAGGTTACAAGAATATAGCAGGGTGGCAGCGTGCCTCTTCATCACTCAGAAGTAACGAAGAAATGACTTTTTTTGGACGGATATAATTCAGAAAACGATCTCGTTAATATATCGATATATTGCTACTAAAAGAATGCGGTTAACTAACAGGGCCAAATTGGTCCTCAGAGCGTTTAATACAAAAGGCGTAATCGGGAGAACATGCCCTCAATACACAATTTTAAAGAAGGCAACCACTCTTTTATATTTCAGGAGAGGACTGCAACTTTGAATCTACAGCATGACGGCCTGAAGACTTAACACTATTTCCTATAATCAGCTTCCATTTAATAAAAAATGAACAACCTGTGAGTTTCCAATTTTCTTTGTAGACGAATGTTGCCGCAAGCCTGAGTGCGGATAGTCGCGAAGTAAACTGTGCAGAAATTTAGAATACGCTCTTGAAGTATCCTAACCAGTCGCTTAATATTCACTACGACAAGTAACTGAAATGATCTCACCGGATTTCTACATCGTCGTAGAAATTCCGATGCAGTTTGCACCATGAAGGGAAAGCAAGACCTCATCTTTGCCCAGACAGAAGTGAACTTCACGAAAAATATTACCAGAAATCCGGATATACATTCAGACAAGAAACAATTCACGGCTTCCAAACCACGAAAGCTCCCAGTGAGTGACAGACAAACCGACCTCCCATAAATGCGAAAATGTCTCAGTGGGCACACGAAGACGTTGCTCAAAGAACCTATTCCGATCAGTCAAAGCTAAGTATAGCAGAAACACACGAAGTATAATAAAGATGATGTCGCGATTTATGCAAAGTGAAGATATATTGAGTAAAATGAAATTGCCAAATATCTGAACGTAAAGTTTTTATACAGTAGTAGTATACATTGCTTTTACCCTGTTGTCCATCTACAGCAGCACATTTCAGTAATTTTACTTTCTCAGTACTGGGTTCGGCATATCTATGCTCATCTCTGCAGTTAGTTAAGCTATGTTGCCGGGCGGGCCTCTGGGGAGGAAAACTCGCTCATCTACCAGAACGGCAAGTTGCGCAATTCGATTATAGGAATCAGTGGAGACTTCCCCAACAGTTTCTCAGCTGCAGAGTTCGTGTCTGTCCTACGATAATTTCGCTTCTGGGAGTCACGACAGGAGCAGACGTGGCAAACATAGAAACACGTTACATGGGAGAATATTCTTAACGCACGAAGAACGTGGCAGAAGAGGGAAAGAAAGGGAGACAAAAAATTAAAAATTCAATCTTTAACTGTAATGTCGAGCACCTTCCTTCCAACTGTGGCAAATGTTCGTGAGACTATCGCGCGTCACTGAAACAGCTGGGTATTTTCAAGAACGACGCTCTCTTTTGTTCAGGTGACGTCGGCTGTTGTGGAAACACGCCATCAGGATGACCACTGTCCTGGCGAGACATGAGCGCAAGTGCGCGGAGCGATGGTGTTTATCTACAGCACCACGACAACAGCCCTCTCTATGGAAAGTCAGTAAAAGTACGGCGTACCGCGGTCTGCCGAACTCGAAGAGACAAAGTAGTGGCGTCCTACACAGTGCATCCAATAGGTTCGGAGACAGATTTTATTTCTGGCGTATATACGATGTCAGGGAATTAATTACGGTGGCAGCTTGAACTAACAACCTCAAACAACAGACGTGCATTCGACCAGTGACTTGGGGCCAGACGCTGTTAAGTAGCCGGCTTGCGGCTGTAGTGTGTCAATGTTATTGTGTCACGAGTCGCAATGAAGGAACGAGCGGTGATCCGGTGTCAGGTTTTACTCGGAAAACAACTACGGAGACATTTGAGTCCATGAAAATGACTTACGCGTTAATAGTTTCAGTCTTGCACGACTGTTTGAGTGGTTTAACCGTTTCAAAGGACATGTTTCACTCGAGAACAGCGAGAGATTGTGGCGTCCCCATTCAAGTTCGTTCGACGGAAACATTGAGAAAATTCGCGACCTTTTGAAAACCGTCCGTCATCTCTGGAGGGGAACTGTCGCTGAAGAACTGAACATCTCTGAACAAAGTGTTCAGAACATTCTCCAGGATGTTTCGAAGAAGAGAAAAGTGTGTGCAAAGTTTGTCTCGAACACCTGGACTCCAGAGCAATACCAACCAAGCGTGGACTTCTGCCGCGACTTGACTGAAACACTGAACGTGGACAGTTTTTTCTGGAAAAAATTGTCACTGGTAATAAGACAAAGTGGAGAATGGGCTTCTGATAGTTCGCCAAGACTGAATCAGATGCAAATGACAAAATACAAAGAGAAGACAATGCTCATAGACTCTTTTGGGCTTCACTGTATTACCAAAGGCAACTTGCTCCCACCGGCACCACTGTAAATTCCCAATGTTATTTGGGTGTCATGGATACGCTGAGCAAGAAGCTTGAGGGGGGTTCATCCGCAAAAGTGTATCGGGAGAGATTTCTTCTTGCTGCACGACAATGTGCCCGCTCACAATGCTGCAATTGTAGTGCAATTTCCAGGGAAAAACAAGTGTCAGTTTTCAACCACCCTCCGTAATCACTCGACTTGGCGGGGTGTGGCTATTATTCATCCCCAAAAATTAAAATTCACGTAGAGGATCAATGCTGTGACGACATAACCGACGTACAAGCCGATGTGACGCGCTAGTTGAACAACAGACAAAAGAAGGACTTGCCAGAACGACATTTTCACTCTGCAGCGGAGTGTGCGCTGATATGAACCTTCCTGGCAGATTAAAACTATGTGCCGGACCGAGATTCGAACTCGGAACCTTCGCCTTTCGCGGGCAAGTGCTCTACCAACTGAGCTACCCAAGCACGACTCACGGCCCCTCCTCACAACTGTACTTGCGCAGTACCTCGTCTCCTACTCTCCAAACTTCACAGAAGCTCTCCTGTTAACCTTGCAGAACTAGCACTCCTGGAAGAAAGGATACTGCGGAGACATGGCTTAGCCACAGCCTGGGGGATGTTTCCAGAATGAGATTTTCACTCTGCAGCGGAGTGTGCGCTGATATGAAACTTCCTGGCAGATCAAAACTGCGTGCCGGACCCAGACTCGATCTCAGGGTTGACAGCTGCGAAGGAAGCAGAAGGATGAAGCTCACACGGCAAGCACGGCCAACCTCGCGAGCCACAGCCGCCACCCGCTGTCGCCAGGCTTTCGGCCTCACCATTACAAAACTTCCGACTGGCACTAAGGTTCAGTTTCAGGCGGTGATTTTGTTTTCATTTCTTACAGGAATCATTATTTTATTTGTTCTGTGATAGTGAACAGTACCAGAAACCCGTTTGTCAAATGTTATGATGAGTGAAGAAGTTCGACGTCTGTCTCTTGGCAAGTGTTGCCGTACGAGCTCAGTCGAGGTGCTGAGTACTCACACTAGTGCCAACTTCGAGAAAGAAACATTAAATGCTGACCCAGTTCTCCCCATCAACAAGGTGATCGAAAGAACTGTTCCAGCTCTGAATACAAACTAGAGCGCTGTTATGAAAATTGACCAGCATATTTTTGGGAAAAAATAGGAAGCTGAAATATTCTCGAAGCAGGAAACTGTGGAGAAAACATCGCAGGGGTAATTGCGTGGTCTTCATGCTTGTAATTGTTACGTAAAGAGGAACAACCTACACTCTTAGGAAAGCAGGTCTTTCCAAGGCAGTAGCACTCGTTATTTCACTACGGACGTACCTGCGGCCGAAGGGTTTTGATATAGACAGAAGTTATAGGGGTGATTGACAAAAAAACTTAACAATGGGTTACTTATGAACATAATAACCTGTTTCTCATAATTAGACCAAACAGGCAGCTGCTTTGCTCTTGAGCACGAGTGGAGCATCATGCAACAAATTTAACTCAAACCGTCTCCTGCAAGAGATATCTAAAAGAGTTGCAATTTGGAACAGATGAAAATGTGATTTTTTCCTAAGATTTGGTTCGCATAAAATCCGCCTAAGAAATGCAATTTCTTATATTTTCAACATGTCACCTTAAAATTTACTGTCTCTAGTAAATCTAAAACGAGAAGGCAGTGCAACTCTTCGAGAATACGTTAGATGCCATTTCTACTTTTGTACGCTGAATAGTGTGCAAGTTCGCACATATCTGAATGAAATGTGGGATAACGGGCGCGTTCCGCGCTGGATGTGGCAACTCAGCTCCTTGCCTCTACGTGCTGCTGCCGAACAGTCAATTCTAAGGAGAATTTGAACACAGTACAGCGTTCTATAGCTGTAGCCCGCCAGAATTTAGCATAAGCTGTTGCGGATCACTCTCCCGAATAATGGTGGAAGATTGTTAATTACACCAATGAAACGATTCGAGTCTTATGGCGAAGACCGTCACTCCCTAGCTGCTGCATCATACTCAGAGAGAGAGAGAGAGAGAGAGAGAGAGAGAGAGAGAGAAAGAGAGAGAAAGAAAAAAAGAAAGAAGACTTCAAGATTGATTGAAAATATTGACTTTATCATAACGTTACATAAATGGAATTTTGAGGATTTTTAATTTTTTAATTTTTATTTGTTTATTAATTTTTACCGACTGCGTGATAAATGCTCATTTCTTGGGCCGCAATGACACTTGCTTCGGCCGCAGGTTGGACACCTCTGCTCTATATGATTCGTAATGTCCAACCTCTCTGCCGGCCAGGGTGACCGAGCAGTTACAGGCGCTCCAGTCTGGAACCGCGTGACCGCTACGGTCGCAGGTCCGAATCCTGCCCTGGGCATGGATGTGTGTGATGTCCTTAGGTTAGTTAGGTTTAAGCAGTTCTAAGTTCTAGAGGACTGATGACCTCAGAAGTTAAGTCCCATAGTGCTCAGAGCAAGTTGAACCAGTTGAACCAACCTCTCTACTAATTTTAGAATGACCCCAACACACCTATAAGAGAAAGTTACTTTACTGCGAAGATTCAGTTCAGTGAAATAGGTCTTCAAGAGTACAGAAATGTTGTCCAACTTGCGACATAAATTTTTCTGCGTTGCATTCCACAAAGATTAAAGGAAATATTGTGAATGAGAGGTACATATACAGTGTGTTAACTTCTGTTCGAAGGTTTTTTAAGCAGCTGCAAGAGCAGTTTTGTCTAGACAAAAAGGCACATACCAATCTATAGTTTTCAACCCTCACGTGTTACAAACTAATAAGGCACTGTTGGCCAGTACAATAGCAACACCATGGTTGCAACAGATGCCAAATTGGTATGTAAGTTACTACAGGAAGAATTCAGCATTCCAAGCCAGCTGCTCAAGCTAGTTACGAGTAATGCTGTGAAAGGGCAGAACATTGGCAGAGCTGTCACTTGTTCTCAGGTGATTCATCTGAAAAGATTTGTGACGTGTTTGAGCCCGCACGACGGGACTAACATACTTTGAACGCGGAATGGTGATTGGAGATAGAAGCATGGGAATATCCATTTTAAAAAACGTTAGTGAACTCAATACTCCCAGACCCACAGTGCCGAGTATAACAAATTTCAGGCATTACCTCCCACCACGAACAATTAATGACCAAGAGCAGCGTTGTTTGCGTAGGGCTGTCAGTGCTAACAAACAAGCAACACTGCATGAAATAACAACAAAAATCAGTGTGGGACGTATGACGAACGTATCCTTAGGACCGTGCTGCAAAATCTGCCGTTAATGGGCTAAGGCAGCAGACGACCAATGCGAGTGCCTTTTCTAACAGCACGATTTTGGCTGCAGCGCCTCATCTGGGCTTGTGACCATATCGGTTTGACCGTAGCCGACTGGAAAACCACGGCCTGGTCAGATGAGTCCGATTTCAATTGGTAAGAACTGATGGTTGGGTTTGAGTGTGGTGAACCCAATTTGCCAACAAGGCACTGTACAAGCTGATAGTGGCTGCATAATGCTGTGGGCTTTGATTAGATAAAATGGATTGGGTCCTTGAACCGATCATTGTCTGGAAGTGGTTACGTTCGGCTATTTGGAGGCCATTTGCAGCCATTCATGAATTTAATTTTTATTGATGACAATGCACCATGTCACCTGGCCACAATCGTTCACGACTGGTTTGAAGAACATTCCGGACAATTCGAGCGAATGATTTCGAAAGGTGGCATGAGCCCTCTCTCATATTTCTATCTTACTCTGAATAATTCGATTTTCCTCTCTAATTGCATGCGGTGAAAAGTTGCTGTTCTTCACACGCGGACTTCCCACGCAGTGTCTCGTCACCCGGGTGGTCCAGTGGCAGGCGGGTTCTGCTGATCTTGAAACGGTTAAGCTGACGGGCGTGAGGGAGTCGAGTGGATGCTTTCCAGACGCCGATATTGTCATAAGACCGGGGGCGACAAGCCCACAGGGGCCTGACTGAGCGGCTGGGCAAGAGATTCCGTTACTTCGCAGAAACTTAGTGAAAACACTTTCTGACGGGCTACCAGCGAGGCGTGGGAATGACTTGTGTTTCCAGGCAGTCTTGGCGGGCAAATTACCGCGTTTACTGCAAAATCATAACGGTGATTGGCTTGCTCAGGGGATAGCTCCGTGACGTAGCAAAATCGCCGCAGAAATTTTCCGCCAAGTATCTCCATTGGTGGAATAGTAGTGCATTGGCAATAGAGTAAGATTTTCCGCCGGTTTTCGAGTAGCTGACTGGAACGTTTAACCACGGCCACTATCGTGGGGGCAGGAATGTTTTGTGTTCGGCTTGTACAGGTGCTCTTGAGAGAGTCGGCTCTCGCCTTTAGGTCAGAGTAGGTTACAAGACTGAACTCTCGCTGCTCTGGACAGCCTGCCTTCCGTGGGCTGTCTAATATACTTTCATTTAATTGTAACTGTTTGACGAAGTTGCTGAAGTTTCGACTTCAACGTAACTTTCCGAGTACAGTTGGCAATTGAGAGTTCTGCGTACAAGCGGCCTATGTTGTCCGTCTTCAGCCGTTTTGGCAAAAGTTGACTGTATCGGAATTAATGTGTGACTTCGCTTGTTAAAATCACTCATTGTACCATCAGTGATTGTGTAGCGAGCCTTCTTCGTCTCCCTCAGAGGCGCATTTGTATTGATAGGAAGTATTTAGTCTGGAACAACCAGACTAGGATAATTTGTTTCGGGCTATACTCGCGACATTATCATCACCACAGCTGGACGTCGAAGCAACCAGCCATCACGACCGGTAAGCCAGATCGATTAGAGTCAGCCGGCCGCGGTGGTCTCGTGGTTCTAGGCGCTCAGTCCGGAACTGCGCGACTGCTACGGTCGCAGGTTCGAATGCTGCCTCGGGCATGGATGTGTGTGATGTCCTTAGGTTAGTTAGGTTTAAGTAGTTCTAAGTTCTAGGGGACTGATGACCACAGATGTTAAGTCCCATAGTGCTCAGAGCCATTTTTGATTGTTTGCGTTTCTTCTTAATCCATGTGCAACAGCAAAAGTCGGAGTTAGAAAAGGGGGGCTTAGAGCATCATTTCCATATGAAGATTCTAGAGGAATTTAGTGTTAAATTCACTGCTAGCCCCGGGACCTCGCAATTTGATCCTCCAGATCGCCCGACATGAATCCCATCGAACACTTATGGGACATAACCAAGGGATTAGTTCGTGCACAAAATCCTACACCGGCAACACAAAACCCTACACCGGCAATACTTCAGCGGTTATGAACGGCTATACGAGAAGACGCAGCATGGTTCAATATTTCTGCAGGAGACTTCCAACGACCTGTTGAGTCGATGCCACATCAAGTTGCTGCACTACCTCGAGCAAAATGACTCGATATTAGGCGGTGTCGCATGACTTTGTCACCTCGCTGTATAGTTCCACGATTTTGCTGCTCGTGTTGGTCAGGATAAAACGACTGCATGAGAAGATGGAATAGATGGATTCAGGATCTGAACGGCCTCAAGTGCCTAATGCCAAGTGAAAAAACATACTATTTGCTGGCCGTGCAATATCGTGCCGCCACGTCACGTACCTTATGTGAGGAAATGAGTTGTTTGCAACAAGACAAGTATCCACATGCACGGCGCGTCGACGAGTGGATCACCACGGAGTTTCAACACAACGACATTGTTACAGTTTCACCTGACGTGACAACCAAACCAAGCGGTGCGTCCAACGACAACGGTGGAAACATGAGTGGTGCCACACCCTATTTTCAGACGTGTTCCCATTTTGTGTACAGCATCACTATATACGCGTGCGTGCGTAGACTCTCCGATAAGAACGAATGCAGCTTCATTGCTTTCATCATCGTCATACATGCCTGCACGTGGTCTTTAGAGTGAGCGCAATTTGAGACTCGCGTAACACGTGTTAAGTAACGCGACATTACAACGCGAGGCACATGTTCCACATATGCCGTGCGGTCCAGCGCACATTGAAACGCCTCTGGCGATTGTGCCCTTGAGTTCAGGCGGAGTGGCGCGCAAGTGCCGGACAGTGGTTACTCACCTACGGCTTGCCAGTCCGACACTGCGTGATTCGCGAAGAAAATAGTTGTTATTGTTACACGAGTTCCGAATCATATTCGGATACTAATGCTAAAGACGAAGTGTTGCTTTATTTATTAATCTATAAAATATTCGAGGCGGCCGGTGTGGTTGAGCGGTTCCAGGCGCTTCAGTCTGGAACCGCGCAGCCGCTACAACGGTCGCAGGTTCGAATCCTGCCTCGGCATGGATGTGTGTGATGTCTTTAGACTAGTTAGGTTTAAGTAGTTCTAAGTTCTAGGGGACTGATGACCTCAGATGTTAAGTCCCATAGTGCTCAGATCCATTTGAACCATTTTTGAAAATATTCGAATCACGAAATAAATATTCATCTTTGAAAGGAACAGCTGTGGACAATTTCAAACTATGTCCAAGATGAGCGATGCTGATTCTACAAACTACTTCAGAATGGCGCTAAGAAAAGTAAATAATTGATCCACTGCACACAGCGCGTTAGTAGCAGAGGATAACGATCGCGACATGAATGTGGCATCTAGCAAGGTGTGCCTTGTGATGGGAAGAGTTCACGTTGCTCGAGAAACATTATTATGAATGTAGGCATGCCTTTCTCAGTAATAAATTTTAATAAATTAAATATATCAGTTCACTACATTCTCTCAAGATACTAATACTTTCGGAGTAAAATTGACGACGTTCAAATGGCTCTGAGCACTATGGGACTTAACATCTATGGTCATCAGTCCCCTAGATCTTAGAACTACTTAAACCTAACTAACCTAAGGACAGCACACAACACCCAGCCATCACGAGGCAGAGAAAATCCCTGACCCCGCCGGGAATCGAACCCGGGAACCCGGGCGTGGGAAGCGACCACGAGATTCGGGCATTGACGACGTTCTTCATTTTCGTAGCCAGTTGTACATTTAGTTTATTAATGCTCATATCGTGTATGCATCCATTGAAATGCTTTTTCTCGTCGCGACGCGTCAATTAAAACATGGTCATTCGTGAGGGTTTATCGACTCCTCTTGGCTTACAGTGAAAGTGTGATGTCCGTATGCATCTACATCTACATCCATACTCCGCAAGCTACCCGACGGTGCGTGACGGAGGGTACTTTGAGTACCTCTGTGGGTTTTCCCTTCTATTCCAGTCTCGTATTGTTCGTGGAAAGAAAGATTGTCGGCATGGCTCTGTGTGGGCTCTAATTTCTCTGATTTGATCCTCATGGTCTCTTCGCGAGATATACGTAGGAGGGAGCAATAAAGTGCTTGACTCCTCGGTGAAGGTATGTTCTCGAAACTTCAACAAAAGCCCTTACCGAGCTACTGAGCGTCTCTCCTGCAGAGTTTTCCACTGCAGTTTATCCATCATCTCCGTAGCGCTTTCGCGATTGCTAAATGATCCTGTCACGAAGCGCGCTGCTCTCCGTTGGATCTTCTCTATCTCTTCTACCAACCTTATCTGGTACGGATCCCACACTGCTGAGTAATATTCAAGCAGTCGGCGAACAAGTGTACTGTAACCTACTTCCTTTGTCTTCAGATTGCATTTCCTTAGGGTTCTTCCAATGAATCTGTGTCTGGCATCTGCTTTACCGACGATGCATGTAGTATTATATCCAAGTAATCACAGTGAAACTTGTATACTTAAGAAATTGGACGCTTTTTACCAGGAGTACAAATGGGATATACCTGTGGAAATTCCTAATTTTCAAAATTTATAACGTATCGCACAGAAACGCCAGCATAATAGGCAGCACGTATACCACCTTATATCGCTATATATTTAAAATTTTCTGTCTTGCTTCTTCGTTAGTATTTCATTTCCCTCACGATGAATCGTCTGTCCCATCTTGCATCTGAAGATATTGTAGATGCAGAATATATAATCTCAGTAGCTAACGGCTAGCCAGCAATTGAACTGTGCACTGTTCTTGCCAAAAGAAAAAAACAATAACGAAAGAAAACAGTAAAACTAAACAGATATAAAAAACTGAAAAAATAATGTACGAATGAAAAAAGTCGAGAGCTTAAATGGCGAAAAACGGAACACTACTCAGTGACGATAAAGTACAGTAGCAAGGCAATATTTTTCGGACGGCCAACACCAGCGCTGCCCATATGCACGGTGGCAAAGAGAGCATATGGAAGGACCGCTTTCCCGCTCTCCGCCTCACCCCTCCCACGATGTTATCCGGCGTTGAGCGCGGCGCTTTGAAGTGTGCCATAACCACACTGCGCCACGCGGGCAGGTTCAGGTGTGAGTCGCGTAACCATTGTTATTGCGTCGCGCCCCAATTTGCGCTGTTCCACATGGACCTGTTAAGTTACGAAAATGCGCGCTGACCCGCGCCGCGCCGCGCCACACGCACTCTGCGCGTCTCGATTTGGACCCCGCCGTACTAGCTATGGTGCCATTAAATAGACAACATGATTACCTTTGCTTCGCATAGTCGCCAACCTGTTAAGGGGAGACGCAAGACAATTTTTATCCCTATTCTGCCAATGCTATTTTACCCTTTGAATAGGTACACTTTTCAAAAGAACTATAAGTGATAAAACAAGGAAATTATTACTGATTTACAAGGAAAATATACATAATACCTTTTATGGTTTAGAAGAAAAAACATTTATACTTCCACTAGTAAAACTTAACTTTTTTTGTACATTAATTATTATAAAACACTTTCTGATTGTTTGGTGGTTCTCAATCTACTTGTAATAACTTATTACCATCTCCAGTACAAATTGACCAAATTTCTTGTTTCTAGCCCATTAGTTAATCAAATAATGGTACCTGAAAGTAAAAAAAAATGTAGTTTTGAGAAAAATCCATTTTAAGTTTAATATTGCAATTCTAATATAGTTATTGGTGAGAATTACTTACCATTACTATTTTCCTGCACCATACTGAGCATCATCTGAATCATACTGATCTTCTTTTCTTCTCTTGGTCCCTCTTCTTTTCTGTCTGGCTTCTTTTGTGGATTTTAAATTAGCAATATCTGCTTTATGGAGTCTCTCTTTATTTATTTGCGCCAAGGATTTTGGAGTATTTCCACTAGATTTTATGCCCAATGATTCCAAAACATCCAGTTTTCTAATTAAACCACCACGGAAGCATAAAATAGCATCATAAACGCCAAATTTGAAGGTTGTAAGCTGAACAAATACAGTTTTCGGTAACCGGTTCCAAATGACAGAATTCACACATTCATTTAAATTTTGGGTTTTCCCATGAAGACATTTCTTCAACAAGGTATCTTTACAAAGGTCTCTAAATTTGGGTTTAATTTCATTCATTAGTGATGCACGTAAAGAATGTTTGTAGTCATATCTGGCACTTCTCCTGTACTTGCACCAAGTGTCAGGATCATTCGGGCAAAGACTGTGCACTGGATTTTCATTTGTGGAAAGCTTATGGAAAAATATAGCCCATACCGCTTTTTACATGTTTTCTAAATTTCCTAAATTTCCTCTTATGGCCAAGCCGTAACAATTCTGTAATCTATCTATTTCAACATTTGTCAGGCGACCTTTACCACCTATCTTATTACCATCTTCCAATGCTGTTTTTGACTTTTCTTTCAATAATCTTCTCAACCTGGACCCCATTCTCTTCCGGACATGTCAAATGAACTCTAATTTAAAAATTGTGACATTAGGACCATAGGGCTGTTCTGCACATACCTTGTCATAAGCCTTGCTGTCACCGTCCCCAGATTGCACAGAGCGTCAGGAAAACCATCATATCTCACGAAAAAATTGTCGTATTTATATAAAACAAAAACTGTGTCACACACGAAAGACCAGGCATTTCAAATATGCTAAAATCTAAAAATCGAATTTTTGAGGCCCACTTGCCTTCCGTCTCCCCTTAAATACCATGGCTGGTCCCCGTTATGTTATTTTTCAACAACAAAGTACAAGTCGAACGTCGACATAGTGCGTATACAGCTTACAACAACCTTTTGCTATACATTAAAATTTATCAGAATATGTCAAGTTGTGCTTGACTTAAGGAATTAGCAACACTTTGAGCACAATTGTCAATGTAAGTTTTTGGAATTAACTTCCGTTTTAATCCATTGTCGGTGGCGGTAACTCATTAGTGATACTTCACTTGGAATTAGCTTCCGTTTAGTCCATTGTCCGTGGGTGGTAACTTATTAATGATACTTCCCTGCAGATTTAACTCTTTAGCTGATAAAGTTTTCTGCATATTGAAAGTTGGAGGAAACACACTAACTCTAAACTGGTCTACACAAGGCGTTCATTTTGATTTCCAATATATCACTGATACCTACTATATCTGCAATACCCACACCTACTGTATCTAGACAGTCTTTGCATTCCCCTAACACGTCCGAGCTTCTGACATTCCGCGCCCTGACTCGTAGAACGTTATGCTTTCATTGATTATTCAGTCTTTTTCTCATGGTCATCTCCTCCTTGTCAGTCCCCACCCTGATATCCGAGTGGGAGACTACTCCGGAAATCCACAAACACAGTACTGACCTATAATCACAACTGAGCTTGACAAAGACTGGATTACCAACGCACTGGCTCCACAAAGACTGAGCTGGACTCATAGGCTCTTTGTCACGACATTTTAAATAACTTCTCAGTAATTACAAGTACTGTTTCATACAGCTCAAAACGATACAGTGCTAAAGTAACAGTTAGGACCGAGTACTAAGGCGACGGTCACCCAGCCATTGGCGTTGGTTATCAGGACCAGAAATCCAACAGTTTTTTCTGTATAAGTAATGAATCTGGTAAGAAAGTGTCAGTCTTCGTGCAGCCGCTCGAGGAACAGCATTAGGCAGCTCACACAGAAAATGCCACGTTATTACAGGAGGAGAAGGCATACCCGCGCTACATTGTTTAAACCCATCGATAATATTTTTATTAATACCGAGAACTATGTTGGCGCACAAGTGATACTGCATAGTCATTCAGCGTTTTGTGGTGGTGTTCTGAACTTTACTACACTACTGGCCATTAAAATTGCTACACCGCGAAGATGACGTGCTACAGACGCGAAATTTAACCGACAGGAAGAAGATGCTGTGATATGCAAATGATTAGCTTTTCAGAGCATTCACACAGGGTTGACGCCGGTGGCGACACCTACAACGTGCTAACATGAGGAAAGTTTCCAACCGATTTCTCATACACAAACATCAGTTGACCAGCGTTGCCTGGTGAAACGTTGTTGTGATGAGAAGAAATGCTTACCATCACGTGACCGACTTTGATAAAGGTCGGATTGTAGTCTACCGCGATTGCGGTTTATCGTATCGCGACATTGCTGCTCGCGTTGGTTGAGATCGAATGACTGTTAGCAGAATATGGAATCGGTGAGTTCAGGAGGGTAATATGGAACGCCGTGCTGGATCCCAAGGGCCTCGTATCACTAGCAGTCGAGATGACAGGCATCTTATCTGCATGGCTGTAACGGATCGTGCAGTCACGTCTCGATCCCTGAGTCAACAGATGGGGACGTTTGCAAGACAATAACCATCTGAACGAACTGTTCGACGACGTTTGCAGCAGCATGGACTATCAGCTCGGAGACCATGGCTGCGGTTACCTTTGACACTGCATCACAGACAGGAGCGCCTGCGATGCTGTACTCAACGACGATCCTGGGTGCTCGAATGGGAAAACGTCATTTTTTTCGGATGAATCCAGGTTCTGTTTACAGCATCATGATGGTCGCATCCGTATTTGGTGACATCGCGGTGACCTCACTTTGGAAGCGTGTATTCGTCATCGCCATACTGGCGTATCACCCGGCGTGATGGTATGGGTTATGGTTACACGTCTGGGTCACCTCTTGTTCGCATTGACGGCACTTTGAACAGTGGACGTTACATTTCAGATGTGTTACGACCCGTGGCTCTACCCTTCATTCGATCGCTGCGAAACCCTAAATTTCAGCAGGAAAATGCACGACAGCATGTTGCAGGTCCTTTACGGGCCTTTCTGGATACAGAAAATGTTCGACTGCTGCCATGGCCAGCACATTCTCCAGATCTCTCACCAATTTAAAACGTCTGGTCAATGGTGGCCGAGCAACTGGCTCGTCACAATACGCCAGTCACTACTTTTGATGAACTGTGGTATCGTGTTGAAGCTGCATGGGCAGCTGTAGCTGTACACGCCATCCAAGCTCTGTTTGACTCAATGCCCAGGCGTATCAAGGCCGTTAATACGGCCAGAGGCGGTTGTTCTGGGTACTGATTTCTCAGGATCTATGCACCGAAATTGCGTGAAAATGTAATCAGATGTCAGTTCTAGAATAATATATCTGTCCAACGAATACCCGTTTATCATCTGCATTTCTTCTTGGTGTAGCAATTTTAATGGCCAGTAGAGTATTACAAACAATTATGCCGCACACCACGGTAAATGGCTGTGTTACCGTCGCTATGGTACGTGGTATTGGAAAATATTACTCAAAACTGAAGGACGACAGTAACTTTCGCTTGATGTTTCACTGCCAAGAGGGATAGCACGATGAAACCTGGACTATCATAGAGAGAACTCCTACGTTATAGTACAGAACATAATTGAGACAAATACGCAATGAGACAAATGGAATTCACACTTTTTTTCGAAGACAATAATTACACTGAGCTCATCGCGTTTTATGATGGTCCCTTGGACATTAGAATAGGCAGGACATGGTCCTTAATAGCATGTGTGATCACGACTTACAGCAATGCATGTTCTGCAACGTAGATGCTGACCAGTAGGTTGTTAAGGATTTCTTGTGGCAGGGTGCTCCATTCCTCCATCAACACTGTTGACAACAATTGGAAGCTTCTAGCTGCGAAGAAACCATGGGTAACAGAAGAAATACTTCAGTTGATTGATGAAAGGAGGAAGTACAAACATGTTCCGGGAAAATCAGGAATACAGAAATACAAGTCGCTGAGGAATGAAATAAATAGGAAGTGCAGGGAAGCTAAGATGAAATGGCTGCAGGAAAAATGTGAAGACATCGAAAAAGATATGATTGTCGGAAGGACAGACTCAGCATACAGGAAAGTCAAAACAACCTTTGGTGACATTAAAAGCAACGGTGGTAACATTAAGAGTGCAACGGGAATTCCAAAGTTAAATGCAGAGGAGAGAGCAGATAGGTGGAAAGAATACATTGAAAGCCTTTATGAGGGTGAAGATTTGTTCAAAAAATGAGTCAAATGGCTCTGAGCTCTATGGGACTCAACTGCTGTGGTCATAAGTCCCCTAGAACTTAGAACTACTTAAACCTAACTAACCTAAGGACAGCACACAACACCCAGCCATCACGAGGCAGAGAAAATCCCTGACCCCGCCGGGAATCGAACCCGGGAACCTTGGGGTGGGAAGCGAGAACGCTACCGCACGACCACGAGATGCGGGCAAGTGAAGGTTAGTCTGATGTGATAGAAGAAGAAACAGGAGACGATTTAGAAGAAATAGGGGATCCAGTATTAGAAACGGAATTTAAAAGAGCTTTGGAGGACTTACGGTCAAATAAGGCAGAAGGGATATATAACATTCCATCAGAACTTCTAAAATCATTGGGGGAAGTGGCAACAAAACGACTATTCACGTTGGTGTGTAGAATATATGAGTCTGGCGACATACCATCTGACTTTCAGAAAAGCATCATCCACACAATTCCGAAGACGGCAAGAGCTGACAAGTGCGAGAATTATCGCACAATCAGCTAAACAGCTCATGCATCGAAGCTGCTTACAAGAATAATATAGAGAAGAATGGAAAAGAAAATTGAGAATGCGCTAGGTGACGATCAGTTTGGCTTTAGGAAAAGTAAAGGAACGAGAGAGGCAGTTCTGACGTTACGGCTAATAATGGAAGCAAGGCTAAAGAAAAATCAAGACACTTTCATAGGATTTGTCGACCTGGAAAAAGCGTTCGACAATATAAAATGGTGCAAGCTGATCGAGATTCTGAAAAAAGTAGGGGTAAGCTATAGGGAGAGACGGGTCATATGCAATATGTGCAACAACCAAGAGGGAATAATAAGAGTGGACGATCAAGAACGAAGTGCTCGTATTAAGAAGGGTGTAGGACAAGGCTGTAGCCTTTCGTCCCTACTCTTCAATCTGTACATCGAGGAAGCGATGATGGAACTCAAAGAAAGGTTCAGGAGTGGAATTAAAATACAAGGTGAAAGGATATCAACGATACGATTCGCTGATGACATTGCTATCCTGAGTGATAGTGAAGAAGAATTAAATGATCTGCTGAACGGAATGGTCTAATGAGTACACAGTACGGTTTGAGAGTAAATCGGAGAAAGACGAAGGTAATGAGAAGTAGTAGAAATGAGAACAGCGAGAAACTTAACATCAGGATTGATGGTCACGAAGTCAATGAAGTTAAGGAATTCTGCTACCTAGGCAGTAAAATAACCAATGACGGACGGAGCAAGCAGGACATCAAAAGCAGACTCGCTATGGCAAAAAAGACATTTCTGGCCAAGAGAAGTCTACTAATATCAAATACCGGCCTTAATTTGAGGAAGAAATTTCTGAGGATGTACTTCTGGAGTACAGCATTGTATGGTAGTGAAACATGGGCTGTGGGAAAACCGGAACAGAAGAGAATCGAAGCGTTTGAGATGTGGTGCTATAGACGAATGTTGAAAATTAGGTGGACTGATAAGGTAAAGAATGAGGAGGTTCTACGCAGAATCGGAGAGGAAAGGAATATGTGGAAAACACTGATAAGTAGAAGGGACAGGATGGTAGGACATCTGCTAAGACATGAGGGAATGACTTCCATGGTACTAGAGGGAGCTGTAGAGGGCAAAAACTGTAGAGGAAGCCAGAGATTGGAATATGTCAAGCAAATAATTGAGGACCTAGGTTGCAAGTGCTACTCTGAGATGAAGAGGTTAACACAGGAAAGGAATTCGTGGCGGGCCGCATCAAACCAGTTAGTAGACTGATGACCAAAAAAAAAAAAAAAAAGAGGTGCGTGTGGACGTGCTGCAATACTTGTCCCCAATTCATCACAGACGTCGATGGGACCTGAATCATGGGAAAGGAAGGGTCGGTCAAACTACCGAATAGCCTCTCGTTGTCAGAGCTTCTCCATCTGCACAGTTCTATGTGTCCCCACATTGTCATGCATAAAAACAGGAGAAGTACGCGCACTGAGGGTTCCGTTCGAACTTAATTATGTGTTTAGAGAATTCATCTATACGTTTTGATTAATGAGCTTACGGGTATCAGTATATGTTTGACCAAATAGCCTATCTCGCAACTGCATTGACATAAAAGTTTAAATATTTCTTAGCGTGAAAGGACCGTAGATCTTAGTGTCTGACATAAATTTCAAGTTGATACCACTAGTTGTTAGTGAGAAAAAGGGGGCTTCAGAGACAGACAGACAGGCGGACAACGAAAGGTAAAAAAGTGTATTTTTACCTGATATAATTACAAATTAACGATTTTCAGATTTTTTCCCTTCACTTGTAATGTTAAATCTTACTTCTTGCTAAATTTCATGAACCGGCTGGAGTGGCCATGCGGTTCTAGGCGCTACAGTCTGGAGCCGAGCGACGGCTACGTCGCAGGTTCCAATCCTGCCTCGGGCATGGATGTGTGTGACGTCCTTAGGTTAGTTAGGTTTAATTAGTTTTAAGTTCTAGGCGACTGATAACCACATAAATTTCAAGTTGATACCACTAGTCGTTAGTGAGAAAAAGGGGGCTTCACAGACAGACAGACAGGCGGACAACGAAAGGTAAAAAAATGTATTTTTACCTGATATAATTACAAATTAACGATTTTCAGAATTTTTCCCTTCACTTGTAATGTTAAATCTTCCTTCTTGCTAAATTTCAGACCACAGAAGTTAAGTCGCATAGTGCTCAGACCCATTTGAACCATAAATTTCATGATTTTAAGTAAACGGACGACATCCTATAAGTTTTAATGAGTGAATTACGAGTATCAAAATAGCAACATAGATAACTATATCTTTTGATTTCATTGACTTAAAAACTTGATTTTTTTGGGTCAGAAATAGACCGTAGGCCTTAGTACTTTATATAAATTTCAACTTGATATCTCTATCACTTCTTGAGAAACAGGGGTCTTAACAGAAAGACGGACGACCAAGTTATCCTTAAGGGTTCCATTTTCACACACGGTGGCATGGAACCCTAAAAATGAAGTCAGCACTAATGCACCCTAGAAGAGAGGCACATGGCGAAGGAGTACATCGCTCCGTGTGAGGGTATGTTCAGAATCACTACTCGTACTCAGAAGGAACCTGCTCTCATCCGGGAAATGCACACGACCTCATTCCTCGTTGGTCCAGTTCAAATTCAAATGTCTCTAAGCATTATGGGACTTAACATTTGAGGTCATCAGTCCCCTAGACTTAGAATTAACCTAAGAACATCACACACATCCATGCCCAAGGACGGATTCGAATCTGCGACTATAGCTGCCGCGCGGATCCGGACTGAAGCGCCTAGAACCGCTCGGCCACAGCGGCCGGCATCGGTCCAGATCCTCTTAGCATCATCGCTACCGGCGCCGCCAATGTGCAGGTGCTAACGGAACACAACGTACTGGTCGTCAGGGAAACACCTCAGGCTGTCACCGTGTCATTGCTGGGTGTGATATTGCGTGTCTTCCAGTGCTTCTTCCGCACCTGTGAATATTTCATAAGAAATTACGACAACCTTTCCGATCTGGTTGGATCATATCTTCTCCGCGTTCGTACAGTTGTATTAAACATTGTATAATAATAGTAAGTTTCATCTGTAGTGTTTCATTTACCGCCCGCATGGCCGGCCGGAATGGCCGAGCGGTTCTAGGCGCTACAGCCTGGAACCACGCGACCGCTACGGTCGCAGGTTCGAATCCTGCTTTGGCATGGATGTGTGTGATGTCCTTAGGTTGGTTAGGTTTAAGTACTTCTAAGTCCTAGGGGACCGATGACCTCAGAAGTTAAGTCCCATAGTGCTCAGAGCCATTTGAACTTCCCGCATGAATCCACTTGTTCTTTCCCTACATGTTATAAATATCGATTTTCCAATTACAACTTACTAGTTCGTTGTGAGGAACGTTTGTTAATGAGCATATTGAATTTGTACTGTTACTGTGATGCGGAAGACGAATGGGCTTCGATACCACATCTACATCATGCTCCACAACCCACCGAACGGTGTGTGGCGGAGAGCACTTTTTGTTTCACTAACTGAAACCTCCAACGCTGCTTCATTCTCGAATAGCGCGTGGGAAGAATGATTACCGGTAAACCTATGTATTGGCTCTAATTTCTCGAATTTTCTCCTCATTGTTATTACGTGAGACGTATGTGGGGGAAGTAATATGTTGTCTGACTCTTTCCAGAAAGTGCTCTCTCGAAATTTTATAGTAAATCTGTCCGTGATGCATAATGCCTCTCTTGTAACGTCTTCCATCGAGATTGTTGAGCATGTCCGTAACGCTCTCGTACCAACTAAACGATCCCGCTACGAAACGTGCCACTCTTCGATGGATCTTCTCTATCTTTTCTACTAGTCATATCTGGTAGGGACCCAGATAGTTGAATAATACTCAAGGATCGGTCGTAAAAGCACATTATAAGCCACTTCCTTCGTGAATGAGTTCCATTTCCAAATCTGCTCCCGTACTCGGTAAGTACGTATTTTTTTTATGACGGCAGTGCGGGACGGTGTCAAAGGCCTTACTAAATTCAAGGAACACGGCATCAACCTGAGCGCCATTGTCTTCGGCGCTGTGGATCTCAAGGAGGAACAGAGCGAGACCAGAATCTCTGTTTGCGGAATCCATGCAATGTCACCCGCTGTTTGATTTCAGTTCTTTCTTGTGTATTGCACAACCTTTCTGCCATTGTTGACCGTGGTCGACCATCTACACTCCTTCAGGCACCAGCACGTGAAACAGTGCTGTGAACAATACCAAATTCCTGGACTACACCGCGTCACACCTCGTCCTTCCGCATTACCATGAGTCTTCCCCGTGAAAAGTCATTCAAATGTTATCTCCAGGCCTTGTTGTAACCATACCATCACAGCGCATCGTAATTTTTCGCTGATTGGCACACAGTGTGGCGAGGGGCCGCCCCATTTGACGCTATAGTCACGCCCACTTCACACATGTGACGCCCAGCTTTCTGTGCTCGACTGGGAGACGTCTGGGGAGATGCTCCAGCACTTTCATTCGTTTCCACAGAGTCGTTAATATGTTACTTTATCTGCCATTACTTAAGTTTTTCGGAGCAATATAGACAATCTAGTTCGGTATACAGGGTGAATCACCTAAAACCTGCACCGCAAATATTGCGGAAATGTAAAGTACTGCTGATGTGCGCTTTTCAACGAATGGATTGGTAGTCAGGGACTCGTATTTTTACGCAATCAATAGATTGTAAGAATATTTAGAAAGCGTATTTTTTGTGCATACATACACTTTTTTAAATGGAATAATCCCTATTGACATTAACAAACTAAAAGTGTGGTAAATTAGAATATTATTGGTGTTTGTTGCAGGATTCTAGTGCGAGCCATTTACGAGATACCGTATTTTGGAATGTTCCCACACCGACACGTGTATAATACCTGTGGTAACGCACACTAAAGAGCAACACTAGTACATACAATAGTTGTGTGGAGCCTGACCAGTAATGAGACAGCTGGCCATTACAGGTTTTGATCAAAACGATCAGCGGAAACAAACGCTTCCTGTCTGGAATGGAACGACTGCTGCTCATGTACTGGCATTTCGGTGGGGTTGTCCGAGCAGGCTGCAGTAATATGTCGTTGCATATCATCAAGTGTCCTTATAGACAGGGTCTTTCAGCTTTTACAGTAGAAAAAAATATACAGGCGACAAATCTGGGGAGCGGGCCGGCCAAGATACAGATCCTCTGCGTCCAAACCAATGATTTGGGAACAATTCGTGAAGACATGCCGTTGTACTTCGTGAACTATGGACATGACAGCCATCATGTTGGTCCAACAGGTTCCTCGTAGTCTGCAGAGGAATGTCTCTTAGCGTCCGTGGAAGATGGTCTGTTATGAGGCTGTGGCTCGCGCGTTCGGTGTTACGTCTACGAAAAACGAGCCTATGAGATGGCGGTCCACTATCCCACACCACACATTTACACCCCATACACGCTGACATGCTACATGCAGACCAGCAGTGCATGTCTCGTCGATTTACCTGGCCATGAGTGTAAATGTGGCTTCATCACTAAACAAAGTACATGATGTATCTAGCATCCTGTCTTAATGCCCAAGTACAGAGGTTAACACGATTCTCATAATCGTGTCTATGCAGCTTTTGATGGAGAGAGATGTGACAGGAATGGAACTATGTCGATGGAGAATGCGTAGGACACTTGCCTGACTCATACCACTTCCTCGTGTGATTGTGCGGGAGCTAAAGTGCAGATCAACTGAAACAGCAGCAAGAACATTAATTTCTCTCTCTGCTGTTTCAGTTGTTTCCTTCTGTTACATTGTCTAGGTGTTGCACTACTACTTTCAAGTAACTGTTTGAAGAGGCTGATAAATAATTGCCGAAGTGATTGACGTCTACTGGGTTATCTTGCCTCATACACCGTACAAAAACGAACTGCATTCATCCAACACTCTCCATACACAACGAGCAATGAGCGTGTCGACTATTTTTGCACTGGTAAATCCCACCGTCCGCTCACGACCTACTGGTTGGACTGTCACACACTAACTCAGTAACAAGTCGTAATGCACTCAATGAACACACAAGTATACTGTGAGCAAACATAACAACATCGTACCTAGCAACTACGCAGTTTGAATGGCGCAAACAAGTGTCGGTGTGGAAACCTTTCAAAATACGATATCTCATATATGGCTCCCACTACAATCCTAGAGCGAACACTACCGACATTCTAATTTACTCTGCTTTTAGTCTGTTAATATGAATAGGTACAATTCCCTTTTAAAACGTGTATGTTTGCACAAAAAGTCCACTTCCTAAGTATTGTTAAAATCAGTTGAGTGCATAACAATACAAGCCCTTGGCTACCAGTCCATTTTGTGAAAACCTCACATCAGTAGCGCTTTCAATTTCTGCTGTAATTGCAATGCAAGTTTTAGGTGATTAACACCTGATATAACAACTTTTAAGTAAATTAGTTTTGTGCTACATCTCTTGACAATGTTTTTAACTCATGTTTTAATTATACCCTAATTATATAGGACATTTTATTACTACCATAATTTCGGTGTTATTGCATACAGTAGGTACATTGCTATTTTGGTGTGGGAAAACTTTAAGTCACGATACCATGGTTGTTGACAAGATGATAATTATACATCTGTTTTTTCACCTAATAATCTGCATGAAAATTGAATACTTCGCAGAAAGTTCCACAAAAATGAAACAGAAGTCAAAATAAAGTTGTTATAAAAGTATAAGCATGAACAGGCAAAGCAGTAAATACACACTTTCGAGTGAAATACGCGACTGCGTTACTGAATTCAGTACAGAAAGTATTGGCCACTCTGCCACGTTACATAGCTCTTGCCCTGGTCAGCACGATCTCCAAATATCCGAATCACCGGGACATCTGGTCATGAGCCCCCTAGTTCCTGGCATGCCACCACTCGTCAGCCACTAAATTCCTGAACTTTGGCATAGAGTTGAAGCAGCGTGGAATGCGTACCCGCACCTGTCACCCAAGCTCAGTTCAGCCCGATGCTCAGTACAGTTAGGGTGAAAGATGCTAAGCCCTTCTTGGTTTGTTCTCTTCCATTTCTTTCCATTTTTATCACTCACTCGAAATGTCATCTTTGGGATCGGGACGATTAAGGACATGGAATAACGTGTGATCGGGAACTGAGAGCTCTAACTTCATTCGCTCTGATTAAATTGGATATTGGTTCTGGTTACGTGTCTATGTTTCCTACTGAATGTGTGAGAGCCGCCACTCTGCGAGGAGCAGTGCGCTTGAGAGAATAGCGTGTGGTCGGGCCAGAGAGTTCCCAGAAGGCGGCCGGTCAGCTACAACAGCGGTTGCCGACAGAAGCGACCCCTTGGGAAGCGGCTGGCGGTACGCCTTTGTATCAGCCGAGATGTAGAAACCAGCGGCCAAGCAGAAGTTTGGAGCGAGCGGCTGGCGCCTCGCAAAGTTGTCTTACTGCTGAGTACGGCTGGGCGCCAGGCATGTGCATTGTGAGTGTGGCGTTCTCAGAACTTGGTGTGTGACATCGTGGGGTGCCCGACAGACAGGCGCTACACTTAGACACCTTTTTTCAGTTCTCGGGCGCAGTTTCTCACACCTCTGTCCTCCCGTACGCGGCAAGACAGGAGCGAGATGATTGGAGGACGAGGGATGGTTCATGCTGACATCACGGAGTGTCACTCAAACTTAGGGACAAGTCTTCCCATTGAAGCTGGATTTTGGGTGGTGTTTTTAGAGGTGTTGTGAACGACCTATGGTATGAAAATGACTGGAATGTGATTCCGCGCACATCCACGATTGAAAGCGTTGGAGCGTGGGGAAGCCGAGGAGCGCTAATTTGCCAGAGTTGGTGCGCTGAGGAGAGTTTTTGGGGAGTTTCATCTGGGGCGCCAGAGAGACAGAGGCCGTGGCGTCTCTCCTGGACCGCCTGAGAGAGAATATTTCATCGTGGAGTAGAAGAGCAAATTCTTGGTCGATATAGAAGTGATTACTGTCACAGTAGCCTGAATAAGTTTCGCAGGTCCCGTTTGTAATCGATAAGTTCTCCTCCGAATCCGTGACTTGTCGGGAAGTTATCCGCGGTTGCAGTTCGTAACGGAGGTCGACAATCCTGTTTGGAGCATGCAGAGGAACCCAGTGCAGAGAGCTGTCTACCTAAGACCAAACTTCAAAGTTTGGTAAAGTATTCGCAGTACTGGCAAAGTAGGTATTCGTTTATTCATGTTGACGCCCTCAGCTATGAACACCATTGCACTGTGATCATACCAGGGATTTTCACACGTCCGAAACTATAGTTGAGTAATTTTACTTGATCACTTTTTCGCAGCGTAGTCGAGTTTTTAATCTATTTGAAATTCCAATCTGCTCACAATAGAGTATAGGGAACGGTAGTTACATAGCAGGTCCCCGTTTAACTCTACCAACAGCTCATTCCAACTAGCTCTTTTTTGTCGAATACATTATAATATCATTACGTTGGATATTGAATTATTTCTGTGTCCTAGGATAATACATACACTACTGGCCATTAAAATTGCTACACCACGAAGATGACGTGCTACAGACATGAAATTTAACCGACAGGAAGAAGATGCTGTGATATGCAAATGATTAGCTTTTCAGCCGGCCGGGGTGGCAGAGCGGTTCTAGGCGCTACAGTGTGGAACCGCGCGACCGCTACGGTCGCAGGTTCGAATCCTGCCTCGGGCATGGATGTGTGTGGTGTCCTTAGGTTAGTTCGGTTGCATTTGTTCTATGTTCTACAGGACTGATGACCTCAGAAGTTAAGTCCCATAGTGCTCAGAGCCATTTGAACCATTTTAGCTTTTCAGAGCATTCACACAAGGTTGGCGACGGTGGCGACACCTACAACGTGCTGACATGAAGAAAGTTTCCAACCGATTTCTCATACACAAACAGCAGTTTACCGGCGTTGCCTGGTGAAACGTTGTTGTGATGCCTCGTGTAAGGAGGAAAAATGCGTACCATCACGTTTCCGACTTTGATAAAGGTCGGATTGTAGCCTATCGCGAATGCGGTTTATCGTATCGCGACATTGCTGCCCGCGTTGGTCGAGATCCAATGACTGTTAGCAGAATATGGAATCGGTGGGTTCAGGAGGGTAATACGGAACGTTGTGCTGGATCCCAACGGCCTCGTATCACTAGCAGTCGAGATGACAGGCATCTTATCCGCATGGCTGTAACGGATCGTGCAGCCACGTCTCGATCCCTGAGTCAACAGATGAAGACGTTTGCAAGACAACAACCATCTGCACGAACAGTTCGACGACGTTTGGAGCAGCATGGACTATCAACTCGGAGACCATGGCTGCGGTTACCTTTGACGCTGCATCACAGACAGGAGCGCCTGCGATGATGTCCTCAACGACGAACCTGGGTGCACGAATGGCACAACGTCATGTTTTCGGATGAATCCAGGTTCTGTTTACAGCATCATGATGCTCCCATCCGTGTTTGGCGACATCGCGGTGAACGCACATTGGAAGCGTGTATTCGTCATCGCTATACTGGCGTATCACCCGGCGTGATGGTATGGGATGCCATTGGTTACACGTCTCGGTCACCTCTTGTTCGCATTGACGGCACTTTGAACGGTGGACGTCACATTTCAGATGGGTTACGACCCGTGGCTCTACCCTTCATTCGATCCCTGCGAAACCCTACATTTCAGCAGGATAATGCACGACCGCATATTGCAGGTCCTTTACGGGTCTTTCTGGATACAGAAAATGTTAGATTGTTGCCCTGGCCAGCACATTCTCCAGATCTCTCACCAACTGAAAACGTCTGGTCAATGGTGGCCGAGCAACTGGCTCGCCACAATACGCCAGTCCCTACTCTTGATGAACTGTGGTATCGTGTTGAAGCTGCATGGGCAGCTGTACCTGTACACGCCATCCAAGCTCTGTTTGACTCAATGCCCAAGCCTTTCAATTCCGTTATTACGGCCAGAGGTGGTTGTTCTGTGTACTGATTTCTCAGGATCTATGCACTCAAATTGCGTGAAAATGTAATCACATGTCAGCTCTAGTATAATATATTCGTCCGATGAATACCCGTTTATCATCTGCATTTCTTCTTGAAGTAGCAATTTTAATGGCCAGTAGTGTATCACAGTGATATCCAATCTGATAATTATTTCTGAAGTTAAGATATAACGTTTAGCATCCTCTCCCTGTGCCATATATTTTTGGAGGATATTAATTAATCAAATTATCATAAAAATAAATTATGGCGCAGGTGTAAGCTGTTGAACTATCCTCTACAGAGCCCAAAAAGATGCTTGTAGCGTTAATTATTATCCATTGGCTGATAAGAAAAGTGGCACACAAGGGGGGATGGAGTAGAGTGTATTACCTTTCTTATACAAATTTATATGAACATACCACCGGCACCTCGCAAGAGTTATTGATGCTGACAGAGACAGCAGTTATGTATACTAAATTCCGCAGCCGGAATACCACCAAAGAATCTGATCATGTATTCTTTCTACATGAACTAAAATTCGTCTTCTTGGTGTTGTACTTTTAATCGTTAGCTGTGTACTCTAGATGTCGATACGCGTACTTGAGTCCTTTTGTGAACACGCTGATGTATTGTTGGAGGGAAGATCAGCGCCCTCGCCACGGCAGCTGCAGCGTCACAGAAGGGAGCTACCAGTTTCCAAGCCGGATTACTAATGAAGACCAGCCATACAGCGTAATGCCGCTCATTGGGCTACGGTTATATCATCACGTCATTGATTATGAATACATTACAGTGCTTGCGCAGATTTCCAGTCATAGGAAATGGCCTGCACTAATGACATATGGCACTACGAAGCGACAGGACACAGCTCTAGGGGGCGATGCTAGGCTGATGAGCCCAACATCATGACATCTACCACTGCGAGATTGAATTGTCTCCTGCTGGCGCTGCGGCCACGTGAGGCAGTAATGAAAGTGAGTGAATGGAGAAGAGACAAATAGAGAATCATTCTAGCCCCGATTGTTTTGTCAGAATAGCACTTGCATCCTACGTCCTCATTTATTTGTTGAGTATATTCCAATCTCTGTCTTCCGCTACAGTTTCTACTCTCTCCCTCTAGTACCATGGAAGTTATTACCTGAAATATTAGCAAACGTCCTATCATCTTGTCTCTTCCTCTTGTTGGTGTAGTCCATATGTAATTTTCTTCGCTGATTCTGCGGAGAACTTCCTCATTCCTTACCTTAAAAATCCACTTAATTTTTAACATACTTCTCAAACGCTTCGATTCTCTTCTGTTCCGGTTTTCCTACTGCCAATGATTCACTACCGAAACGTTGTGCTCCAAACGCACATTCTCATAAATTTCTTCCTCAAATTAAGACCTATGTCTGATGCTAGTAGAATTGTCTTGGCCAGGAATGCACTTTTTACCTGTGCTAGTCTCCTTTTTGTGTCCTTCTGGCTTCTGCCGTCATGGTTTATTTTGCTTCCAACATAGCATAATTCCAAACTTTGTCTACTTCCCCATCACCAATGTTGACGTTAAGTTTCTGACTATTTTCGTTTCTGTTTCTTCTCATTACTTTTGTCTTTCTCCAGTTTACTATCAATTTGTACTCTGCACGCGCTACACCGCTCATTCCATTCAGCAGATCGTGCAATTCTTCTTCACTTTCACTGAGGATAGCAACGTCATCAGTGAATCTTATCGTTGATATCCTTTCACCTCGAATTTTAGTTCCACTCTTGAACCTTCCTTTTATTTCCATCGTTGCTT
Organism: Schistocerca piceifrons; assembly: GCF_021461385.2. NCBI lineage: Eukaryota > Metazoa > Arthropoda > Insecta > Orthoptera > Acrididae > Schistocerca > Schistocerca piceifrons. The sequence continues at coordinate 789,478,420 of NC_060138.1, forward strand.
ATATAGATTGAACATTATGGGTGAAAGACTACATCCTTGTGTCACACCCTTTTTAATCCGAGCCCTTCGTTCTTTGTCTTCCGCTCTTAGTATTACCTCTAGTCTCTTGTACTGTTGTATACTATCCATGTCTCTCTATAGCTTAACCCTGTTTTTCTCAAAATCTGACCATCTTGCAGCATTTTAGACTGTCGAACACACTCTCTAGGTCGACAGATCCTATAAGCTGTCCTGATTTTTCTTCAATCTTGCTTCCATTATGAGTTGCAACGCCAGAAGTGCCTTTCTGATGCCTTCACCTATCGTAAACTCAAACTGATCATCATCTAACAGATCTTCAATTTTATTTTCCGTTCTTCTCTACATTATACTTGTCAACAGCTTGGAATCATGAGATTTAAAGCTGATTGTGTGCTAATTCTCGTACTTGTCAGCTCTTCCTATCTTTCGAATTATGAGGATGCTATTTTTCCAGAAGTGTGATGGTACGTCGCTAGTCTTATAGATTTAACACACCAACTTCAATAATCACTTGATTGCCACTTACCCAAATGATTTTAGAAATTCCGATGGAGTGTTAGCCATTCCATCGGCCTTATTTGATCTTAAGGCTTCCAGAGCACTGTTAATTCTGACTAATTCGAGGAAATGCGGAAAGTAGTTTCACATGCCTTTTTCATTCAACTGTCGACGATAGCTCTGCGAAACACGGCCTTTCGAAATTCTTTCACCGAAGAAGACGAAGTAAATATTCCAGAATTCGAATCAAGAGCAGCTGCCAACATGTGTAACTTAGGAGTGGATATCCTGGGAGCAGTGAAGCAACTTAAATCACTTAATAAAAGCAAGTCTTTTGGTCCAGACTGTATACCAATTAGGTTCCTTTTAGAGCATGCTGATGCAACAGCCTCATACTTAACAATCACACACAACAGCTCGTTCGACGAAAAAATCGTACCTAAAGACTTGAAAGTTGATTAGGCCATACCATTATTCAAGAAAGGTAGTAGGAATAATCCACTAAATTACAGGCTCACATCATGACCGTCGATATGCAACAGGATTCTGGAACATACGAGTATATTGTGTTCGAACATAATGAATTACCTCGAAGGGAACCGTCTATGGACACACAGTCAACACGTATTTAGAAAGCATCGTCCCTGTGAAACACAACTAGCTCTTTACACACGCGAAGTGTTGAGTGCTATTAACAAATGATTTCAAATTGATTCCGTATTTCTGGATTTACAAAAGGCTGTTGACATCGTACCACAAAAGCGGCTTGTAGTGAAATTGGTTGCTTATGGCATATCGTCTCAGTTATGCGACTGGATTCGCGATTCCCTGTCAGAGGGGAAAGTCATCGTGTAAAACAGAAATGATTTCTGGTGTTCCACAAGGTAGTGTTACAGGCTTTATGCTGTCCCTTACCTATACAGATGATTTAGGACACAATATGAGCAACCGTCTTAGGTTGTCTGCAGATGATGCTGTCGATTATCGTCTAGTAAAGTCATCAGAAGATCAAAACAAATTACAAAACAATTTAGAAAAGATATCTGTACGGTGTGAAAATTGGCAGTTGACCCTAAATAATGAAAAGTGTGAGGTTATCGCAACGAGCGCTATAAGGAATCCGCTAAACTTGGGTTGCACGATAAACCAGTGTAATCTAAGAGCCGTAAATTCAACTAAATATATAGGAATTACAGTTACCGAACAATTTAAATTGGGAAGAACACATAGAAAAAATTGTGGGGAAGGCAAACCAAAGACTGCGTTTTATTGGTAGAACACTTAGAAAATGTAACAGATCTACTAAAGAGATTGCTTACACTACGCTTGTCCGTCCTCTTTTGGAGTACTGTTTGTTGCGCGGTCTGGTATGCTTACCAGACAGGATTAACGGAGTACGCCGACGAAGTTCAAAGAAGAGCAGCACGTTTTGTATTATCGCGAAATAGGGAAGAGAGTGCCACGGATATGATGCAGGATTTAGGATGGACACCTTTAAAACGAAAGGGTCTTTCGTTGCGACAGAATCTTCTCACGAAATTTCAATCATCAACTGTCTCTTCAGAATGTGAGAATATTTTGCTGACACCGACCTATACAGGGAGAAACGATCGTTATAATACAATAAGCGAAATCAGAGCTCGCACGGAAAGATATAAGTGTTCGTTTCTCCGCACGCTGTTCGAGAGTGGAATAATAGAGAATTATTGTGAAAGTGGATCGATGAACTCTCTGCCAGATACTTAAGTGTGATTTGCAGAGTACCCATGTAGATGTAGATGTAGATGTAGATGTAAAAGTTGAGGTTGATCAGAGGGAGATAACGCTGCAGATTCCTCGGAAAATGTTTTTATTTAAAATGACAGTTACTGGACATACTGTGTTCTTTTTATGTTCATTTCGTTTAATTTAACATGGTGCTGGGGTGACTTGTTTGCTGGATAATTTTTGTGTGCTTGGAAATGCACAGTACTTTGCATTTGATCTGAGACAAGCTGGGCAGAGAGTTCTGCGGAAAGAGCTGTACTTCACCATCAGCATAGCCTTGAGCTTCGGCAGCCCTTTCCGAGGTTGGGACGTTAGGGGCGAGCCAGCCAGTGGCTAGCTACTTTGTATTAACAACCTTGTCTCCGCCCAACAGTCGAACTGTAGCGAACCGCAAAGCTAGCAGCAGGACATCACCTCTCCCTCGTGTTCTAGTGACACCTTTTTGTAAGTAACATCGCTCGCTCTCTGAAGGAAACAGTATTTGCAGAAAAAAATGACCTAGTCTCGTGAGCTGCCATACAGATTCAGAGGACCTCTGATGCGATGTTAGTGACGTTACAGAGACAGAGCCTTTTTTCTTTCTTTTTAGGGGGAAGGCGTTTTCCTTGTGGCTGGCGTTGTACCATGACAGGGTGTCCTGCAAGGATCCATTTAATAATGTGGAAGCGTTTTCCAGTTTTGGATAGGATCACGTGTTTGGCAGGAAACGATAGCAAGGCGTATGAATCAATAAAAATCAGTAGAGACGTTGATTATGCACGTAGGAGAGCAGATCGGAAAACACGTGGATCTGTGGACATTTAATGCATATTAACCACATATATTGGAGACGGAGATCAGCACGCATACTAGGAGACGAATAGGTTCCGGAATTGAAGCTGTAGCAACACGCCCTCACTTCTCTATGGTAGAAACATCTGCACGACAGTGGCAATCATCATAACTGTCCGTGAATAATTACAGTGAGCATAGGTAGCTCCGGCGGGATAGGGCACTTCTTGGTCCACACTTTGCAGAAATCTGTATGCTCGCCATTCTCTGGATCACCATTGCTGTGCTGAATGTTTGAGCTCATTGTTTAAGCAGCAGGTTTACAGTCACTGCTTTCTTTGGGGTTAACGAACTTTGAGACTCATATGCAGATCAATATGGCTGTGTGTTTAGAATTTATATGTATAGTGTTTGTAAACCATTCCTCAATCTTTCATAATTTGTTCGACATGAATGTTTATTGAATAAATGAATGTGATAACTGAAAGACTGTGTCTATTAGACACCTTGCATTCATATTAAAATATTCTTTGTGTAAATCTCTACTTTAGGATCTACAGCTACAACTATAAAAATCGCATTATCCATTAAAATTGTTTATATTAAAAATTCATAGATTAGATTTTAAAGGTATGGTAAGCTCACCATTAGTTTTCCGAGTCTGAGTAAATTTTCGAATGCAGTGGGTTTCACAAACGGATCCCATACGTCTTCCAAATCGATTCAAATTTCTAATTCCATCACGTCGTCGGAGAAGTTCTTCCCCTCATAGACGCTTTCACTGTACTCTTTACACCTGTCCTCTCTCTCCTCTGCGTTTAATAGTGGAATACCTTTGCACCCTGGCGTTTAATTTCACCCAGGGTTGTTTTGACTTTACCATATGTTGAGTCAGTTCTTCCGACAAGCATTTCCTTCTCGATCGTTCCACATTTTCCCTGCAACCATTCCGCCTTCCTGCTCTCCACTTCCTATTTATTTCAATCCTAAGTGATTTATATTGCTCTATTCTTGTCTTTCTCTGTACGGTTTAGCACGTCCATCTTCTGTCGGCCGGTCGAAGTATTTTTTCTTTTACCCAAAGTTTCTTCGGAATTATCTTTGTTGTACCTATTCTTGACTGTCCAACATCTCTGAATGTCATTTTTAGTTATGCCCACTCCTCTACAACTGAACTGCCCACTCTAGTATTCCTTATCCAGTATGCGCGCTCTGGAATTCAAAATCTGGTTTCTCATTCTGTCTGACCATGGTATAATCCAGCTATAATCTTCCTATTTCTTCGGGTCTTCCCCAAGCATACTTCCTCCTTTTCAGATTCTTGGACAGCATATTCCCAAATTTATTGCAGAACTCAATTACTCTTTCATCTCTCTCATTATTACTGCCAAGAACATATTCTCACGTAACAATTTCTTCAGCTCCTTTCCCTACAACCACATTCCAGTCCCACTTGATTACTAGATTTCCATCTCTCTTTACATACTGAATTCCCCGTTCAATATCCTCATATACTTTCTCTATTGCTTCTTCTCTTGCACGCGACTCTAGTATGTACACCAGAATTATCGTTGCTGGCATTGGCTTGCTGTCGAATTTGATGAGAACAACCCAATCTCAGAACGGTTTATAGCTGTCCTTGGCAGCGCCCTATTGAAAATCTAAATGGGGAACTAATCCAGAATCTTTCGCCCATGGGGAGGAGATCATGATGACACTTCTTCAATCATAGGCCCTCTTCGGATAAACCTCATACGTATTTAGTACATTCTCATGCCGTTGATGATTGCTAATTATTTAGCATTTTAAGGAAAGTTTCCCACTCTCAAGAGTAAGAGGGTAAGAGACTACCCTGAATGCCTGGCCGCTTCTCCACCTCTTTGACAAAGCCCTTGGCAGGACATGAGTAACTTCTTATGCCAGAAGCCTTTGCCTACCATTACTGATGACTTCCGTTTAAAATTTAAAACATTGGCTGAGTCCAAAACTGGAACCCATGACGTTTTGGTTCCCCCCCCCCCTCCCTAACTTTCTTTTTCTTCGGTACTGAGGGATGAAGTCATTGGATGCCACACGTAACCGTGGAGAAAACAATGCTCGGATTTTCGAAGCATAGTGGAATACCAGTGGGGATCATTGTATCAAAAGTAGTTTATCAGATCAATTGCTCATTACAGGGACATTCAACACTTAAGTTCAAAAATCTAGACTACTCTTCTCGTCATTAGCAAAACAATATTGAAAAAATATTGACCAACTCACAGAGTAGGTCTTCATCTACAGATAGTATACGTGACCCGAAAAGAGCATCATGTGCATAGTTATCCGTCAGGAGTGGTACGTGTGAGGAAGGTCACAATTTGCTGGACCATGTGTCTGACATTTAATGCCGGGACACAAATGAAGCTATTATCGTCTGTATCTGGCATCCCGTACCCAACGAATTGCAGGGAGTTGCAGAAATGAATTTGGTGGAGATGAGAATGATTTGGTTGTTTCCCGTTGGTGGTGATATTCAACATGGAGCGTGCATAAGTGTTAAGGAAAGGGGAGCTCGCCGCCCGCCACATATTGCGCTGCTAATAATGCAAGTAATTCTGTTTCGTCAAACTTGGGGGTACAGGTCGGTTGCATCATAGTGTAGACCATCTTCATCCACAACAAGCGCACAGGCGGCCAACAGGCAGAATGGTATCTGTGCTTCCGAAAGAAGAGTCCGATGTGACATCATCACCAGAGGGGTCAAAGAGGCCAGGGCATATCCATCAAGCAGTAAGCTGGTAAGGCACGTAGGGCAACATCGCTGACAAAAAGAGCCTGAGCTCTGTCTGGTACCTGTTGGAGACACACTCCACCTCAGCTAACATGCAGTGGCTCGGGAGTGCGGTACCGAAAAAGTCTGCGCCATGCAGTGCTATGTGGGTGTTGACATAGCACATACATTGCAGGCGGTCAAGGGAGAGGTGACGATGTTCAGTGAATCAAATCCAGATCCGTTGCAACAGCTGTCTGCAGTTGAGGGTCGCAGAGTGTTACATGTCAGCTGTAAAATTGATGCTAAGGTAGCTTAAGGTATCAGTTACATTGAATGGTCCAACGCTCTCCTCAGGCATGCCAGTAACAACATACGTGGTTCGTGATTTACAGATATTAAAGGAGCTGCCCGAGGCCTTACCACAGGTAAGCCACTCACGCAAATGCCACCAGGTATTGTTGACACTTTGAAGGCAGAGGACCACATCATCCCCATAGGCAGTGCAGCAAAATCCATGCCCCCCTAGTGACATTCCTATCAGCCGTTCCTGTAGCCTACAGTGGGCGAAGGCATACAGAAGGGCCGACAGGGGGGATCACAGTCGCACCGAGTACCTGATGACGATTGGTTCTGTGTGCCTACCATTATGTTGCGTCACACAGGAGATAAATGACAACCTCGACAGTAATTTCTGGGTATGAAAAGAATGATCGACCCAGCTGAACGTCTCACTGAAATCTAAGGACGCCAAATCCACAGGCAAATGGTGATTTTGAGCGAGGTCAATCAGATCCCTTTAGCGGCAGAGTGCTTTTCGAATGTTGTACGTTCCGTCTAGCTGTGCATGACCATAGGAGATGACATGATGGGCGTCCTCTTCAGCTGCACTGCCAAAAGACGTCTAAATATCTTCATGCCGCTATTTAGCAGGGTCAAGGGGCGATAGTTACCGACGTGGGGATCCCCAGGGGATTTGTGAAGAGACACAATACCGTATAGAAATGCATCAGGGACGCTCACTGCTGGGGACATCACTTCTCCGCAGAGAACAGTCCATGTGGGTACTAAGAGATGTCGGAAAGCACAATAAAATTCAAGGTGTGAGGTTTTAGCAGTTCCAGATTAGCATCGAGGACTTCATCTTCTGTTACTGGTGCCTCCAACTCCAATGCTGCATCTTCTAGTATCATGCCGAAGATGAGCCGAGAGGCTTCTTGAATGCCTGCCTGCACCATCAGGGCACGGTGCTGTCGTCTCCTGTCTGCTAGTAGGTGGCACATCGATGGAGCGTCCAAAGACCTATGGTCACAAGTGCCGGTTTGCACTACCGTCCCTCCAAGTTGGCATTGCATGAGGGCTGTGGTCTGTGCTTTGGCACAGGTTACTATTGTACATCTTTCAGGCGAAAATGGCATCTTAAAGCAGCCCCTCAACACTTGGTAATAGAAATTTAGGGATAGCCTCCTTCAAGCTGCCGAGTCTCTAACACTTGCCAACATGGCCCACTAGAGGGCATGTTTTTTGCGGGACACCACCACGACAACGTAGATAGATAAGTGCAATGGTAGCATCAAGATGAATCGCAAGTCACCTCGATAAACTGGCAACAGTCGGGAAACGCCAGTAGGGCCACGTTCAGTATCCAAACACTCCTTCCATACCACATCCTCTGGCGGTCAAGGGTGACATACGCTGCGTGGTCGGAAAAAGCGACAGGCCACATTCAGGCAGTCGAATTCCTCCCACCAGAGAACGCGAGATATAAAAGCGGTCAAGGTGACTGGAAGAAAGTGTGAAGTAGTGTGTGAAACTGGGTCGCCATGAATGTGTTCTCATATGTCCACAAGTTGGAGGCGGTCGACGATTGTAGCAAGTTCTGGGTAAGGTGAATGATGTGGCAGCTGAGCTTTGGGGTGGAGAGTGGAACTGAACACCAACCAGGACGGCTGCACCTTACCACCCCATAAAAAAAGGTAAGACCGTCTCCACAAAGAAGGCAGGACGTTCTCTTCAGCTCCCCGATCCTGAAGGAAATAGTGATGGCAGTGTGCCGTACCGTATCTCACAACGAGGTTTGGTACCCAAACGGTCATATCCATGTATGTAATAAGGTGACATTGGGATACCTCCTAATATCGTGTCAAACTTGCTTTGACCAGGTTAGTGCAGCAGCTCGACGTGGCATGGACTCAGAAAGTCGTTAGAAGTCCCCTGTAGACATTTTGAGCCATGCTGCCTCTATAACCGTTCATAATTGCGAAAGTGTTGCCGCGCAGGATTTTGTGCACAAACTGATCTCTCGATTATGCCCCATAAATGTTAGACGGGATTAATGTCGGGCAATCTGGGTGGCCAAATCATTCGCTCGAACTACCCAGAATGTTCTTCAAACCAACTGCGAACAACTGTGGCCGGGAGACATGGCGCTTCTCATCCATAAAAATTCTATTGCTCAATGGTTGCAAATGGTCTCCGACTGGCCGAACATAACCGTTTCCAGTCAATAATTGGATCCAGTTGATTCCATGTAAGCACAGTCCACATCATCATGGAGCCACTAACAGCTTGCACAGTGCCTTGTTGACGACATGGCTTCGTGGGGTCTGCGTCACACTCGAAACCTCTCGTCAGATCCTACCAACTGAAATCGGGGCTCATATGACAAGGTAAAGGGTTACCACTTGTTTACGGTCCAACCGATACGATCACGAGCCGAGGAAATGCTCTGCAGGCGATGTGCTGTTGGCAAAGGCAGTCGCGTCGGTCGCTGCTGCCGTGCCACATTAACCCCCAATTTCGCCGCAGTGTCCTAACGGGCACGTTCGGTGTTCGTCCCGCATTGACTTCTGCGGTTATTTCATGCAGTGTTCCTTCTTTGTTAGCACTGACAACTCTACGCAAAGCCGCTGCTCTCGTTCGTTAAATTTAGGCTGTCGGCCACTGTGTTATACGTGGTGAGATGTAATTTGATATTCTCGGCGCACTCTTGACGGAGTACATCTCGGAATATTATATTTCCTAACGACTTCAGAAATGTAGTGCCAAATATGTCTAGCTCCTGCTGCCATTCCGCGTTCAAAGCCTGTTAATTTCCGTCGTGCGGCCATTATCACATCAGAAACGTTTCCACAAGAATCACCTGAGTACAAATGACAGCTCCGCCAATGCACTGCCCTTCTATTTCCTGCGTACATGATACTATCACATTCTGTATATGTGCATACCGCCATCCTATGACCTATGTCGCCTCCGTGTATTGCAAAAATGGTACATACGTATGTGACACAGCTCTTAAACCACTTGACTAATTTCAACCAAACTTGGTACGCATATCCTTTACTAGCAGGCAATAGTCACTGTCGGGGTAGTAACCATGTACCTATTACAGTTCAGTAGATACGACGTCATACACAGAGCTGCATGAGAAACTGCCGCATCATGCGTGACGTTTAAATTTGTTACTTCTTTGCTGCAAACTCTATTCCCAACATATTTCGCAGACAGCACGCACATATTCCGCTGAATCTACCTCCACAAATATATCATTGTACGACACGTAGTTCAAGTGATATAACACCGTCAACACTGAGATTCGTGAACAAATGCTGCATCGTGCATCAAGATTAGTAGATTTATTTTTTACCACTAAGATGCTCCTACACTCAAGTCAGCCTAAGGAAATCCTGACACATGGCAGCACTGTTGACAGCTCTCAATTGTGAAGTGCAAGCACCGGTAGGCAACAACAATAGCTATATATTTAGATACAAAGATGGTATCTATTCTTTCGGACATGTCCGAAAGAACAGATACCATCGGTGACCATGAAGCTTTTTAGAATGAAATTACAATGAAATGAATACTCCTAGCTGCATACAGGCGTTGATATAAGTTAACGGGGACATTTGACAATCTGTGCCCCGACCGGGTCTCGAACCCGGCATCTCCTGCTTACATGGCGGACGCTCTATTCTTATTTTTTTTAAGATCTTATTTTGTTCTATATTGTTCGTTGAATTTGTTCAGAGCGGACGTCCGATGACCACCATTTAGGTTCTCAGTTGATCTGTTCACACAGTTTTTTCGTTACAGAGGGTAGCTAACCCTCTGACCGAATACGCTGAGCTACCGTGCTCGTACGTTGACCGCTGTTGGGGGAAAGCAACAATCACCTGTTTTTCTACGATACTGGAGGTGGTACGCAGAGATAACGTTTGCTTAAATGACTTTATGTAGCTGAAACTAAAATCTTGGTACTGACCTGAGAACAGTGTTGTTTACTAACTGACATTGGCACTCTACATCTATATCTATATTCTGCACACCACCGTGAAATGCACGGCAGTGGGTATGTCCCATTGCACCAGGTACCAGGGTTTCATCCCGTTCCATTCACGTATGGAGAGCGGGAAGATCAAATGGTTCTGAGCACTATGGGACTTAACCTCTGAGGTCATCAGTTCCCTAGAACTTAGAACTACTTAAACCTAACTAACCTAAGGACATCACACACATCCATGCCCGAGGCAGGATTCGAACCTGCGACCGTAGCGGTTGCGCGGTTCCAGACTGCAGCGCCTAGAGCATGAAGAATGACTGTTTGAATGCCTCTGTGCATGTAGTAATTATATGAATCTGTCCGAAAGAACAGATTTTGTTACAGAACAGACTTTGTTACAGAATGTATACACTTATAGCATGTTTTGATGCTAATGTGTCATATTAACTTGCTAAGATATGTTAAAATATCCTCGCAGTTAGGAATATTATAGCAGAAAAAACTGGAAATTTAGTGATCATATGATTAAAAATACTATTACATGCCGATATATACATAGTTAAGGCTCACCGGCCATTTGACCTTCTTCTTCTTCTGCGCGGATGCACAAACAGTGCCCGAACTCTTACGGGAATCGGTAACAAGCCGCGAGTATTGAGTATAATGGGCTGGGGCACTATGAATATAGTGCGGGACAATACGGGACAATAAGTTGATATGTGGGTCTCACGGGAAGCGTGCAAGGGATAAGTCCCTGCAGTCGCACTATCGTCTGTGTCCTCGGTGGCTCAGATGGATAGAGCGTCTGCCATGTAAGCAGGAGATCCCGGTTTGCATTCCGGTCGGGCCACACACTTTCAACTGTCTCCATTCACTTATATCAACGCATGTATGCAGCTAGGGGTATTCATTTCATTGTAATATCAAAAGCAATAGCTGCCCATAGGGTGATGAAGAGGTGGTGCCGTAAAGACGTTTACAAAATCGCATCGTAGACACGCGAAGTAGCAGCGCTCAGCGCACAGAAGCTGTGTGGTGTCATCGCACATCGACTTAACTGCAGGGCCGGCCGAGGTAGCCGAGCGGTTCTAGGCGATTCAGTCCGGAACCGCGCTGCTGCTACGGTCGCAGGTTCGAATCCTGCCTCGGGAATAGGTGTGTGTGACGTCCTTAGGTTAGTTAGGTTTATGTAGTTCTAAGTCTAGGGGACTGTGTAACAACAACAACTGTACATATAATAATTTTTTCTTCTGATTTTCGATAAATTAGGGTAAGCAATATTTTGATTTCATTTTCTTTTCTTTTCATGTCATTATGTTAAAGAACCTGTAAGCAACTTTAGATGTGAATATTAATATTTATGTCAAATTTTAAGAAATGCTATAACAGAATTGAAGTGTAACACATGTTGAATCTATTGTAACATGTTTAAAATTGTAATTGTGCGCCTGGTCCATACGTAGGCAATATATTAGGATATGTGGAATGTAAAACCTTTGGTGAATACCCTATCTGTAGGGGAGAGGTAAAAGGTGGATGGCAGGCGAGCGCGGGAAAATGCACACGGGCGCAGCATGGCATAACGGGCTCAGCAATACAGTCGGAGTTGGGCATCGGTCTGAGGAACACGTTCCGGATCGAGGAGGCTATCCTGGAAAAAGTGGTTTCATTGAGCCTCGGATGTGCCGTTTCCGACGACTATACAGCATGGCTATATTTTATAGGTACTGAATTGAAAAGGATTGCGACGCTAAGAAGAAAGCAAAGTGCCGATACAGCAAGAGCCATAGCTGTAATTGTATGTGTGCTGTGCGCCTCGCCATCTCGCTGCCCGCCAACCGCCGCATCGACTCGAACAGGTTGAATCTTTAGAATTGTATTCGTGTGGACCAGTGTTAATTTTGTTCCTGACTGTTCAATAACAACTTAACTTTTACCAGAATTGTCCTATCAATTAATTATCCTTATCACTAACCTAGACAGGGTCCTTTCCACATGTTGTGCAATCCGAGTGCCCCGAAATGAAGATTTAAAGTTTATGTTAATAAGAATTACCTGCAGACCTATCTATGCTAGAAAGATGTTTAAGGAGCTTTATTGTTAATGAAAATATAAGCAAAGAACAAAGGTCTGACAAAGTTGGAAGTTAATTTTGGAAATGGTTTAGTAATGAAGCTTAATTAATTTGAGACAAAAATAATGGTAGTTAAATGAGGAAGTAATAAGACAAAAAGAGTAGTAACTCATATTTTGTAAATCTTGAGTGATTAATGTTTCCAATAGTTAATAGTTGCAACACAGTGATCATTAAAGTTTCAGGGTCCCCCCCCCCCTCCAATCTTTTCTTTTCTATTCATTTAAATTCTGGAGTGTACTGAACTGATTTGACCTGCAAAGTTAAAGTCAATATAAAACCTAAATTTATCAGTGTTTTACCCTTATTAAAATTGACATTGTGTGTTTCAAAAGTGCTATTTCTAGGGTAACCTATGCCCGATTTCAGTCAGATCAATAGACAAATCGCAGTTTGTAGTAATCGTTATAGTGTAATATTGTGTATTTATAGCTTGTCCAAATTAGTACAGAAAGGGAAAATATTAGTTCATTAGATTTTTCTGGTTCTAAAATTTACCATATAACAAGCATAACAACTACGTGTTGTTATGCTTGTACGTACATCCACTTGTACAAGGAAAAAACTCACTTAATGCCTAGTTAGGCTGGCGACTGTATTATTAACAATTGGTAGCATCTGCTGAGTATGTTTCTTGCCCGTCCTAACGTGTAGTTGCACTTTAGACTTGCTTGACGTATCATTGTTGTTACTGAGTGGGCGTAAGTCTGATTTTGCCTCCATTCAGGTACACGCGGTCAACATATTTACTAAAAGCCTTTCTTATAAGGTGAAGCCCGTCAACTTATCATAGTACAGGCTTTAAGGAGTTAACGTACGCCCGAGTGTAGACGTTACAAGTGGCTTCCCGGTGACAGGACATCCAGTTGTTGTCGATCACAAATTAAAGTGAATACCGAACAGTGGATGTTCAGTGGCTCGAATTGCAATAATAGTTAGTAAAGTAAATAGCAGTGAACGTCAAGTACGATAGTGTGGTGTAATTTGCGTTCAGTATGGACAAGAAAGTAGAAACAGTAGATGTGCCGAGCGTAATGGAAAATGCGGCTGGCAGTAGCAGGAGTTTACGCGGCCAGATAACAGATGGCGTTAGCGGAAGACAATTGGCGTACATACAATACCATGAACACGTCAACGGACAGATTGAAATGTCGAGATCATCTCGAACACAGCAAGGGATAAAACAGGAAGTAGAAGGTGACTTTGTAGATGATAGTGGGTATGTGAATGAATCCACTGACATGTTTGATTCACCACAGATAAAGAAAGAACCGAAAGAAACTTCCGAACTAGGATCGGAACACACAGATTCCGTAGAACAAGCATGAACGATTTATTTGAACAATTAACCAAACAAATTTCAGGGCAGAATAATCAGCTTAAAACACATGTTGATGAGCTCAAAACACAGAATGAGCAACTTAAAACACACGTTGACGAGCAGATTAAAACACAGAGTAATCAGATTAAAGCACAGGTCGAAGATCAAGGAATTAAAATCAGTAAACAAATAGAACAAGTGGAACAAAAAGTGGGTAATTTAAGTTCTGTGATAAATACTATGAAATTTGAAATTGACACCATTAACAAAAATATGGATACTATGCAGGGGGAAATTGGTAACATTAACAGTAGGTTCGATGTTGAAATTCTCAACATCCAAGAGAAGGTAGAGCCTCTGGTTGAAACAAAAGTAGACGAAAAAGTTTTCGGTCTTAAAACTGAAATCGTAAACGAATGTCAACACGGAATCTCACAGTTGAAAAGGGCAGTTTCAGACACTGAAAGAGATTTAGGTGAAAAAGTTACCGGATCTGTACAAAAATGTGAACAAAATACTTCGAAAATTCAAGGCAAAATTTTCGATCTTGAGAGTAAAATTAAAGATAGACCTGGTGTTGTCTGTAATGGCACACCAATTACGAAGCTGTTAGAAGGTGAGGAACGCTTCGATCCCGCCAAGAAACATAACGGATGGCATCCGTTAGATTTCATCAAAAATTGCGAGAGGATATTTCCTGAACACTTATCTGATCAGGAAAAGATAAACGCAGTAATTAGCGCCTTAGCAGGTGACGCTAAGCGCTGGGGAATTAATTTGAATACCGAACGGATGACGTTCGAAGAATTTAAGCAAAGGTTTACGGAAGAATATTGGTCCGAACAAAAACAGGATCATTTATGGCGCGAGTTTATCATGGCCAAGCTTCATGATAACAGGGGAAGGAATTCTTTAAAAGACTTCTGCGAATATTGGTACCGGAAGTTGACGCATTTAAGAGGAAGAAGATCCGATTCTGAAATAATATGGGAGTTATATAAAAAGCTTCCAGAAGATTCGAAGAGATACGTGGGAAGCAATCATCGTAGCTTCCAAGCGTTTCTCGAAAGGGTCGAAGACGAAGACCACTGGCGCGAAAGTCGTGCAATCATCAAAATATTGGTAACAGGAATAATCGTAATAATGACGAGAGAAATGACGACGAAGGGTTTCGCGTCAACGTGATACAGAGAGGAAGAGGCAGAGGAAGAGGAAGGGGAAGTTATCTAGGTCGCGGTAGAGGGTATACCGCGCAAGATAATAATGACGCGGGAAACTGATTTCCGCGAACGTTGCGGGACAAACGGAAGCGGACAATACATACCGGCCCCGATTTAAGGAATGTTACCGGACCGACAGTAAAGTTATGAGACAGGTTAGAGACAGCCGTGGAACGACGCAACGTGTTGTTGCGAAACAAGCGTCAGGTGCGGGCATAAATGAGTCATCGTTGCCGCGCAGAGCGCTACATGTTAACAGGCGAGTGGAGCATCAGAGGGCAACGGCCCAGCCTAGCAAAACAGCTGTTCAGAGAGAAACCGATAGCAATGCGTCAGCATTAGATACGAGCACTGCCGTAAGTACTGGTGCAAGAGTGGTAATTCCGTGGCGAAGGAAATAGTAGATGAAACGGTGGAGACACAGAGAGGCGCGGTTAGCATTGTTAGCAAAAAAGTAAATGGCTAGAATGATCTAGCAGAAGTAACTGATTGGTGTGTGCAGATCGACGATCTGTACAAGGGCCTAAAGCAATGTGAGTGGGAGGATTTTAAGAAGGAGTATGAGGCAAGGAAGTTGATTAGTGAAAAAGGAGATAATAGGGACGTCGATAAGGTGACGTGGCCCAAAGTTGAAGAGGAGAGAGTAAACAGCGCCGCGCTGAGTACGCGTGCTGCCGATAGGACGATGATTAAAGATAGGAAGGAATTGGAGGATGAAATACTAAGCATTGACGAGGAAGTAACTTCTGTTAACGATCCGCCAACAGTACGAGCTGCTACCGAAAAGCACCGTGAGGAAGGAGCAGGTAATTACCTGAAAGTAATTGAAGTCCACGAGGATTACACGAAATATGAATTGACAGTAGATGTGAGTAAAGCTGATAATGAGGACGTTTTGCCGAAAGAGGATACTGAGTTAAAATCTAAACCTGACAAAAACGCAGAGGAAGAACTTAGTGCCTGTCTCAGAAAAGCTTTTATGTTAGAACCTGAAAGCGATCCAGAATGGTTGGATTCGGACGATAGTTCAAATGACGAATATTTCGGTACTGGTGAAAATAATGGGGATGCAGCTAATTGCGATATTGTACCTAATGATGACGAAGTTTCAAAACAAAATCCAGATGTTGAGACCGAACAAAGAAAGAAAGAGCCACCTGACGACTCAGGGTCTATTTTACAAAGAGTTCGAGTAATCAATGACTTTGAACTCCCGGAACCAAAGAAACCGCCAGATATAGGTGGGGTGAATGTTAAAAGCATATCTTGGGACGATGTTATCGTCGACCCGGATTTGCTTAGGGAAGATCACAACAATGAAAAACATTCGACGGTGAAACAAACTGTAATACCAGTTGAAATTTATAATGTGAGATTGCAAGTACTTCTTGATACTGGATCTCAGATAAGTGCAATCTCCCAGTCGTTTTTCGAACACATTTGTGATAAGCCTGGACTAGTAATTATGTCAGTGACGGGTGTAAAAATTGTTGGTGCTACTGGCAAGACTAGCAAGCCGGTAAAGAACCAGATTTTGGTTGAATTTAGTGTAAAAGGACAAAACTTTGAACACGATTATTTGGTTGTGCCAGACTTGAGTACTGAAATGATTCTGGGAATAGATTGGTTGGATAAAGAAAAGGTTATTATTGATTGTAGCCAGGGAGTGATCAAAATTAATAATGCATTTAGGAGTTTGGCATTAAAATTTGAGGAAAATGGGAAGGTGTTCGATTCAGAAATTGATTCTTATTGTTGGAAATCGACCAAGGGAATGATGGTTTGACAAACATGTATGAAGTGTACCATGTCCAGAGGTTAATAAATGAGAGTGACAAGCAGGGGCATGATTTTAAAGAAATGGTGGAAAATTTGAAGGGAATATCTCCCGAACAGAAAACAGAATTGCTTGATATTTTAGAAAGTAACAGCACTGTATTTTCGGACAAACCTGGCCTAGTTAAGAACTTTGAATACCAGATTGAGACAATAGAGCATAAACCTTTCTTTGTAAGACCGTTTTCGATACCCATATCAAAGAGGCAGGCTGTGCAAGTGGAAATAGATAAAATGATAGAATGGGGTGTAATCGAACGGAGTAGCAGCGAATATAATAGTCCCCTTATCATCGTGAACAAAAGGGATGGGGGAGTAAGAGTAGTTATTGACGCCAGGACTTTGAACAAAATTGTAAAAAAGGAAATAGACAGACCTGAAAATCTGGACGAAATGCTTCAAAAATTTTATAATGTGAAGTATTTAACCAGTTTGGACATGACCGCCGGATACTGGCAAATTCCTTTGAGTAAAGAATCCCGTAAATATACCGCTTTTCTATTTGCCGGGAAATGCTATCAGTATAAAGTAGTACCATTTGGGCTTAGCACTTCGGTGGCAGTATTTATTAGGGCACTGGACTTTGTATTAGGGAGAGAACTGAGTTCCCGGCTAACCATTTATGTAGATGATTTGCTGATTGCTACAGAAGAATGGCAAGAGCATTGTGAATTATTGCAGAAAGTTTTTATTGCTTTACATGCAGGGGGCATGACACTTAAGTGGAAGAAATGTGAATTTGTGAAGTCGGAAGTAAAGTTTCTGGGGCACATTATTACTACGACCGGTATTGGCAAGGACCCGGAAAAGTTAAGTGCAATAGCAGGGTGTCCAGCTCCTAGAAACAGAAAACAGTTGAAAGCCTTTTTAGGTTTATGTGGGTTCTATAGAAAATTCGTCAAGGGGCAAGTTTTTAATAGTCCTCATTTGAATAACCTACTTAAGAAAAATAGTGCTTTTGTGTGGACTGAAGGGTGTATGAGAGATTTCGAAAATTTAAAAAGTGAACTTTTGAATGATAATATTTTGCATCACCCCATACTGTCAAAACCTTTCCATATGAGTACTGACAGCAGTGCTTATGGAACTGGTATAGAAGTTTTCCAAGAAATCTGTGAGGGCAAAGAAATCGAACACAGGACTACCGCATTTGCAAGTAGGACTCTAACAAAATACGAGAGAAACTACACTGTATCGGAAAAGGAAGCTTTAGCCATTATATGGGGGTTAAAGAAGTTCAGAAATTATCTGTGGGGCCATAAGCTCATCATACATACTGACCACAAAGCTTTAACTTTTCTTAGAGATTGCCGTTTACTTAATGGTAGGCTAACTCGTTGGACTTTGTACCTGCAACAATTTGATTACGATATTTGCTATGTTAAGGGTACTGAGAATTATGTGGCAGATGCTTTATCTCGATTGCCTAATGGTATGAGTGAAGTGCCCAATGAAAATGGTGAAGAGGGTACTTTTCAGATAAGCTATATGAAAGAGGTTTCAGGAAAAAGGAAAATTTGAGTAAATATGTAAAAATATGAGATGCCATCAGAATGAGGATCCGACATGGAAACCTGTGAAGGTAAATTTTGACAGTGTGCAGTATCCTCAAATTAAGAAGTATTACAAAATTTTAAAGGCATTTTATATAGGAGGAAAGATTTAGTCACTGAGGAATGGAGAGTATGTTGGCCACACCAGTTTGATACTAATGTCATAGATTATTTTCATTTAGCATTGGGGCATAGTGGGCCAAAGAAATGTTTGGATAAATTGAATAATGTAGTAGTGCTTGCTGGTAGTGTCAGTAAGAAGGTAAAGGAACGGGTTAAGTCGTGTGATGTCTGTCAAAAGGCCAAAGTACCGAACAAAACTAGTAGGGGTCCAATGCAAAGTACATTACCTGAAGACACCCTAGACTTATTATCGGTAGACTTATACGGTCCCCTCCCAAAGACTTCGGGAAATTGTGCATATATTTTAGTAATTTTGGAAGTATTCCCAAAATTTGTGAAATTATACCCCTTGAAAAAAGCAACAGCAAAAGCTGTATTTAGTAGGATGGTCGAATACTTCAGAACCATCGGGAAACCCAAGGCAGTACTATCTGACAATGGACCCCAGTTCATATCCAAAATTTGGAAAGAAGGAATGGAGCAAAATGCTGTGGAGGTTAAATATATATCAGCTTATCATCCTGCTAGCAACCCGGTTGAAAGGTACATGCGAGAAATCGGAAGATTGTGTAGAACGTACTGCAGTCATAACCATACGGCCTGGGGCAAGTTTATATCGGACTTTGAGACTGTCATGAACACCTTACATCATGAAACTACTGGGTTCCCATCGGAAGAAATTTTGTTAGGCAGCAGATGTAAAAGTTTAATTGAGGAAAAACTAGAGTTTCCACCTTGTACAAGTTTGGGGTTGAGTCAAAAGAAAGAATTAGTCAGAAAAAGGGCAAAGCAAAAAGCTGAATCTAGATCTAAAAGACACGATAAAAATCTGATAGTTTCAAAATTTAAAATTGGGGATTATGTTCTTTTAAAAACCCACGAAAAGTCTAGTGAACTAAACCATGAAATTTCCAAATTTAAATATATTTATAATGGGCCGTATATAATACAGAACATTTCACAACTGATGACCTCAGATGTTAAGTCCCATAGTGCTTAGAGCCATTTACTGCAGGAGTAAATATATGATTTCGTTTCTAATAAAAAAAATTGGCCAAATGAATACCCAGAAATGCCGGGGTTCTCAGCTAGTTGTCTACTAAAACCATGTTTAAAATGAACTGCTGCCCAATTTCATCATTTTGTTTTAGATTACACTTTCGACACATGCTGGAGTCGAAGCGAATACCTTTGAAAACACGAAATTAATAATATTTCTCTATTCTCATGTTGCACTCGTGTCATAAGCACTTTTTTACAAAGTTTCCAAGATGAACGTTGTTTTATTCCTATTTTTGTTACAGAATGTACACACTTATAGCATGTTTGATGCCAATGTGTCATATTAACTTGCTAAGATATGTTAAGATATCCTCGTAGATAGGAATATTATAGCAGAAAAAACTGGAAATTTAGTGATCATATGTTTATAAATACTCTTACATGCCGGTAAAGATACGAGAAAGACAGAAGAGACCTCTAATGATAATGCTAATGAAGAATAAACAAGAAACTTCAGAAAGTACTGAAAAACCATTGTGTTGCGTGTAATACTACTTCTACATTATGGTTTTACTAATATCGTAGTCCACCATTGTTTAAGTGTAAGGAAAACTCGAAACTGCTATTTTCGTCTGTGAGAAATGAATCAGGCCTGGTCAGTCGGCTGCGTCTTCCACGACTATTTCTATCTGTGTCCACAGATAATTCTAATATTTACTAATTCAAGCAGTAGGAAATGGTTCAAAACCTTTGAGCCACATTTTTGACTCCATGATATATAGATACAAAGAGAATCTTTTTGTTAAGTACTTCGAAGCTTTCCCGCTGACTCTCGGTACACAATCCTGCTACACGCTACACCCTCCACCACAACACTGAGCCTCTCCCTGTGTCACAGTAAATGTCGACATATCGTGTTCTTGAACCTGGACCTTCTTTGAAAGTCCACAGAATACCTCCTTTCTGGTTAGGCAGACGAGCAGATCATTTTTATTTTTTTATTTGGAGAGCAGATCATTATTTACCTGTATGCATGATTTTTTGTACTATAGACAGCAAATTATTTACTAAGTTCATTAAGTAAATAACTATCACTGCTTTGGAATACAATACATTTTATTTGTCTCCTGTAATATGGTGCTCTGTAGACATAGCATGTCTTTAATTTCGCTAACTCAGTTACGTATCTAAAACAAAAAATGAAATCTCAGAATCTTTTCCCTCACCCTGTTCGGTTAATTTCTGTAGATGTTCATCTTTCCGAAGGTGACCTAGTGATGGACACTTAGCAGTTTTCGTCGCCACACTTGTAACTTTTTGCGTCGAATGTTCACTTTTCACATTTTACTAAACTGCAGGAAAGTGTGTTCCACGTACTAAAGAGTACAGACAAATGGAAAGCCAGCTTTCCAGCTAGCCACGACAATAGTTTAAGCTGTAATGTGGACTAGGCTGCAGTGACCCTTCAAAATACATTCGCTTTATTTCTCGTCACTACAAACAACACATTGTTATTCGTGGCGTAACAGCTTGGTTCATACTGAAATCATTGTTGTTGTAGAGTAAGGTGTTCTAACGTTAATACTGCCATTTAGGCAGAAAACCTGTAACGTGAGAACAGGTTAATGATATCAGTAGAGTGTAATAGTATCCATCATTAAAATATGCTCATGTATCACAACATAACAGAAGATAACATAAAAGAAACAGGGATAATACATTATAATTATTCAGGACATGATTCATACTATTGCAACTGTCAATTTCTCAAAATACACTTCTGACACGCTATAGAAGCAAAAATATGTTTGTAAAGTTGTATTTCTTTTCACACAGTTACTATTTACACCACAGTCACAACAGATTTCGGCCCACAATGGCCAACTTCAGATGCTATGAGCGGCCTTTGGTGAACAAACGTTCATACGTAGTCAAAAGTGAGTTGATTTATTACTGGTTCATTCTAGTTCTTAGTACATTTTCTGTGCTTTCTGGTTTGTTGATTTCTTTGTTTATTGCAAAATGGCTAAGTTATTAACAAAAATGTACAACTGAAGGCGATAACAGCAATGAACATAAAATATGATTTTCCAACTTCAAGAAATGGGATTGCAGCTATATCAGCACTGCAATTTGTTGTAAAACTGGTTACCTCTTTTAGAGTGAGAGTTGAGTGAACTGTAATTTCATTTTAGTCTCTATATAGAAATAAATATATCAGTACACTAGTTTTAAGAGTATATACCATTTGTCAAATGTTCAAATGTTTGTGATTTCCTAAGGGACCAAACTGCTGAGGCCATCGGTCCCTAGGCTTACACACTACTTAAACTAACTTATGCTAAGAACAACACACACACAAAGGCCCGAGGGAGGACTCGAACCTCCGGCGGGAAGCGGCGCGCAATCTGTGCATGGCACCTGTAACCTTGCGGCTACCATTTGTCAACTCATACAAAATTAAATATCGTTTGAAAATAGAAGTTGATTAAAATGTCTATATTAGAGTAGTTCTTGTGACTACTTCGACTAGTCCTTGAGACATACTTCCAGATCATGGCACATTATTTTATTTGTGTATGATGGTAGATTGCTATAGATAGATTCTTGATTATGGTAGTGGTGACGGTGTGGTTTGTCTTCAACGAGTGGTGGCAGATTGGGAAAGCAGTTTTAAGATTCCGGAGAACCTAACAAAATTTTTGAGCCAAGTCTCTCAATCGAAAAAGAGCAGAGCAGGATTCCTATCTAGCGTCCATTGCAGGAGCGCTGAAGTCCAGAAGAAAAGTCACTATGAGAGAAAGCATCCATCTTCTCCACTAATGTCGAGCAAACGTCTTGTACTGGCTTGTCTCGTCTTGTTCATAAACTTATCTTTTAGTTCCATATTTGATGTAAAATACTGTTGAGCTAAGGAAGTTCCATAGCCTACTGTAACAGGATCTGGTAGGGACTAAGGATGGGAAAAACCGACAGATGAAAACCGATACCTGTATTTTAGTTCTGAATGACAGGTATTTTTCGTTATTTGTTTTTGCCTCGTTTACAACAGATGTTTTTTATTGTTACAAATACCCGGATAAAAAACCGAAATATCAATTAGTCATAGAAATGTTAAAATTTTTGGTTTTTAAATGACCCTTTTAAAAAAACAAGTGATTTTTTCGTAAATTTTCCATTGCTTTGAAATATTGCATTATTGTGCAAAATGGTGAAAGCAATCAGTGCTATTTTAATAACAATGCGGGCAGAAACGATCAACAAACACACAACATAAGAATTGGTACAGCATTGCTGAGACAGTAATACACCTGTTACGACGTGCCGTGGCCTACTGTATGGCACCCGTGTACATGCAGTGTGTGAAGCTTGCCCCATCCGGTCTGCATGGTAGTTTCACGCTGTCGTCTTCGGACATTTCTCGTGTTACAAAATTGCGCAGTCCGTAGTTTGGATGTATTTTACGAAATGCTGTACCAATGAAGTGCAATGTTCCTTCTCCTTCGAAAGATTAAGAACGGGAAGAGCCACAACAAACTTGTGACATTATATAAGGAGAAAACTTATAAATTAACATTTCACTCTTAGTTTACAATAAAAATTTAAAGTTGGTGATCTGTTGCCTGTGTCTACGTAATATGTCTTTATCTACTTGTAGCTGTTCAAAACGGAGAAATTAACATGGAAAATAGAGTTCTTCAACCTCAGTTTTGAGCCTTTAACATGGACTATTCCTAATGCCCAAATACTGCTATCTTCCATGATTAAAATATGATTATTGAGCAGAGTTTCAAAAAATTAGAGTTAGTAGGAGAATATTGGTGATTTTTTTTTGTAGTACTTAGCCACTTACCAATTTTGTAGAAAAGCAGAGAACGATGAACGAACTAATTTTTGTTTTTATTTGCCTATTTAATTTAGTATTTTTCTTGAAACTGTGGTTCAAAATTTTTCAGTCTTTGGTCGATATCCACATTTATTACAGGAAATAATAGAAATAAAAAATTTAAAATTGCTTATTTCAGAAACCAGTTATTTTGAGCAATTTTAAAGGTCAGGTAAAACTGGCGATGAAAAGAATCCCTAACTTCTACTCATTATTCATATACATATAAACATTCCTCATACAGCATAATCTTATTGAGCATAAACATATCTCACCAGCATAGTTCACATCGTTTTTGTAGTAACATGATCATAACACATCAATCACATCTCAAAATCGTCGCAGCTTCTTTCAATAATTTCAAAACCTAAAAAAATGCTCTCTGCTCATTTCAATAGTGTCAACTACTTCAAACGTACTTAAAAAATCATGATCCGTTACCAAATACGTCATTCAAAGCTCTCATAATATCACAACGGTTCCAAAAAGATATGAACAGTTGACAAAGTACAGACAAATACAGTTTCATAAGTGTGAAGTTATTCAAATGTGTAACTGCGTAAACGTCTGTCACTGACGTATTAAAAAAAATGTTTGTCTCTCTTAAATGACCAGATAGCTGTGTAATCATGTGTTAGAGAAATATGGTACCGATGTGTAAAGATGTATAAGCAAATACCATATTAGCAAGGGCTCCTAGCGCTTGACACACACTTAAAAGGTCTCTGTTGGATTCCTTTCATGTTAATTTCTTAAATCTGTTGTCATTTACGGCATAAATTTCTCTTCTAAATTTACTTTGGTGTTTCTGACTATCTGGGAGGAGACTGAGCAGTGAAACGTGTTACTTTTACACACAAACAAGAACGATCTGTCACACTACTACACTTTAAAACACAGTTTATATGTAATTCATGTCACACAGTTTCATACGGAACCTACATCTGCTTTCTTTTATATACTGTATATGATAAGATACTGTCATCCCCCTTCCCTTCTGTGTGAGAGGATGAATGAGCAAATGTATTTCTAGTTGCATGCTTGATGGTAGCAGACAAGCCTGTCTGCTAGAGAACAGTAGGACCAATGTTGGAACAGGTAGCTACGCTTTCTAAAAGCAGAGAGGTTTCTATTCTTAATATGGTCCTGTCCGTCCCTTGCCATGTTGGTATAGGAAGCTGCCTCTCTGGTCACTTCCGTTTGTATCTGTTAAGCACGCTCGGTAGGGGCCCAGGTCAGTCTGTCCGCGGCGAGCGCCTGAAGTGGTAAGATCTCCGACTAAGCGCGTGTCTGCTAAGTTCGTAGGACAAGGGATTTCTTAAGTTCAGCCTACCTGAAAATTTAATCGCCTTTATTTCAGGTTTAGATCTAAAATATCTAATTTTATCTTAAATTGCAATGCAGTGTAATTCTAGTGTGAAGTTCAGAATATCGTCCAGTAGTTGCTTTGTCACTACTTTGTGAGTAAAGTGGAACCACGTGTTGATCAGTAACTCTAACTAAGATCATCAATCTTAAATGTGAATGTGCGTGAGATTATAACATCTCGTCTTGACAATATTTTTCAATATAGCAACTTTTCTTTATGTTCAACCCACGTGCGGTGTACTTTGTGACACCAGTACCACGTGCTTATACAATTTTTTGACCCATCAGGTTAATAGTAAGACGATAGTAACCAGTTCGTGGTTTTTCTTTTGTAAATCGCGTTTCGATGTAATTTATTTTAATTATCAAAATTATTGTGGAGTTACACTCTTTGTGTAAACCAAGTTGACCACGTGAAGCTTGTGGTGTAAGCATCAAAGTAGCACTCAGCCATTCTTTTCGGGAAGATTTCACAGAGAATTAGTATGAATTTAGTATTCCAGTGTGTGGTAATTTCATGACAGACAGGATTGCGCTACGAACGTAACTTCTTTGGGTCAAAATTGAATAAGTTGGTTGTGGTTAATTTCCTCTTGCATATGTTTCAACGTTCTTCATGTGTTATTTTATGAATGCAGTGCTGTATGCAGTCTCCTAATCTTGGTTACCTATTTGATGTGTTCCGTAAGATTACAAACTCACATTTTCACAACCCTAAATAAGGCACCAGTTTAGTTATGAATCGAGTTTGATATGCTGAAATTTTAACGGAACAATCATCAATGTTAAAATAAATGTCCAAATATAAACTGATTTATTTATTTTTATTTAAATTGTCTTATATATACACTCCTGGAAATGGAAAAAAGAACACATTGACACCTGTGTGTCAGACCCACCATACTTGCTCCGGACACTGCGAGAGGGCTGTACAAGCAATGATCACACGCACGGCACAGCGGACACACCAGGAACCGCGGTGTTGGCCGTCGAATGGCGCTAGCTGCGCAGCATTTGTGCACCGCCGCCGTCAGTGTCAGCCAGTTTGCCGTGGCATACGGAGCTCCATCGCAGTCTTTAACACTGGTAGCATGCCGCGACAGCGTGGACGTGAACCGTATGTGCAGTTGACGGACTTTGAGCGAGGGCGTATAGTGGGCATGCGGGAGGCCGGGTGGACGTACCGCCGAATTGCTCAACACGTGGGGCGTGAGGTCTCCACAGTACATCGATGTTGTCGCCAGTGGTCGGCGGAAGGTGCACGTGCACGTCGACCTGGGACCGGACCGCAGCGACGCACGGATGCACGCCAAGACCGTAGGATCCTACGCAGTGCCGTAGGGGACCGCACCGCCACTTCCCAGCAAATTAGAGACACTGTTGCTCCTGGGGTATCGGCGAGGACCATTCGCAACCGTCTCCATGAAGCTGGGCTACGGTCCCGCACACCGTTAGGCCGTCTTCCGCTCACGCCCCAACATCGTGCAGCCCGCCTCCAGTGGTGTCGCGACAGGCGTGAATGGAGGGACGAATGGAGACGTGTCGTCTTCAGCGATGATAGTCGCTTCTGCCTTGGTGCCAATGATGGTCGTATGCGTGTTTGGCGCCGTGCAGGTGAGCGCCACAATCAGGACTGCATACGACCGAGGCACACAGGGCCAACACCCGGCATCATGGTGTGGGGAGCGATCTCCTACACTGGCCGTACACCACTGGTGATCGTCGAGGGGACACTGAATAGTGCGCGGTACATCCAAACCGTCATCGAACCCATCGTTCTACCATTCCTAGACCGGCAAGGGAACTTGCTGTTCCAACAGGACAGTGCACGTCCGCATGTATCCCGTGCCACCCAACGTGCTCTAGAAGGTGTAAGTCAACTACCCTGGCCAGCAAGATCTCCGGATCTGTCCCCCATTGAGCATATTTGGGACTGGATGAAGCGTCGTCTCACGCGGTCTGCACGTCCAGCACGAACGCTGGTCCAACTGAGGCGCCAGGTGGAAATGGCATGGCAAGCCGTTCCACAGGACTACATCCAGCATCTCTACGATCGTCTCCATGGGAGAATAGCAGCCTGCATTGCTGCGAAAGGTGGATATACACTGTACTAGTGCCGACATTGTGCATGCTCTGTTGCCTGTGTCTATGTGCCTGTGGTTCTGTCAGTGTGATCATGTGATGTATCTGACCCCAGGAATGTGTCAATAAAGTTTCCCCTTCCTGGGACAATGAATTCACGGTGTTCTTATTTCAATTTCCAGGAGTGTATATATATATATATATATATATATATATATATATATATATATATATATATATATATATATATCACCGGTTATCGTAAGATGAGTACTAAAACATTATAATTAATGTTAGTCTGG
Organism: Schistocerca piceifrons; assembly: GCF_021461385.2. NCBI lineage: Eukaryota > Metazoa > Arthropoda > Insecta > Orthoptera > Acrididae > Schistocerca > Schistocerca piceifrons. The sequence continues at coordinate 789,505,338 of NC_060138.1, forward strand.
TTGGAAATTTGGTAAGCTAGACTGGATACCTGGTGAAACAGTCACGCAGTAATGCAAGGTGAACTTCCTCAGATAGCTCACAGCTTTTAACCCACTTTTGCGGTCTTGAATATCAGCACCGCTTGCACCACAAATTAATGCAACAACATTATACGCTTAGTACACAAAGTAGGCGTGTACCCCCTGAGGATAAATGTAATTATACCCTCAGGTGCTACAGATTACAGAAGTCGAATGAAATGTATCGCCAAAAACCTTCTCTGTATCTTTGTAATTAAAAATTTTAAAAAAGTTCCAAGTAGAAAAAATTAATTACTCATATACATGTACTGTAACGCTAAACTGTGCGTCTTGTTGTAAGATAATCTCTGTCATTACTTAACGGTAAAAATGTGCCAAGTGTCGTAGTTATGCTATGCGTATAGATATAATAGCTATTACGCTTATTGCTGTGATCCAGAAAGTACTGTACTGTAACGTATTGTTGTGTAACGAAAAATACCTATCTCATTGTAGCTATATCACAGAAGTTACTACTAAGACATGTTTTACTTTCTAGAACAATACAGAAAAACTGTGCAGAAATAAAACAGAGGGGTATCTGTTGAGAGGCCAGACAAACGTGTGGTTCCTGAAGAGGGGCAGCAGCCTTTTCAGTAGTTGCAAGGGCAACAGTCTGGATGATTGACTGATCTGGCCTTGTAACAATAACCAAAACGGCCTTGCTGTGCTGGTATTGCGAACGGCTGAAAGCAAGGGGAAACTACAGCCGTAATTTTTCCCGAGGGCATGCAGCTTTACTGTATGATTACATGATGATGGCGTCCTCTTGGGTAAAATATTCCGGAGGTAAAATAGTCCCCCATTCGGATCTCCTGGCGGGGACTACTCAAGAGGATGCCGTTATCAGGAGAAAGAAAACTGGCGTTCTACGGATCGGAGCGTGGAATGTCAGATCCCTTAATCGGGCAGGCAGGTTAGAAAATTTAAAAATGGAAATGGATAGGTTGAAGTTAGATATAGTGGGAATTAGTGAAGTTCGGTGGCAGGAGGAACAAGACTTCTGGTCAGGTGACTACAGGGTTATAAACACAAAATCAAATAGGGGTAATGCAGGAGTAGGTTTAATAATGAATAGGAAAATAGGAATGCGGGTAAGCTACTACAAACAGCATAGTGAACGCATTATTGTGGCCAAGATAGATACGAAGCACACACATAACTACAGTAGTACAAGTTTATATGCCAACTAGCTCTGCAGATGACGAAGAAATTGAAGAAATGTATGATGAAATAAAAGAAATTATTCAGATTGTGAAGGGAGACGAAAATTTAATAGTCATGGGTGACTGGAATTCGAGTGTAGGAAAAGGGAGAGAAGGAAACATAATAGGTGAATATGGATTGGGGGACAGAAATGAAAGAGGAAGCCGCCTGGTCGAATTTTGCACAGAGCACAACATAATCATAACTAACACTTGGTTTAAGAATCATGAAAGAAGGTTGTATACATGGAAGAACCCTGGAGATACTAAAAGGTATAATGGTAAGACAGAGATTTAGGAACCAGGTTTTAAATTGTAAGACATTTCCAGGGGCAGATGTGGACTCTGACCACAATCTACTGGTTATGACCTGTAGATTAAAACTGAAGAAACTGCAAAAAGGTGGGAATTTAAGGAGATGGGACCTGGATAAACTAAAAGAACCGGAGGTTGTACAGAGATTCAGGGAGAGCATAAGGGAGCAATTGACAGGAATGGGGGAAATAAATACAGTAGAAGAAGAATGGGTAGCTTTGAGGGATGAAGTAGTGAAGGCAGCAGAGGATCAAGTAGGTAAAAAGACGAGGGCTGGTAGAAATCCTTGGGTAACAGAAGAAATATTGAATTTAATTGATGAAAGGAGAAAATATAAAAATGCAGTAAGTGAAACAGGCAAAAAGGAATACAAACGTTTCAAAAATGAGATCGACAGGAAGTGCAAAATGGCTAAGCAGGGATGGCTAGAGGACAAATGTAAGGATGTAGAGGCCTATCTCACTAGGGGTAAGATAGATACCGCCTACAGGAAAATTAAAGAGACCTTTGGAGATAAGAGAACGACTTGTATGAATATCAAGAGCTCAGATGGAAACCCAGTTCTAAGCAAAGAAGGGAAAGCAGAAAGGTGGAAGGAGTATATAGAGGGTCTATACAAGGGCGATGTACTTGAGGACAATATTATGGAAATGGAAGAGGATGTAGATGATGATGAAATGGGAGATATGATACTGCGTGAAGAGTTTGACAGAGCACTGAAAGACCTGAGTCGAAACAAGGCCCCCGGAGTAGACAATATTCCATTGGACTACTGACGGCCGTGGGAGAGCCAGTCCTGACAAAACTCTACCATCTGGTGAGCAAGATGTATGAAACAGGCGAAATACCCTCAGACTTCAAGAAGAATATAGTAATTCCAATCCCAAAGAAAGCAGGTGTTGACAGATGTGAAAATTACCGAACTATCAGCTTAATAAGTCACAGCTGCAAAATACTAACACGAATTCCTTACAGACGAATGGAAAAACTGGTAGAGGCCAACCTCGGGGAAGATCAGTTTGGATTCCGTAGAAACACTGGAACACGTGAGGCAATACTGACCTTACGACTTATCTTAGAAGAAAGATTAAGGAAAGGCAAACCTACGTTTCTAGCATTTGTAGACTTAGAGAAAGCTTTTGACAATGTTGACTGGAATACTCTCTTTCAAATTCTAAAGGTGGCAGGGGTAAAATACAGGGAGCGAAAGCCTATTTACAATTTGTACAGAAACCAGATGGCAGTTATAAGAGTCGAGGGACATGAAAGGGAAGCAGTGGTTGGGAAGGGAGTAAGACAGGGTTGTAGCCTCTCCCCGATGTTGTTCAATCTGTATATTGAGCAAGCAGTAAAGGAAACAAAAGAAAAATTCGGAGTAGGTATTAAAATTCATGGAGAAGAAATAAAAACTTTGAGGTTCGCCGATGACATTGTAATTCTGTCAGAGACAGCAAAGGACTTGGAAGAGCAGTTGAATGGAATGGACAGTGTCTTGAAAGGAGAATATAAGATGAACATCAACAAAAGCAAAACAAGGATAATGGAATGTAGTCTAATTAAGTCGGCTGATGCTGAGGGGATTAGATTAGGAAATGAGGCACTTAAAGTAGTAAAGGAGTTTTGCTATTTGGGGAGCAAAATAACTGATGATGGTTCGAAGTAGAGAGGATATAAAATGTAGGCTGGCAATGGCAAGGAAAGCGTTTCTGAAGAAGAGAAATTTGTTAACATCCAGTATTGATTTAAGTGTCAGGAAGTCATTTCTGAAAGTATTCGTATGGAGTGTAGCCATGTATGGAAGTGAAACATGGACGATAAATAGTTTGGACAAGTAGAGAATAGAAGCTTTCGAAATGTGGTGCTACAGAAGAATGCTGAAGATTAGATGGGTAGATCACGTAACTAATGAGGAAGTATTGAATAGGATTGGGGAGAAGAGAAGTTTGTGGCACAACTTGACCAGAAGAAGGGATCGGTTGGTAGGACATGTTCTGAGGCATCAAGGGATCACCAATTTAGTATTGGAGGGCAGCGTGGAGGGTAAAAATCGTAGAGGGAGACCAAGAGATGAATACACTAAGCAGATTCAGAAGGATGTAGGTTGCAGTAGGTACTGGGAGATGAAAAAGCTTGCACAGGATAGAGTAGCATGGAGAGCTGCATCAAACCAGTCTCAGGACTGAAGACAACAACAACAACAACAAACAGCACAAAAACAATAATGTAAATTGTGATACTCATTAATAGCATCGTGATATAATTGTGTAGCTGTTAAATAAACTAACCACTGTGTCATCTGTTATCTCTCAGAAATTCGTTTCAATCCAGAATGTCTTTTCAAGTAAACCAAAATGTTGCATTAGAATCTCATTAGCAGTATATGTTCTAAGTATATAAGCCTTATAGTCGTTACATAATCGTGCAATGGACAAGCAAGAATGTACACATAATAACACTGTGTCGTCTGTTCACTGCAAAGATGCATTCGTAATTACTGTCTAAATAAGTTCCTTTGGTTCTTGACTGGATAGTTAACTTTAAAACCTTATTGCATGTTAACAGTTTCTAAGTGTGACAAAACGTACTAGTAACGTGAAGTGAAAAATTTTATGACTACGCTAAAAAGCAGATTATCTTTCAATAAACGGTTTCACCTGTGAGATGTGGTGTAAACCTTTACTCTTCCTAGTACACAGAGTTTCAGCTTCAATGCAATTATCATGTGGTATACATCGGAAAAGAATGTTCAAATTTGTCTCAAGGTTTGCATCTGTGTTGGTTTTCTCTGAACCAGCTGGCGCACGTGGTTGCCTGCAGTGTGAGTCATTGCCTATTGTCTCTTTGTTGTCGTGCGTCGTTTTTGGGATTAGGAGACCTAACTTCTACAAATTCACCTTGCCGAGAGGGCCATGCCCTGTTTGAATCCCGCCAGTTCTGATGAAATTCAGGTCTGTCGTTACGATTATATCATCTGTCGTCACGTCGGTAGTTTCCATAGTTTCTTTCTTGTCGGTTAAGTGGTGGAGAATTTCTCCCTGAACTGTAACTGTGCGGTAGACCGTTGCATCTGAAGTTATTCTGTCTCCCTCTATAATAATTATTTTGGTTCCCATATTGCTGTTTCTCTGATGGTCTCTGTAATAGTCATTACCGCAGAGAGGTGATCTTTCCCTGTAATTATTATTACTCTGCCAATAGTTGTCATATGGGTGGTGTCTGTTTTGGTCACGATTTGCGTTGTAAGAATAGCCTTGTCGTGTCTAGTTATTATTTCTGTCATCATGGTACTGTGACACATGTGACCTGTAATTGTTGTTCTCCCGGTTTTGCGTCCCGCGATTGTCAGTGTAAATTTCCACTGTCGTCTTTGCAACGTCCTGCCAAAGAAATATGTCGTAAATGTTCAGGCAATTTGATTAAGCAAATGCGGATGAGTTCTGAGGGGCTGTATGGGTTTGACAAGTACTGATTCTTGTGCAACATGTCTTCAAAATGTTTGACAAGAATGGAAAATTCAGATTGTTCAAAGCGTTTCATCATTATGATGCTATGTTTTACACGGTCTTGAGTAGCTTGAGACCAATACGCTGAGAGGAAGGCATGATAAAATTCTCCTTCACTGTGACCATCGTGAATGACCGATCGCATTCTCACAGCAGGTTCATTCTCTAAGTAGCCACACAAAAATTCTAATCTGTGCTCTAAAGACCAGTTGGGAGGAAAACATTGAGAGAACTGATGAAGCCCCGCTTGTGGATGAAAGTCGTTGCCGGAATTCTTAAATGTTTTGAATTTTTGTGTAGTAATGAACAGCTTATAGTCAAAGTCATCGTGTCGGCGAGTGGCATATCGGTCATTTTTACGTCGTGTCGGCAATTCCACCTCAAAATTCGGTGCACCATGCCAATTTCTTTCATAATTTCCAAAATACCCTATGTTGTTACTTTGTGACTTTTCCTTATTTCTGAATCCCTCTTCCCGTGTCAGAGCATGTGTCTCCTCTGAAATACGTAACCCTTGTAATACTTGTTATATCCTAGCCAGTAATGCCACCCGAGCCCGCTGCCAAAAGGTTGGCAGCATCAAAGTCCGGACGCCGTCCGCATAAGCAGCGCCAGCGAGACAGCAAATCGCCCAAGTCTGCGCGCGCCACCGCTGGCTTCTGGCTTCTTAAGCGCTGGAGTCGCGAGCGCTAGGACAGTTATGTATTCGCCGCTCAGTTGTATACTCGCCACCGAATTGTGTACTTGCTAGTCAGTTGTGTGTTCATCGCAGCAGAGTTGTTGTTTGTCGTCAGCCGACGCTGACCTAGCCGCTCCGACTCGAACTAGACAGATCTCTGTAGACACGGAGTTCACTATTGTGTTTCTGTATCTTCGTCAATAAAGATAAGTACCGACTTTTATTTAATCAGAGTGTTTGGGTTTTCATCTTTCTGTTCACTGTTCCAGCGGACCGGTCGGCCCGCTATTAAAAGTGTGGCGGTGACTTCGTAAGCCGTTCCTACAGCGAATTGTTTGTCGCTACGAACGCCGCCACAAAAATACTTGTACCAATTGATCTTGTACTTCCTGGATTTCTGTTTTGTGTTGCGTATTAATTTGATTCTGATTTTGTTTGAATTTTCTAACTTGTTCGTACCCTTCTGTGTCAGTAAAGGCTACTGGTCTTGTGTCATTCAGATCATCATCTATCTTTGTAGATAAGTTAGTGAAGTGATCCGAAAGTTCGGCTACTTTCTCTGATAATGAACTTATTTCCTTAGTATGTTTTTCTGAACCAAGTTTCAGAGTGTCCATTTGTGTTGAAAGCGTATCTACTGTGTCTTTTAAGTTTTCCTGAGTTTTTGCAAGTTGCGTAACCGAATCGGTAGATGCAACTGAGTCAGTTTTAGCTCGCAAGGTCACGTGATTTTCATGAACAATAGTTTGCAGTTCTTTTGCGGTAGCTTTGTGATTCTGTAAGGCATTTTCATGCTGCGAAGAAATAGGTTGAAAATGCTTACAAATTTGTGTTTTTACCTCATTACATACTTTTTGACATTTAGATTCAATTTTAAGTAACTCAGCAGTTAAATCTTCACGTGTTTGTTCAAGCGTTTGCTGGATTGTATTTAACTTTTGAAGATTTTGTTCAATTGTCTCTAACTTTTGAAGCTGTTGTTTATTTGTTTCTGATTTTGTTCCATTCGTTGCATGAATTGCAATAACAATGTATTGGTGTCTGCAACATGTTCCTCTGAGCTTTTTTTGGCAGTGCATTTGCAGCGGCAACATTCGCATTTTGAAAAGCAGAGAGTAAGTCTTGACTTAATTGAGAAAAAGGTGAGGACGCAAAACCTGAATCTACGGTATTTGCAAGATTGTGTCCTGTAAATTCGGGTTCCGGGGGCGAGCTGTTGCTGACCGATCGATCGACAATACTACCCTGCTCACTAATTGTTTCACTATCTACACCATTATTTGCTGACTGGTCCACTTCCCTATGCACAGTTACCAAATTACTACTCTGAATGTCTGTTAATTCATTACACAGCGGTGCTGATAAGCTACGCTTGTCGTCACTATCATTTCTCAATTTACTTTGGAGCCTATTGTTACGTTTTTCACTCGATAACAAGAAAAGCACAATTTTAAGAGTAAAATAAGAAAACACATTAACATAGCACTGAAAGTAATATCTAATTAATTGTAAGCGCAGCTGCAAAGTACTTGGCGCAAATCTACATGCACACCACAACTGTTTTACTTTACAACAATGAAAAACTACAACTACAAAGCAAATTCTCTCTACAATTACGCGCTAGCAATAAACAATAGCTACACTAATTACGCGAACTACAAAAAAAAATCAGAAGATTCCACTGACGTATCCTCGGCTAAAGGTCGACATATGAAACGTCCCCTTAGAAAAATTACGAATTACTGTCGTGGTAAACTTCTACGTTATTTGATACAGAGACAGCTGAGTAAAACTTAACGCACTCAGACATTTCTCGCTTTACTAATTCTGATCATCACTAAACTGATGCCGGCCGAAGTGGCCGTGCGGTTCTAGGCGCTGCAGTCTGGAACCGCGAGACCGCTACGATCGCAGGTTCGAATCCTGCCTCGGGCATGGATATGTGTGATGTCCTTAGGTTAGTTAGGTTTAACTAGTTCTAAGTTCTAGGGGACTAATGACCTCAGAAGTTGAGTCCCATAGTGCTCAGAGCCATTTGAACCATTTGAACTAAACTGACACACAATATTTTTAGCACAACACAATTTGACTTTCAATAATCCCTATAAAAGAATGGCCTTGACTAACAATAACCTATACCTTTCATGAATCACTCACCTCACAAAAATCTCCGTCACTCGAACTACTGCAATACAGCGAGCGCCAATACTGCCAGCTACTCGTAAATAAAAGATTCTAACTACTGAAGGCACTAACTACTGATAGGCATAGTTAGCAAATGAAAGATTTTGGTAGAGAACAAACAATGTATTTACCTTAATAGTGTTCAAAAGTCATAATATATACCAATTACTGATATCCATCTTTACAAATTTCCATTTCTGGTGGACACACGTCCAGATCGTCCGTTCTTAAAACTCTGTCATCATTCTCTCCACATCCACCACTGTTGGCGGCTCACCTCCAACTGCACAACTCTACAATTGCGAACATTCCAACACTGCCAACCAGCTACTGACTGCACACAGCACAGTCAGTGTTTTTCATACAGAGCGCTACGTGGTGTTACCAACATAAAAAAAAAATTGGTTCAAATGGCTCTGAGCACTATGGAACTTAGCTTCTGAGGTCATCAGTCCCCTAGAACTTAGAACTACTTAAACCTAACTAACGTAAGGACATCACACACATCCATGCCCCAGGCAATATTCGAGCTTGCGACAGTAGCAGCAGCGCGGTTCCGGAACTACACTGCTCTTACTGTCGCAGGCTCGAATCCTGCCTCGGGCATGGATGTGTGTGATGTCCTTAGGTTAGTTAGGTTTAAGTAGTTCTAAGTTCTAGGGGACTGATGACCTCCGATGTTAAGTCCCATAGCGCTTAGAGCCAATTGAACCATTTTTGAACTGTTTGAAACCGACAGTTGTTTGGACTGATTTGTTTTCAATATTACGCGAGATGCATGGGTCGGGTGTGTCGGTGTATTCCGATCAACTCCATGCATTTCTGGGTCCATAGCATACTTATTACGTAACAGCATTGGTACTATATACTTGTGGGAACTATATTTAATTCAGAGAATGACATTTTGTCTGTCTTGATACTGCTTTTTGGGTGCAAGTAAAGGTACAGGGAGAGTATATTGAATACAGTTTGGTTTGTTGTGAGTTGTACAGTATGCTTAATTTCATTCTTTTCACTCGAGATTCCGCACGTGACGTTAATCAATGTTAACTAACACGTTTAAGTTCATTCATACTAATATAACAAGACTACGTCACCATTTGATTACACAGTCATTTACACTAGTTAAATTTATATCGGTCATTCCTGTTGTGATACGACACATCCGTAGCGCAAATCGGAAGTTTACCACCATGCGAAGTTTTACTACAAAATTTACGAAAAATGCGGCTTTTGTATCAAGAAACAATGCTGTACTTTTACAAATACGTACTTTGTGAAAAAATCAAAACAATCTGCTTAAGTAAACGTAATTTATTTGGGTGCATTGCTACCAAAATCTTTTGCCTTATGTATAAACAAACAGTGCTGTACTAAGGGAGCTGAGACAGTCAAGAATTATTAAGAATGGCAACAACAAATACGATGTATAAGGGAAATTTCCAGGAACATTTGCTTCAAATGGTTCATTGCACATATAGTTGCCGAATTGTTTCATTTTTCCTGCGCATTGATTGAAATGATATTGTGTCTGTGTTGCTGCTCTCTTGTCAGACCCTGAATTACTGTCTGAGTACCAGAACTCTACAAAGAATCCGCTGGCTCATTATCAATTTCAGAATCGTCACGCTCATTGCAGTTCAATTTCTGTGTTGAACTATCATACTACACTTTATGAACTGTATCACAATGCATCGCCTAAGATCCGCGATGAATTCGTCCGTCTTCCGCACTGTATCACCTATATACTCAGAAGTATCTGAATGAAAATCTGAACAGAATATTTTCCCGAATTTTCAGCATCTCTATCTCGTTCACTCGCAGCGTAGACATACCACTATAAAAGAATGATTCTACTGTAGGCCGTTATCGAAAAAAATTAAAATTAGAATAATGGTTGTCTATTGCATGATACTGTGATTATCGTTTCATAGATAAGCACAACTTGAAAATAAATCTTTCGAATTATGATATTTAGCGAAAGCGAATGTGGCAGTATGTTCAACTACGTAAGGCAGCATAAACGATGCGGGTATTACTTGAACATTTCAGGGCAAATGTTGACGGCTAAGAGTTATGTGTTATGATATCTTCGAATATTCATTTACCGTATGTGCACAAACGACGACAATACTTTACTGTAGAGTATATCATATAGGTGAACACCCCTGGCAGCAATGTGCCGCTTGTAGAATTGAGTTATTTAACAACGTGTACTTCATACCCATCAGCTTCGCATTTCAAAACGTTGCTTACACATGCTCAACGAGATGTCTTTGTGGAACGACAAAAATGGGAAACCGTTATGTAACATCAACAATCTACTTACCCAGAAACTATGAAAGACATAATCTGGAACGCTTTGTGATTATTTTTAACCAGAATAACAGTATGTCCCTACCATACTTTGAAGCGAGAGGAATACGTCGTAGCCACTGTTCCAAAAACGAAACACTGTCGAAAATCGAACACAGAGATAACATGATAACTCTAAAAAGTGACATAAGAAAACAGGCTAGCACAGTTAACTGGAGCTTTGCTTAAAGAGAAGAATCTGCTGGAATCTCTACCAAACTTTGTCCAGGGATCGAGTTTGTAAAGTGATACGTTTACAGTCCAGAACTGGGTGACGCTGTTTTGTAGGTAATATCTCTCTGTGAGAAGAGAAAATGATAACAATTTGAAATATTATATGAAGTTAATCGATGATACATGTGCAGGTTAAGTAGAAGGAGTATTTAGAGTGTCTATACAAGGAAAATGTAGGCAGTGTTGTAGAAAGGGAAGATGACTTGGATGGAAATGACGTGGGAGGTATGATACTGTGAGAAGAATCTTCAGGTTTTGCCGGCGCAAAGACTGTTCCATTAAGTTTCGGGTGTGCAGCCTCAAGAATTCTCTTTCTTCTAATATTTCGGCTGAATAACGTTCAGCCATCTTCAGAGAGAGCCGCAAGACTGCCGCTCCAGTGCTCGCTTCGTCAAAGCGAGCATATTTTCATCTTCTTTTCTGGACCACTCGTTGACGAGATGCTGATGACATCTGCTCGATCAGCGATGAGGTTTACAGTTTCGGTATCCTACATTATCGGATGCCCTGAATCTGCATTGTCAACACTCATCTATTCTAGAACGTCTTCTCCATCGCTTTCATGGCAATTGAGTTCTTTTAACATATTGAGCATTTCGGATATATCACTCTGTTGGCCATTTCCGATTAAACTTTGAGAACTTATGTGATACCCAAAAACCTATTCCAAGCTTTTTGAAATTCTGTTCCTTTCTGTTTCAAACGAAATAAACTTCTACGACGTTACTGAGAATTTCAGTAAAATAAAGCACGAAGACATGTACTATAATAATATCAATAATAACTACTGTCTCCTACTAAGCTTATGAAATAAAATATTACACTGAACAGCCAAAGAAACTGATACACCTGTCTAATATCGTGAATGACACCCCCCTCCCCCCCCAATGTCTGAAATAGTGCTGGAGGGAACTGACACCATGAATCGTGCAGGGCTATCCATAAATCCGTAAGAGTACGGCGGCGTGCTGATTTCTTTCGGACAGCACGTTGCAAGGCATCCCAGATCTTCTCATGTCTGAGTTTAGTGGCCAGGGGAAGTGTTTAAACTCAGAAGAGTGTTCCTGAAGCCACTCTGTAGCAATTCTAGACGTGTGGGGTGCCGCATTGTCATGCTGGAATTGCTTAAGTCCGTTGGAGTGTGCAATGGACATGAATGGATGTAGGTGATCAGAGGGGATGCTTACGATCATGTCACCTGTCAGAGTCGTATCTAGACGTATCAGGCGACCCATTTCACTCCAACTGCGCACGACCCACACCATTACAGAGCCTCCACCAGTTTCAACAGTTCCCTACCGACATGCAGTGTCTATGGATGCATGTGGTTGTCTCCATGCCCGTACACGTCCACCCGCTCCATACAATTTGAAACGAGAATCGTCCGACCAGACAACATGTTTCCAATCATCAACAGTCCTATGTCGGTGTTGGTGGGCCTAAGCAAGATGTAAAGCTCTGTGTCGTGCAGTCATCAAGCGTATGCGAGTGCGCCTTCGGATCAGAAAGCCCATATCGATGATGTTCCGTCGAATGGTTCGCACGCTGACACTTATTGGTGGCTCAGCATTGAAATCTGTGGTTACTTCCGGAAGGGTTGTACTTCTGTCACGTTGAACGTTTCTCTCCAGTCGTCGTTGGTCCGTTCTTGCAAGATCTTTTTTCGGCGGCAGCGATGTCAGAGATTTGGTGTCTTACCGGATTTCTGATATTCACGGTACGCTCGTGAAATGGTCGTACAGGAAAATCCCCACTTCTTCGCTACCTCGGTGATGCTGTGTCCCATCCCTCGTGCGCCGACTATAACACAACATTCAAACTCACTTGCATCTTGATAACCTGCCATTGTAGCAGCAGTAACCGATTTAACAATTGTGCCAGACACTAGTTGTCTTATATAGGCGTTGCCAACCACAGCATCGTATTCTTCCCACTTACATATCTCTGTATTTGAATACGCATGCGTATACCAGCCGCGCGGGATTCGCCGAGCGGTCTCAGGCGCTGAAGTCATGGACTGTGGGGCTGGTCCCAGCGGAGGTTCGAGTCCTCCCTCGGGCATGGGTATGTCTGTTTGTCCTTAGGATAGTTTAGGTTAAGTAGTGTGTAAGCTTGGGACTGATGACCTTAGTTGTTAAGTCCCATAAGATTTCACACGTATTTGAACATTTTTTGCGTATACCAATTTCTTTGGCTTTTCAGTGTAGTTCTAAGACCCATAATAAAGATAAATTCTCATGTTCAGGAATTTAGAAAATCACACGTACGACTAGCTCAAGGTACCAAATACGACACACTGGCAGAAACTTTCATATTAGATACACCGAACACATTAACTGCTACATACACATCCAATTCAGAAAATGAGCTATAAAAACATATATAAAAAGCACTAGACACCCATTCACAAACATATAAGAAAATCTTAAGTTACTCCTTTACTTTCAGAAGTCACGTACAATGGATTTTTTTACACCACAAAAAGCCAGGAGAAAAAATTCTAGATGAGAAGCTAGAGAGTGAGTCGACTAATTGCTCCAGATGTTTCTCCTCTTTGTAGCCTAATAACTATAATAAGTCGGTGAATATCTTCATTTCTCCTTGTAAACCACATAGTATTTGCAACAAAATAGAATAAACTAGAATATAATTGATAATTTAAGTAGTCATTGGTGTTACTGATGGAAGTTATGAATGACAGTTTCATGTAATTAATATAATCCGCGAAAAGGAACATCTATGACTGTATCAGAACTCTCTGGGAAGCCATACCGTCCTAATATCTTTGTACTGTATTTTGATTTCACGTAAACAAACAGAGTGAGTGATGGTGTGCGCGTGTGTTTATGATTAAAAAGTGACGATAAGAAGTGAAGCATCACGTCATAAGAGGGAGCAGACAGCCGATCTAAAGTCTGTTAGCTGATTTTTGTGTGGAAAGGTTTTAAAAAGCAGGAAAAACTTGGAATGTAGTGTTATTTCACTAATTTCATGAAGTTTGGACCTAACCTAACGATATAATTAATGTACATAAACGAACATGGTAGTAATAAAGTGTCTCATGGGACATGAATCACAAACTTTTAAATTGGTGTAAAGAATTAGCGAACATCAAATTTTGTTTCACTGATAAAGTTTTGGGAAGTAACAGCGCTTACAGTCAGGGGTTCATAACGAAATTCTCACGAAGGTAATGACCGAATACGATTGAATTAAGTGGTAATAATATACTTAAAAAGTTTTATTGATGGAGTTAATGGAAAGAAATCAGACTCCTCCTTTATTTGAAGCAATCTAATTAAGTCAGTTCCATGAGGCAGCCTAGAACTTCAACGACCTTCAGCAGTGAAAAATGGAAGAGAGGCATGTATTCTCTCGGGCGACGTTGGCAGCAGAATAGCTCTGATTGGTATTCGAAATACGAACTTCAATTTACAGGTTGTCCTGCTGTCTGTACTGTCTTCTGCGGAATACGCAGATGGCAAGGATAAGCAAGAGAAGGGAAAACACGATAGTGATGGAAAGCTAAACTAATTACGCTGCTACGATGTAGTTCCTTCTGCTGACTGGAAATTAGCTAGAGAGCCCTGTAGAAAATACGCTAGCGGACATACGAGCTTTAACCTGATCGATTTTCGCTGTCACTGAAAAATAAACGAGAAAGGTATAAACACATAGAGAAAAACGGCCATGACAGTTTGGGAGTATGCGGCGGGACTGACTATTACAGATGGAGATACCTCCGACGCCACTTGGTAGTTGCTGACCACATGGCCGGTAATTTTCGGCTATAATTCGCGAGCCACGAAGCAATTTGCAGTGGAGAAGCAGCTCGTGTGCGGTAACCAGAATGCAATATTCAATACGCTAACTGCCAGTTTTTCTCGTTTTATATCACTAGAAACGTCCAGATGCGCAGGCGTTCAAATTTTTTTGTGCATACGTATTCACCTTTTAATATAGATACATGTGCTATCTTTTCATCTGCCTGCATCTTTCCAAATACCACATTCAATTTGAACAGCCAACAAACCGATTTAAACGTTGTTTCACAATAACGGCACTGAATTTCTTGTGTCTACAAAGTTTCGAGAGGTCTCTGCCCTTTTCTAAAATTATAGTCAGCCTTCAGTTACCATCTGTTTTCTAGAAGACTACTTCTAACAATTATTACTGAGAACTAAATGATAACTGGAAATTTATGATGATAAATGCAGTGAATGGATTAAATTTGCACCTTTGTAAACTACCGTCAATACGTTGAAATAAAATACAACATATCTAATTTATACAATTATATAATGATACGTCGTTGTTTAACTTTGCCACCAAAAATTTCTAAACGAACTTAACCGATTTCCTTCAAACTTTTACGATGCTCTAATTAACGTACGGATGAACATTAAAATTTTTTAAATGTCTGTAATATATACACTACTGGCCATTAAAATTGCTACACCACGAAGATGACGTGCTACAGACGCGAAATTTAGCCGACAGGAAGAAGATGCTGTGATATGCAAACGATTAGCTTTTCAGAGCATTCACACAAGGTTGGCGCCGGTGGCGACACCTACAACGTGCTGACATGAGGAAAGTGTTTAAACTATTTCTCATTCACAAAGAGCAGTTGACCGGCGTTGCCTGGTGAAACGTTGTTGTGATGCCTCGTGTAAGGAGAAGAAACGCGTACCATCACGTTTCCGACTTTGATAAAGGTCGGATTGTAGCTTATCGCGATTGCGGTTTATCGTATCGCGACATTGCTGCTCGCGTTGGTCGAGATCCAATGACTGTTAGCAGAATATGGAATCGGTGGGTTCAGGAGGGTAATACGGAACGTTGTGCTGGATCCCAACGGCCTCGTATCGCTAGCAGTTGAGATGACAGGCATCTTATCCGCATGGCTGTAACGGATCGTGCAGCCACGTCTCGATTCCTGAGTCAACAAATGGGGACATTTGCAAGACAACAACCATCTGCACGAACAGTGTGGTGTCACCGCCAGACACCACACTTGCTAGGTGGTAGCCTTTAAATCGGCCGCGGTCCGTTAGTATACGTCGGACCCGCGTGTCGCCACTATCAGTGATTGCAGACCGAGCGCCGCCACACGGCAGGTCTAGAGAGACTTCCTAGCACTCGCCCCAGTTGTACAACCAACGTTGCTAGCGACGGTTCACTGACAAAATACACTCTCATTTGCCGAGACGATAGTTAGCATACCCTTCAGCTACGTCATTTGCTACGACCTAGCAAGGCGCCATTACCAGTCAGTTACTATTGATACTGAGAATCATGTACCGTCAAGAGCGACGTTCACCATTAATGGATTAAAGTTAAGTATTCCACCAGCTACGTCCGTTTTTTCTAAATTCTAATTTCCTTGTCCTGTTCCAGACCTCACGCCAGCCTGCGTGAGCTAAAACGCGTACCTTTCAGCTTCCTCTAGTAACACGGTATTGGCTCTCCTGCCAACCACAACAAACTATTCGACGACGTTTGCAGCAGCATGGACTATCAGCTCGGAGACCATGGCTGCGGTTACCCTTGACGCTGCATCACAGACAGAAGCGCCTGCGATGGTGTACTCCCTGTGAAACCATTCTTTTCAGCAGGATAATGCACGATCGCATGTTGCAGGTCCTGTACGGGCCTTTCTGGATACAGAAAATGTTCGACTGCTGTCCTGGCCAGCACATTCTCCGGATCTCTCACCAATTGAAAACGTCTAGTCAATGGTGGTCGAGTTACTGGCTCGTCACAATACGCCAGTCACTACCCTTGGTGAACTGTGGTATTGTGTTGAAGCTGCATGGGCAGCTGTATCTGTACACATCATCCAAGCTGTGTTTGACTCAATGCCCAGGCGTATCAAGGCCGCTATTACGGCCAGAGGTGGTTGTTCTGGGTACTGATTTATCAGGATCTATGCACCCAAATTGCGTGAAAATGTAATCACATGTCAGTTCTAGTATAATATATTTGTCCAATGAATACCCGTGTATCATCTGCATTTCTTCTTGGTGTAGCAAATTTAATGGCCAGTAGTGTAATATATGATGGTTCAAATGGCTCTGAGCACATGGGACCTAACTTCTGAGGCCATCAGTCCCCTAGAACTTAGAACTACTTAAACCTAACTAACCTAAGGACATCACACACATCCATGCCCAAGGCAGGATTCGAACCTGCAACCGTAGCGGTCGCGCGGTTCCAGACTGTAGCGCCTAGAACCGCTCGGCCACTTCGGTCGCAATATATAATGTAAGGTATAATTTATATAAACGTTCTTTCAAATAATCTCGAAAATTTATTGACGAATGTACTTCAAATTTTTATGCTTTGCTGTAATGTACAATCGTACAGATAGAGGCCACTTAATTTTTCAGTATATGTGATAGGCCTATATATATACCTACCTATACTAATATATGAAGATACGGTGTTTAACGTTGGTACCAAAAGCTTTGGAAAGTACTTGACCCATTTTCTTGCTACTTCTTCGTCTGTAATGGCCGTAAAAGCATAAATAATGCCTTACTCTGTGTCCTCTGGTGTTCTTGGAACATTTGGTAGACAGCATCCTTGACTGCTCCCCACAGAAAAAAATCCACTGGTTTAAGGTCCGGAGATCGGGCAGGTCAACTGCCTGGCCCACTACGTCCAGTCCAACTACCACTGTATTTATGGTCCAGAATTAGCGTTCGTTAGGCGTTATGTACCGGGCATACATCAAGCTGATACATGTACATCCTCTGATTCAGGGGTATGGCGTGTGTCTTAAAGATCGTGTGTATTGTCTGCCGTTTTGGTTGACACTTAACAAAGAAAGGTCCAATAACGGTATATCCAGTAATCCCGTACCAAACATTGAAGTTCCATGGGCATTGATGCTTTCCGTATAGAAGCCATCGTGGACTGTTGACGGACCAATAATGCATATTTTTCATACTGACAATTCCTTTGTTGGAGAATGGCGCCTCGTCGGTGAAAAGAACACCTGAGAAGAAATTAGGATTAGCCAGAAGCTGTTGCTGAGCCCACTGATAAAACTGAACCCTGTTGTTGAAGTCATTCCATGAAGTTATTCGTGTAAGTAACATAGTAAGGATAGAATAATTACGTTGCAGAATGTTATGTGCACTTGTTTTCGAGACGCCAACCTCATGCTGAATTCGTCGTGTTCTGACTCAAGGATTCACGGCTACGGCAGCGAGCACCGCGATCTCAGCAGCTTCGTCTGTTCGTGTTCTACGACGACTTCGAGGTCTCGCATTTAAACTTCCCGTTTCAAGTAGACGCGATATGAGACGACCAAATATCCAGCGAGAAGGCGATGGCTTGTCAAGGAATCTCCTGTTATACAGTAGTTGTTCATAACCGGAATTTCGCCCGCCTACAGCAAATTGAAGTACAGGTATGTACAGTAGAGTACAAAATAGACATAATAACATAATAAGTGATGTCCTCTAACAGTACTGAACATAAATATGCAAGTTGCTAAATTATTTTCTGTCAATGTACTTTGTCTGTAGATTAGCATCATTTGTATCTTATCGTTATGTGTGTACATCATACACCTTTAAACAATAAAAAATTGTATTCACAATGTGCACTACCGCCATGCAGTTACTAAGTTACTCTGATGCACGATTACACTCGTATACAGAATACTGTACGCTAGATCAACAACAAATGTGGTGCGGAGGGCGGGGGGTGGGATGAGGCGAAGTGTTGGGGGGGGGGGGGGGGGGGAGGGTGCGAGGAATGGAGGAGTACCTGTGTTTACATGAGTCGGAAACCATTTAAAAAATTTAACCTCTACCCCGTATCTCCTACATCTGTGCGATACAGGAAACGTATACCCTCAGCAAGAAGTACCCAATGGTGTTAAAAAATATTGTTTGAGACAATTTTTCATTTAACGCACGAGAAGAAAGATATTTTGGGTGAACAAGATATGTGGGACACCCTGTATATATTGTTTCTGTGGTCCTCAGTCCAGAAATGGGATATTTGTGGTAAGGACTATGGGACAAAACTGCTGACCTCTTCGGTCTCTAGGCTTATGCACTACTTAATCTAACTTAAACTAATTTATGCTAAGGACAACACACACACCCATGCCCGAGGGAGATCGCGAACTTCCGACGGGGGCAGCCACGTGAACCGTGACATGATGCCATAGACCGCACGGCTACCACACGCGACTACTCAGTCCAGAGACTGGTTCGAGGCAGCTCTCCAGGCTACTCTATCCTGTGCAAGCATCTTCATCTCCGGATACTTACTGCAACGTACATCCATCTGAATCTGCTTAGTGTGTTCACCTCTTGGTCTTCCTCTACGGTTTTTACCATCCACACTACCCTCCAGTACTAAACTGGCGATCCCTTGTTGCCTCAGAACGTGCCCCACCAGCCGATCCCCTCTTCTAGTCAGGTTATGACACAAATTCCTATTCTCCCCAATTCTATTCAGTACCTCGTTATTAGATACGTGATCTACCTATCTAATCTTCAGCATTCTTCTGTAGCAGCACATTTCGAAAGTTTCTACTCTCTTTTTGTCTAAACTAGTTATCGTCCATGTTTTACTTCCATACATGGCTACACTCCATATAAATGTTTTCAGAAAAGATTTCCTGACACTTAAATCTATACTCGATGTTAACAAATTTCTCTTCTTCAGAAACGCTTTCCTTGCCATTGCCAGTCTATATTTTATATCCTCTCTACTTCGACCATCATCAATTATTTTTCTCCCCAAATAGCAAAACTCCTTTACTACTTTAAGTGTCTCATTTCCTATTCTAATTCCCTCAGCATCACCCGACTTAGTTCGACTACATTCCATTATCCTCGTTTTGCTTTTGTTGATGTTCATCCTATATCCTCCTTTCAAGACACTGTCCATTCCGTTCAACTGCTCTTCCACGTCCTTTGCTGTCTCTGACAGAATTACAATGTCATCGTCTAACCTCAAAGTTTTTGTTTCTTCTCCATGGATTTCAATTCATACTCGAAATTTTTCTTTCGTTTCCTTTATTGCTTGCTCAGTGTTAAGACTGAACTACATCGTAGATGTATCTGATGGAATAGAATGACCATGAGAGCAGTTGTTTTTTAATTTTTATTTCTGCGACAGCGATTTTATATCAGCTAGTCTGCCTCGTGTATCGTTATATCCAAATGATTTATGCATGTTAAGCTACATTCAGGTATGTGGTGCTGTTCTAATAGTAATGTATATACTTTAACTCATGTAAGCCCTCCCTCTACCCTGTCATGTTATATCTTCACAGATCCGATAGCGGCACCTTTAGTATGTTGAAACGGTCATCTAGCAAACAGTGTTTAAGCGATCTTGGCTTTTGAATTATTTATACAACAGAGTGATCGCCCCATAACACACTATGTGATCACTGTTTCTTTTTCTTCTTTTACTATCCCACGGTTTCGAGGGTCGGCATGATTAGGTTCGGATTTGGCAACCTTAATGTTAGTGGCCGGTTGCCCTTGCTGCCGCTGCCCCGTACCCCCTGGGAAGGAATTAGTGTACCCCAGCTGTCTGCGTCTAGTGCAATCCATGGAATAGTGTGAATGTGTTCAGATGTCTGGGAGTCGTGTAACTGAGGCGGGACATGGGGACCAGCCCAGTATTCACCTAGGGAATGTGGAAAACTGCCTAAAAACCACATCAAGGCTCGCTGGCACACAGGCCTTCGTCGGTAATCCGCCGGACGGATTCGATTCGGGGCCGGCGCACTTACCCGACTCCTGGAAGCAGCGCATTAGCGCTCTCGGCTAACCTAGCGAGTCATTATGATTAACTTTGTGCAAAATTCTACCAGGCGGCTTTCTCTTTCATTGCTTAACCCCGGTCCATATTCACCTACTACTTTTCCTTCTCTTCCTTTTACTGCTATCGAATCCCAGTCCCGCGTGGCTATTACATTTTCGTCTCCTTTAACTATCTCAGTAATTTCTTTAATCTCATCATACATTCCTTCAATCTCTTCATCATCTGCGGAGCTAGTTGGCATATACACTTGTGGTAGACGTGGGCTTCGCGTCTATCTTGGCTGTAATAGTACGTTCACTACGCTGTTCGCAATAGGTTATCCGCGTTCCTATTTTTTTTATTCATTATTAAACATGCTCCTGCATTACCCTTATTTGAATTTGAATTTATAACCCTGTATTACCTGACTAGAAGTCTTGTTCCTCCTGCCACCGAACTTCACTAATTCCCACATTAACCTATCCATTTCCCTTTTTAAATTTTCTAATCTACCTGCCCTATTAATGGATCTGCCATTCCACGCTCCGATCCGTAGAACGCCAGTTTTCCTTCTCCTGATAACGACGTCCTCTTGAGTAGTCCCCGCCCGGAGTTCCGAATGGAGGACTATTTTACCTCCGGAATATTTACTCAAGACGACATCATCATCCAACCATAGAGCAAAACTGCATGCCCTCGGAGAAAATTACGGCTGTGGTTTCCCCTTGCTTTCAGCTGTTCATAGTACCAGCGCAGCAAGGCTGTTTTGATTGATGTTGCAAGGCCAGATCAGTCAATCATCCAGACTGATGCTCCTGAAGCTACTGAAAAGGCTGCTGCCCCTCTTCAGGAACCACACGTTTGTCTGGTCTCTCAACAGATACCCCTCCGTTAAATTTTTACGTTTTACTGTAATAAACGTTTGGACGGTCATATATATATATATATATATATATATATATATATATATATATATATATATATATATATATATATATGAAGGGGAAATGTTGTTAGAAAAATGTCGAAAAGTTCTTTATCAATTTACTTCAAATTTTTACACAATACTCTAATAAACATTTAGATGGAAATAGACTACATAATTTCTGTATGAATGATATATACAGGGTGAGTCAGAATTGTGCGAACAGTCTCAATTTTGTTTCGTTTTCTGTTCCAAGTTGTTAGTACTCAGAGCTGAGTCAAAATTATGTGAACTTCCATTAAGGCTGCAACCATTCTTCTCTGTTCCAATGTGAGTCTGTCAGCCATGGGTACGGAGAGGAGGAAGGGAGGAAATTGATATAGAGAGGCGGAACGAGGAGACGGGCAGAGAGAGGGTGGTAGGAGATAGAGATATGGGTGAGAAGGTGATCCACAGAGAGTATCTCATGGGGGAGGGGGGCAGAGGAGAGGGAGACAGACAAAGAGAGCAAAGAGATACGGGAGAGAAGATGGACAGAGAGAGGAGAGAATGAGTTTCGGATGTATAGCCAATTCATATGCTCATTTAGCAATTGCGAAGCATTGCCTGGTTCGAAAGTGAGCTATAACGTCACATACAGTGCTAATTTGTTAACATTTTGCAAATGTATTATTACAACATGAATTACATTGTTTACCCAGGGAATGAAAGAAAGAAACACACATATCAGATGCGCATGTTTAGGTATAAAGACCTTCATACATTACATGAAAGGAAAAATGTGTTACTTGAAATTCAGTTGCATACGTACGCAATTTCAAAACAGTTTTCCATTTAAGTTCTTATTAGCTTGGTACCAGAAGTTCATACGATTAATATAATCAAATTTTTCAGTGAAACTGATATAACTACACAAACTGCAAAGTATACTGTGGCACTGCTATTATGAGACTTAAGAGAATTCACACTGCTTCCGATTCTGTCCCACGTTAATGATTATTTCAAGATAATGAATTTAAGGACCAAATATATACTATTTTGACGCTTTTTGCCTCCAGATTGTACAGAAGCTGAAATCCAGGTGCAGAAAATTAAAATGGCAGTTATAAATAAAAGTACTCTTTTATGAAACGAACGCTAAGTGACTTCCGGAAAGAGGCTCATTAAATACACGAGTGAACATCAAATATGAGTATGCACGAATATGGAACGTATTACAGCAGTCACAGAAATCTAATTCCAGAGTACACGAGATACGACGACGCGATAGGGGAAGCTGGATATGGAAATACAGCACGAATGATGAAGAAGAGTATAAAGTCATTGACCTGGATCTTCAAAACACCGGCCTTCAAGCTACAGCACCCATTATGTCAACAAATATGACCAAACCGTTTACTCTTAGCGAAATGCTGAAATCGGTTAAGCGGAGATGTACGCAAAACTTTCCAAATTTGTTGACGTCAGATGGTTATGTAGCTTGTTGGAAATGCCGTCTCGAATTTTCAGTGTTTAATTCGTGCTAAGAATGATGCAAGAGCCTTCTTGCTCCAACGAAAGCGTAGTGCTACGCACCCTTTTACACACGACACTGTCCCTGTTTGCGATATTTTATTATTTCCTTCCGTCATAAAAGCGCCTGAAGAGGATATAAAGCTGAGAGTTCGTTTACTGTACAGTTAATAACTACTTATTAAAGAAATGTACACGTGGTAGAACACAAAATTCGAACGAAAGCTTTAGTAACCTCATTTGGAAGAGATGCGCAATGCCAAAGTTTTGTTAATCTACTTTTGTTGAAATTTCCTCGTATGATGATTGTGTGTGTTAAATGATGATAAAACTGGAAGAATCAGAACTCCTATGAGACTTGGATGATGCCGGCTGTTTCACTGAAAACCTATTGAAGAAGACTGATAATCTACTTATTGCAAGTGCTGAAATGTCAGCGAAGTATGTCACCAGAAAGACACACCAGACGAATAAAACTAGCAAAAAGAGCTTCATGAAGATCAAGGAACCCAAATGTATGGCTATGACCAGCATTAACGTACTTATTTATGGCATCAATGTTAATAAAATCTTCTTTTTGCGTTTCCCACAACTGTAATTTCTCAGTTTAAAAGCAACTTTTCTGCTTATACTCCTTGGGAAAAAGGTGAAATATGCTGCTGACTATACATACTGTAACATGACTTCGTGTAGCATAAAATTTTTCAAAGCGCATTGTCGCCAAATTTATTAAACTATTTGAGAAATAAAAACTGCTATGTATCATAAAAATAAATTAAAAAATTTTGATACGGTTTTAAGACCGATGTTCGAAAACAAGTACACAGATTTATTTATCTACTTACTGAGAATAACTGCCACATTGTGAAAGTGATACAAAATGAAAGTAACCTTTGATAAATTGTTCCCCAAATGATAATGTGTGTTCTAAAAGTATCCAGTAGCGTCCTGATAAAATTGTCTGACAAAAGAAACTTAAAAATTTCCTGATTATAACCAATAACATTATGAAAACATTTGCTAAATTTGGTTCAGGTAGTTCTTAAACAGCAGAAGATACATTAACGTATACTTACCCGTGTGATTTCTCGTACGCCATCGCGTCGGTGTGTTGAAGCATTACACAAACGCAGCAATTGCCTGCGGGGCAGAGGACACAGAAACCGTTGTAATTGAAGAACAGATAAACCGCCACAGGTCGCTCATCATATGCGAGCATCGTCAGGTATTCATTGCGCTGATGGCAACGCGTTAGAGGTTTACAGCACCACTCGGCACCATCGTCAACACGAAGCTGCCACCAGGGTAATGAATATCTGAGTACGAATATGCTCGCTTGTGAAGAGCGTAACTGGTCAAGCAATACACGTGCTATGGTGGTCTATCTGTACGTTAATATTACAGTATGTTAGTATGTGGGAAAAATACTGTGCATATCTGTCGCAAATGTATTACAGAGAATGGGTGACAGTAATGACCCTTGGGGCAAAGATTTACTTGTTCTTCCAGGGACCATAGATCTGTTTTTAACTATAAATTTACATAAAATTTTATCATCTTCTTTGTCAGTGTGGATAGACTTACATCGTCATAAGCAAGATCTAAATCTGTATAATATCCAACTAGATGGATTTACTTTTACTGGAGCTTGATCAGGTATCAGTTATCACATTATAAGGTTTCACTAGGACCATGTCCTTTTCTGAATCTCAGGTGCGGCTTTGGAAATATGTTTCCATGTGCACAGCACTATTCCAGTTTGTGTTTTACCGTCCTTTCACGTGTTTTAATGGACAAGAGGAAAGAGTTGTAGGTCTGTATGATCTTGTCTTGGAGAAGTTTTCCTGGTTTCTATTTTGGGCTAATAATTACTGTTTTACACAGTAATTCACTTTGTTTAACACTCATAATACCAAGGGTGGTGGTACTTTATATCCACCTTTTGAAAGTTTATAATCCAGTTAGTTTTTCATATTTTAAAGTTTTGGGAAAACATTTATTATTTTTACTGAATTCTTTTACCTGATTGCAAAAAGATTTTTAAATTTTTCAGTTAAATATAACCCGAAAATTTAAGTCTTAGCACCAGAATGTCCCTTCTCAACGAACGTTGTTTTCATTATTATCAGAGTCAGGACCTTACTTACACATCAACATTTCCTTAAAATGTACGGAGAGACAAGAAGTTAACAACAGTTAACGAAATTTTCATTTAAAACAGCACAGTTGGTAGTACACGTTATTGAACGCACCTTGATATTGCTGAGATTGTGCTAAATGATGTTTTCAGATTCTGGACCCTACTGTCGCATTAGGACCTCTCTAAAATTTTTGTTGTTAATATGAGTTAACAATAATTAGCGAATTTTAGTTTTTAGTTTTTATGTAATTTGGGCATAAAGTACCCCTCTGCCTCTCGATTGGTAATGCGCCTTATGGGAAATACACTCCTGGAAATTGAAATAAGAACACCGTGAATTCATTGTCCCAGGAAGGGGAAACTTTATTGACACATTCCTGGGGTCAGATACATCGCATGATCACACTGACAACCACAGGCACATAGACACAGGCAACAGAGCATGCACAATGTCGGCACTAGTACAGTGTATATCCACCTTTCGCAGCAATGCAGGCTGCTATTCTCCCATGGAGACGATCGTAGAGATGCTGGATGTAGTCCTGTGGAACGGCTTGCCATGCCATTTCCACCTGGCGCCTCAGTTGGACCAGCGTTCGTGCTGGACGTGCAGACCGCGTGAGACGACGCTTCATCCAGTCCCAAACATGCTCAATGGGGGACAGATCCGGAGATCTTGCTGGCCAGGGTAGTTGACTTACACCTTCTAGAGCACGTTGGGTGGCACGGGATACATGCGGACGTGCATTGTCCTGTTGGAACAGCAAGTTCCCTTGCCGGTCTAGGAATGGTAGAACGATGGGTTCGATGACGGTTTGGATGTACCGTGCACTATTCAGTGTCCCCTCGACGATCACCAGTGGTGTACGGCCAGTGTAGGAGATCGCTCCCCACACCATGATGCCGGGTGTTGGCCGTGTGTGCCTCGGTCGTATGCAGTCCTGATTGTGGCGCTCACCTGCACGGCGCCAAACACGCATACGACCATCATTGGCACCAAGGCAGAAGCGATTCTCATCGCTGAAGACGACACGTCTCCATTCGTCCCTCCATTCACGCCTGTCGCGACACCACTGGAGGCGGGCTGCACGATGTTGGGGCGTGAGCGGAAGACGGCCTAACGGTGTGCGGGACCGTAGCCCAGCTTCATGGAGACGGTTGCGAATGGTCCTCGCCGATACCCCAGGAGCAACAGTGTCCCTAATTTGCTGGGAAGTGGCGGTGCGGTCCCCTACGGCACTGCGTAGGATCCTACGGTCTTGGCGTGCATCCGTGCGTCGCTGCGGTCCGGTCCCAGGTCGATGGGCACGTGCACCTTCCGCCGACCACTGGCGACAACATCGATGTACTGTGGAGACCTCACGCCCCACGTGTTGAGCAATTCGGCGGTACGTCCACCCGGCCTCCCGCATGCCCACTATACGCCCTCGCTCAAAGTCCGTCAACTGCACATACGGTTCACGTCCATGCTGTCGCGGCATGCTACCAGTGTTAAAGACTGCGATGAAGCTCCGTATGCCACGGCAAACTGGCTGACACTGACGGTGGCGGTGCACAAATGCTGCGCAGCTAGCGCCATTCGACGGCCAACACCGCGGTTCCTGGTGTGTCCGCTGTGCCGTGCGTGTGATCATTGCTTGTACAGCCCTCTCGCAGTGTCCGGAGCAAGTATGGTGGGTCTGACACACCGGTGTCAACGTGTTCTTTTTTCCATTTCCAGGAGTGTATTTTGGTATTGCTAGAGTTACGAACTAGGTGGTAAGGCATTGGGTGAAGAATATAATCTGGTACTGGCGCTGTATATTTTCAGGCGATAGAGCTCTGTTTGGTTTTACAAAGAAATACTCATTAAAGAAAAATGCTGTTGTTCGTCTTGTGCCTCGATTAGTAATATCTACTGTGGGTTAGAGGAAATTTATTTAAGACACTCTTCGGGGAGAGCGGATGAAGAGTAATGTACAGGTTGTTATCCAGTGAGTAACTTTTTTTTTCAATGGCTCAAGACGCTCTTCTACCAGCAACGCATATTTTTCATTTCACCAAACAAGCAAACGTATGGTATCTATTCGGAAACATGAAAGGCTTATTTTCAGGAATCCTCTGTTGCTGCTCTCTCACTATGGGGCTACGTTCTTATATTCGTCGGTAGCATTCACAATATCCTTAATCTCTTGTTCGCATTTCTTCCAGTCAGATTTCTTAATTTTCAAGTTGTAAGATGGCTAAACAACTATATTTTCGCATCAGTTACTTGACTTGTCGTTATTATGTGGACATTATGAACTGAGTGGTTCTTGTACGACATTCCGCGTAAATTTTACACGAAAATTAGATGACGAAAACCTCATAGCCACTGCATTGTACTTTACGTTTATGTATCCTCACAGGTGACTCATCAGTTAGTAGGACCATACTGTTTTCGATTGAGATTTCTGTTATTAGTCTCCACAAACTGTATTTATGTATATAGTGGTATGCATCATAAGTCCCATTATTAGGCTGACCAAATTTCGAAGAGAAAAAATCGGGGCACTTGTGTTTTCTCTTAACTTCATTACTACACTTATGCTTACCTTTCTTGTCAATTATCATGATATTCTGAAGTAGGTGTATGATGATGCAGCACCTAAAAAACCCATAGCAAGAAACGATCTTCATTTTGTGAGCTGGAAAGGAAAATGTAACTACATTGCATAAATAAATTTCCTTTATTCAAAAATAAAAAAGACTGATACATACTTTTTTATTTTAATAGCCTGGAATATTTTCTTCAGTGTTTAGTCGCTTACTACTTTAAATAGGTACAACGCGTTAATTCTAAAAACTACGTAATGTTACTAATCAGTAATCAGATACAAATTATACAGTTCATCCAAAAACTTAAGACTTCCTTTGACTGCGTACTGCTAGCGCAAGAGTGCATACATGCCAAACAATATTCAGTGTGCACTGGTAACACATAACGTGTCGCTCACATTCTTCACAAAATTAACTTGCCATTGGCTGCAGTGCCGTTGGAATAAATGTTATAAGTGATACTCCTTAATGCTTCTTTTAGTTAAGGTTGTACTTACTTTACTTTTTCGTGTCAGAAAACTACAATTTGTTTGCCCAATATTGGGCAATGTCCAATGCTTCTTCTTTAGCCAGCCATAGACCGTCGAGGGTGCACCTGTGCGGGCAGGCAGGGCATTGTAGGAGATGTTCCATGTCCTGTCGAGTGCCGCAGTCGCATTTGTCGTCATTTTCGTCCAACAAACCCAGTTTGATCAGATTAGATTTCACAGGAACCAACACAGTTCTAATGCCGTTAAGCATTCTCCAGGATTTCCAATCACCAGAAACGCCACTTGGTGGGTCCCCTCTTAGTGGATAGTAGATGGGGGGCTCATCTAAGGCGCAACTTAGGAAACGGCGTCTGGATTTGAGTCTGTTGGGGCCACACTCTAGGCCAAATATTGAGTGACGGGCATCAAAGGTTTGTTTTAGCTTCTCGGTATGTTCATGTGCTTTCCTACGTGAGTCAGGGTTTGTGAAACCTGCGGCCCTGTGAAGATTTTCTATGGGGGTAGGTTTCATGCAGCCTGTCACTATCCTGCATGTTTCATCCAAGCTAATATCTACCTTTTTTGCGTGGGCGGATCTGCACCCTACCGGGCAGGCATATTCGGCAGTTGAGAAGCACAAAGCTTGGGCTGAAGTTCTGACCACGGTAGGTTTGGCTGTTGGACAGCTTTCTTATTAGGGAATTTCGTGCTTCTACTTTTTTGCGTGTTTTTTCGCAATGATATTTGTATGTAAATGTTCTGTCCAGCAGGACGCCAAGGTAGGTGCGAGTATCTGTGTGTTTTAGTAGTGTCCCATCCCCGGTAACTTGGAGCCTGTACTCTGCCTGCCTCGAGTTCAGATGTAATGCACTCACTTGAGTTTTGGAGGGATTGGGTTTTAGAGAATTCTTTTTGTAGTAGGTTGACATTATAGAAAGGGCGGTTTCTAGTTTCTCCTCGATGGCTTCAAACATGTTGCCTTGAACTGTTATTGCCAGGTCGTCTGCATATACAAAAGTTTTGGTTTTGTCTGGAGTTGGTTGGTCATTTGTATATATGTTGAATAGGATTGGCGCCAACACGCTCCCTTGGGCGAGCCCATTTTTCTGATTCCGCCATCGACTCTTTTTCCCCTCAAGCATTACGAAGAACTGTCTGTTTTGGAGCAGGGATTCGCTTATCTTGACTAGGTGGTAGTCCTTTAGGGTCTCGTAGATTTTATGCACTAGCGTCCGATGATCTGCTGTATCATAGGCGGAACGTAGGTCGGCTAGTGCCTGCCCGGTGATTAGTTTATTCTCAAACCCATCCTCGATATGTTCCGTCAATGCCAGAATTTGACCGGTACAGGACTTTACAGGTCTAAAACCTGCTTGGTGTGAAATTAGCTTCGAGTCAACCATCTTCTCTATTCTGTTGAGGATCAATCTTTCATAGAACTTAAACAGGTGGCAGAGAAGGGTTATGGGTCGATAGCTCTTCGGAGACTCTGGGTCCTTCCCGGGTTTAAGGAGAACCACCACTTTTGACTTCCTCCACAGTTTCGGGATTTGAAAAGTTTCACGGCACATGTTAAAAAGTCCAAGTATCCAGTCCCTGGCGCCAAGGCCGAAGAATTTAATCTGTTCCTCGCAAATATCATCAAATCCAGCGGCTTTCCCATTCTTCATGGTATTTATGCAATTGTTCAACTCTCTCATGCTAAATGGTTTCAGGAAGTTGGTGTTTTCCGTTGGCAGTAGGTGTGTGATTTTAGGTTTCTGACGTTTGGAGTTGAACTTGCCGTTTAGAAGGAGCTGGTTTGGAGTTACGTTGGCCGGGGCCTTGCTTAGCCTTGCGTCACCATCCAGTTTCTTAATCAGGTTCCAGGCTATTTTGGTCCTGTGGGACATATCCATTTTTTCTAGGGTTGCTACCCACTTCTTCTCGCGTGCCTCGCTGAGGGCTGACATTAAAGCTGTGCCGCAGGTGATGATTTCGTCGCTGAATGGGTCTTCCGCGAACAATACTTGTTACTTCTCCAGTATGTCCTTTGAGGCATTTGAGAGCCCTGGGATATAGTGTTGTCTGCAGCCCCTAGGAATATAGCGTCTAGATACCTTTCGCAAAGTCTCAACAAAGATATGATAATTATTTGGTGTTGGGGTCATACTGGCTAATTCCTCATCCAGCGCTTGGGAATATTCTGACCACCTAGCCTTTTTAAAGTTGAATCTCCTACGGAAAGGTATTTTGGTTGTTTTAATTGTTGAGTCGACTTGGATTCCAATAGGTCGATGTTGTGTCTTTGGGATTGCATCATATACTCTTTTGCAGCAGGTGTCGTAGATGTTCCGGCTGACGAAGCAAATATCGGGATTGTAACCTCACTTCCAAATTTAGCTGTTGAAGGAGCAGGGGAGTTTGGGGTCGTGGAGAAGTGAGAGGTTATTTGCCTCAGCCCATTGTCCTAGCAGCTGACCATTGGCATCTGTCTCGTCGTAGCCCCAGGTGGTGCTGTGGCTGTTAAAGTCGCCCACAACGAAGTGTGTCCTTTGGTTGTTGAAGCTTTCTGGCGTTGAAGTGTGTTAAGTTCTGGCCGGGGGGTTTATATACGGAGCATATTGTAAATGATCCACTCTCTATCGCTAACACTTCAATGTTGTTGGTGGTTGTCTTACTCGTGGAAGAGAGCAGCATCTCGGGTCTGGTAAATATTGCGCTCCCATACCTTCTGTGAGGCGCTTCTACTGCCAAGCACATTCCTTTGATATTGGGTCTGTTTGCTGTTTCATCTCTATGCGTTTCCTGCAGGCACAGTACGTCCCACTTGATTGGCATAGTTGCGATATTACATCCTCCTTATTCTTGGTGATTCCCTCGACGTTCAGGCTGACGATCGTCAGGGTTGGCCCTGAAGAGGACCTGTTTTTGTTTTTGGCTTTTGATTGCATTGGTTTCCGGTGGTGGAAGGTTTGGCCGTTGTCCGATTGGGCAACGTTTCCGGGGAGCGCCGGCATTTTACTTTCTTCTATGTAACATGTGAGTAAAATGCACACGTGGAGGCACCTTCCTTGTTCCCAAGTTAAGGTTTTACTTGTCTCGAGGACCATAGAGTGGAAGGTCGACGAATCATAGGTGCGGGAAGGTAAGAACTGCTTTTCTTAACAATATACAGGGTGAGTCACCTAACATTACCGCTGGATATATTTCATAAACCACATCAAATACTGACGAATCTATTCCACAGACCGAACGTGAGGAGAGGGGCTAGTGTAATTGGTTAATACAAACCGTAAAAATATTGCACGGAAGTATGTTTTTTAACACAAACCTACGTTTTTTTAAATGGAACCCCGTTAGTTTTGTTAGCACATCTGAACATATAAACAAATACGTTATCAGTGCCGTTTGTTGCATTGTAAAATGTTAATTACATCCGGAGATACTGTAACCTAAAGTTGACGCTTGAGTACCACTCCTCCGCTGTTCGATCGTGTGTATCGGAGAGCACCGAATTACGTAGGGATCCAAAGGGAACGGTGATGGACCTTAGGTAGAGAAGAGACTGGAACAGCACATTACGTCCACATGCTAACATCTTTTTATTGGTCTTTTTCACTGACGCACATGTACATTACCATGAGGGGTGAGGTACACGTACACACGTGGTTTCCGTTTTAATTACGGAGTGGAATAGATTGTGTCCCGACATGTCAGGCCAATAGATGTTCAATATGGTGGCCATCATTTGCTGCACACAATTGCAATCTCTGGCGTAATGAATGTCGTACACGCCGCAGTACATCCGGTGTAATGACGCCGCAGGCTGCCACAATACGTTGTTTCATATCCTCTGGGGTTGTAGGCACATCACGGTACACATTCTCCTTTAACGTACCCCACAGAAAGAGGTCCAGAGGTGTAAGATCAGGAGAACGGGGTGGCCAATTTATGCGTCCTCCACGTCCTATGAAACGCCCGTCGAACATCCTGTCAAGGGTCAGCCTAAGGTTAATTGCGGAATGTGCAGGTGCACCATCATGCTGATACCACATACGTTGACGTGTTTCCAGTGGTACATTTTCGAGCAACGTTGGCAGATCATTCTGTAGAAACGCGATGTATGTTGCAGCTGTTTGGGCCCCTGCAATGAAGTGAGGACCAATTAGGTGGTCGCCAATGATTCCGCACCATACATTTACAGTCCACGGTAGCTGTCGCTCTACCTGCCTGAGCCAGCGAGGATTGTCTACGGACCAGTAATGCATGTTCCGTAGCTTCACTGCCCCGTGGTTTGTGAAACCCGCTTCATCGGTAAACAGGTAGAACTGCAACGCATTCTCTGTTAATGCCCATTGACAGAATTGCACTCGATGATTAAAGTCATCACCACGTAATTGCTGTTGTAGCGACACATGAAACGGGTGAAACCGGTGACGATGCAGTATGCGCATGACACTACTTTGACTTAGTCCACCGGCTCTCGCAATGTCCCGTGTACTCATGTGTGGGTTCATGGCAACAGCAGCTAACACGCCAACTGCACCCGCCTCTCCTGTGACCGGCCTGTTACGGACCCGTTTGCGTGCTACGACCATACCTGTTGCATACAGTTGAAACGCCCCCTTTGAACAATTTATACAGGACTGTGCTTAAACTGATACACAATATTTTTAGCGCAACGCAATCTGACTTTCAAAAATCCCTACCAAAGAATGGCCCTGACTAACATTAACCTATGCATTTCACAAATCGCTTACCTCACAAAAATCTTGGTTACTCGAACTACTGCAATACAGCGAGCGCCACTTCTGCCAGCTAAATAAAAGATTCAAACTACGGAAGACACTAACTACTGATAGGCATAGTTAGCAAATGAAAGATTTTAATAGAGAACAAACACTGTATTTACCTTAATAGTCATAATATATAGAGCAGTTCATGACAAATTACAAAACTCCGCCATCTCTCTCCCCACATCCACCACTGCTGGCGGCTCACCTCCAACTGCACAACGCTAGGCGCTGTTCACATCCAGCTGCCGCTGCCCAACACTACAATGACAGACAACAATGCAAATTAGCCACAGACTGCACACAGCACAGCCAGTGATTTTTATACAGAGAGCGCTACGTGGCGGCGGCGTTACCAATATAAGAACCTAAACAGCCTACTTACACAGTTGGCGGTAGATGTTTTGCAATGTGCGGCACGTTGGATGCTCTGCATACACCCTGCAGGCTTCAGCTGCATTTCGTCGACACTCGCCATAGATGCGTATCATCTCCGCCTTTTCAGAGTTCGAATACACCATGGTCACAGTTCCTACAACACTGCACTATCACAGACGTCTGGTAACACGGTGTACTACAGTTGGTGTACGTGCGGGGACGAATGCGGAATAACAATAGCAGCAAGCGCTACATGCGGACACTGCGACAGCTAGACCAAACCACAACAGTGCACTACAGCCACACTCGTAAACACGGTCGTCATCGTAAACATGTCCCTGCAGATGGAAATGTCGTGTGGCTAGGGTCTCCCGTCGGGTAGACCGTTCGCCTGGTGGAGGTCTTTCGATTTGACGCCACTTCGGTGACCTGCGCGTCGATGGGGATGAAATGATGATGATTAGGACAACACAACACCCAGTCCCTGAGCGGAGAAAATCTCCGACCCAGCCGGGAATCGAACCCGGGCCCTTAGGACTGACAGTCTGTCACGCTGACCACTCAGCTACCGGGGCGGACTCCCTGCAGATGCTGCTCGCCGACCGTGGCCCGTGTTTGTTACAACACGCAACTGAACGTCGGAGGTTTCAAGCGTCAACTTTAGGTTACAATATCTCCGGATGTAATTAACATTTTACAATGCAACAAACAGCACTGACTACGTATTTGATTGTATGTTCAGATGTGCTAACAAAACTAACGTGGTTCCATTTAAAAAAACGTAGGTTTGTGTTAAAAAACATATCCGTGCATTTTTGTATGGTTTCCATTAAACAATTACACTAGCCCCTCTCCTCACGTTTGGTCTGTGGAATCGGTTCGTCAGTATTTGATGTGGTTTACGAAATATATCCAGCGGTAACGTTAGGTGACTCACCCTGTATATCTCTTACTTTTTCGTTAGGCCTTTTTGAGTCCTCAGTCTTCTGACTGGTTTGATGCGGCCAAGAATTCCTCTCATCTCAAAGTAGGGCTTCCAACATACGTCCTCAGTTATTTGCTGGATTTATTTCACATTCTGTTTTCCTCTACAGTTTTTACCCGCTACAGCTTCCTTTAGAACCATGGAGTTATTCACAAATGTCTTAACAGATGTCTTACCATCCTGTGCCTTCTTGTGAGTGTTTTCCACATATTCCTTTCCTCGCCTATTCTTAGGAGAACCTCATTTCTTACCTTATCAGTCCTTCTAATTTTCAACACTCTTCTGTAGCACCACATCTCAAATGCTTCGATTCTCTTCTTTTCCGGTTTTCCTATAGTCTGTATTTCGCTACCGTACAATGTTGAGCTCCAAACGCACATACCAAGAAATTTCTTCCTCAAACTAAAGTCTATGTTTGATCCTAGTAGACTTCTCTTGGCCAGGAATGCCCTTTTTGCCAGTGCTAGTATGCTTTTCATATACTCCTAGCTCCGTCCATCACTGGTTATTTTGCCGCCTAGGTAGCAGAATTCCTCAACTTCACAACTTTGTGATGCCCAATCTTGATGTTAAGAGTCTTGCTATTCTCATTAGTTGCATTTATTTATGTTTATTGGCTTATATTCTTTCCCATACCTATTACTTTCCCTCACACTGCTGCTCTTTGCCAGGCTACGATTAGAATCGTTTTTCTCCGTTGCTAATTGCTGTTTTTGTTTACTTGCATAAATCACCATAGTTGACACATGTATCACCCACGTGGGAAGGTGGTCCTTTTTTAGCTAAATCTGTATTGCGTTAATCGTGTTATGCTGAAATAAGCTTGTTGTTATAGACTGTATTACTATCATTTAAAAGCAGAAGTTTTTAACCACTGGAGCAGACGTTCACATTGCGAAATAAATAAATAAATAAATAAAAGGAATAAAAATAACAAAGACATGCCGACGACGCTCTGCACGTTTTGAACCCGTTCTGTACTCGTAAAAACTCCTAAATACCAGTACATAAAATGAACTGGCGGTTATAAAACGTGTTACGTCGTGAAGCGTCGCGAATCAAACTTAATGGAGATGTTTATAACTTTAAATGATTAATCTTACATTCAGTTAGGAAGTATGTCCATCAATAGTTTTAGTACGGCATGTTGCTGCACAGGAACGACACACGCTAGTATTCGTTGTGGCTTGGAAACAAACAGCTTCCGAAAATAATTTTTTTTTTCCATGCTCGATAATACGCTGTGTCAGTTGATGAAGATTGCTCGTTGAAGGCGTAATACTATACATCTTCTTATTGTAACCCATAAATGCTCCATGAATGAGGAATGAGGGGCCCCCGCTGGGGTAAAAACCCTTACGGAGTTTTTGAGTTAAATGCCATCTATTCAAGAGTTGGCCGCCAGGTGGCAGGTTTGTATTACTGTAACTTATAGTGCCACGAAATTTCGCCCCAGCAAGTGTCTCCAGAGATCAGAAAATGAGGTAAGTCTGTTTTTTAAAGTTTACATGCAACTTTTATTTGAACATTGTGTAATGTAGAGTCTGAAAAGAAAAATCAACGATTTACTCTTTTACAATACTGCATCTAAACTTCACTTTCGCGTGGAAATAATTGTACCGTTTGGCCCCCAATATCAACAACATTACATTTGCAGAAAATGGTGAAATGGGACATATCCCCGCAGATATTCCCCAATAGCACCAACAATGTCACGACAGTTCTTTGATGCTAACCCCATACTTCCGCTGTCTTAAAGATTTAGGTGAAACTTTCCTTTAAAGCATTGAAATCTGTTCCTCTAACGTCGACGCCCAATGAAGAACGAGTAAAAGAAGAATGCACTGGAAAAGACAAGCTTGCTACTGTGAAGGAAAGACATGCCAAAGAGCGAAAACATACTGGAGTAGAAACAAAACGACATAAGCTAGATTTTACTAAAAAAAGAAAACAGATCAAACAGCTAACTGATTATTCTTCAGAGTCAAATTCAGACTTGAGACAATATAGCAGTGGGTCAGATATAAATATGGACTTACTATTTGGCGAAGAAGTGTCAACCGAAGAAGAACAAGAGCCTAGGCCTTTAAGGAAGAATCAGAGGACCTAACAAAGTGTGCTTACTAGGTATCTAGATAGCTTAGCGTCAGTAACTGGACTCTTTCAGGTTACCCTACTAATCCTCCTTTCGTGGAGAAGAAAATAAAATTTTTGTTACGAGTATTTTTATGTTCAAATTTACGAGACATTTCAGTTCAGTACTGTGTTGTATAACTTGGCTACTATACAACGATATGACAAACGATTATTTTAAATGTTTGTATTATGCAGACATCCATTCCTATCCCCGTTTATCTCAAATAGGGTAAATAGCCACTTGGAGCTTCACCTCATTTTGTGGGATAAAACTCCACAATTCTTATTTTAGGTAAATTGTAAATTTCGCTATAATTAATAATCAAACAGAGCTGGAATTTAGATAGGTTATAGGTAACATCCCAGCCTGTGGTTGTTGTGGTCTTCAGTCCTGGGACTGGTTTGATGCAGCTCTCCATGCTACTCTCTCCTGTGCAAGCTTCTTCATCTCCCAGTACCTACTGCAGCCTACATCCTTCTGAATCTGTTTAGTGTATTCATCTCTTGGTCTCCCTATATGATTTTTACCCTCCACGCTGCCCTCCAATACTAAATTGGTGATCCCTCGATGTCTCAGAACATGTCCTACCAACCGATCCCTTCTTCTAGTCAAGTTGTGCCACAAACTTCTCTTCTCCCCAATCCTATTCAATACCTCCTCATTAGTTATGTGAGCTACCCATCTAATCTTCAGCATTCTTCTGTAGCACCACATTTCAAAAGCTTCTATTCTCTTCTTGTCTAAACTATTTATTGTCCACGTTTCACTTCCATACATGGCTACACTCCATACAAATACTTTCAGAAACGACTTCCTGAGACTTAAATCTATACTCAATGTTAACAAATTTCTCTTCTTAAGAAACGCTTTCCTTGCCATTGCCAGTCTACATTTTATATCCTCTCTACTTCGACCATCATCAGTTATTTTGCTTCCCAAATAGCAAAACTCCTTCACCACTTTAAGTGTCTCATTTCCTAATCTAATTCCCTCAGCATCACCCGACTTAATTCGACTACATTCCATTATCCTCGTTTTGCTTTTGTTGATGTTCATCTTATACCCTCCTTTCAAGACACTGTCCATTCCGTTCAACTGCTCTTCCAAGTCCTTTGTTGTCTCTGACAGAATTACAATGTCATCGGCGAACCTCAAAGTTTTTATTTCTTCTCCATGGATTTTAATACCTACTCCGAACTTTTCTTTTGTTTCCTTTACTGCTTGCTCAATATACAGATTGAATAACATCGGGGATAGGCTACAACCCTGTCTCACTCCCTTCCCAACCACTGCTTCCCTTTCATGTCCCTCGACTCTTGTAACTGCCATCTGCTTTCTGTACAAATTGTAAATAGCCTTTCGCTCTCTGTATTTTACCCCTGCCACCTTCAGAATTTGAAAGAGAGTATTCCAGTCAACATTGTCAAAAGCTTTCTTTAAGTCTACAAATGCTATAAATGTAGGTTTGCCTTTCCTTAATCTTTCTTCTAAGATAAGTCGTAGGGTCAGTATTGTCTCACGTGTTCCAACATTTCTACGGAATCCAAACTGATCTTCCCCGAGGTCGGCTTCTATCAGTTTTTCCATTCGTCTGTAAATAATTTGCGTTAGTATTTTGCGGCTGTGACTTATTAAACGGATAGTTCGGTAATTTTCACATCTGTCAACACCTGCTTTCTTTGGGATTGGGATTATTATATTCTTCTTGAAGTCTGAGGGTATTTCGCCTGTCTCATACATCTTGCTCACCAGATGGTAGAGTTTTGTCAGGACTGGCTCTCCCAAGGTTGTCAGTAGTTCTAATGGAATGTTGTCTACTCCGGGGGCCTTGTTTCGACTCAGGTCTTTCAGTGCTCTGTCAAACTCTTCACGCAACATCATATCTCCCATTTCATCTTCATCTACATCCTTCCATTTGATATGGCAGTAAAATCTATTCATCAATGACCACAATATTAGAAAAACTGAAAATTGTCGGGCTTTGTCTCCATCTACCCTACATTTCTCAAGATGTTTGTGGTGTGATCTGCAGTATTGGTGTGTTGCGACATCCTGCTAAAATAGGCCATTTGCTGGTTGCCACATACTGGTGAACTTTGAGCCTCCAGTCAGCGATTATCGAATCAGTCCACTTGTCATTTCTCGTACCAGCTCCCTACACAATGGTTCTGCGTACTGGAGAGGTATGGGCCATTCAGCAGGTCGCCTATTGACACATTGGCGTTGATCTGACCAACATAAACAGAAGCGAGACTCATCGCTGAACATCAGAGAATGTGAAGTCAGTGTCCCAGCTAACTGTGGCTTCGTACCGTGATATAAGTCTCTGTTGTCTGTGATAAGCGACAGATGACAGCTGTAGATCTCAACCCTGCATCCTGCGATATTCCCACAGTCTTGAATTTTCTATTCTTGCCGCGCTTTTGCCGCGAGTCCATTTGGTCACCATTCGTCCTGCAGTCATTGCAGTACAGCGAACGGTCTGAGTGATCAGTCGGTATGATATTCTCATGTCCCTCATGCCAATGTTTCGACCTTTCTCAAAGTCGGAAGGATAATGATAAGCTGCACGCGCATGTTTTCTGGGCATGCTGTGTGGCGATCTCCACCTAAAAAAATCCATTTGCGTTTGACACATCCAGTAGCCATCGCATACCCACACCATTCTTCGTCTGCAGGAATGGCTCATTCTGTACTGAACGTAAGTTTGCATAAGTATGACATTTTAATCGACACATCATGCAGGCTTAGAAATGACGGAGTATCTGTTTGCTAGCATCCTGTCAACTGTTCACGCTGTAACACACTACATTTATGTAATCTTAAAAGATTTCAAGTTTCTGGATTGCTGTACCTTCATCACGACATAAATGACTTAGTTGACAACATCGGTAGCTCCGTGAGGCTATTTGCAGATGACACGGTTGTCTACAAGAAAGTAGCAACATCAGAAGACTCGTACGTACTCCAGGAGGACCTGCAGAGGATTAATGCATGGTGCGACAGCTGGCAGCTTTCCCTAAACGTAGATAAATGTAATATAATGCGCATACATAGGGGCAGAAATCCATTCCAGTACGATTATGCCATAGGTGGTAAATCATTGGAAGCGGTAACGACCGTAAAATACTTAGGAGTTACTATCCGGAGCGATCTGAAGTGGAATGATCACATAAAACAAATAGTGGGAAAAGCAGGCGCCAGGTTGAGATTCATAGGAAGAATTCTAAGAAAATGTGACTCATCGACGGAAGAAGTAGCTTACAAAACGCTTGTTGGTCCGATTCTTGAGTATTGCTCATCAGTATGGGACCCTTACCAGGTTGGATTAATAGAAGAGATAGACATGATCCAGCGAAAAGCAGCGCGATTCGTCATGGGGACATTTAGTCAGCGCGAGAGCGTTACGGAGATGCTGAACAAGCTCCAGTAGCGGACACTTCAAGAAAGGCGTTACGCAATACGGAGAGGTTTATTATCGAAATTACGAGAGAGCACATTCCGGGAAGAGATGGGCAACATATTACTACCGCCCACATATATCTCGCGTAATGATCACAACGAAAAGATCCGAGAAATTAGAGCAAATACGGAGACTTACAAGCAGTCGTTCTTCCCACGCACAATTCGTGAATGGAACAGGGAAGGGGGGATCAGATAGTGGTACAATAAGTACCCTCCGCCACACACCGTAAGGTGGCTCGCGGAGTATAGATGTAGATGTAGATGTAGACGATATCACGCTTCTCCAAGCAGGAAAGGTTCTCCGTAAGATCCCGAATCCGAAACTTCCAACAGTTTGCGACACAACTAATTTCAGCAGTAGGAGTTCAGAGTATTATGTTTGAACGATTATTCGATCATCGCAGTTTCCTTCTCTTATTTTAGATATATATTAGGGTAGATGGTTAAATCGTTTATCGGGTCTTTCCATTTGGTCTTCAGTTGCCCTATGTTCCTTCGGACTAGCTTTTTATAATAATAAAACGTCGTCGATTAACTGTCGTTCTTCTTTTTGATTATATTTTCTTGGCAGAAATGTCAGAGGTTGCTCTTATTTCATGGTTCTTATTCTCTTACGGTATCAACAAAAGCAAAACGAGGATAATGGAATGTAGTCAAATTAAATCGGGTGATGCTGAGGGGATTAGATTAGGAAATGAGACACTTAAAGTAGTAAAGGAGTTTTGCTATTTAGGGAGTAAAATAACTGATGATGGTCGAAGTAGAGAGGATATAAAATGTAGACTGGCAATGGCAAGGAAATCGTTTCTGAAGAAGAGAAATTTGTTAACATCGAGTATAGATTTAAGTGTCAGGAAGTCGTTTCTGAAAGTATTTGTATGGAGTGTAGCCATGTATGGAAGTGAAACATGGACGATAACCAGTTTGGACAAGAAGAGAATAGAAGCTTTCGAAATGTGGTGCTACAGAAGAATGCTGAGGATAAGGTGGGTAGATCACGTAACTAATGAGGAGGTATTGAATAGGATTGGGGAGAAGAGAAGTTTGTCGCACAACTTGACTAGAAGAAGGGATCGGTTGGTAGGACATGTTTTGAGGCATCAAGGGATCACAAATTTAGCATTGGAGGGCAGCGTGGAGGGTAAAAATCGTAGAGGGAGACCAAGAGATCAATACACTAAGCAGATTCAGAAGGATGTAGGTTGCAGTAGGTACTGGGAGATGAAGAAGCTTGCACAGGAGAGAGTAGCATGGAGAGCTGCATCAAACCAGTCTCAGGACTGAAGACCACAACAACATTCTCTTACGGTTACATTCATCAACTTGTTCAGAAAACTTTGGTACCTTGTATACGTGATACGTCGTGTTTTCATTTAGGTTAGACCTACAGAGACTGTAAAACAAGATTATAAATAACAAGTTGAAGTATTAATCACATTTCCTTTTTACCCTCACGTTTGACTTTCTCGTAACCGTGTCCACTTCCACACAGAACTGTTGTTGTCCGCAGTATTTATAAAATTTTAGTACCGTGTTTTTTTAATAAATTAACTTATTTACTCATGCCATGATTATAAAATATTGACAGAGGCAATGTGTTCTATGTTTTACTGCATTTTCGGAATTTACCCAATTTCCTAATTAACATTACAGTGATAATGTAGTTTTGAAAAATATGGAGAGTAATGTAAATTATAAAACCTAGAGTATCAGGTCAAACAGATCATCCCTAACATGCATCAAAGCCTGGAACACATTTCCTCGGTCAATATCTTATAATCAACACATGATTAAATAAAAGAAATTTATAAAAACGCAGCAATAAAACTTTATAAAGGAATTGCATACGTAGTGTTAGTCACTATCGAAGTGAGACATGGATGAAAAGAAAGTAAAGTGTGAATATAAAAAGTGACTGGTTAACGCGTCAATTAAAATATTTAATCATCTTTCGTCTTTTGGTGCACATATATGATGTACATGAAGAAAATCAATTGACCAAGGAAAAACCACAAGTTCCAGTTAACGCGACAGAATAACTTTCTGTTTTCCAGATATGAAAGTAATCACAGGTACAAAACAGTAGTAGCA
The DNA here is from genome assembly GCF_021461385.2 of Schistocerca piceifrons. NCBI lineage: Eukaryota > Metazoa > Arthropoda > Insecta > Orthoptera > Acrididae > Schistocerca > Schistocerca piceifrons. The sequence continues at coordinate 789,547,114 of NC_060138.1, forward strand.
GTTGCACGTTCTCATACGATACAGTACACGGCCAGTGGAGCACCCTGTTTCATACAGACCAACAATGCGACTCCGTTATGATGCATGCGACACCATGTTATTCAGTCGAGCGGCACACCGCAGCTTGCCGTTACCTGAGGACCCTTGACACATGTATCACTTGTACTCCCTCTAGAGCTTATTATTGACCTTTACGTGTAATGTTGTTTGGTAGGGTGTGCCTTTTGCATCTCGTATTCCGGTGTCCCCATGTCCTTCTACATTTGCCCAGTGATGCGATTTGTAGTTATAATCTAGGTGACGGCAATTGTCTACTTGTGAGATCACCAATGTGTGGTACATTATATTATATACGTGTAATTCGTGTTAGTTTGCTGATGCGCAGTTGATTTCGTTACCTTAAGATCCTCCACGAACGAACATTAGTACAGCGGATTCAAATTTCTTTTCCATCCTCCTACTTCTGTCCCTCTGCTCCTTTGCAGTTGTCCCCTGAAGAAATGCATTTTCGTATACACTTATTACGTTCATCTAATTGCAGAAAATAGCGGATGGCAAAATGTCTGAATATCCGGCTCTTGCCTGAATTACAATACTCATCATATCGACAACCAAACGGTGTCTTACAGAAGTATTCAGATGAACATCTACAACAGTGGAAATGAACAACAAACGATATTATTTTTACCACGGCTGGCAGCTCACAGAGCATATACTAAAATGGTGGAAAGTAAGCTCTACGTCGCTGTAGTGTAAGTAACCTGACCAAATAAGATATACTTTCCTATGGGCTCTACGCAAAAAACAATAAACAAGTAACAATAGGCATTATATAATAGAAAATCTTTGCAAAATTGAATATTACACTATATCTCGACTTGGAAGAATGAACTTGAGAAAGAGATTCAATATGTCATACTGAAAAACTATTCATTACAATGCACAAATACTCCTGTTAAGATTAAACTTTAAACTTGACTTAGCAAAGTACTTTAAACTGTTTCTACACTCCTGGAAAATGAGAAACGATCACCATGAATTCGTCTCCCCAGCAGGGGGAAATTTTATCGACACATTCTTGAGGAGGTATACAACACACGATTACGCGGACAGAGCCACACGCACGTGAGTACAGTCAACAGAGCGAGCGCAATGCCAGCGCTAGTACTGTGTATACCCTCATGTTGCAGCAATGCAGGCTGCAATTCTCCCACTGAGACTATCGTAGAGGTGCTGAATGTAGTCTTGCGGAATGGCCTGAGGTGCAATTGCCGCCTGGTGCCTCAGTTGGTGCCTCAGCAGACCGCGCAAGTTGACGTTTCATCCGGTCCCAAACATGCTCAATGGGGGACAGATCCGGGGATCGTGCTGGCCAGTTTGGTTGGCGTACATCTTTAAGAGCACATTGGGTGGCATCGGATACATGTAGAAGTGCGTTGTCCTGCTGGAAAAGCACATGACCTTGCCGGTCCATGAACGGCAGCATAATGGGTTGGATGATGGTTTGAATGTACCGTGCACTGTTCAATGTTCCCTCGACAATCATCATGGGAGTGTGGCCAGTGTAGGATACTGCTCCCCACACCATCATGCCTGGTATTGGCCCTTTGTGCCTCTGTCGTATACACTCCTGATTTTAGCGCTCATTTGCACGTCACCACACACGCGCGCGACTATCATTGGCACCAAGGCAAAGTGACTCTCATCACTGAAGAAGACAAGTCTCCATTCGTCGTGTCCACATCTCGTGGTCTTGCGGCTAACGTCGCTGCCTCTGGATCACGGGGTCCTGGGTTAGATTCCTGGCTGGGTTGGGGATTTTCGCTGCCCGGGGACAGGGTGTTTGTGTTGTCCTCATTATTTCGTCATCGCTCGTGAATGACGGTAGATTGGACTGTGTAAAGATGACCACGCAGTTGAGTGCCCGACAAATCAATCAGCATCATCATCATCATCATTATCATCATCATCCATTCGTCCTATCATAAACGCCTATCGCGATACCACTGGAAGCGGGCTGAAAGATGTTGTGGCGTGAGCGTGACCGTAGCCGTGCTTCATGGAGACGGTTGCGAATGGTTCTCTTTGATGCCCCTGGATCAACGGTGTCCCTAAGTTTTCGTGAAGTGACGATGCGGTTCATCACGGCACTTCGTAGGATACGACCGTCTTGGCGCGCATCTGTGCATCGCCTCTGTCCCGACCCAGGTCGACGGGCATGTGCACCTACCTTCTACTGACCACCGGTGACAACATCGATGCACTGTAGAGACCTCACGCCCCACGTCTTGCGCAGTTCTGCTGTACGTCCACCCGGCCACCCGCTGACCCACTATACGCCCCCACTCAAACTCCGTTAATTGCACAAACGGTTCACGTGCACGCTGTCACGGCATGCTAACAATGTTGTAATGTTGCCTTGTATGCTACGGCAAACTGGCTGCCACGGGCTCTGGCGGTGACCAGCTAGCAACATTCCACGACCGACAACGGGGTTCCTGGTGTGTCCGCAGCGCTGCGCGTTTGATCATCGCATGCACCGCGCTCTCGTAGTGCCCAGTAAAAGTGTGGCGGGTCTTATTTACTTTCGTCAATGTGTTCGCTCGTCTTTTTCTAGGAGTCTATATCCGTTGCTTCTGTTCAAATATTTGTGGAACATTTACGTGATTCTAAGGAGAAAAGAAAGAGATTGGTATGCCTTTGCAAATGAAAATGGAAGTAATGATAAAAAATTGTTGGGGCTTTCGTGACCACTTGTTGCCTTATTGTTGAGACGAAAGCCAGCAACCAATATGTCGAAAATAATGATGTTTCGAATTGTAGGCATCCGTTGTTCAGCGAGAAGAACACTCGAAAGCATTAAAAAGCATACTGAAAAAAGCAGAAAACAGTCATGAAAAAGTGTTATCGAGAACAATGCTCATCCAAAAGGGTAGTCAACAGCGATATGAACCACTTGCGAAACGGTAGTTTTTAATGTTATTCATTACGGTGATACTACTATAGCACATTATAACTTTAATTTCATCCAATATCAAGTTTACCGAGTCGAATTTTCAATCACTGATGTATAGACGTGAGTTCGTCTGACGAGAAATTGCTAGTCTTTTACGGACACCGGACGACTGACTTAATTCTAAATTACTGAGTGACCGAAGGCTGCTGTACAAGATGTTTCGAAGTTTTTAGCGTGAATAAGGACGGGCACGTAGAAGATGCTTTCAGTAGAAATCCATATGGAGTAATATAATAATGTTGTAATGTGGAAAAAAAATGGTGTATCTTTTATTCCACTGTTCTGCTACTGCTGGATGAATGAGCGATAGTACATGACTGCAAGTTGGTCTTTATCAGTTATGAGACTTGCTGCCGAAAGAAGTCACAGTACTCGCTACTAAGAGAATACCACAACCTGCGTGGCTGTGATGTATCCTTAAAGATTTAAAACCCAGGAGTTAACCGTGAGATTGTAAATAAATTTGTCACAATTCCATTAGGCACAAATATATTCATGAGAATAGCTGCCAATAATTAAATCGTGTACAGATAGTTTGAGTAGGACTGCAGTGCTTTGAATGAGTAACGATAATAAAATTTAGACAAAGTGCACAATGAATGATTCATGAGAAGTGAAAGTAAATACATAATTTCTGTGTCCCATTCCTGTAGCTGATACAACCCGCAAACTAGATCCTGCAACATTTTAAAATCTCGAGTCAGTAAGTCAAAGCTAAGAGGCAGAGAATCCACGCAGCTTCTACTTTAGCTGAGCGTTAGATTTTGCTAAAATTAGTCATTCAATATAAATAGAGAGAAATCTTCCAGTGAAAGCATGTTGAACGTCTAATTAAAGGTTGATGCCTAATCTGGACTTTCTTTCTTTCCTGCCGCCATAAAAAACATAAAAAAAGCAATAACTCCAAAAATATTTACTTTATCTTTTTAAAAATTTTGCCAAACGTTATATCTTTTTATAAGAGGGTTAATCAGAAAGCAATGCCAACTATTTTTTTCTCCTTAAATAAATTTTTAAGTGAAAAATTTGAGTTTGACTCCGTTCCGCAAACCTTTTCTCCAATCCTCTGGAGTAGTAACTTTCTGCGTCGACAGATGCCACTCGCTTGTAAAATGGCTGACATCGATGTTCGCATTAGACAGCGTTGTGTGATAGAGTTCTTGAATGTCCATTCACATTCATGAAACGCTGAGAAATGTGTACAGTGTTGCAACGGTGAACAACAGCAGTGTTACATGGTGGGTTCGTCGCTTTAACGAAGTTGAAGGGCAAACACCGTTGACTAATGAAGCGCGGAGTAGCAGGCCACTGGCTGCAGTAAAACATTCAGCGGGTCGATGACAACATTTCTGATGGCTACTGGGTGACTGTAGATGTTTTAAAACTGAGCATAAACAGTCTCTACTGCACAAAAACATTTATTTTGTGGCAACTGATTTCGCTCAGTTTTTGGCCACCTTCAGATCTCGAACTGAAATATGAACGTAGAATGGATTTAGAGGGATGTCTGAAAATAGTAGTAATATATAAAATACCGATGATGGTAGGCGGTGGCGATGAATGGAGCGGCTTTTACAACTCCACGAACTTCAATTATTAACGAGAGCAGTGCACTGGTGTTAAAATACGCGATGCTACGCCCACTCTATACCGAATTACGTCAGCGATAGCCAGTAGGGCATACAGGAGGTAAAACAATTATTACAGTAAGGTACTACAGAATGGTTGCATGAAAGCCAGTAACAAATGAAGAAATATGTGCAAAAAGACGCGTTAAATTATAAGTTGCACTTGCTTTTAAGTCAGCAGGGGTCCCCTTTGATCTCTTCCGTACTGTTCAGAAAATTAATTTCTTATGAGAAACAATTATGAATTAGCATCAGAAGAAAATCAGCCAGCAACATAAAACTGCACAGCATTCTTCCATTAATGAGCATTCTGGAAACATGCCCCAGACTGTGGCTAAGCCATGTCTCCGCAGTATCCTTTCTACCAGGAGTGCTAGTTCTGAAAGGTTCGCAGAAGAGCTTCCGTGAAGTCTGGAAGGTAGGAGACGAAGTACTGGAAGAAGTAAAGCTGTGAGGACGGCGCGTGAATCGTGCTTGGGTAGCTCAGATGGTGCCGGCACGGTAGCTGAGCATGCTCGGTCAGAGGGTTAGCTGCCCTCTGCAATAAAAAAACTGAGTGAATGGATCAACAAAAAACTTAAAACGGACGTCATAGGACGTCCGCCCCGAAAATATAGAACAAACTATAACGAACAAAATGAACTCAACACAAAAAAAAAATGGTAGAGCACTTTCCCGCGAAAGGAAAGGTCCCGAGTTCGAGTCTCGGTCCGACACACAGTTTTAATCTGCCAGGAAGTTTCAACGCGCATACATTCTGTCCAAGGGTTACCAATCTCACTAATATTCCTTTTTACTCTTGCTGAAGCAGCCCTTTTAAACAATATAATTTAACGTCAACTCTAAACGACGTAAACATTAAACAAATAATAGCCAACATTTAATTAGGGACGAAACGTTCCCATTTGAATGCATCAGAAGTTTGCAAAATTGTCCTACAAATGAAAGACATAACCACCATAGAAAAAAAGTAGAAGCAAAAGATAATAACGAATCCCAAATAGTTAAAAATATTAATGACAAGCTTACAATTAATATAGCAACTGTAACAAAGACATAAAAAGGTAATAGATTGTTTTTGTTAATGAAAGTTATTATATCTTAAAGATATTAACGTTTTTCAGTGAAAACAGCATTGTCAAAGTTAACAAAGATCCAATTCCGAAATTTCAAAATAGGGTTAAAAACTGATTGATGATAATAATTACCTTGTTTTACCGAAACATAAACATTCATTGAAGGTAATGAATCCTCAATTGTTAAGTCCCATAGTGCTCAGAACCACTTGCGCTCAATCCTCAATTACCGAAATTAAGATCCCAATTAAAGCTACATAAACCTAATATGTCAATTTGTCCAATTGTTAACAATATGGACTGTCCATTGTATATGCTAAACGAAAGACTGAATGATATTTTGAAAGCTTTTTACGTTTTTGAAGAGAATTTTAGCTTAAAGAACAGCTACGAACTAGCACAGTCGATTTACAACATTGAAATTCCTGACGATGGAAGATTTTCCTGATTAGACGTTATGAACTTGTGCATTAACGTAATAATCACTCTAGGAATAGCCATTATTAAAAATAATTTAGTTCAAAATAAGCTTCTGATGTGGGGGACTTCGTTGAGTTACATGAAAATACTCTTCCTTTCAATTACTTTTTATTCAATGGCAAAATCTATTTCCAAAAGGACAGATTAGCATTGGCCAGTTAATTAGCAGGTACCATAGCTAACATTTTTTTAACGATATAGAATCACAATTTTTCAGAAACAGTCCACAGATCACGAATAAAATTTTATATTATAAGATACATGTTGGTGATACTTTGTTGCTATATAAAGGTTCGAGAAATGAAATGGACTCACTAGCACTTTAAATAACGTTCAGCCTAGTCTTGTTTTTACAGTAGAACAACAGACAAGAATAGCATTAACTTTTTAGAGCTAACCATTTCAAACTGCAGCGAAAAACATTGTTTTACCATTTATGGCACGTCGACTGCAGCTGATGTAATTATTAAAGCAAATTCCAGTCATCATTTTAAATACAAACAAGCCTTTCTCGAATCTATGATTCACAGAACACCTAACTTACCTCTGATACTAGATGCAATCCAAACAGAACTAAACATTTCAAAGAAAATTGCCAAAGCTAACTGTTTTAGCTCTAATGAAGTTGATTATTTGGTTTGTAAATCGCAACAATCTGATAAGTCTTACTATTTCCAATAGCAAAGTCATCAAAATGATGTACATGGCTTAATTTACGACAAAACTAATAAACTGTTCAAGAATAGCGATTTGACAATAGTCTTGACTGCTAATAACCTTTTGCAGAATAGGCTGAAGCATACAACCGCAAAACACAATAATACCCATTTAAATTCCGGTGTTGGTCAAATATTACGCAAAGATTGCGCAAACAGTACATTGGCCAGACAGGTCAGAACTTCACTACTCTCTAGAAGAAATGTACTTCTGGTAAATCTCGTAATAAATCAGTATTTGGCCAAAACCTACCACATCACTATCACTCAGAAGGATCTATAAAGAATAAATTAAAAGTTCTTCACAATGTAACTAAAGGATTGGTACTTAACACATTAGAAGACATAGAAATTTATGCTCGCTACAAAAATAAACCCTCGTCCGTACTCAACCATCAATTAGACTTCAGGGGAAAAATTTCTAAGATTTTTTGAAAACGTACTATTGAATTTTCTTGCTCGTCTGTTCCTCTTATTTTCTTCCTTTCATTTCTTATGTAATGTTTTGATGATTCTATAAAACTTTGTGCATTTTATTTTAAACTCTCGGCTGCTAATGTTTTCACATTTTATTCATGACTATCTTAACAGACCCAGTTTGTTTTATGACAATTACTGCGCAGTGCCTCTCTTGATGTAATATTATGATCTTGCTCTAGGTTGACTAAAGAACGATATTTTACTTCTGTTCGTTTTTATTCCCCTTTTATTTCTCGAAATAACAATCGTGACTTCATGCTTATTGCTACTTTATGGACCTCTTGTGACTGTAAAAAGCTACATTCACAGTAATTATTAACTTTTGACTGCTTTTGCCTTTATTTTACATTTATGACTATTAGATCGGTCCATGATGTATTATATCGTAGTAACATTACCTATTTTTATGTACATCTGACATTGTGTACGTCTATTTTATGGAATTTCGTGGAATATATATTGCTATAAACAACTACGTTCACAATTCTTTTAAACTTCCGTTTTCTTATGCACTTTGTTTCATGTTTTTGACTGCCTTGGTGGGTCAATGAGATTTTATGCCAAAGTTCCTTTGATGAAACTGATATATAAAATGCTTAAGGTATCATGTACCCCACTTTACTTGTTATCAGTTTGGTTACCTCGTCAGTGTCATCTTGGGGATCTGACAAATATTACGACAGCCGTCTACTTGCACGCCAGTATTTTTTAACAACCAGTCACTGTTGCAACTTTGAAATCGTCTTCTTCTGAAACGTGCACATCGACAACTCCATGCCGCTTCGATGGTAAATAACGGCGTCACTCAAGCAGTATTTTCACTGGCACTACGATGTAGGGGCAATATGCAGTACCTGGCACGCATTTTGTCGTGTTGGCCTACATGCCAGTACTTATTTCACATCCAGCTATGAAATCCTCTTATGCTGGATGGCGCATATCGATATGACCGCACCATCTCCACGCGAACCACTAAACAACCGTCTTTGCTGCAATAGAATCTACGAGTTTGCGATAAATCCCTACAGATGGCTACCAGTGTTCTCATAGACGATTATGATTGGTTATCTCTTTTATATATTGTTTATCACAGACTGATGAAATGCTGTTTATAGCAGTTATTTTATGCAATGTAATGCTCCTATTTCTTCATTTGTTATTAGCTTTGATGCAACCATTCTGTACATAGCTTATTGTAAAACTATTTTATGTAATGTCTGCCTAACTGGCTATCGCTTACGTAGTTTGGTATGCAGTGGGAGGAGCACAGCGTATTTAAGCAACAGCTGCATTGCTGTCCTTAGCAGCTGATATTCGTGGAGTTATAACAGCCGCTCCATTCATCACCATCGCCTAACATCATGGGTATTTTATATGTTACTACAATTTTTCAGATATCCCTCTAAATCCATTAAAAGTTAATATTTCATTATGAGGTCTGAAAATGGTCAAAAACCAAGCGAAAGCGGTTACCGCAAAATACGAGGGCAGTTCAATAAGTAATGCAACACATTTTTTTTCTGAAACAGTGGTTGTTTTATTCAGCATTGAAATACACCAGGTTATTTCCCAATCTTTTAGCTACACAACACTATTTTTCAACGTAATCTCCATTCAATGCTACGGCCTTACGCCACCTTGAAATGAGGGCCTGTATGCCTGCACGGTACCATTCCACTGGTCGATGTCGGAGCCAACGTCGTACTGCATCAATAACTTCTTCATTATCCGCGTAGTGCCTCCCACGGATTGTGTCCTTCATTGGGCCAAACATATGGAAATCCGACGGTGCGAGATCGGGGCTGTAGGGTGCATGAGGAAGAACAGTCCACTGAAGTTTTGTGAGCTCCTCTCGGGTGCGAAGACTTGTGTGAGGTCTTGCGTTGTCATGAAGAAGGAGAAGTTCGTTCAGATTTTTGTGCCTACGAACACGCTGAAGTCGTTTCTTCAATTTCTGAAGAGTAGCACAATACACTTTAGAGTTGATCGTTTGACCATGGGGAAGGACATCGAACAGAATAACCCCTTCAGCGTCCCAGAAGACTGTAACCATGACATTACCGGCTGAGGGTATGGCTTTAAACTTTTTCTTGGTAGGGGATTGGGTGTGGCGCCACTCCATTGATTGCCGTTTTGTTTCAGGTTCGAAGAGATGAACCCGTGTTTCATCGCCTGTAACAATCTTTGACAAGAAATTGTCACCCTCAGCCACATGACGAGCAAGCAATTCCGCACAGATGGTTCTCCCTTGCTCTTTATGGTGTTCGGTTAGACAACGAGGGACCCAGCAGGAACAAACCTTTGAATATCCCAACTGGTGAACAATTGTGACAGCACTACCAACAGAGATGTCAAGTTGAGCACTGAGTTGTTTGATGGTGATCCGTCGATCATCTCGAACGAGTGTGTTCGCACGCTCCGCCATTGCAGGAGTCACAGCTGTGCACGGCCGGCCCGCACGCGGGAGATCAGACAGTCTTGCTTGACCTTGCGGCGATGATGACACACGCTTTGGCCAACGACTCACCGTGCTTTTGTCCACTGCCAGATCACCGTAGACATTCTGCAAGCGCCTATGAATATCTGAGATGCCCTGGTTTTCCGCCAAAAGAAACTCGATCACTGCCTGTTGTTTGCAACGCACATCCGTTACAGACGCCATTTTAACAGCTCCGCACAGCGCTGCCACCTGTCGGAAGTCAATGAAACTATACGAGACGAAGCGGGAATGTTTGAAAAAATTCCACAAGAAATTTCCGGTTTTTTCAACCAAAATTGACCGAGAAAAAAAATGTGTTGCATTACTTATTGAACTGCCCTCGTAAATGTTTTTCGCGGTAGGGACCGTTTTTGCTGATTTTTAGAATACTTTTCGCCAGACCTCTGTTCTCTACGAGAAATGTTCTCTAAAAATTACTGAGCGCAGATGATTTGTGTAGCGTTACCTCCCTCAATAAAGGCAGTTTGATGACGATTAGTTAACGTGTGGAATGCTCAAAGGTTTCTGAAACTTGGGTACCAAGAATGTTAACCTCCGAGAAAAATCCCGGAACTCGTATGTCAAAACATAATGATGCTAAGGATATTGTGTCAGTAACTTGAAAATGATTACACACAATGAAACAGAAGTAATAAAGTAATGGAACGGCTCTGGACTCGCAGTCAAGAGCAGTCGGTTGTGCGGACAGAGTACATAGCGCCTTATTACGTCAGCGAGTAAGGCAGGGAAAGCCTTATAAGCTTTCGCACAGTCTCTGTCGCAATCTACACTATAATATAAATTGGTCATTGTTATCACTATCAGAAAATGTGTTACATAAATAGTAATTATTTTAATTGCAATAAATTACAATCACATGTCCAATAAAGACAGTGGGAAGTCAAACACATTTCGAAAATTTCTTATAGTGTGGAAATAAATATCAATCTAGCTCGTCTACGTGTATTTGAAATTGATAAGGGACTTTCGAAACATGCTATACGCCTCCTTCTGCTCTGTAGTAGTCTCTTCAATCCGACTACCCAATACAACAAAAATGTTCTGCCTTGTAGTTCTCAGCAAATGTTTTGCCTAATATACTATCTACTGCAAAAGCAGCTATGACACTGTTCTAAGTTTCTGGCTAACAGTGTGTCCCTAATCCTGATGTATAGTTAGTCCCTACGTGTTTTCATTTCTTCTATTGAATATTCATTTTCGTTCTTCAGCAACGAATTTAATTTTTTATATGGTCTTACATTTATATTTTTCATGTTTTTTTTATTGTACACTATATAAATCCTACGAGGACAGATTTTGTTTTCAGAAACTGGCCTCCCAATTACAAACCAATGTTTCACATCAGTAGACTGATTTTGCTGAACCGTGTTTTCTTCACTAAAGACTGTGTGCTCGTAATGCCATCCTTGACCTTCATTTGTGCTGTACTTCTTAAACATCAGAACACGTCCCCTTGCTCACCGCACTGCACGTATCTGGAGAATTGTCTGATTCTTCTACTTCATTTCTTCACACTCGATTATTTTTACCTTTCTATTTAGCATTGATCAAAATTTTTCAATGGCCATGTGACCATCCCATACACCAGTTTGAGAAAAGCTACCAAAGCTGCCATACTGTCGATAATACACTACCCAACAGGAAACTGAAGCACACAGAAGGGAAGGGGGAAACTGACGGAAACTTCACACACTGAGGGAGGATGTGATGCTACTGCAGTTATTACAACATCGAATCAAATTTACTCAGAACTTCTCTGTGTGAGCCCACTTATCAAAATGACGTTGCACCCTCTCTGGCCTGGATGCAGGCACTCATTCGGTTGGCAAGGGTGTCACAAAACCATTGCGTTATCTCCTGATGCCAAATGGCCCACAACTGTTGAAATTGGTCCTTGAAATTCTGGATACTGGTTCTGGGACGGATTTGACGTTCAAGTGGTTCTGTCTGGAATGAATCAGGGGATCTTGTCGGCCACAAGAATGCTACATCACGTCGATCATAGAGACACTTGCCATGTTTGGACAAGCACTGTCCTGTTGAAAAATGACGCCACAATACTGTCGCATGAGAGTTAACACGTAAGGATGTCCGTGGCATATAGCTGTGCGATCTCAGTTCCCGTAGCTGCTACCAGCCATGACCTGAAGTCTTACATGATGAAATGTTCAAATGCGTGTGAAATCTTATGGGACTTATCTCAAAAATGGTTCAGATGGCTCTGAGCACTATGGGACTTAACATCTGAGGCCATCAGTTCCCTAGAACTTAGAACTACTTAAACCTAACTAACCTAAGGACATCACACACATCCATGCCCGAGGCAGGATTCGAACCTGCGAACGTAGCGGTCGCGCGGTGCCAGACTGAAGCGCCTAGAACCGCTGGGCCGCACTGGCCGGCTGGGACTGAACTGCTAAGGTCATCAGTCCCTAAGCTTACACACTACTTAGCCTAAATTATCCTAAGGACAAACACACAAACCCATGCCTGAGGGAGGGCTCGAACCTCTTACGTGATGATTCCTCACACCATGGCGCTAGGCGTAACAGCACTGTGCCTCTCATTGGAAGAGTAGGACACCTTCCCGCGTCGCCGCCATACTCAACGACGATGGTCATCCAGATGCGTGCAGAACAGCGATTCGTCGCTGAACACAATGCGACACCATTTATCATCCGGTTACTACACCACTATGCACACAGCCGTTTGTGTTGTGGTTTTAACGGCAGCCTACGCATGGAGGATAATTCCGTTCCACCTGCTGCCAGACTCCGACTAACAGAATGCTGCATCGAGACCACTACTTTTTCTCGGCTGGCAGGTGCAGATGTGAAGAAATTACGATGTGCACAGTACGGCGATTCTCCCCGGCGGTGATCAAACGTGGTCGATTGGAACATTGACGGCGACTATGTGTGCCCTAACGTTCCCACGCAGTCCAACATCGGCCCACTCTCACAACCAAATGCTCCACAAACCTGGATACTGTACGATTCGACCAGCCGGGCAAATGGATTCCCACCATGACAACCCTTGCAAACTGTCAGGTGCTGATTACGCTGTCTCACACGGTTATGTGACATCTCTGTGCCGTTCACAGTGATAGCCCAACATCTGACGCTGTTCATTTCCCTTGTATAACCCACCAGACTTGCTAATAACACTAATCACGAGCAATACTAATGCACGCAGGTGGGCGTTCTACCTGTCACAGATAATTTCATCTCTAATCATTTACATACACCCCTATGATCTGTACACACACAAAGTTACTTTGTTACCCGACCGTGGTTTCCAAGTACTTCACTTATTTTATTACTAGTTTCGTTTTAGAGGCCATATTTGAGCAGACGTATTACGATAGACAGAAAGTATTTGCATAGGGCGTGTGACTGGGGCCTCGTGTTGGGTAGACCGTTCGCCGGTTGCAAGTCTTTCGACTTGACGCCACTTCGGCGACTTGCGCGTCGATGGGGGTGAAATGATGATGATTAGGCAACACATCACCCAGTCCCTGAACGGAGAAAATCTCCGACGCAGCCGGGAATCTAACCTGGGCCCTTAGGATTCACATTCTGTCGCGCTGACCACTCAGCTACCGGGGGCGGACATTTGAATAGATGAATCTATAACTTCAGGTATATTAAAATACAGGATGCCATCCACTTTATAGTCCATTCTTCGCTAGACAGATGGTCTCAGAAATTTTATTCCACCCCCTCCCCCCCCAAGAAAAAACATTTTGGCTATTACGAGGTTCTTTCAATAAGTAATGCCCACCTTTTTTTTCAGAAGCCATTAAACGACCTTGTTGGTGCTTCACATTTGATGTTTGTTCTGTGCGCCAGTGAAGTTTTGGACCGTTCTGGTTGAAGGCAGAGCCGTACTACAACGTCAAAATGGCCTTTAGATGCGACCCACGTTACAAGCAGCGTGCTGTTATTGAATTCTTGTGCGCAGAAGAAGAAACCGTGGTGAACATCCATAAATGTTTGTGTACAGTGTGTGGCGATGCTGCAGTTGATAGGAGTAGCGTTGGGCGATGGCTAAAAAAAGTTACAGCCTCAGGAAATGCAGAAACAGAGCTCCATGATCAGCCACGCTCAGGACGTCCTGTCTCAGCCACTGCTCCAGATATGCTGAATCGTGCGGATGCCATTATTCTTGCCGACCGGCGCATCACAACTCGACTATTGGCGCTACAGTTGTCAGTCAGCAATGGAAGTGCGTCTGCAGTGATAGAGACTCTCGGATATTCGAAGAGGTGCTCACGATGGGTTCCACGAATGCTCATAGAGGACCACAAGATTCAAAGAGAGGCCATTTCATCTGAATTGTTGGAGGCTTTTGTGACCGCCGGAGAGGCCTTTCTGTCAAGGATCGGTACAGGGGACGAAAGCTGGGTGCACAGCTTTCCGCCTGAAACAAAAAGACAGTCCATGGAGTGCCATCATACTCATTCACCACAAACTAAGAAATTCAAGACAAACCCCTCTACCAGAAAAGTCATGGTGACAGTCTACTGGGATTGTGCTGGCGTCATTCTCGTGGGTGTGATGTCAAGATCAACGATCAGTTCAGATTCATACGTGAAGACTCCGAATAAACTCAAAAACCGTTTCCGACGTTTCGATCGGACAAGAATCCAGCAGAAATCATGCTCCAACAAGATAATGCACGCCAAAACACAAGTCTGAGAGCCCGGAAACACATCGACAAATTGGGTTGCACGTCACTGCCTCATCCACCCTACAGCCCAGACCTGGCACCCTCGGACTTCCATCTCTTTGAGCCGCTTAAATATTCTCTACAGGGAACACACTTTGAAGATGACGATAGTGTCAGTCATGCAGTGAAAACATGGCTACGCTTAAAGGACAATAGCTTTTACGAGCAGGGAATACATGCTCTTCCACATCAACGGCGTACTGAAATAGAACGTGATGGGGACTGCGGACAAAAATCGGACATGGACAAGACATGTTGATGTATATGGTCTATAAATTCTGACTCTTAACAATAAATATGTTCCGAGAAAAAAATGTTGGGTATTACTTATTGAAAGACCATTTTGCATGTAGTGTATGCTCTTCAGCTATAAGATATTATATACTTTTACTATGGCTGCCAAATCTTCTGAAATTTGGGCATAAGATCAGGGATTCTGTCACAGTTTTGTTCAAGACTACTTAGGTTTGAATGAACTATGACACAAGCCCGAACAACAGAGGACTGACGTACTAGGACATGCATTGATACCATGAAATAGTGCAATGATAATAGCAAGGCACTAGCCGAAATATAGATTTGCCTAAAAGAAAGAAAGGGACGACTGACTGCTGTGCTCTATAATTTGAATGTCGTATCACAGCCGTTGAGTGCACCCACACTTGATTATTCCCTTAAGTTCCGGGGAGGGGGTTGATGAGTTCTGAAGCCACGTTCTACAGTATCCCAGATGTGTTCGATCGCGTTCAGATCTGGCGAGTTGGGGGGCCAGCACACCAATTAGAACTACACTACTGGCCATTAAAATTGCTACACCACGAAGATGACGTGCTACAGACGCGAAATTTAACCGACAGGAAGAAGATGCTGTGATATGCAAATGGTTAGCTTTGCAGAGCATTCACACAAGGTTGGCGCCGGTTTTGACACCTAAAACGTGCTGACATGAGGAAAGTTTCCAACCGATTTCTGATGCACAAACAGCCGTTGACCGGGGTTGCCTAGTGAAACGTTGTTGTGATGCCTCGTGTAAGGAGGAGAAATGCGTCCCGTCACGTTTCCGACTTTGATAAAGGTCGGATTGTAGCCTATTGCGATTGCGGTTTATCGTATCGCGACTTTGCTGCTCGCGTTGCCGAGATCCAATGACTGTTAGCAGAGAATATGGAATCGGTGGGTTCAGGAGGGTAATACGGAACGCCGTGCTGGATCCCAACGTTCTCGTATCACCAGCAGTCGAGATGACAGGCATCTTATCCGCGTGGCTGTAACGGATAGTGCAGCCACGTCTCGATCCCTGAGTCAACAGATGGGGGCGTTTTCTAGACGACAACCATCTGCACGAACAGTTCGACGACGTTTGTAGCATCATGGACAATCAGCTCGGATACCATGGCTGCGGTTACCGTTGACGCTGCATCACAGACAGGAGCGCCTGCGATGGTGCATTCAACGACGAACCTGGGTGCACGAATGGCAAAACGTCATTTTTTCGGATGAATCCAGGTTCTGTTTACAGCATCATGATGGTCGCATCTGTGTTTGGCGACATCACGGTGAACGCACATTGGAAGCGGGTATTCGTCATCGCCACACTGGCGTATCACCCGGCGTGATGGTATGGGGTGCCCTTGGTTACACGTCTCGGTAACCTCTTGTTCGTATTGACAGCACTTTTAGCAGTGGACGTTACATTTCAGATGTGTTACGACACGAGGCTCTACCCTTCATTCGATCCCTGCGAAACCCTACATTTCAGCAGGATAAAGCACGACCGCATGTTGCAGGTCCTGTACAGGCCTTTCTGGATGCGGAAAACGTTCGACTGCTGCCCTTTCCAGCACATTCTCCAGATCTCTCACCAATTGAAAAGTGTGGTCAATGGTGACCGAGCAACTGGCTCGTCACAATACGCCAGTCACTACTCTTGATGAACTGTGGTATCGTGTTGAAGCTGCATGGGCAGCTGTACCTGTACACGCCATCCAAGCTCTGTTTGACTTAATGCCCAGTCGTATCAAGGCCGGTATGACGACCAGAGGTGGTTATTCTCGGTACTGATTTCTCAGGATCTATGCTCCCAAACTGCGTGAAAATGTAATCATATGTCAGTTCTAGTATAATATATTTGTCCAATGAATACCCGTTATCGTCTGCATTCATTCTTGGTGTAGCAATTTTAATGGTCAGTAGTGTATCTACAGTGTTCCTCGAACCACTATATCACACTCCTGGTTTTGTGACACGGCGCATATCTTATTGAAAATGCCACTGCGATCGGAACATGAGGTTATGAACGGGTGTATGTCGTTTGCAACAGGTGTAGGATACTTGTTCGCCATCATGGTGCCTTGCGCAACCTCCAATGAACCCACGGATGCCCTTGTGATTGTTTCCCAGAGCATAATGAAGTCACCAGAAGCTCGTCTTCGTCCCATTGTACAGGTGTCAAGAAGCCTTCCCCTTGAAGATGACGCATTCGTGCCCTCCCATCTGCATGATGAAGAACGTATTGGGACTATTCAGACCACGCAAGTGTGCCCAGATAACTAGTGCCGATATTCACGTGTCCATTTCAGTTGTAATTGCCAGTGTCGTGTTGTTAACATTTGCACAAGCGTGGGTCGCCGGCTGCAGAGGCACATCGTTGTGAGTGCTCGGTGCACTGAATATTGAGACACTCTTGTACTCTGCCCAGCATTAGACTCTGACGTTAGTTGCGACACAGTTCGTGGCCTGTCCAGTTTTACCAGTCTTCCCAGCCTACGACATGCGACATCCATGAGGGATTATACCCCAATCCCCCAACGTCTAGACGTGGTTTCGTTTTGGTTTCAGCACCTGTTGAAGACACTCACCACAGCACTCCTTGAACACCCGACAAGTCTTCCAGTTTTCGAAATGCTCATGCCGAGCTACAGGCTATTGGAATGTGCCCTTCGTCGAACTGAGATAGACTGCGCGCCTTCCCCATTCTACAGACGGGCAGCATGCTCATTGATACTACATGCATCGTGGTTGCGTTTGACCAGCAGCCATTCCTCGCCAGGTGACGCTGCTATCGCCTAGACTGGTTTATATAGATAGTAGGTCGCTGGTCTGGACTATACCAAAAACCCGATGTTTCTAGCTGAAATAGGAACTGAGCACCAAGACTCCCACAAATCGTGATTCTATGCGCAGCCTCCCCACACATATTTGCTACAGCGTTTCCAACTGTAACAATTAGCTTCATGCATATTTATCCTTCATGTCTATATATTTGCAGCCGTCTGCCGCTAGAGGGCTCTGAATTGTAGCGCGCAATACGGCGGTGTGTAACGTAACTATGTCGCCGCGTGAGAAACGGCATGCTGTGATCGAGTTTCGTTTTCGAAGAGTTCGTCCACACATGGTGGTAGTTTCTATGGGCCCAAACTGCTGAGGTCATCGGTCCCTAGGCTCACACACTACTTAACGTAACTTAAACTTACGATAAGGACAACACACACTCACCCATGCCCGAGGGAGGGCCCGAACCTCCGACGGGGGAAGCCGGGCGAACCGTGACAAGGCGCCCTCAACCGCGCGGCTACCCCGCACGGACTTCCTTCAGCATGACAATGCCAGACCACGCCTAAGTGCTGCAACATTTACAACATTCCGACGTCATGGCTTCACTGCCATCGATTATCCTCCATACAATGCCGAACTTGCCGTCTTTCGAATTTCACCTGTTTCGAAAACTTAGAGAACATTTAAAAGTGCTTCACTGTGATAGTGATGAGGCGGTACAAGTGCAAGTGAGATTGCAGCTCCGTCAACAAAGTAAAACGTTTTACAGTGATAGTATTAATAAAATGGTCTCTTGTTGGGAGAAAAGTGTTCGTCACCAGGATGACTATCTTGAGAGAAAAATATGTAGATTCGAAGCATTAAAATGGTTACATGGATATCCGCCCCACCAATCTTCTAAATCTCCCTCCAAATCTATCAACACCATGCACTCTGTCTCAATTTCCACATCCGTTTACCTTCCCCCACATGTATCCTGTGACATCTCATCAAAATCCGGCCCCTCCTAACCCACATCTCGTATAATATCTGCAAACCGATTTCCAATAACCCCAATCTCTCCCCTCTGATAACCAATTATGATCTGCTGCAGTGCGTTCACAAGCACATCCCACCGTCCCTACACCTACACTCACTCGATATACTATCCCAATGAAACTTCAATCAAGTCTCTCACTTAGACGATGAGATACATGTAGATATTTATTCCTTCCACCAACTTTAACTCTTCCCACTGCACATCAAGGCCCCTCTCTCCCTGTCTCTTTCAATCGATCTCCATCCCTTTCCTCTTGTTGCCACTCTTCCTCATCCTCTGTCTTTCCCACCTTCTGTATTGCCGCTATCTACACCAATGTCTACTGTCATCTCCATAGTTTTCTTACCTAGCAGATCCCTATCCTTTCTACCCACATGTGTCAGCCCTACGGAACATATTCTCTCCTCCCGAAAGGCCTCTCACTCAGAGCAGGTCCATGAAATCACATAACGTACGCAAGTACAACAGAAACAATATTTCATTAATATCAATGCCGTAACTGTGCCATGTCGTGAAAGTTTCTCCTTGCTGTAACAAATAATTTCACTGTAACTGGACATGCACCCTAAAGCAGCCTAACTCTTGGTATCGAAAGCTTGAAATTACAAAAAAAGCGAAAAAAAGTATGGTTTTTAAAAACACGACTGGATAATTAATTATGAAAAATACCTCTATACATCTGCGGCTAGTCTTTTGAATTTTGGACTGGGTATTTCTGACTGGTGACTAAACACAGGCACATAGCTCTTAAAGAAGTAGCTCAGTATGGAGGAAAAGTTTTGGTTAATATAGTGTTCAACTTGTGGTCCTTAAATGGCGATTTTTTTGAACGGGACTAGCATGAGCCAGGCTTCAGGTCGTATGATGCAAATACATCTCGCCAGAAAATGTCAAGCTTCCAAAAGCGCCGCACTAGCTGTAGAAGGGACTTGCGGCTAGTAATGATAACGCACAGCTGACGAACCGGAGCCCTACTGGAAAGTCATAAGCATTACGCAGTATGGAACACAGGTTCTGTGAGGTGTATCCGCATACTAGCGTTATAGAAGAATCATCTGTTTCATGACTTTTTTTATGTGGAAAAGGCATTATTCAAGTGCAAAGAAAGCTGCTAACAAATAATTTACTTGAGCAGAATCGGATGGGAGATAATCGATGTATACGTATTCACCAGTCACTCCTCCCCTCCCCCCCCCCCCCTCTCCCTCACAAATCTCCCAAGTAAAAACTAGTGCAGTGCTTCAATGTTTTTCCTCAGGAGAATTTCGTCACTCTGCAATGTTTTTATTTAAATGTGTTTGCTTTTGTTTTTTAGCTGTCCGTCTTTGATTTTTAATTTAAAATTGAAAACCAATTCTAATTTTTTCTCATTCTCGATATATTTCTTAATTCGCTTGATTAAAGAGCGGAATATTGCACTACTGACAGCCAGTCCCCAGCCCATATGGGACGAAGGGGATGAAATAACAATAAAATAGATGTAGAATGTTAATAACTTTTGTTTTATTTCAGAATCTGTAACAGTTTTCACATTTAAAAAAAAATCGGAAGCATTACTTTTCAGCACTCCCTCGTACAAGCGCCGATCCAGTGCACAAACGACAGGAAAGAGAAAAGTGCTGTGGCCTTGCAGCTGGTCCACACATCAGTCTCTTTTCGGCGGTGGGAATTTCGCATGCTGCATTGACGTATGGAGCGAGCGTGTTTCGCTGTTTACACAGAGCGCTGCGATACGAACCCTCGCGCTGCCGTGTCCTGTGATTGGAACAGCTACAAACAGCTGAACGACACGGCACACGCCGCATCGCGTTAGGACCCGCTACACCGGGGGCGAACAACCAAAGTGCCCGTGCTTTATAATTCCTCTCCATTCTTCGATCGCTCATCGGGCTGCGTCGATTACATTACCTTTTGCGTGCGCAGCGCAGGAGGTTGAAATTGCAGGAACACACGCTCACCGTGGAATGGAGGCAGCTGCGAGCTGTTGAATACGGCACGGTAATGGAATTGTTATGCGAAATGTTTCTGTTACATAATGTAGTAATTTGGCAAATTTCCTAATTCCAGTTACGGGCAATGAATATATATCATGGGGAGAGAAACACCATTCCCCAGAAAGACAAATCTCTACCTTTTTATGCACGAAATACGGTAATATGTGTTATTAGATTTCATAACTGATACAATAGTTGAATTTCACCTCACGTTAAGCAAGTTATACTGCGTTACTGTTCACGAGTGCCCACCATGTCATTATTTCTACAACTTGTTGAGAAAATCACATGCAAGATGCTAGTGCGATGTATTTACATAAGCATCTACGTCTACATCTATATTCTGCAAACAACCGTGAAGTGCATGGCAGAGGGTACGTTCCGTTGTACCAGTTATTAGGGTTTCTTCACGTGCCATTCTCGTATGGAGCGCGGGAAGAATAACTGAATGCCTGTTCAAATGGTTCAAATGGCTCTGAGCACTATGGGACACAACTGCTGAGGTCATTAGTCCCCTAGAACTTAGAACTAGTTAAACCTAACTAACTTAAGGACATCACAAACATCCATGCCCGAGGCAGGATTCGAACCTGCGACCGTAGCGGTCTTGCGGTTCCAGACTGCAGCGCCTTTAACCGCATGGCCACTTCGGCCGGCAACTGAATGCCTGTATGCTTGCTGTAGTTATTCTAATATTGTCCTCACGTTTCCTATGTGAGCGGTACCCAGTGGTTGTAGTATATTCCTAGAGTCATCATTTAAAGCCCGTTCTCGAAACTTTGTTAGTAGACTTTCTCGGGATAGATTAGGTTCTTCTTCGAGAGTCTCCCAGTTCAGTTTCTTCAGCATCTCTGTGACACTCTTCCACGAGCAAACGACACTGTGACCATTCGTGCTGACCTTATTTGTATACGTTCATTGTCCCCTATTAGTCCTATTTGGTACGGGTCCCACATACTTGAGGAATATTCCAGAATGGGTCGCATGAGCAATCTCCTTTGTAGACTGATTGCGCTTCCCCAGGATCCTACCATTAAACAGAAGTCTAATACTTGCTTTACCCCCAACTGAGCCTACGCGGTCATACCATATCATATTCCTACAAATTGAATTAGTATTTGTATGAGTTGGCCGATTTTAGCTGTGACACACAGATATTATAGTTATAGGATACTACGTTTTTTTCGTTTCGTGACGCCTGCAGAAGTCTGAGGTTATTATTAATACTGTCCGCAAAGTAATTAATATACAAAACGGACAGCAAGAGCCCCACACACTTCCCTGCGACAAACGCGAAGTTATTTCTACATCTGACGATGACTCTCCATCCAAGATAACATTCTGCCTCATATACTAGCGCATATTCTTGTGCACTGATCCAATATTAGGTCCTGTACCAATGGTTTGTCACTAGACTTCGAAGGATTCCAAGTAGTGCCGCTAGGGCCGTAAAATATAAGTGAAAAACATAAAACAGATGTTGGGTGAATGTAAGTATGGATTTATGGAAAGGAACTACTTTGTGGTCGCTTGTTGAGAAAATAGAGAGAATTAATATTCAACGTAGATTTTGACCTTGTGACCACCACTGTATATCTCACTTATGAATCCTTACGATATGACAAGAAAATTGTACATGGACATTTTCGCTTTCTACTCGCAACGCATTTACGTAAGAGTGAGCACAGGACAGAGCTACTTTGGAATATCTGATTACTTACGCAGTGGAATTGACTTTAATGGACTGGCGAGTTTTTGTTTTGTGATAATTATTTCATTCCTTTTTTTAATTTTGTTGAACAGTGAGCACTTCCACCATTTCAGTCGCACAGTGATTTAAAAGTCATTTGCCAAAATTACCAAATGTTTTTACTTGGAATTGAGCAGGAGACAGCAGGAGATGTTTATTTCGCTATCTGGTTTTGTTTGTATATCGGAACCAATTGGCTTGTATACGAATGGTTAAGCTACAATCACACAGTTATTGTGATTTAACCCATCTGTGTGTAGCAGTATTACACTTTGTGGAATAACTGAATTAAAAGGAGTTGGAAACAGATTCGCTGCAGAGAATGTAATCGTGCTGTGTGTCGCATGACAGAGATGTTCGCGGACTTTGCACTGCCTATCGACGCGCCATTCGAGCGATGGACAAGACATGCGATATTAGTGAACTTTATTGTTGTGAGGTTGTGGGATTTCGATACTTGGAACGCTCCGGACATATACCGGGCGTTTCACGTGCTGCTGTAGCGAACGTTTGGGTGCATCGACTCGTGGGATATTGCCGCAGTCAGAGTCAACAGCCGCGGCCAACAGCGTGCTGACCACAAGGGTTGCTAACGACTATTGGAGATTGTTGACAGGCGATAACCGGACAACAGTGCAGCAAATAACACTCCAGTTCAATGCCTGACAGCAAACTGGTGAGCATCTATACCGCAAAGTTCGTACAGAACACACCTTCCCAGTGCATGCTTTTGCTAAACGCACGACACAGACCACGAAGCCAATCGGAGACTCAGAAACAGTTACAGTAGGTGTTCTGAGGAACGTAAAAGATTGCCGGAACTCATTAGTAGCGACACACACCCATAGCGGAGGACTAGTACGTGAGACGGTGGATCTCGTGTTCTGTCCAACATATTTGTTTCAAACAAATAAAATTATATATAAATTGAAAATTCGTGAATTAGATTTTTTCCCTGTCGAGCCTTGAAAATGTGAAGTTATGTCCTTCCAGTCTTTTGCTGAATTCAGTCAATCTGGAGCTATTTAAATAATCAGGCAAGTCATTTATAGACAGATTCCTAAACTTCTAACATATGATTTGGTCAGAAGATGACATACCTGATTGGTGGACTAAATTGTCACTCCTATCTTTAAAAAGGGCGTCCAGATAAGCTGTGATAACTACCGAAGAATAAACTTAACGAACTCGGCATACAAAATTTTTGAGAACATCATCAAAAATAAACTGTACACAAACTATGAACTCATCATGGGAGGGGAGCAAAATGACCCTCGAAAAATATCATGCTGTGATGGCTATTTTTCATTCAAGTTTCTAACAGAAAGTCAACAGAAAAAATTATTATAGATTCCGGCAGATTATCACGTTCCCAGCAATTTATCAATAACATATCCAAAATTTACAAGGCAAATTTAATCCTAATCAAGAAAGAGGAGAAATTATCGCAGTGGGGCAGAATACATCCAGAAGTACGACAAAGAAGCAGACTTCTACCATTCTTGTTTATTATTTACATGAAAAGTCATCCAAGAGTAAAGGTAAAAGCCTCATGGATTCATTCATGTTAACGTAAATACTGGATGCTTTACTTTTTGCAGATGATTCAGCTCGTGTAGCACTTGCAGCGTTCTGTAAGCAGTTTACAGATTATAACAGATAAATACAGCATGGACATGAACACCGAAAAAACAAGAACTGTGACCTTCTGTAGAAAATATCTAGTACAAAGTAAGTTTACTTTGAAAAATAAAATTGTAGAAAGTATGAACCCATTCACATATTTATGCTATAAACTGCCCATCTGGAAGAAGCTGACCTAGCTGAGAAAGCCACCACGTATACAAAAACAGTGGAAGGAATTAATAATGTAATGAAATCTCCAGTGCTCCAGAAGCACACTGGAATACGTCTTTTTAGACCTAATCAAATCCAGTGCTGTGTTACGGCAATGAAGAATGGACAACAAATGCACAAGATGAGAGAAGAGTAACAGCTTGTGTAATGAAATTATTGAGACGAACAGCTACCTACACCAAATAGAGTCACAAAGGGAATGAAGAAGTATGGAAGTAGCTTACAATGCAACCCATCACATATCATATTGAAAACTACCGAAACGACTGGAGAAAACATCTACAGCGAATCAGATCAAAGAGGATTCCAAAATCCATGCTGCACTACCACACCAACGGCACGAGATAGTTGAAAAGATGGAATGAATTTCTCTCGACGAAACCGTGACAGGCCCTAATACTTGGATGGGAATTCCGTATGTAATGAATTCACTTCAGAATTCGGCCAAAAAAGTGCTATCGTGTCGGCACAACGCAAGAGATCGGTGTGCTCTGCATTGTAATTTAGCTGTCATTAGGACAGTGAAAGTAGTGCAACTAAAAATTCGTAGCCTGCTCCGTTATCACTATATCACACACACCATGTTGACATTGTAGTGGATAGTATGTAACACCGACCACAATGTCAATACCGCGTCCAGCCATCTTGATTTAGGTTTTCCGTGATTTTCCCTAAATCGTCTCAGGCAAATGCCGGGATGGTTCCTCTGAAAGGGCACGGGCAACGTCCTTCCCCATCCTTCCCTATCCGATGAGACCGATGACCTCGCAGTTTGGTCTTCTACCCCCAAATCAACCCAACCACAAAAAAATGTTCAAATGTGTGTGAAATCTTGTGGGACTTAACTGCTAAGGCCATCAGTCCCTAAGTTTACACACTACTTAACCTAAATTATCCCAAGGACAAACACACACACACACACACACACACACATCCATGACCGAGGGAGGACTCGAACCTCCGCCGGGACCAGCCGCACAGTCCATGACTGCACCGCCTTAGACCGCTCTGCTAATCCCAACCCAACAGCACCTAAGCGTCAAAAATAAAATCAGGTTTGTCAGAAATAAAAACAATACAGTTAAAAAATACCTTGTGTTCCTAGGGTACCTACACACACAACATTCCACTGATGCTTGATAGATGTTGAATTGTTTAACTGTGCACATGTTTACAGCTTAACTGATACATCGTAATAAAACACCTAATCCCTTTCTAAAATCGAGCACCTTATTCCTTCCTTCCTTAAAAACTTCGTGTCGTGTGTGTCTGTGGTGGTACTTTTATTAGATGCTTGTGTAGTTAATTACAGAGACTTTTGTATCAAGTCATAGCTCCGAATGCAACAGCAAATTGTTTGCAATATTTGTCATTGATTTTTTGTGATTCGTGTGAAGCATTATCTTTTGCCCCCTCCTAAACCAGTGATGAAAGAAACAGCGTTAGGTGATGACAGCACACACATTATTAGTTTGAATACATATTACGTATTTAGATGCTGTTGCAACGTAAACCTTACATTTTATGACACATTTTAGAATATTGCGGTATTTTTTACAAGCATTATTGCTGAGGTTAAGTAACTAATTTTCCTTGCACATAACCTCAACTCGGTTCCAGCCATTTGCAATAATTGTTATCGATTATGTTTTTCTAGTGATACGTTACCTTCACAGCCTTCTCTCTGACATACTGGCAATGTGAACTGTATCGTAATACGGACAGTCACAGCCCATTAATAGGAACTTCTTACAGACTATACTGAAAAGTGCCGAGGAACGTCATCAGCCAGACTAAAAGAATGGCTTGTACCAATAGAATAAAAGCCTCTCAGAACAAAATCAAAACTATATGGTCAATTGTGAAAGAGGTATCAGAGCGGAATATAGATGGTCAACATATTACACCTCTCCTGCGTCAGAACGAAAGTGGTAGTGGTCCACTAGAGTCGCGCGAAATACTTAACACTCACTTCTTGTAAACAGTTGAAAAAGAAAATAAATTTTTTATTCGTACTATTTTGTTAATACGTAGAAGCTGGTGCTCCGATCAAGCTACATCACATACAGCTACAGGAAACAGGCAACGATGAAAA
Organism: Schistocerca piceifrons; assembly: GCF_021461385.2. Taxonomy (NCBI): domain Eukaryota; kingdom Metazoa; phylum Arthropoda; class Insecta; order Orthoptera; family Acrididae; genus Schistocerca; species Schistocerca piceifrons. The sequence goes on from NC_060138.1 coordinate 789,573,530, forward strand.
TGAATCAATTATTACATCATTGAAGAGTGAAGACTTCCATGGTTACGATGAAATTTCAAGCAGAATTATGAAGCTCAGTGCACCATATATCAGTTCTATAATCAATCTCCTGAGTAGTGTCTTTTATGTATGGTCAGTTGTTAGTGAAGCAACTTTATTAAAAAGTTGGAAGAGATTATGTAGGCAATTACTGGACAATTTTTTTTGTAGCAATGTTTCCAAAAGTTCGTGAGAAAGATTTGCTTAGGAGAGTAAGTGGTACATCTCAGTATACATAAATTGTTGTCAGACTCTCAGATTCTCTCTAGGAAGGGAGTGTCTATAGAAAGCGCTATCTATTTGTGTGTGAAGCACAAGCAGATCTAGACAATAAGGTAAGGACAACAGGTATTTTGTTTTTATTTAACGAAAGCATATTTCTGCGGACCTACAGCGAGTGTGCATAAGATGGAATATTATGGGATTAGGGAAATGTCTTAACAACGTTTTACTTCAAATCTGGTAAATAAGAAGTAGGAGATTTTCCTAGTGCGTCCAAAAACAGAGAGGAGACTTCAGTTTAACTGTCGTTGTTGTGGTCTTCTGTCCGAAGACTTGTCTGATGCAACTCTCCATGGTACTTTATCCTGTGCAAGCTTCTTCATCTCCAAATAACTACTACAACTTACATCCTTTGGAATCTGTTTACTCACCTCTTGGTCTCCCTCTACAGTTTTTAACCTCCACACTTTCCTCCATGACTAAGTTGGTGATCTCTTGGTGTCTCAGAACATTTCTTCTCGTCAAGTTCTGCCACAAATTTCTTTTATCCCCAATTCTATTCAGTATTCCGTCATTTGTTACGTGATCTTCCCATCAAATCTTTAGTATTCTTCTGTAGCACCATATTTCAAAAGCTTCTGTTCTTTTCTTGTCTAAGCTGTTTATTGTCCGTATTTCACTTTCATGCTTAACTACACTCCATCACCTGTGCTTTTACTGCCCGAACAGCTGAAGTCATCTACTACTTTCAGCTGCTCGTTTCCTAATCTAATTCCCTTATCATCACCTGATTTAATTCGCCTACATTCCATTATCCTCGTTTTGCTTTTCGTGACGTTCATCTTAAATCATCCTGACTTTAGTTACAATATGTGATAAAAAGTATACGGATATCTCCAAAACCATACGTTTTTCATATTACGTCCATTGTGCTGCCACCTACTGCCAGGTACTCCATTTCAGCGACCTCAGTAGCCATTAGACATCGTGAGAGAGCAGAATGGGGCGCTCCACGGAACTCACAGACTTCGAACGTGGTCAGATGATAGGGTGTCACTTGTGTCATACGTCTGTAAGCGAGATTTACGCACTCCTTAACATCCGTACGTGCACTGTGGAAATGTGAAGGGACACGTACAGCACAAAAGCGTACAGGCCGACCTCATCTGTTGACTGACAGAGACCGCCGATAGTTGAAGAGGGTCGTAATGTGTAATAGGCAGACATCTATCCATACCATCACAAAGGAATTCCAATCTGCATCATGATCCACTGCAAGTGCTAAGACAATGAGGCGGAAGGTGAGAAAACGTGGATTCCACGGTCGAGCGGCTGCTCATAGGCTACAAGTCACGCCGGTAAGTGCCGCTTCGCTTGGTGTAAGGAGCGTACACATTAGACGATTGAACAGTGGAGAAACGTTGTGTGAAGTGACGAATCACGGTACACATTGCGGCGACCAATAGCAGGATGTGCGTATGGCGAATACCCGGTGAACGTCATCTGCCAGCGTGTGTAGTGCCAACAATAAAGTTTGGAGGCGGTGGCATTATGGTGTGGTCGTGTTTCTCATGGAGGGGGCTTGCACCCCTTGTTGTTTTGCTAGGCACTATCACAGCACAAGGCTACATTGATGTTTTAAGCACCTTCTTGCTTCCCACTGTTGAAGAGCAATTCGGGGATGGCGATTGCATCTTTAAAACACGATCGAGCACCTGCCCATAATGCACGGCCTGTGACGGAGTGGTTACACGACAATAAGATTCCTGTAATGGACTGGCCTGCGCAGAGCCCTGACCTGAAACCCATAGAACACCTTTTGGAACGCCGACTACGTGCCGGGCCTCACCGACCGACATCGATACCTCTTCTCAGTGCAGCATTCCGTGAAGAATGAACTGCCATTCCCCAAGAAACCTTGAACGTATGCCTGCGAGAGTGGAAGCTGACATCAAAGATTAGGGTGGGCCAACATCATATTGAATTCCAGCGTTACCGATGGAGGGCGCCACGAAGTTGTAAGTCATTTTCAGTCAGGTGTCCGGACACTTTTGATCACGTAGTGCTTGTAAGAAGGGGTTGTGCAACGAGGTTATCATCTAGACGAGTGTTTTCTTGGTGTATATCAGTGACCTGTCACTAAACGCGTCAGAAACACAAGATTTGTTCTCTTTGCGGATGAGGTAAGTGTTATTTAAAAGATATGGAACGTAACATAAATGATATAGATGACAGGATAGTTGGTAACATCATCAGCATACTTTCAGAGAACATATTAAAGTTTAACTGAAACAGCACGCAATGCATACCGTATCTGACACTGAATTTTTTGTGGAAATGAAGTCTCATACTTCTTGACAGGGGAACGATAAGGGAGACCCGCACTACCGTAATAGGCAACGTCCTTTTTGGAGCTATCTCGTCCAAGATCGTGTGCAGAAACTGAGTGCCGTTATTGTCACCAAAAGAACGATCTCCATTGTCTCTGAGACTGAAACATTAGGCCTGGTTTCTTTATTTATTTTCACTCTGCGTATTTTCTCATATGGTCTTACGTTTTGGGCCAACTCTTTGCACTCACCAAGAATATCCTTAGCCCAGAAAAAAGCAGTCAGTCTGACCTGTGGTGTTATTTCACAAACACCGTTCTGACCGTTGTTCAGATATCTCGGAATTCTATATCTGCCGTTGCCATTCGTGTACACATATTCCATGATGGGATTTGTTGTTGAAAATTTTGAGCCATTCAGAAGAAACTGCAACTTTAATTCAATGAACATTACACTTTGATAATACTTCTTTAGGCAATGTACAGAAAGATGTGCACCATTCAGCTGGTTTCCATTTCAATAGGCTTCCAGCAGAACTAAAAAAATGATAAATATTAGAGGATAGGACATCCCTCCAAATTAAGGTTCGTAATACATACCGTGGCACAGTTGTAGATCTCACCAATAGGGGATTATTTCCACCTCAATTATTTGATGCTTCAGTACGCTCGTTTTTCATCTATTGAACTGTTGCTAATGCCATTACTTAGAAATTGAAACATGCTCGGAATATTATAAGTTTATTAAATCTAGTTTCAGTTTTTGGGACTATTATTTTGTATATGTCCTTTCCTGCGTCATTAGTCTGTATTACAGTAATCTCTGCACCACTTTTAAATGAAGCTAGATGAAACTTCACATTGCTGCTATGATTTTCTGGAGTTTATTTATTATAACTGTTTGAAACGAATTACAGAACTAGTGTAGGTTTCATGGTCTCTCGTTTCCGTATTCCTAACCAATAAACTTCGTCTAATCGTACAATGAAGGTTTTCACGACCGGATGTTTCAGCTGCGGAGAATTCTGCCGGATTATATGGCCGTGGTCCATGGAACTCTTCTATCCCTGACGTCGCCTGTCCATAGCACTCACTACTTTGTGAGAATAAAGGGCTAGTTGTGTTTCAGTTGTGCCTTTCTTCGATGAATTTCCGCTTCCCGCACTTCTTCCGCTGTTAGGAAACCACTACACAGCCCTGTTCTTCTTTTGAAGCTTCCATTTCACCGTTTTCAGCACTGAGTGTGGTGTATGGTCGACGCGTGCACGTATTGGTCTCGATCAATTCAGTGGTTTTCATTTTACAGCCTCCGGCTCGTTTCTTTTTGAATGCACCTTACTCTGACACCGTATCTGCTGTACTTTTCATGAAACGGGTCGACAGATTTTCAGAGTAAATCTCCTGGATTACAATTTTAATTATCTGTGTTATTCACCTTTGTGCAGTGTACAGTTTAGATATGACGAGTATTGAATATGCCTCAAGGGGGTGGGGTAGGCGGAATGATATGTCCGAGTAGTTATTCAAAAATATTGATAGGAACAGTGCAGAAAGAGTCAGCTAAGGTAACTAATGGAAAGCTGCCGTACGTGTTCAGTCTGCGAGCGGTGAAATATTTTCCTCGTCAGAGACAGGAGCTGAGTAATTCTGAGTTACTGCGCTAAGAGGACAGCATGATATACACGAGTCCCCGCGGGGAGATAAGTAAGGGGCAGAGCTTTCAGAGAGGGGAGAGAAAGTGATAAAGTTGACGAGGAGTTATTTATCAAGCACCCCCGTTGCTGCGGTTGGCCACAGACGAGTGATGAAGCGATGTGACGGGGGAGGATGCGGACGACCGCAGGTCGTATTTGAGGAGTGAGGGCAACGGGGGTGACAGCGAGGGTCGGGGGAATTAGATTGCCTACCTGATAGGATTTCCTGCCCTCCGCCTAAATTAGTCACGTCGTTTGCGGAATGGTTTATCATTAGGGTTGTGGCGCGCAGTTTCCATTTGAGGCCGAGATGAAAGAAGCCGGTACCTGTGGGGGGTTGATGGATTCAGATCTGCGGGAGCCATTGCGATGGGCTGCAGCGGTAACTCACTGCTCAAAGTGAAATGTTATCTGACATTGTCATACGTGGCGAAAACAAATGAAACTGACAATTCTTGTCTTTGAGAAAATAACCTTCCAACGGATATTGAAAAAAAGTGATTGTGGCAATATATCTGAATATTAATTACAGTAACCAGATGATTGATGTCAGAAACCATCCTTAATGAGTGTTAGCTCTTAACTCCTTTTTTTTTGAAAAAAAAAGACTAAAGGGGAACTTTAAGTGAATGCCAGCTCATACAGTCTTTACCACCACTTTTCTTCCCCATTTGCAACTTTCCCCTAAGGTGGTGCAATACATAAAGACTTCATTAAACACTTGATGATATAATCTATGCAGTGATGGTAGTAGCGTATCTAGCATGTCTGTCCAAAAAGTTTCGAGAGTAGATTAATAAAAAATAGAAGTCAAGATGATGGTTTTAATGCTTCAGGTGTTCAACGTATTCTTCCCTCACTTGAGTACAACGCAAAGAACGTTCATTCAGCCATGTGGAGCAGTCAGAAAAGTCCTTCTCTGGGATGTTCTTCAACTCACTTGTCACTTACGTGATGTCAGTTACGTCGTTAAAGCACTGACTCTTGATGTGAGGCGTGCGGGGTAGGCTCGTGGTCTAAGGCGCCTTGTCACGGTCCGCGTCGCTCCCTCCGTCGGAAGTTCGAGTCCTCCCTCGGGCATGGGTGTGTGTGTCGTCCTTACCGTAAGTTAGTTTAAGTTATATTAAGTAGTGTGTAAACTTATGGACCGATGTCCTCAGCAGTTAGGTCCCATAAGATCTTACCACAAATTTACAAAATTTCTTGATGTGAATTTCTGCACCTTGTCATTTTGTGATAGGTTCGTATTCATAACACCAAGTTTCGTCATATGTGCTGATTTTTTCCAGAAAAAACTGTCCGCGTTTTGCATTTCAATCGAATCACGGCAGACGTCCACGCGTCGTGTTTGTGTTCGGGAGTCAAGGTGTGCGGGAAGAAGTTTACTCACTTTTCTCCTCTTTTCGAAACATCATGGAGAATGTCTTGAACCCTTGATTTTCATTACGATTTGTAACGCCGACACACTACGGCCGCACGTCCAGCACTTTTAACACTGCCTGCTCACAACAGACTACTTGAATGCAGATCTGTTGCTTACAGTTGCCATTTCAAAATTCCACCGTAGTTACTTCGTTAACGTGGCTTGCACGCGAGAAATAAAATCAGTCTCGGGGCATTTTGGACGGACGCTATATTTTGCTGGACGAAACTGGAATGAGCGGGCAGCTGGATCTGTAGCTGTATATCAGATTTGCTGCGCTAAGGCGACTGTCGAAACTAGACCCAGTTTTCTGAGTCTTCCTGTATGAAGCTAAATGAAATCGTAAATGAATATTATATAAGCGGTTTTACGGTCATAAACAGTTTGCTCAAGAGCCGCTGAATGGGAGATAGCTCACCCCTTGGTGAGAATGTGCTGCTGTTGTCAGTACTTACGTGATAGATCGCCGAGTTACGAGAGATATGTCTTCAGCCCTTGTAGTGGCAGTCAGCACAACAGTTGAATGCAGGGTAGGTAAGATGCAAGTATCAGCGAATTTCATCAATGAATACGCCCTACATTGGGTCACTCAATCATCGAGATCGTCCAGGAACTGGGCTTTTCATGGCTCCATGATAATGATCTAGCGTAGTGCCCGAAATGATGGAAATCTCTGTCATCAAGGTCAACAGTTGCGTCACCAGGATGTTGATCAGAGGCACCACCGTCAATTAACGTTCCTTCCAACAGTAGACAGATGAATTTCAGCACAGAAAATTACTGTATTGTTGGATAACAACGACCGGTAAGCAGCCATACCATCTCAATCCAGGTTCTCAATATGGCATTGCAATGACAGTTGAAAGATAGCATAACGACTTTTCAACCATAATAAATGTTTCTTTACTTCTCAAGAGGTAATCAAGTCACACCATTTTTGGTGATCTGATGCGTGAGACGAAATCGGAATTTACTGAGAATTAGAGCTGATAAGACTATCAAAGTCATCCCACTACATATCAGAGGGTTAAACCAAACGGAGTTCACACAAATTTGACTGGCCACTAACTAGGAAAATGGTCTGGCACAAATGTCCCAAAGAATAGTCATCATACCACAGTGCATATTAGTAGTGTATGAAGGAGATAAAGAGAACGTAGAGGTCCATTGTTCTCATAAGCCAAGCTCACTGATAAGATAACCCTCCTCCCACTCCCCTCCCCTTCATTCCCCAAACCACAGGACCGGCAAAGGGGCTATTCTCCTCTTCAGCCAGCAACAAACAGTCGAAATACAAGCAACAACAGTGAAGTAACAGATTTTGTGACATTTTACGAGTTCCTGAGCAGGAGCGAATTATATAGTTTCATCTACGTGCTTAGTAGTTTAATTTTTGAATTTCTGCGTGGTAATTTAATGTTTACTAGACACAGTTCTCGCGTTTCGTTTGTTGTCAGAAGGCAAACCGATTCTGTGACGTATTACAAGTTCCTAATCGTGGGCAAATTATTTAGTCTCATATATGTGCTTTGGTAGTTTAGTTTTCGAATCTCTTCGTGTTAATCTTATTTATTAGACAAATTTCTTGCGGTTTTGTCAGTGTCTACAGTCAAGTTCCGCAGTGCATGTCGACAGTCCTTTATTTGTCTGTGTAGTGTAGTTTTCCGCGGTCTTTAGTATGTATAGGAACCGTGATTGCTGTGTGTGGATGCAAGTCGAGTTGATGACACTTAGCTCTCAACTCAGGGTGTGTTGATTTCGATTACACAGTTTGAAGCAGCAGAGGATGGGTATCACTCTTGTGGATCTGCCGTGGTGACCCCACGACCGTCCAGCACAGCCCGGTTACTGCACGCATTGAGGTTGATTCCTCATCCATTTTAGAGTGGGAGATCGCCTTGGGATGTGGTAGGCTGTGAAAGACTTCCCTGGGGGCCAAATGGAAGGCCTGCCTGGTTAGTCTGAGAAACAGGTTCCATGTGTTGTCTGCGGCTGATAATACCACTCAGCCAGATGCAGTCGCTCGTCCTGGCTCAGGGGAAACCTCTCAGCTTGCAAGATCTGAGTAGTTACAGAGGGTGGTATTATCGGTAGCTTGGGGCTCAGGAGCGTTATGGGGCCCTTCAGGAACGTGGCTACCAGGGAGGGGAAGAAAGGCAACATTCACTCCATGTGCATACTGGGTGGAGTCAATCCAGATATGGAATATCAGGAATCTCAAACGCTACGATTCTCTTCTTCTCCTGTATCCCAGCAGTCCGTGGTTCATTGCCATAAATGCATTACTCTTGACTTCCCCTGAACTTTTTTTGTACTAGTACTTCCTTGTTCCGTCGATCAGTTGAAATATTTCTTCCATTATGCAAGGTTTTTCGCAGTTATGTTCACATCTATATTTGCCTATCCATCTTCACTTATTTCGCTCTTTAGAGGTGTCAGTTCCCCTTCAACTGAACTGCCCATTGCAGCATTAATCATGGCACTATCTACAGTACTTACAAATATCAAATGCACCTCATCGTATTTCAGTACTTCAGTAAGTCACGTCGTTCCATAATGATTCATTTGTTAAACTTTACTCTTCATCGTTACTAAACTGTGATCTGTGTCTATATATAATCATGGGTACACCTTACAATTCAGTATCTGATTTCAGAAGCTCTGTGTAACCACGATGTAATCCAGCTGGACACCTCCAATATCTCCTGGCCTTTTCCAAGACCACCTCCTTCTTCTGTGATTTTCGAAAAGTTTATACGCTGTTTTCAGATGAAATTGATTGCTGGACTCAGTCATCATCCTCTGTGATTCCTACTATGGAGCCCATATTCCCCTGTAATTGCGTCCTTTATTCTCTCCCCGTCTACAGCCTTCGAATCACCCAACATTATTAAATTTTCATCTCCATTTACATACTGAATTACCCATTAAGTATCCTCTCATACTTTCACAAACTCTTTATCTTCTGCTTGTGATATCCGGATAATTATCTGAACTACAGTTATAGTCGTTGGTGTACTGTCAATTCTGATGAGAATAATACTGTCACTGAACTGTTCACAGACCCGAATCATCATTCGTGAAAGGGGCGAGATTGGACTTTGTACGGGCGGTGACGACCGCGCAGTTGAGCGCCCCACAAACATCACTATCATCATCATGAACTGTTCACAGCAAGTCACTCTCCATCCTGGCTCAAATGGCTCTGAGCACTATGGGACTCATATGCTGAGGTCATTAGTCCCCTAGAACTTAGAACTAGTTAAACCTAACTAACCTAAGGACATCACACACATCCATGCCCGAGGCAGGATTCGAACCTGCGACCGTAGCGGTCTCGCGGTTCCAGACTGCAGCGCCAGAACCGCGCTGCCACTTCGGCCGGCGTCACTCTCCATCCTGTTCACTATGACTCATACTTCCTCTACACCATTTTTTGATGCTGTTGATATTGCGCTATACTGATTTGACCAGAAATGCTTGTCTTCCTTCCATTTCATTTTACTGAGTCCCATTATACATAGATTGATTCCTGTAAAATATAACCCTTTCATTAGTTCTTCAGTCTTTTGTCCGGAGTCACCCTCCGCCAACCCCCCCCCCCCCCCCCCTCACTCTCCGCCAACCCGAATGGAACACTAATCGAGAATTTTTTTGTTAATTGGGAGATCATTATGACACGTTTCCAGTCTCATGACACTTGTTCTGTGGACACATATTAACTTACGTGTCTGTATGCAGAGGTTTGCATTTCCTTCTGCATGCTCATGCCGGTGATCACTTCTGGTATTTCCACCACTATTGTTTCCCGCAGGCGTTCAGGACGCATGCCCATTCACAGTGGGCAAGAAACTGAGACTTAGAAGGCAGTACATACTAGCGTCCGGGTTAATGCCGTGTGTTTTGATTTTCCGAAGGCGTTCGAAACAATTCCGCACAGTCACCTTATGAACAAAATTCGGTTTCACGGAATATCATAGCAGACTTGTTTTTCGATTGAAGGGTTCCTTGAAAATAGAGCATAACATACCACTCCTATTGAAGAGAAATCTTGTGACGTAGAAGTAATTTCGGGCATACCGCGTGGAATCGTTTAAGAACCAACAGAGTTGTTGTGTTCATGACGATGTGTTCTACTGTTAAAATGCCGAGAGCGTGTTTTCCTAGATGAGTCAATTTATATACTGCTCCCTCCTTTGGATATATCACGAAAAGAGCATGAAAGTAAAATTAAAGAGATTCGAGCTCGGGCAGAAGCTTATCATTACCAAAGATATCTCTCTCCGCTTTACCTACGTGGTTGGAACGGGACTGGTGGCAAGTGATACTCACACCCTCCACTACACACCACAAGGTGGTTTGTAGAGTTTATATATGCGAAGATGTGCTAAAGACATCTTGCAATCGTCTGTAATTCGTTCCATTTTACAGACGTCTAGTTTTCACGATATTTTATTTCATGAGGGATGGAACTTGAGTAGTGGCGACAATTTATTTACAATTTATTCATAACAGATACACGTTTAAAGTTTTACTGTCCTTCAAAGTAGTCACCAGCGTTTGTATAGCTCGTTAGGAGTGATGTGGAACTGGTAGGGTACTTTTATCAGCGCCAGTTGTGTCGATAGTTCGGGTGGAACGGTGAGTTGCCCGACGGAGCTATAAACAGTTCTGAAGCGAATGCCATGAAGTGCTTCTCTCAGCTTCATTTTTTAGAACAGAACCTGCGATCAGCTTAGAGTAAGAGGCGACGACACATTCTGCAGGATCCGCCCATCATTTTGAAGGACAATGTTCGGGCCCATATGGTGCAAGTGGTGACTGATTGGTTCAGTTGATGGGGCTGGAAATTGCTGTACCACTCTCCACACTCCCCAGATTTAAGGCCTTGTACTTTCATTTTGGCTCATAAGATGAAGAAAGCATTTCAAGGCAGTCGCTTCATACGTGTTACGGAAATTCGTCGAGCACTAAACCGCTGAAACTGAACTATGAACGTAACTGCCGCTGCTAAGGGTATCCTATGACTTCCACGTCACTGGTAACAGGTTGTACACAATGCTGGTGACTGCTCTGAAGGTCAGTAAAACTTCGAAACAGGACTACGATTTTCGTGTAAGTTGTGAAGAAGCACAGGATATACCACTTGAAAGAGACCCTACAAACAAATATTTGCTTAAATTACAGTTGAAGGCTTTGCATAAAAGCTGGGAAATGAACATGTCATACCTTGTTCACGGAAGCGAGCACCTTCGACTGTAAACACAGTTCAACACGATGCTGGAGATTCTCAAATGTTGCTGCCATAAGCTCTGGTGTCACTGTCTAGATTTCACGGATGATGTTCTCTCGTAAATCTTCCAAGTTGTGTGATTTGTTCCTGTAGACCTTGCTTCTTAGGCCACAGTAGAGGAAAAAGTCAGATGGTGTTAAACTAGGTGACTTTGGGGGCCACAGCCCTTTCGAAATCGCCTTGCAGGGGCAAAAGATTCGACCTCAGCCATGGTCACTCGATACGTGTGGAATGCGGCGCCATTCTGTTGGTACCAACTGAGAAGAAATTCTTCATCATCCAACTGGTTCACAAATTCCCGTAACATTTCGATGCAAACTGCACTTGGCAAGAAAGTTAGTCCCATGGTGTGACAATGTGATATTGCACCGGACACGTCAATCTTTCGTGAATGCAGGGGTTGCTGGACCAGTGCATGCGGATTTTCGTTACACCACAAACGTGTATTCTGAGCGTTTACGTCGCCAGAGAGGTGGCACCATGCTTCAACACTGAACCATATGTACTGCAATACTCCTGTCATCTGTGCAATAAATTGCTGAAACCAACGCAACATATAGTGCGTTTGTCTGTGTCACTAACATTCAGGTCCTGAAAAACGTAAACCTTTATGGGTACATGCTGGTTTTCTTCGCAGCTCTGCAAAGTGCGCTCCGTGACATTCCACACTCCTGAGATAAACCTCGAACAGACTTAACAGAACGGACCAACAATTGTTGTTTCACGTCAGTCCCTTTTTCTTCCGACAATGGAAGCTGTCCTCCATCGTGAAGATCCAAAACCGTTCCACTATGCTATCTTGTTCACTAACATCTGTATGCAGAGTTTAGACGGCATATGCTGGTAACCAAACAGTTCAACAAACATTCGCTAACATGTCTTAATGCAACCAGTAATCCAATGTTGTTTCTCAAGATACACGAGCTCTCTGACAGAATGGCGATACATTGTCACTAAACACTGATGGTTTTAAGTTTGAATGGAGTCACAGTCATATAAGACTTTCTGAAAGATATAATCTTCATTTGACTGTACGACAGGTTTTATTTCAAAATCTAGATTTCGACCTTAGACCATTATCAGGTGTTATAACTGCAACAGATTAAACCACAATAAAAGTACAAATATCAGACAAAGTATCAGAAAAATAGCAGGGAAAACAGTTACATCAATGTATGGGCTGCGTGATTTGTTCTCTTACTTACATATTATAAATCATTGGACTTGAATGGAAACCAAGCCATCGTCAAAACATGTATCTTCGGTTATATAAACCAATTTTGTCGAAATAAATGAGAGAACATTTGTGTAACATGCTAATTTACTGGAACTTATCATGACTCAGTTGATATGGTTGGAGAAAAATAAATGACCAAATAACAGATTTTAAACTTTGCTACACTGTGTCCATGGAGGTAAGAATAGAGGGAGACGCCGTGACGTCACAGCTGTGAAGCTATGTGAAGCCGAGGGTAGCCATCTCAATCCGACCAAAACATTGCTGCTGTAAGCTTGTGTGCATAGGCTCGTCGCTCGCTTTTGGAAGGACTTTGCGCTATTATGGTGACTTGAGTGGTGTTCGGATGTACGAATCGTTCTGATTGTGATGCGAAATCGAAGGGAATAACATTTCATGTGTAAGTTGTCTCGTTAAGTGTGATTTTACAACTTCATTGTGAATGAACGTGTGCTACATCGGTACTTGTACTATAGCGTGTTTTCCTCCTGTATGATTTTAGATTTCCTAAAAATGAAAGTCGGAAAGCTCTGTGGGAGAATGCCGTGAGGAGGAAGAATTGCCGTGCGTCTAAATGGAGCACTATATGTTCTCAGCATTTCCGAGAAGAGGACATAGACCGAACTTCCCTTTAAACAGTAAGGCTCCGAGAAAATGCTGTACCATCAGTTTTCCCTACACACCCAAAACATTTGCAAAAGGTATGTTAATTCAAAGAATCAAATTCTTAGTTTTCAAGTTCACGTTTCAGTATAATACGTACGTATCGTCGATAATCCAAGTGTTGAGTAACTCACTTTCTCTTCATCATGTACCAAATTAAAAGCTAACACTACATTAACTGGCGTAAAGTATAGGCCTAAACAGGACACTGTGTAGATTTTCCATTCTATGTACCGTATTTCAGTAAATATTGGTGGTAATGAACAGTGTTTCCCAGTAGTTTAACGTAACTGAAATGTCCCAGTACGTATAATAAACAAGATGTATTTATGGGGCTTTGGAGGGAGGGATAGCTAACTTAGTTTTCAGTTTCTATTATTTAGTTTGTGATACACGTTTATTACTGAATTAACAAAATTGTATCGTTTACATTGAAGGCTAGCTATTCGTAATATTACATTAAAAACTATTTTTAATCAGAAGAAACGCGGAATTTCGCCTTTACGAGATTTTATTTTAAACAAAAACTTTGAAACAACCAATCTGATGACGTTAAACATGCGTATGTGATGCAATTAGCGACCGTAATACACGCAGCGCTATAGCACACTGGCAATGTTTTGGTCAGAGTGTCATGGCAGCGAGCCACGCCCCCCCCCCCCCCCCCCCCCGGCTTCAAAACGTAGTACGGCTGGGATACGTAGCGCCATCTCCCCTTATTCTTACCTCCATGACTGTGTCTAAGCAGCTACTGACGTAAACATAAATGAAACGATCCTCAAAGATTATCATAAAGACATTCCAGTTTTTACCATGCGGTCTGTGGTATGTCATGATGTCATGGGAACAGGTAGTGGGACTCCATTATATGAGCTTGTTACATCGTCTTTGAAGTGCGCAGAGGATACCAGTGTTTACATAATATGGCGTGAAGAGCCAAATTTCCAGCATGCATGTAAAAACGCGACTTACACCATTGTAATTAAAGATACATCAATGTACACTCTTGCAAGAGTGAAATATTTGTTACATGGTGAATTTCAAAATAAGCTGTTATACATTGTTGTCAATTTTAACCATGTTTCAAGAACTGACCAGTTACATAAAATAAATGGTCACTAACTTAGTTGGAATTTAAAACCCTTTACATAAAAGCGTCAATGATTGTTGTAAAAGGCTAAGTGTACAATCGTACAAGATGGGGAAAAAGGTGAGGGTACGATGGGGTAAATCGCGTTTTTACGCGCGTACTGGGAAGTTGGCTCTTTACACCATATTATGTAAACCCTGGCATCCTCTGCCCACTTCAAAGGTATGTAACTAGCTTGTATAATAAAGAGTTCCACTACCTGTTCGCATCACATACGAAAGGTCGTATGGTGCAAACTGGAATGCCTTTACGATGTTCTTCGACGATCATTTCACTTATGTTTGTGTCATTGGCTGCCTAAATCAGTGTAGTAAAGTATAAAACCTGTGATTTGTACATTTATTTTACCACAGCTTTACCAACTAAGTCACGCTAACTGCCAGTAAATTAGCATATTGCACAAATGTTGTCGCATACATTGATTTAACTGTTTGCCTTGTATTTTTCTGTTGCTGTTGTACCACTTGATAGTAACCTAAGACCGAAATCTAGATTGTGAAATAAAACCTGTTGTACAGTCAAATGGTGGCTATATCTTTCAGACAAAGAAAAACTGAACACAGCGCTCCAGCCACAGCGATGTGCGGAAACATTCTGTTGCGTCAAACGATGTTAAAGAGTGCAGTGTTACCACGTCAAACGTCACGAATTATACAGTGCAATTTGAGCGGAACTGCTACACATGTTTGTGGAGCCTTTTTCGAGTGGGATGCCATGTACTTAAACTATTCAAGTTCGAACACTGGTACGTAAGTTACCTGAGAAGTCTGGAAATTGTATACTTTTTCCATCACATTTAGATATTTTGTTATTATGTTACAGTAAATGGAGCATTACGATATTCTAATTATTAACAGCCATCGATGTTTTTCTTAATCGTATTTTAGCTACGTAGTTTTTATTTCAAAAATCGTATACACTTGTAGTGTCTGTACTGTTGTGCTCTGATTTTCGCTCTGTTAACACGTATTTCGAAAATGACTGACGTTACTTCCTGTTCTGTAGCGAAACACGCTCGTGGAACAGCGTTAAAATGTGGCAAGAAAGACTGTTCTCAAAGTTTTTCACAAACTTGTAGAAGAAAACCGGCTGAGAAGTTTTCTACCGCTTTATTAACTAAATTTAAGGTAATTTTGTGAGTGAGATATTAGCTGAATCGGTAACATTGTAGACTAGTGCAAAGATCGCTGGTGCCAATCTCGCTTTGGTCTCTTTTTGTTCAATTTGAAATACCTAGAACTTTTCAGTACGAAATTCACCAAATATGTCCTAGCTTACACATGTCTAATCTTCATTTTCATAAGAAAAATGTGTGCATTCTTGTTTCTAATTCCACGGAAATTCCAGTTTTCGTTGCAAAAATAAATTCTTGATTGTCCAAGATTGCTCAGATTAAAAAAACAAAAAAAGTTAATAGTTCTAGGACGAAAATGAAAAATCAGATACTATTTATCTGGACTATGTCAACTGTTTTACACCACAGCTGTGGTGTTACACAAACCAGAGTGATAATCGTCGTGGAAACATGCAAAACATGGCATCGAACACAACATACAAATGCAGCATTTTGACAGTTGCTGTTGTCCTGTATGTGAGGTTGTGGGCGAGTTGTGGCGCCCAGAAAATATTCCAAGTTCGTTGTTGGCGTTGCCTCATGGGCCGCTCGGCAAGCCGGGACTCGTCAGCAACCTGGTGGTGCTGAACATTGGCCGGAGCAAGAGGGGCAGCCCCAGCGCATGTTCCAGGCCGACCGCATGGCTGGGAATTGCATGTTGCGCTGTGTCGAGGACGGTGCTTTGTGTCGATGAAGGAGATTTGTATGCTGGGAGTGCCAAATATGGCGGACTTTGTGAAACCATAATGGCAGACATTTCACAGTTCATGTAGAAATTAATAATAGCCAGATGAATCATGATACCTTAAAATGAAACACGTACAATACCATTATTTGCACGACGATTCTGATGGTGTAATCAGATTTTCAATATATTTATTAGTTTAAAATTTAGTAACAGACTGTAAATTATACAAGTAATACCCAGCAACCAATTTCCAAAATCTAAACGGGTCATCCGATTTTGTCGACCGACGTGTGTTTAGAAAGCTAGTAGTGTAAACCTAAATTCGTATGAATTACAGACATGTAACTTCAATAGAACATGAGTTATTGGAGGTCAAAGTGACTGGTTATTATTGATCGCGTCAGGCCATAAGTACTCCACAGTTACATGAAAATACGGTAGCAGCATGCTTATAAATATATATTTATTCGTCTATGTCTTTGTTTCTATCCGATATATATAATTCACGAAGAAATTGGTCATATATTTACTGTGTTTTCGAAAGCACAGAGACATTAGGCTACTGGCCTACTTTTTCTTCTATTGGTTTGATATATGCTTGCTTAATTTGTTTATGTATTTACTAACGTGTGTGTTAGACCGTTTTTATGGTCCAGCCGTAGGAACATTTATTTAATTTCAAGTTATTTAAACGTAAATCCAGTATTTCGTATGTGTTTCAATATGTCTGTGACTGTGCATTGTCTCGGAGACAGGACACTCTAGCCAATCACAGTGCTCGTTACTACGGTAGGCGACTACTGAAGTCAATGGAGAGACTGTATGGAAGTGTGGGAGGAGCTTCTGGTCGTACAGGACAGGGGTGCTGGACAGGAAGGCGCGACGGATGGTTGCAGGAAATACTTGGAGAGTGTTGAGCAGTTTGCTCGTGGTCACAGGAGATAGAAATATTTCGTAGTGCCGACTTGTGCACTTGCTAGATTTCCGTGGCTTCTGCAGTGAAGACGTAGTATGCGTTTAGAAGTGAATATCTCGTGAGCTATGTTGTTGCTGGTAATTAATTACATGAAGTAGGAATCTATTGTTTCCCTGTTATTCAACTTATTTTTTATTTAATTGCTGCACCATTGACACCAATAAGTGTTTCACAGTAATAAATGGCAATCTTAAAGGTACTTCTGCCATCGTACTCATCATTTAAAGTCGTTGAAAACCTGCAGATTTTATTTAATTGCAATCTTTCATTTCTAAATTTCTATGTTACATTCAAAATTCGCTATTGCCGAGTGATAGGAACCTTCGACCATTCGATTCATGTGTATTATCATATTGTATACTGTAGACTCAGCAGCATTTGTCATGTAATGCGGCATCTACGTATCCCAGCCACTAGACAACGAAACCAGCCAAAACATTTAATATTTCAACTCTGTGTGAGGGTACATAGTTAGGGGCACTTTTCTTTTTTTTTGAAAGCCAGCATATATTATCGCTCAGTCGATATGGAAGTAATGCACAGTATAAAACGTCCCTGTTAACATACTTGACTGTATTCGAGACAGCTTGGCTTCCGCTCCACACGAAACGAAATCCAATCAGATTCCAGGAAACGCGGAAATATATATGGTGTATCAGGTTTATTCTTACAATGTACACAATATAGGTAAAAAGCTTTTTTTTTCTTTTTTGTGGGGTGGTGGGAGAAGGCTATCATTACACCCCCGTGCCAAGTCTACTTTGGATCCACACCATCGCGTACAGTAATTTCAGGCTTGCTCTACAATATGATTTAACGATTGGCCCGCTACTGAAGCCGTACGCCTTCAGGCCTGCCCTTAGCAACCGTGCCGTTAATTCTCGGCATTGCGCGCGCCTCATTATGGAGGCAGCCGCCGGGGATCCGGCGCCTCCTCGTCTCATTATGAAGCCGGCCATTCTGTGAGACGAGAAGGCGCTGCGACGCGACGTGCGCCGAATGCCGCTCCAGCGCCTCCCCGCCGCCACACGCGACGCCGCCGCCCGTAATTCAAAGGCGCTTGTCGCCAGTCACCAGTCGCAGCGCCGGACGACACCTGAATAATTAACGGCCCAGCCGCAGCGCGGCGCGCGCGTCGTGCAGTGACGCCATTCACTCTCTCTCCTGCTCTTCTTTTTTTCGGTTGCGCCCCCGCGCGTCGCTGGCGCCCCCTTTCGCCGCTCGTCAGGCTGTCAGTGCGGTAGCGGATGTGTATTGTGTGGCCATATTTCGCAGCCGCGCTGACCCCGCGCGCCGTAACGGCCGCAGGCGCTGCGGTAACGGCTCTGTTGACATTGTCTGCGCCGCCCCACATCCCGCCACTGCCTAACTACCCCTTATTGTCGTACCGTATATCTGGTGTCAGACCAATGGCAGGGTTTTGCAACGCTCCCGGTGGTATTTGAAGCTTTCTTCGTCTGCTGTTTTCGCCTGTATGCAGAAAACTGCTAATCACAGAGCACTGCCATGCGTATATTTCGTTTGCTGTTTGGTGATAAAAAACATTGTGTCAGTATCCACAAAACAGTACGTTGGTGTGGACTACAATCCTGTGCATTCGAATCAAATGAAGATCTCAATAATACTTTAACATTACAATAAGCGATGGGCTTACTATAATAAGCTTCATGGAAACATACAAATTTGAATATGCAGGCGAGTTCTATTTAAATACAGTTGTGCTACTTCCTTTCGTCGTTAATTTATCGTCACGATTGCTGTACTGCACTGTGAATGTAAAGACAAAATCAAGTCAAGCCTGTAGTAGGAGACGAATTCGATGCCTAAGGCATGGTCAGGGCAGGGAGTAAGGCAGTGTTCGCTCGTTTCAAAGCCACACAGTTGTTAACGCGGTTTCGCCTTTTCACATAGGTACGCAAACCGACAAATCAGACAACTTCAAGAAATGTGTGTGAAATCTTATGGGACTTAACTGCTAAGCTTACACACTACTTAACCTAAATTATCCTAAGGACAAACACACACACCCATGCCAGAGGGAGGACTCGAACCTCCGCCGGGACCAGCCGCACAGCCCATGACTGCAGCGCCTGAGACCGCTCGGCTAATCCCGCGCGGCAGACAACTTCACTCTCGGTAACAGAACTCACTTAAACCATACGGCTTTTCTCTTCTATTCTCAGATCTTCACGTCGAATCTATCTTCATGCTGTGGTTCTATAGCACCGGCAGGCAGATACACACACGTCAAAAAAATGTTCAAATGAGTGGGAATTCCTGAGGGACCAAACCGCTTAAGTCATCAGTCCCTAGTCTTACACACTACTTAAACTAACTCAAACTAACTTATGCTAAGAACAACCACACACCTATGCCCGAGGGAGGACTCGAACTTCCAGCGGTCGGTGCCGCGCAATCCGTGCAGGATGCCTCAAACCGCGCAGCCACTCCGCCCGGCATATCACTCTCCAGCTTAAGCCAAAGGTGGAAGGCTACTTGACGACCATTTACTAGTTTTAGTCATCACTCTTCTGAATGGTTTGAAGCAGCCCGCCACGAATACCTCTCCTGTGCCTCTCCTGTGCCAACCTTTTCATCTTAGAATAGCAGCTGCAGCCTATGTCCTCAATTAGTACCATGGAAGCTACCGCCTGATGTCTTAACAATTGCCTTATCACATGTTGCATAATCCTGTCCCTTATTCATCTCAGTATTTTCCATATAGTTCCTACTTGCCTGTTCTGCAGAGAACCTCCTCATTCGTTACCTTATCAGTCCACGTTAGTTTCATCATTCTTTTGTAGCACCGCATCTCAAATGCTTAGATACTCTTCTGTTCCGATTTTCCCACAGTCTATACTACCGTACAATGCTGTGCTGCAAACGTACATTCCCAGAAGTTTCTCCGTCAAATTAAGACGTATATTTGATAGAAGCAGACTTCTCTTGGCCAGGAATACCCTTTTTTGCCAGTGCTAGTGTGCTTTTTATGTCCTTCTTTCTCCGTCCATCACGGGTTATTTTGCTGGCTAGGCAGCAGAATTCCTTAACTTCGTTTACTACATTATAACCAATTCAGATGTTAAGCTTCTCGCTGTTTTTATTTTTACTACTTATCATTACTTTCGACTTTCTTCGATTTATTTTCGTATTCTGCTCTCATTAGACTGTTCATCCTGTTCAACAGATCCTGTAATTCTTCTTCAGTTTCAGTGAGGATAGCAGTGCCATTAGCGAACTGAGACAATAACATCCTTTCACCTTGAGATTCAATTCCATTCTTGAATGTTTCATTGACTTTCGTCAACGCTCCCTCGACTTTCAGATTTAACAAAAAATGGTTCAAATGGCTCTGAGCACTTTGGGACTTAACATCTGTGGTCATCAGTCCCCTAGAACTTAGAACTACTTAAACCTAACTAACCTAAGGATATCACACACATCCATGCCCGAGGCAGGATTCGAACCTGCGACCGTAGCAGTCCCGCGGTTCCGGATCAGATTTAACAGCATGGGCAAAAGACTACATCCCTATCTTAAACTCCTTTTAATCCGTGCACTTCGTTCTTCGAATTCCACTCTTATTATTCCCTCTTGGTTCTTGTACATATTGTTTATTACTCATCTTTTCCTATAGCTTACCCCCATTCTTCTTAGAATTTCGAAGAGCTTCCACCATTTGACATTTTCTAATGCTTTTCCCGGGTCGACAAATGTTATGAGCGTCTTGAGTTTTGTTCAGTCTTGCTTCCAGTATCAACCGCAACCTCAGATATGCCACTCTGGTGCCTTCACATTTCTAAAACCAAAATCATCGTCATCTAATAGATCATCAATTTTCTACACCACACAGCGCCCCAAAGCAACCTGTCGGTTCTTTTCGGGGCTGATTAACATACTACGGCAGCTGTACTGGATAGAAACAGCGTACGCTTCTACTACTGTGCAGTTGTTACCATGTCGAAATAAAAAAATAACGCTATGCTGAGTGAAATTTTAACGGAGAGAGTGTAAAATCTACACAGGTATTGATGTATTCACACAGTAAGATCTAATTCGTGTACCATAAACAGCTGCGATAAAACTAAACTGTGCAGATAACACTTACACGCTTATTATTGCATACCAACTTATATACAGGGTTGTCCGTTGATAGTGACCGGGCCATATATCTCACGAAATAAGCATCAAACGAAAAAACTACAAAGAAAGAAACTTGTCTAGCTTGAAGGGGGAAACCAGATGGCGCTATAGTTTGCACGCTAGATGGTCAAACGGATATCAACCACGTTTTTTTTAAAAATAGGAACCCCCATTTTTTATTACATATTCGTGCAGTACGTAAAGAAATATTAATGTTTTAGTTGGACCACTTTTTTGCTTTGTAATAGATGGCACTGTAATAGTCACAAACGTATAAGTACGTGGCATCAAGTAACATTCCGCCAGTGCGGACGGTATTTGCTTCGTGATACATTACCCGTGTTAAAATGGACCGTTTACCAATTGCGGAAAAGATAGTTACGTTATTTGAGGAAACAGGTATTGTTCAGCCACATGTGAAACGTCTACATGACCTGCAACAAATGAGGATGCTCTCGCAGCTAATCCCCACATCAGTAGCAGACAAATTGCGCGAGAATCGGGAAACGAAGCGTCATTCACCAACAGCGGTAACGTAAACCGGCATAATATGCACTAATGGGTAACGGAAAATCCGCGATAGCTGCGACAAGTGGAACATCAGCGACCTTGGCGGGGTAATGTATGGTGCGGCATTGTGGGAGGAAGGGTATTTGGCTCCCATTTTATCGATGGCAATCTAAATGGTGCAATGTACGCTGATTTCCTACGTAATGTTCTACCGATTTTACTAGAAGATGTTTCACTGCGTGACAGAATGGCGATGTACTTCCAACAAGATGAATGTCCGGCACATAGCTCGGTGCGGTTGAAGGCGTATTGAATAGCATAGTTCATGACAAGTGGATTGGTCGTCGAAGCACCATACCATGGCCTGGACGTCCACCGGATCTGATGTCCCCGGATTTTTTTCTGTGGGGAAAGTTGAAGGATATTTGCTATCGTGATCCACTGACAACGCCTGACAACATGCGTCAGCGCATTGTCAATGCATGTGCGAATATTACGGAAGGCGAACTACTCGCTATTGAGAGGAATGTCGTTACACGTATTGCCAAATGCATTGAGGTTGACGGACATCGTTTTTAGCATTTATTGCATTAATGTGGTATTTACAGGTAATCACGCTGTAATAGCATGCGTTCTCAGAAATGATAAGTTCACAAAGGTACATGTATCACATTGGAACAAGCGAAATAAAATGTTCAACGTTCTGTATTTTAATTTAAAAAAACCTACCTGTTACCAACTGTTCGTCTAAAATTGTGAGCCATATGTTTGTGACTATTACAGCGCCATCTATCACAAAGCGAAAAAAGTGGTCCAACTAAAACGTTCATATTTCTTTACGTACTACACGAATATGTAATAAAAAATGGGGGTTCCTATTTTTAAAAAAACGCAGTTGATATCCGTTTGACCTATGGCAGCGCCATCTAGCGGGGCAAGCATAGCGCCATCTGGTTTCCCCTTCAAGGTAGAAAAATTTCGTTCTTTGTAGTTTTTTGGCCCGGTCACGATCAATGGATCACGCTGTATATATATGTATATTACCAACGAATCTTACACTATTGAACTGTGCTGTGATTTAGGAATTTCACGGCGCATCTGAATTCCGGTCCCGCCGTACCAGCGCGTTCGCGCCATCGCTGCTAGTGCCCTCCGCTCACGGCAGAGTGCTCGCGTTTCTAGGAGTTTGGTGAGCACACTGCCACAATTAATACAGGTGTCAGTCATAACTGAAACAACTGATTTGCTGTTGTACTGGTTTTTTTCCGTCTCTAGTTTAACTTGACTGCTGAAACCGCTCAAAATAATAGGTTTCTGAAATAAACGATTTTCGATTTTTCTTGCGATTATTCCTAGCATTAACTGGAGACTACAACCAAAGACTGAAAAATATTATTGTATAATATATTATTGTATAATTGTATTATACGAATGTATCATAGCAGTTTTTCTATTTCTGATAAAAAATTTTGTGATCCTAGTTGTATTTTGAGTGTTGAATTGAAAACTGTTTTTGGTTTTTTTCTGTCAGGGATAGTTTATGAGTAATCGCAATTTTATTTCTCTTTTAATTTTCTGATATAGTGTAGCAAACGTGAGGTGAAATTCGACAAACAAATGCACATCTTTATGATGTTATAAGTTCATCACATTAATGGAGGGTGGGATCTAACATATAACACAGTAACCTTTGTGTATACACTTTGAAGCATTTATTTGACATGAGAAATTACAGAAAATTGACAAACAATGAGCCACTGCCTTGTAATGCACATCACTTTTTTCTCTTGTATTGTGAATCTTTCTTCTCTCGAATGATATTCCAGCAATAATCTGCTAACATAGAAGGTACCCACTTCCTTTCATAGCGCCTTTCTATGGTAGAAATGTCTTTATGGAATCTTTCCCCATGTTCATCGGATACGTCACTATAACTCTCTGTAAAGTAGTCCACATGAGAGTCCATCATATGTACCTTCAAAGACATATTGCACCCCAAATCCTGATATGCTTTGATCATATCCTTCACCGTTGCTTTGTAGTTAGTAGCTCTTCTTCTTCCGAGGAAGTTTTCCGACACCATCTTGAAACAGTCCCATGCGGTGTTTTCTTTATCAGTTAAATATGCTTCAAAATTTGCATCTTTCTGCAGCTCCCTGATTTGTGGGCCCACAAAAACACCTTCCTTTATTTTTGCAGCTGAAAGACGGGGGAATTTGGTAGCTAGATATGCAAACCCACAGCCTGTTGGATCCATGGCCTTCACGAATTGTTTCATCAGGCCAAGTTTGATGTGAAGCAGTGGAGGTAGTATATATTCAGGAGCTACCAGACTTTCACGTTGTACATTCATTTCACCAACTTCCCATCTTCGCCTAGGCCATTTCTTTTTCACGTAGTGTGAATTTCGGTCTCGACTATCCCACTCGCAAAGGAAACAGGCATGCTTTGTGTAGCCTTGTTGCATTCCCAGTACCATAGCAATTACCTTGAAATCTGCACATATTTTCCATTTATGTTCATTGTATTTTAATGAATTTAGCATCCTTTGTATGAATTCGTAATTATCTTTTGTCAAACTAGCGTAAGCTACTGGAACAGAGGGTATTTTATTTCCGTTATGGAGCAAAACACCCTTCAGACTTGTTTTCGATGCATCTATGAAAAGTCTCCACTCCTGTGAAATATAAGGGAAGTTCAGCACTTTCATCAGGCCAGCAACGTCATTGCAAAATGTCAGTCCTTCGTCAGTTGAAAAATAAGAAATAAAGGCATGTTCTCTGGGCCTGAACACACTGATTTTAGTACTTCGGTGCAGTAGATTACACTCTTATAATCTTGAACCAAGCAGCTGCGCCTTTTGTTTACTTAGTCCTAGATCACGTACTAAATCATTCAAATCTGCCTGTGGTAACAAATGTGGCGATGACTCACTTGTGCAGTGATATAAAGAATCATCATCTATCATTTCTTCAGTACTGCTTATTTCACTGTCACTCGGAATTTGACCTCGAGCTCTTGAAGGTACTGGAAGGTTGTCGGAATGCTGCACTGGCATTCTCGCTGAAGGCAGATCTGGGTAAACAATGTGCCTCTTCGACTCTTTTTTTGTAAAACCCTGAATTTTTGTTAGACAGAAATAACAATCAGTAACATGGTCCTTAGGCTCTCTCCACACCATGGGAACAGCAAACAACGCCACATTCTCATTCTCTTTATTTTTCCACCACTGAATTAGTTTGCAGTAACATGTAGCACAACATAAATGTGGTGCCTATTCTTTATCTTGGTCTGCTACCTCTACTCCAAAGTAATGTTTGTATGCTTTCTTTATGACTGAAGAAATTTTCTTCTTATTTCTGGCAAAAGTGAACTTCCCACAGATGTAGCAGAAGTTGTCCTGCTTATATAGACATCCACGACGACGTGGTATTTCTGCAAATTTAAAAATACCACTTTGGTAATACACCTGTATTAAATTAATAGTAGGGAACTAGAGGAACACTGACGTGTAAAAACAAGTAGTCGTTTTACCTTCAGCACCAGGCTCAATCAGTTTACACACAGGAACTAAAAAATTCAACCGTGCTCGGAAGTATGACAGACAGTTACTTGTCAGGCAAAACACCCACTCGTTAATACTGACACAATTGCGGCTAACACCACTGTTGTAAACTCGATGCACCTGCCCCTAGGAGGCGTGAAGCTTTACTGCCGAGGCAGCGACAGGCTGTCGCCGTTCAAGTTAATGAGATGTTTCAGGTGGTCTTAATGACATAGGTGTGGCGGGGGATAACCTAATGATGTCTGATTCTTCCCAGCTGCTGTTGCACAAGAAATTATCACGTTATATCACTACTTGATGTGGCAACATACCCGTATTTCTCTATAACGTCTCTGTGTTTGCCATGAATTGTGAATATACATATATATACCTATATATACATATTACATAAAAAGTATCCCTGACAACGATATTTTGTTTACATATTTGAATTTCCCACGGTAAAATGGTCTAGAAGCACATACTTTAATATCAGAAATAGAACCCATGTCGAACAGTGTTATTGATACACGAACTCGCCAACCACATTCGTGACACTGTCTCCCCTATTTCGCGATACGACAAAACGAGCTGCCATTCTTTCAACTTTTTTAGTCCCTTTCGTCAATATTATCTGTTAAGGATCCCCTACCACACAGCAATACTCTAACACAGAACGGACATCTACATCTACATCTACATCTTCATGGATGCTCTGCAAATCACATTTAAGTGCCTGGCAGAGGGTTCATCGAACCACCTTCACAATTCTCTATTATTCCAATCTCGTATAGAGCGCGCAATATCTTTCCGTACGAGCTCTGATTTCCCTTATTTTATCTTGGTGAACGTTCCTCCCTATGTAGGTCGGTGCCAACAAAATATTTCCGCATTCGGAGGAGAAAGTTGGTGATTGGAATTTCGTGAGAAGATACCGTCGCAACGAAAAACGCCTTTCTTTTAATGATGTCCAGCCCAAATCCTGTATCATTTCTGTGACACTTTCTCCCATATTTCGCGATAATACAAAACGTGCTGCCTTTCTTTGAACTTTTTCGATGCACTCCGTCAGTCCCATCTGGTAAGAATCCCACACCGCGCAGCAGTATTCTAAAAGAGGACGGACAAGTGCAGTGTAGGGAGTCTCCTTAGTAGGTCTGTTACATTTCTAAGTGTCCTGGCAATATAACGCAGTGCAGTCTTTGGTTAGCCTTCCCCACAACATTTTATGTGTGTTACTTCCAATTTAAGTTGTTCGTAATTGTAATACCTAGGTATTTAGTTGAATTTACGGCTTTTAGATTAGACTGATTTTTCGTGTAACCAAAGTTTAATGAGTTTTTTCAGCACCTCACACGTTTCGTTATTTAGGGTCAACTGCCACTTTTCGCACCAATCAGATATCTTTTCTAAATCGTTTTGCAGTTTGTTTTGATCTTCTGATGACTTTATTAGTTGATAAACGACAGCGTCTTCTGCAAACAACTGAAGACTGCTGCTCAGATTGTCTCGTTTATATAGCCGGCCAGTGTGGCCGAGCGGTTCTAGGCGCTACAGTCTGGAACCGCACGACCGCTATGGTGGCAGGCTCGAATCCTGCCTCGGGCATGGATGTTTGTGATGTCCTTAGGTTGGTTAGGTTTGAGTAGTTCTAAGTTATAGGGAACTGATGACCTCAGCAGTTAAGTCCCATAGTGCTCAGAGCCATTTGAATCATTTTTTTCGTTTATATAGGTAAGGAACAGTAAAGGGCCTATAACAATACCTTGGGGAACGACAGAAATCACTTCAGTTGTACTCGATGACTTTCCGCCAATTACTACGAACTGTGACCTCTCTGACAGGAAATCAGAAATCCAGTCACGTAACTGAGACGATTTTCCATAAGCACGCAATTTCACTACGAGTCGCTTATGTGGTACAGTGTCAAAAGCCTTCCGGAAGTCCAGAAATACGGAATCGATCTGAAATCCCTTGTCAGTAGCACTCAACACTTCATGTGAATAAAGAGCTAGTTGTGTTTCACAGGAACGATGTTTTCTAAACCCAAATTGACTGTGTGTCAATAGACCGTTTCCTTCGAGGTAATTCATAATGTTCGAACACATTATATGTTCCAAAATCCTGCTGCATATCGACGTTAACGATATGGGCCTGTAATTTAGTGGATTACTCCTCCTATCTTTCTTGAATATTGGTGTCACCTGTGCAACTTTCCAGTCTTTGGGTACGGATCTTTCGTCGAGCGAACGGTTGTATATGATTGTTAAGTATGGAGCTAATGCATCAGTATACTCGGAAAGGATCCTAACTGGTATACAGTCTGGACCAGAATACTTGCTTTTATTAAGTTATCGATTCGAATTCTGGAATATTTACTTCGTCTTCTTTTTTGAAGGCATTTCGGAGGGCTGTGTTTAGTAACTCTGCTTTGGCAACACTGCATTCGATAGTATCTCCATTGCTATCGCGCAGAGAAAGCATTGATTGTTTCTTGCCGCTAACGTTCTTCACATACGACCAGAATCTCTTTGGATTTTCTGGCAGGTTTCGAGACAAAGTTTCGTTGTGGAAACTGTTATAAGCATCTCACATTGAAGTGAGCGCTAAATTTCGAGCTTCTGTAAAAGATCGCCAATCTTGGGGATTTTGCGTCTGTTTAAATTTGGCATGTTTGTTTCGTTGTTCCTGCAACAGTGTTGTAACCCTTTTTGTGTACCAAAGAGGATCAGCTCCGTCGTTTGTTAATTTATTTGGTATAAATCTCTCAATTGCTGCCTATACTATTTCTTTGAATGTAAGCCACATCTGGTCTACACTTACATTATCAATTTGGAATGACTGGAGATTGTCTCTCAGGAAGGCACCAAGAGAATTTTTATCTGCTTTTTTGAATAGGTATATTTTTCACATATCTTTCAAGGATTTGGGGATTACAATATTGAATCTCGCTACGACAATCCTGTGTTCACTAATTCCTGAATCGGTTTTGATGCTCGTTATTAACTCAAGATTATTTGTTGCTAAGAGGTCAAGTGCGTTTTCACACCCGTTTACTATTCGCGTGGGCTCATGAACTAACTGCTCGAAATAATTTTCAGAGAATGCGTTTAGCACATTTTCGGATGATATTTTTTGCGTACCTCCGGAATGAAACATGTATTTTCGGCAACATCGAGGGTAAATTAGAGTCACCACCAACTATCATCGTATGAGTCGGGTACGTGTTTGAAATCAAACTCAAGTTTTCTTTGAACGTTTCAGCAACTGTATCATGTGAATTGGCTGGCTGTAATGGCTCTGAGCACTATGGGACTCAACTTTTGAGGTCATTAGTCCCCTAGAACTTAGAACTAGTTAAACCTAACTAACCTAAGGACATCACAAACTTCCATGCCCGAGGCAGGATTCGAACCTGCGACAGTAGCGGTCTTGCGGTTCCAGACTGCAGCGCCTTTAACCGCACGGCCACTTCGGCCGGCATGTGAATTGGGAGGTCGGTAAAAGGATTGAATTATTATCTGATTCCGGTTGCCAACAATGACCTCTGCCCATACTAACTCACAGGAAGCATCTACTTCAATTTCGCGACAAGTTAAACTACTTCTAAGAGCAATAAACACGCCACCGCCAACCGTCTTTAGCCTGTCCTTTCGGAACACCGTTAGGCTCTTTGCAAAAATATCGGCTGAGCTTATATTCGACTTAAGCCGACTTTCAGTGTCTACAACGATTTGAGCATCAGTGCTTTCTGTTAGCGCTTGGAGCTCTGGTACTTTCTCAACACAGCTACGACAATTTACAACTGGTATACCAATGGTTCCTATGTCTCCCTAGTCGATTTGTAGCATCTTCTAAGTGTTCTGCCAATAAAATGCATTCTTTGGTTTACCTTCCCCACAACATTAAATGTGCGATAGCTCCACTGTAAGCTATTCGTAGCTGTAATTCCTAGGTCACTGGTTGAATTGACAAGCTTCAGATTTGTGGCTTATCGTGACTGAAATTTAGAAGATTCCTTTTAGTACTACTGTGGATGATTCCACACTTTTCACTATTTAGGTTCAATTGTAACTTTTCGCACCATAATTACATTTTATCTCAATCATTTTACAATAGTTTTAATCTTGTGATGAATTTTCTGTATGGTAAAAAACAGTGTCATCAGAAACCAATCTAAGAGCACTGTACAGATTGACTTCTAAGCCGTTTACGTAGTTTAGGACGAGGACCTATAACACTTCTTTGTGGACGGCAGGATTCACTTCTATTTTACTCCATGACTTTCCGTGGAGTATTACGAACTGTGACCTTTCTGACAGGAAATCACATATCCAGTCGCACAATTGAGACGATACATCATAGGCACGGAATTTGATTTGGAGGCTCTTGTGCGGAACGGTGTCAAAAGGCGTCAGGAAAACCAGACAATTGGAATCAATTTGAGATCCACTGATGATAGCACACACCACTTCGTGCGAATAGAGAACTGGTTGCGTTTCACAAGAACGATATTTTATGCCACGCGGGATTAGCCGAGCGGTCTCAGGCGCTGCAGTCGTGGGCTGTGCGGCTGGTCCCGGCGGAGGTTCGAGTCCTCCCTCGGACATGGGTGTGTGTGTGTTTGTCCTTAGGATAATTTAGGTTAAGTAGTATGTAAGCTTAGGGACTGATGACCTTAGTAGTTAAGTCCCATAAGATTTCACACGCATTTGAACATTTTTTTGATATTTTCTGAACCCGTACTGAGTCAACAGACCATTTTCTTGTAGGTAACTCATGATGTTCGAACACAGTGTGTATTCCAGAAACCTACTGCAAATCGACGTCTGTGATATTAGTCTGTAATTCATCGGATTAATCCTACGTCCTTTCTTGAGCACTGATGTCACTCCTTCAACTTTCCAGTCTTTAGGTACGGACCTTCGTCCTGTCAGCGGTTGTATATGACTGCAAAGTATGGAGCTGTTGTGTCAGCATGCTCTGAACCTGGGTATTTGTGTCAACATTCGTACTGTGAAAGTGTTACCCTTTCTTCTACGTCTTCACGGTGAGTGTGCTGTGTACACACTCCTCTTCCAATTTGACAACAGCCATGTTCACAGGGTTGCAGAGACTGTGTCGCATCTCCACTGGCACGTTAAATCAGTCGATCCTAGTCCCACAACAAATGTCTGGGACCGTTTGGTACAGTAGGCTAAATGTAGCCATGAGTATCCTCTCAACTTCATAACTCTATGGGATCTTATCGTTAGTGAGTCGCATCACCTGAATATGGCGTACCTGAAGAAACGTCTGGACTCTCTTCCTCCCACGTGACAGATCCTTTTTGTCTGATGTACTTGATTGCTTAACTTCATAATCGTTTGACGGAAAAAAACGAAGATTATGTATTACTCTGTGGCTGTTTTCATTGTTTAAACGGCAGGGAAGAGATTTTTCGCACACCTACACGCAGAAATTAAATATATGCAAAGTTTTGGAGTGATTCACAGATATTTGCTGACCCTCCCGAAGACTGGTATATCTATAATTCGCGTGAGTGGGTGTGTGCAAAGTTTTGCAATGGATTAAAAAAAAACAAATCTGTATAGACTCATAATCTGCAAGACTCTAATTCAAGTCTCCTGGGGGCCATAGGGTTAACGCAAGTTCGCTAATTTATGGTAGGTGATAGCCGGGACCGTTAAGTAGCGCTAGATATAAGCTTTTCCGTAATGTTTCCGGGTTTTATCTTTGCAATTACTTAGCAATTAATGATCTCTCAGATGAAGGAACGATCAGATATAATGAAAAATAAATAAAAGGAGAAAAGAAAGAGACGTAACACCCATACTTTCCAACTAAATGAAAGGCAGTTTGTTTTTTGTCATTGCGTTTCGATTCTTTTCGATTAACCAGCAGTGGGCAATCCGTTAAGTTGAAAAAACAGGCAGAATATATTTGTCTTCCGTTAAGCATGTTGCAGTTGTTTACGTTCTGTATTCTTTACATCGTTTTTAGTTTACTATCACCTGTTTATACTTTCTTGTAGCAAAATAAAAACAACCTTGCAAAATTTCCGCTTGTTGCTTTAATTTTGGACACCAGCGTATTTTCACTTATTCCGTTTTTAAAGTAACTTACATTTTCGCACAAGAAAGAGTAATTCGCTCTAGATTTCTATAAACTAGATGTATGTTTGTTTCGTTATTTCAGCTTTTCTAGTACATTACGTACTTGTCATTACTTTCGTTGCGCACATAGCAACAATATTGTAACTTCCTGGCAAATTAAAACTGTATGCCGAACCGAGTCTCGAACTCGGGACCTTTGCCTTTCGCGGGCAACTGCTCTACCAACTGAGCTACCCAAGCACGACTCATGCTCCGTCCTCACAGCTTTATTTCTGCCAGTACCTCGTCTCCTACTTTCCAAACTTTACAGAAGCTCTCCTGCGAATCTTGCAGAACTAGCACTCCTGAAAGAAAGGATATTGTGGAGACATGGCTTAGCTACAGCCTGGGGGATGTTTCCAGAATGAGATTTTCACTCTGCAGCGGAGTGTGCGCTGATATGAAACTTCCTGGCAAATTATAACTGTGTGCCGGACCGAGACTCGAACTCGGGACCTTTGCCTTTCGCGGGGAAGTGCTCTACCATCCAAGCACAACTCACGCCACGTCCTCACAGCTGTACTTCTGTCAATACCTCGTCTCCTACCTTCCAAACTTTACAGTAGCTCTCCTGCGAACCTTGCAGAACTAGCACTCCTGAAAGAAAGATATTGTGGAGACATGGCTTAGCCACAGCCTCGGGAATGTTTCCAGAATGAGAATTTAACTCTGCAGCGGAGTGTGCGCTGATATGAAACTTCCTGGCAAATTAAAACTGTGTGCTGGACTGAGACTTGAACTCGGGACCTTTGCCTTTCGCAGGCAAGTGCTCTACCAACTGAGCTACCCAAGCACGACTCACGCCCCGTCCTTGGTAGAGCACTTGCCCGCGAAAGGCAAAGGTCCCGAGTTCGAGTCTCGGTCCGGCACACAGTTTTAATTTGCCAGGAAGTTTCATATCAGTGCACACTCCGCTGCAGAGTGAAAATCTCATTCTTCAACAATATTGTAAATTAACGCACTATGTTGCAAAAGTCAGAGAAAAAAGCTAGATCATTTACTCTTCCGATATTATCGTTTGGATATTAATCGTGCGTGTTCAGCTGCAGCTGTTTAGGATTGTTTGGAAAAATTTTATTTATCAACCACACTACGGGTTTGATGGAATACACGTATTGTCAATTTGGTAAATGGTTACAGATATGCTTCGGTGGACGTACTAGATTAGTCGGAGAAGATTTTTTTGAACAAAGAGAATTCCAAAATATAAACGTCGGTATGCAGATCCAGCGTAGCATGAAAATGTTGTCTGCCCTGAGGAAAGTTTTGAAAGTTCCGTTAATGATGCATGATACTGAAAATATCCTTACCATGCGGTTCTAGGCGCTACAGTCTGGATCCGCGTGACCGCTACGGCCGCAGGTTCGAATCTTGCCTCGGGCATGGAAGTGTGTGCCGTCCTTAGGTTAGTTAGGTTTAAGTAGTTCTAAGTTCTAGAGGACTCATGACCTTAGATGTTAAGTCCCATAGTGCTCAGAGCCATTTGAATCATTTTTGAACCTTACCAGGCTTTAAGCACAGATCGGTCCACACGCTTATCCCTTTTTAACCAAGACACGCCAACAGGTCATATTTATGAGGCGGTGAAACATTCTTTGCTGAACTTTTTCCAGATATACAGTGCCATGTTTATTCTTATTGGACTGAAGCAATAAGCAGACTCTTCCAGTTCTATACAAAGGAAGGGATGATGGAATGAAGATTACGAATGGGTGATACCTCGACAACGAGGACGTAAAGAGACGGAGCAGAAGTTCGAAATAGCGTAGGACTGAGAAGGACACTAGCCAAACTCTCACCATTGCGTTCACCGCAAGCAAAATTCGGAAATCTCGAAATCTGGAGGCGAGGTGGTGATCTGAACAGGTTGCGGGTCGGGTGTGCCGCGCGCGCCCACTATTAGGTAACTTCTATGTTGCCTCTGTCAACATGTGCGCTACACTGATTGCAATTTTCAAAGGTATTGAAAGATACACATGGCCCCTAAGCAGATGGAAGAATGAAAATCGCTCCAAAAACAGATATTCGTAGCGGAAATTGTCAGTTGGTCTACGCATAATAGCTAATTGAATTTCCTGTAAAAGAAATACATATCACTAAACTGAAATCCATTACCCGTTTCCCCCTATATGAATGCATATCTCAGGAAGAAATGTAGGGTTTTGATACGTTTTGCATTAACAGACTGATTCACGAGGAAGATTTGTTCATAAAATTTGTAAATATTTCGGGCAAAATCCCTGAATTATGATGAACTGTCTGTAAGTGTAGGTCACTGATGTAGAGACTGTGATACAATTTTCTCTTCATTGATAGACTGATTGAAGAGGAAGGATTTTGTACGTAATTTGTTACTGCTGCGTCAGACGAGTCATCTGGCCATAGAAGCTGATGCAGGTCGCTGGTAATTACGCAAAGCCAACACAATCCTTAATTGAAACCAAAAGGCGATGCTCTGCGTGAAATCATATTTGATCACAAACAAGCTATAAAGTTGGAGTAATTTTTTCCGGACTGTCCTTGAAGTTCGGAAATAATACTGTGTGCTTCACAGACTTAAACCTGAATAGAAGTGTCATTCTCTCGGATGCTCGTGCTTGGCTCTGATCAATGTGAGGCCGTTCGGTCCAACGTGGACGTGCATTCGTCCACGGCTTTCGAATTTTGTCTCTCGCACATTTTTCAAACAGCCTCCATCAGACGACTCCGTTAGTTCCGACAAAATTTTGGTTATGTGCTCATAGTGGACTTGTTAGAAGAAGGACGACAGAGGGAGTGGTACAGTTCTCTTCTGTGACCAGCGGCCCTCTTGTTGGTCGCAGGATGATGTTAGTTGACGGCTCTGCTTTCGACAAGCCTTACTCACCTGGACAAGTCCTTCACTGTCCTGATCTCAAAAGCATGGAAAGATTTTAGTGGTGAAATCTTATACTTTGCCTAGAATCATTTTTATTGTTACTCTTGTAACGGCAAAGGCCTACACTACTTCTATTATAATTAAAGGTTTCATGACGAAATTGAAATTCCGACCTCAGCCTCAATTGGGCATTGAAATAAATTCGGTGGCGACAAGTGAAAACTTGTGTTGGACCGGGACTGGTCTTAATTTCCCTCTTTACGTGAGAGGTCGCCTTACCCACTTCTTTTTATTTTTTTATTTAAACGTACGTGTCGCTTTAACCACTTTTTTATTTTTTACAATAAAACTTATTTTTGCTCAAAGAAATATATAGGGGAACAGCAAGGCTTTTTTTTCTTTGTTTTCAAGCAAAGGCTTCGCAATGTGAGAAGAGTGACTGTCTAAGAGATTCACATCGATATCGGTGTGCAATTACCATCGACAGCAAACAAACAAACAAACAAAAAATGGAAGTAATAACGCCCCCTTGGCGAAACAAACATAATAGCATCTACACGCCGCCAATTTGTGGGTACCTGAACTCAGAATCCTAAATCAATCACGCTTGTGCCAGGCTCGTCTTCTCGAAGAATAGTCTATCTTGCCGGGTATACTGGTACAAGTCCTGGTATTACGCACTCACTCTGAAATCACCTTCTCATATCCGGGACACACCAGGAGGATGTCCAGGAAGACACTACCGAAAAAGTTTGTATAATATTAATGGCGTCTCGTATTGTGCCTGATAAAGAAAATGCGGTCTTCTGGGAACGTCCAGAAACTTAAGAATAGCCGGCCGAAGTGGCCGAGTGGTTTTAGGCGCTTCAGTCTGGAACCGCGCGATCGCTACGGTCGCAGGTTCGAATCCTGCCTCGGGCATGGATGTGTGTGACGTCCTTAGTTTAGTTAGGTTTAAGTAGTTCTAAGTTCTAGGGGACTGATGAGCTCAGATGTTAAGTCTCATAGTACTCAGAGCCATTTGAATTTTGAAACGTAAGAATGCTCTTATTTCCTCAAACAAGTAAGAGATGGATAGGCATTTAACCAGTTCACTCCACTGGCCTTCGTACATGGGAAATAGGTCTCATTTAGGAACACAGGTGGCGCAATGGCACGGGTATCCATACGTAGAAGAAAGGCAAGCAATTTTCGAATCAGCTACCAAAGCTTTGCAGGAGATCCACAAATCAGTCGATAATCACCCGTGTCAAGCATGTGACACTGGAGATAAAATGGTGAATCTGTCATGTTAATAACATGTGGACGAGGCCGTGTCATGTATTTCTCACTAAGAACCAGATACAGGTCGCACGAGCGTCGATGTCCAGGAGGACATGGTGCACTGAACACCAGGCCACAGGCCATGAGACTGTAGGATAAAGGCTTTCCACCACATTCTGGGCACGATCTCTCATCATGAAGCGATAAACGTCTCGCACCGTAGGGTTTCTGGTACAAGGTAAGTCGGCATGGACGTAACTTGAATTCAGTGAAGGCTCTGAAATGTGAGAGGGAGGTAGAAATATGTGGTGCTACAAAGGGCGCCACTCGGGATGTACGAGCTAGTTCATCAGTCAGGTTCCCATTAATCTGGTTCAGTGGAGGGTCCATGATTTCAACACCGTACTTCCATAGAGGGCAGTCGCTCGTGCATTGACGCTGACAAGATCAAGGCCGCCGTCTCGAGCAGGAAGAGTTAGCGTGTCGTTGCGGATTTTGACAATAAGACCTATACTTACAAAACAGTCAAAATGAGATTCGAGCGTGCACGGAGGCTTCCCGGCAGTCGTTCTTCCCGCGAACGATACGCGACTGGAACGGGAAAGGGAGGTAATGACAGTGGCACGTAAAGTGCCCTCCGCCACACACCGTTGGGTGGCTTGCGGAGTATAAAAGTAGATGTAGATGTGTGCGGTGCATCGGTAAAGTCTGCGCCAAATGAGGTAGCTTCTACACCACATCAGTGTTAACAAAATCTACAAGTTGTATCTTGTCTAATGCTCGCAGAAGGTTGCTATGAACCTTCGAGCAGATCAATTGAAGGAGGCGATTGTAGTTAATTGAGACCGTTCACTATATGTCACATGTGAGGGTGAGTCCCAAACATTTGACCTTATCCAGTAATGGCAACGGGGCCGTACTCCCTGCTGGAAGAACTCTGCCAACTTCGTCAGATTTTAACGGATCCCGCAGCAGTCCTATATCAGTTGATCCATTCAAACGCCTCTCGCACTTGAGTCCCCGATCGAACCAAGAACATCAGGTCATTCGCATACGCGTGACATTTGAAGGCATGCTACCTTATTGTGATTCCAGTCAGCCGACTCCGCAAACCATGTACCAGTGGCTCAAGGGCGATGGAGTAAAGAAGTATCGACAGCGCACATCCCTGGCAGACGGGCCGTACGGTAGTAATATCGCCCTCCGAACGGCCATTAACAACTACCCGTGACGTGCCATCGCGGAGGAGCTGCATTACAATGTGTATAAATGTGCAGGGGCTGGCCATCTTTGTAACACAGTCTCAAGAAAGTCATGATTCGCACTATCATATCAAAGGTGTGGTCGAAGTCCACCGTCACTAAGGCACAGTGAATGCGACAGGTCACTGCCAGGACTATGATATCACGATAAACGCTGAGCGTCATCTGAATGTCGCTGTCACCACCAAAGCACGTTTGTTCCATTGAGATGATTTGAGGATGGATGTGCCCAAAGCGGTCGGCAAGAATCTGGGTAAAAATCTTGAAGTCACAATTTAACATGGTCAGTGGCCGATAATATCGAACACCTCGAACCCCAGACGGCAGACCTTCTACGAATTCAGGCGTGAGGGGAAGGTCAAGGGACATAAGTTCTTGTTATATCTCAGTCCAACTTGAAGCCATTACTGGACTCTGCGGCTGGTCCCGGCGGAGGGGTGCGTGTGTTTGTCCTTAGGATAATTTAGGTTAAGTAGTGTGTAAGCTTAGGGACTGATGGCCTCGGCAGTTAAGTCCCATAAGATTTCACACACATTTGAACATTTTTGAAGCCAAGATGTCGTGGAATGAACGGTAAAACTTTAAAGGAAAGCAGCGGGGCATGGTGATTTCTTTGCCACTCCCTTACGAAAAGAACTAGCGAAGTCATCAGCCATAATCATTGCTGCAAGAATCTCTACAGCAGTTCCTTCAAGATTTACCATCAACGAGTAGAAAACATCATCAACTGCTGTGGCGCCGTGCCCCTCGGCCACACACGGAACTGTTTAAAGTGGTCCACAAGGGCACCTGCGGTATCATTCTGGGACGCCAGTAGGCGAACCTATGGTATGTCGATGGCGTGGACCAGCGTTCTTAGACATTGCTGCTTCTCTCAGACAATACGATGCATGTACGACTGTCTTTGTACCCAATATTGACATCTGACATGTACCATTGTTTCCTGAAGGTGGCGACGCGTAATCCATATTACCTTCACCTTAATCTGTTGAATTTCAACTTGCTGTTGAATGGGGGGGGGGGGGGGGGGGAGGGGGGCCATGGCTCGACAGCGCGTGGA
This sequence comes from Schistocerca piceifrons, assembly GCF_021461385.2. Lineage (NCBI taxonomy): Eukaryota > Metazoa > Arthropoda > Insecta > Orthoptera > Acrididae > Schistocerca > Schistocerca piceifrons. The sequence goes on from NC_060138.1 coordinate 789,611,152, forward strand.
GAATTTTAAAATAATATTGTGTGGTATGTCGATATCATTGCATTTTGTCACGACTATAAGTCAACATAGATCGACGTCAAGCAGGATTGGCGTAGTCGATCCACTACCGGAGCATTGAAAGATATGATGGAAGGCGTCTCTCACTGTTGTTTGAAGTCGTCTCTATGAGCTGCATGAATTTATGATCCTGGGAATGGGCGACATTCGGCTCCCACGTGCCTCTGCTGCTGCAGGAAGAAGTGCAAATGTAGGCAATGTGGTCGGAGAAGGCCGTAGCCCATAAACGAGCGCCTAGAATGACAGCTGAGAGTCCTTGGTCAACATAGATGTGATCAAGACAACTCTCTGGTAACATATCTATACGCAGGCCGATCACAATGCACGTGTGGTAAAATGGGGATGCTGTCCTTCTTGGATAACACACAACTGAAGACCCCACTTAGAACAACACGGCAACAATTTCCCTCAAAGGGGCGAACTGTCCTGAATAGAATTACGGCCATTGCCACGGCTCGGCCATGCCTGAGGAAGGATGAACATTGGTGATTTGGACATTATGTAAGGACACACCAAGAGTCCTAGCCAATGGTAGGTAAGCCATTTCATCAGCCTCAGTATCTTCTTTTAGAACTAAAGCCGTCGCACTACCATTATCAGCACAGCGTGAGATAAGCGTCATAGCCATAAATAGCTGCAAATACCTCTAACCAAACTTGGCACATCCGCATCCAGTACCTCAGTTGATTAGCAGTCATCGGTTGAAGCAGCACCATTCGCTGCTGTCACAAGAAAGGGTTTTTCGTCTTCTAGATCATCAGTCCATGCAGAGGTTCACGGACGTTGTGCATCCGATGGAGCATTTGTCAAGTCCGAAGGCGCTGTTGTGTCTGTGGTGGAATAGTGGTGCTGGTTCAGGTGCCATTCAGTGTCCACAGCCGCAGCGCCAGGTATGTGCGATGATGATTTTTACATCCGGCGGGAGGTAGGGTGGAGGGGAGTGGGGGGGGGGGGGGGGGTAGGCTTGTGCTTCCATTAGGAGATGATCTTGGTCAGTAGAATCCACAGGTCTTAGGATTGTGTCCCGCATTTTTCAGGCGTTTCCGACGTCTCTTTAGCGACTATTGCTTGCACACGTTATCTTCAGTGTCCAAATATGCGGAGATGCCTGGGGATCCCGACTGTCAGGCACAATAGCATCAGTAGGCACGACCAGAGTCGAGATCCGTCCCCTGAACTGGAGATTGCTTACCACCGCACAAGACAGGCGATATAGGAGGGGGCAAGGGCATAGGCGTCGTTGTATCTGCAATACCCTGTAATGGTTCAATAGTAGGAGTCAGCACGGACTATGGTTGGAGGTCGTTCTGGAGAACCTCGACAAATGTCAGCGGGAGCATCATCTGGATGATGGTGATGTGTCTTCCCCAGGTGTCAACTGCGTCGTTCTGTGTTGCATACAGGAGTAAAGGAGATGTCCTTTTGGTCAAATCCTGGGCATGTCTTCTGCTGTCCATCATAAAATATAACGGCGCGGCATCGGCTAATATGTAAGTAGGACGGCACGTGTTTGATTAGCTCGCCAATATATAAGTAGGACTGCAAGTGTTTCGTTAGCTCGATCGGATCTGTTCTACCTTGTTGAGAACTGGATATGTGGGAAATTAAGCCCACTTTTCAGCTGTATGTTTAATCACCTTCCTATATGGGCAGAATGTAGATACCATTACTTCTGATGGAACCTCAAAAAGGCGTTCAATTACATGGATTCTCTGAAGTCCATGGCCCGCATGTCCCACAGTTACGTCACCGATGTGTCCATCAGAATGACGGCATTTAAGACCATTTCTAGTTGAAAACACTATTCTCTCACATACCTCCTCGTTAATGAGGTCGCAGACACTACACTGCTCACTATAGACAGATGGAAGGCAACGAGATCGTTATAATCAGTCTTTACTTCATCTCCGATAAATTGTTCGATTTCAGGTCCCATCAGTCATGCATATTAAGTCAAAAAAACGATCTTAAGAGTCGATTTGCGATGGGCATAAGCCATTCTCCTAAGAAAGTATAGTGCGCTAAGACGGCTCAGTTTTACACAACACCGTGCGCAAGCTGCAGGGCGAGGTCGTAAACAAGACGTCTGCTCCGCTACGCTGGCGAAGGCACTCATACTTCGGCTATCCGAGCAAGCGCCACGTCCTACCCAGATTTCCAAAATTTTGCATACTACCTAAGTAGTGCCCCCTGTTCATTACCCTCATTGCTTTCAGGCACTCCATCTTCAGACCACAAGTGGCCCATTGGAGCCATCCGACCGCCGTATCATCCTCAGATGAGGACGTGGATAGGAGGGGCGTGCGGTTAGCACACCGCTCTCCCAGTCGTTATGATGGTTTTCTTTGACCGGAGCCGCTACTATTCGGTCGAGTAGCTCCTCAACTGGCATGACGTGGCTGAGTGCACCCCGAAAAATGGCAACAGCGCATGGCGGCCCGGATGGTCACCCATCCAACTGCCAGCCACGCCCGACAGCGCTTAACTTCGGTGATCTGACGGGAAACGGTGTATCCACTACCTTATTGCTTGCAGGCTCATGCTGATTTCCTCCAGAGATCGGACGAAGAGTGCATCTGCACTGAATGATCTTTGATTACCGGCAGGGAGCTTATAGTCGTACCTGTAATGCCTGTCGGAAATCCGAAAGACGTCTGACTGTCTGTGTGTTACTAAAATTCTATTACAAGCACCAATGTACAGTGTACCCATCATGTAAACAACCCTTACAGTGAAGCCCGTTCAACGTAGCGTCCTCAAAAACTAATAAAATCGATTTGTTACTATATTGCAAGTCATTTAATCCACCGTCTTTCTTTTTCTCCTCTTCAGTTGCACCATTGTCTCGATAGGTAAATCACTAACGCGAATGTCATGTCTAACAATAAGTTACATGTAAACTTTTAGTGCTTATGCAAAGTAGACGTACTTCTGCCATTGTCTCACAGGCAAAAATGTGGATGGCTCTTTCGCGATTTATGCGCTTGAGTAATTCTACTCATACCTATATAGAAGCCCACTCACTTTTCTCCAGTGTACGTGAGATCCGGTTTGCTAAGTGAAACTGCCGCCACAGTCATTATTATTTTGCGGCAAAGACAAAGAAGGATGGAAGGTTAGGTTTAATGCCTCAGCGATGACGATGTTCAAATGGCTCTGAGCACTATAGGACTTAACTGCTGAGATCAACAGTCCCTAGAACCTGGAACTACTTAAAACTAACTAACCTAAGGACATCACACACATCCATGCCCGAGGCAGGATTCGAACCTGCGACCGTAGCGGTCGCGCGGTTCCAGACTGAGGCGCCTAGAACCGCTCGACCACAGCGGCCGGCGATGACGATGTGTTTATAGACTGAGCACACGCTCGGACTGGGAAGGATCTACATTTTCATACACAATCGGCAAACAACTGTCGAGTGCATGGCATAAGGTCATAGTATTGCCATACGACACGGTATCTTCCCACATCAATTGCGTATGGAGTGCGGGAAGAATGATTGGTTAAATGACACATGCATACTCTAATTATTTTAATTTTTTCTTTTAATTTCGTAGGAAAGACGAACTTCAGTCGCAATCGCGCTTCGACATAATTCAATAGTGGAAGTTGAAAATTTGTGCCAGACGGACTCGAACCCGGACCTCTTGCTTTACGTGAGCGGTTGCTCTAATCACCTCGGCCGTCAGGGCACCAAATCCTCAACTGGTCACACGCCAGTAGCGTCCACTGCCCATTCACCTACTTCGTAGCAAGAGAGTCCTGCGTTCATGCAAGAGCGTTCCAACTGGCTGGCCGACCCGAACTCGCAACCGGAACTCCCGGGGCGAACTCACTCACGACAGACAACGACCGGGAAGTAATAGCAGTCGAGCAAAGATACTAGGAGAGGGGATATATCTATAGGCGCTTCTAGCGCCGGTCACGGCGAGGCAAAGCAGCAATTGAAATTAACGTAGCGAGGTGGAAATACGTTAAAAACAGGGTGTAAAATATGTAATGGCGTGAACACGAGCCACGCACGGATCATACATGTTGTCCTTCGAGAGAGCAGTTTGGTAATCTTTCATAGTCAATGAGAGTTGTAAATTATTAAGCTATCCTGTGGTAAAGAACTGAGTCAAAGTTAAGTAAATCTTTTATTCACTTACGCAATAAAGTGACATGAGAGACAGAACAGACACCACTGACGTATATATAGTATAGTCGAGGGCATGACGTAGGGTTCATAGTATGGTACCACATTACATGGTTTCCTCCTGTAACAATCACGTATGGAGCGCTGGACTGTCTTCACGGTAGCTGAGGAAGCGGTCTCAAGAAACATAAAACTAGCTCTTGAAATGTTGTAGGCAGGCTTTCGCAGGATAGTTTGCTTCTCTGTTCAAGAGTTTTCCAGTTTAGCTTTTCAACATTTCCGTCAGGTGAGTTAAAGAGCCTGCTAGTTCAGTTCTTTCAGCATCTTCGTGACAATTTCCCTTGCGTCGAGCAAATATCCGACCATTCGTGCTGCGCTCGTTTGTATTCATTGGGAGATGGCTCGTACGAGAGATTTGTAAGCAGTATCCTTTGTAGACTAGCTGCAGCTGCCTAAGTTCCTGCCAATGAACCCAAGTCTTCCACCTGCATTACTGAGCATAAGTGATTGTTCCATTTCGTATCCCTACAAATGGTGACATCCAGATATTTGTCAGTTCACTGACCGTAACTATGAATAACTGTTATTGCAATCATAGCATATTACAAGTATTTACTTTGTGTAGTGGATAATTTCACTTGTTTCTCGTGCCACCGAACTTCACTAATTCCCACTATATCTAACTTTAACCTGTCCATTTCCCTTTTTAAATTTTCTAACCTACCTGCCCGATTAAGGGATCTGACAGTCCACGCTCCGATCCGAAGAACGCCAGTTTTCTTTCTCCTGATAACGACGTCCTCTTGAGTAGTCCCCGCCCGGACATCCGAATGGGGGACTATTTTACCTCCGGAATATTTTTCCCAAGAGGACGCCATCATTATTTAATCATACAGTAAAGCTGCATGCCCTCGGGAAAAATTACGGCTGTAGTTTCCCCTTGCTTTCAGCCGTTCGCAGTACCAGCACAGCAAGGCTGTTTTGGTTAGTGTTACAAGGCCAGATCAGTCAATCATCCAGACTGTTGCTCCTGCAACTACTGAAAAGGCTGCTGCCCCTCTTCAGGAACGACATGTTTGTCTGGGCCCTCAACAATGGTTAATGGGGGGGCGGGGGGGGCTTAGGAATCTCAATAAACGATTAAAGTGCATTCATGGCCACGAAAATGCGAAAACACTTCCACTTCTTGGCTGATGGGCAGACCAGTAGACTGGTACCGCGACGGCATATAGCCTCCGACATTTAGATGGGTTAAGGCTATAAAAATGAATTGAGATTATGATGAAAAGTGTGGTTTTTGGCCAAATAGCTGGAGAAAAATATCGTGTATTACCGTCGTGAATAAAACCTTAGTGCTTACAGAAAAAAAATTGCACGATTTATTGAACAACGCTTGTAATTCGCTGAGGTAATAAAAGACATGGAATACCTCTCAATATCGTGTCGAGTCTCCTATTGCCTGGCCTAGTGTAGTAACTCGACGAGGCATTGGCTCGATAAGTAGTTGGAAGACCCCTGCAGAAACATTGAGCCATCATGTCTCTATATTGTCGTCCATAATTCCAGAGGGGTTGCTGGTGCAGGATTTTTTGCACGAACTGACCTCTCGATTATGCCCCCATAAATGTTCACTGGGATTCGTGTCCGGCGAACTGAGCCGCCAAACCATTCGCTCAAATTCTCCAGAATATTCACAAAATTAATCTAAAACAATTGTGGGCCCGTGACATGACATCTATTTTGGAACGTGGCTGCATCTGGTCTCCAAGTAACCGAAAATAATCATTTCCAGGCAATGTTCAGTTCAGTCTGACCAGAGGACACGCTCCATTCCATGTAAACACAGCCCATGCCACCACCAGCTTGTACAGTGCCTTCTTGACAACTTGGGTGCATTGCTTCGTGGCGTCTGCGCCACGCTCGAACCCTACCATCAGCTCTTACCATCTGAAACAGGGACTCATCTGACCATGCCAAGGCCGGTCGCTGTGGCCGAGTGGTTCTAGGCGCTTAAGTCCGGAACCGTGCTGCTGCTGCGGTCCAGGTTCGAATCCCTCCTCGGGCATGGATATGTCTGATGTCCTTAATTTTGTTAGGTTTAAGTAGTTCTGAGTTTAGGGGACTGATGACTTCCTATGTTAAGTCCCATAGTGCTTAGAACATTTTAAAATATTTCTGACCATTCCAAGGTTTTCCAGTCGTCTAGGGTCCAATCAGTATCGTCACGAACCCAGGATAGGCGCTGCAGGTGATGTCGTGCTGTTAGCAAAGCATTCGCGTCGGTTGTATGCTGTCATAGCCCATTAAAGCCAAATTTCTCCACTCTGTCCTAACGAATACTTTCGTCGTACATCACACATTGATTGGCCGGTCGGGGTGGTTCAAATGATTCAAATGGCTCTGAGCACTATGGGACTTAACTTCTGAGGTCATCAGTCCCCTAGAACTTAGAACTACTTAAACCTAACTAACCTAAGGACATCACACACATCCATGCCCGAGGCAGGATTCGAACCTGCGACCGTAGCGGTCGCACGGTTCCAGACTATAGCGCCTAGAACCACTCAGATGTCCTTAGGTTAGTTAGGTTTAAGTAGTTCTAAGTTCTAGGGGACTGATGACCTCAGACGTTAACTCCCATAGTGCTCAGAGCCATTTGAACCATTTTGAACACATTGATTGCTGTTGTTATTTCACTGAGTATCATTGTTTGGTGGCACTGACAACTCTACGCAAACTCTGCCTGTCTCGGTCGTTAAGTGCAGGACTTCGGACACTGCGTTGTTTGTGGTGAGAGGTGACACCTGAAATATGGTTTTCTTAGCACACTCTTGACACTGTGGATCTCGGAATATTGAATTTCTTAAGGATTTCCGAAATGAAATGTCCCTTTCGTCTAGCTGAAACTACCATTCCGTGTTCAAAGTCTGTTAATTTACGTTGGAGACCGTAATAACGCCGGAAACCTTCTCACACCTGAATACAAATGACAGCTCCGCCAGTGCAGTGCCCTTTTATACTTTGTGTACACAATACTAACGCCATCTGTATATGTGCGTATCGCTATCCTATTAGTTTTGTCATTTCCGTATACACTCATTAGTTGAGTAGATGGAAATGGCAACTAGAGTTCTCTTCAAAACTTTCCTCGGACTTCGACGAATGATTTCGAAATAATACTTCATTTCACGACTACAGAGACACCATATCGATAACGACAATGCCATTCCGGACACTCACATATATTGCTGCCATCGATACTCATCCAGTTTCGATAATACTTTCCAAGTTTTAAATCGTTGCAATAAGTACCATCATGCTAGACATTTCACAGGGTCTGGTAAAATTCGCGGGGAGCTGCAAAACAGAAACTGAATAACCATTTAACTTTTCTTACAAAGCATGTATGTATGTATGTATGTATGTATGTATGTATGTATTGAACTGGGGACCTAGAAACGACGGAGAGGCTTCGTCCCCGCCGTAGCCCTCAGTGGTGCACAACCTCACAACAGGCTACAGCAACGCACTCACCCCACCGCCGCCCCACACGGAACACAGGGTTCTTGTAAAGCAGACTTTAGTACAAGTACACTCAACAAATAGTCTAATGTATCTAGGGGACAGTTTTCAGACTTTCGCCTATTGCCACCCATTTAATGGAGGTTTAATATATTTTATTTCTCCACCTTGAAATGGTGGCATTCACTTCCTGTGGGCTGCAGTCTTCCTGAAATGAAAAAAATAATTACAGCGGAATACAAGATTTTTCCAAATGTAGAAATTTTTCCAAGATACATTATGGCCATGCTCTGCACCTAGGAACAAATAGTATATTCAAATTTCAAAGTATTGTAATCGTGTAAATCTTGGCACTACTGTATTTTATAGTCTATGTGTTACATTATTAATCTCTACTACATACCAGAAATATATAAGTGAAATCAAATTAAGAAAAAGCGTGACATAAACCAGTTACAAGTTAAAAACATTTCGGTATAGAAGCCTTTGGCAACTAACTCAAATTCCCAGACAGGTAAAATAGTTAAGACATTAAATAAACTCTTTTAATTTGGCATTGTCACGTGTTCCATGGTAGAAGAACTGCTTACTTTTCAGAATATAAGATAGTGCACGGCCGCCGAAGTATGGCTTAATTGTCCACAAGTTATGAATCCAGTTTTAAAATTATGCTGAAATTTACGCACCATAAAACACTGTAACTCTAGAATTAACAATATGTTCCAAACAGCTTTAATATATTATACAACATTTAAACATGTAGAACCCATAATATTTAAAAACGCTGTGCAAAACACATAATGATGTCTCACTACAGAAACAACAGAAAATGCCAGAAACCGTTTGTGGCGCTTTCTAGTGCGCATTCCTTCATGTGATTCTAAACTCCGACTCTAGTTTTAAATGCCGATAAGGAAACTTCATGTGTTCTTAGTTTCACTATCCTCCAGGTACAACAATCTCCCCTACTATTTTTGAACAAGTAGCAGTATACAGTTTCATGGATTGGAAGCGTTGAAGGGATTGGAGTATCTGTCGTCAAACTCTTTTAGTCGAGAGCCAGTACTGAATGTGTAGGGTGGCGCTTCGAGCCTCATATTATTGAATGGTAGCCCACATAAATTAGTATCTCATGAGCTTCCGTTAGACTAGATGTAGTTCGGTGCGATAAACTGGCCGCCGGCCGCCAAGTAATAGTCGTTAAAAATCGGTACCAAACGGAACATTTCTTGTCGACTATTCTCTGTTTGCGATTGCGGCAACCTCATCGATGCCAGAACTGTCACACTGTAATTGCCTGATGGCCAGCCGGGGTGGCCGAGCGGTTCTAGGCGCTAAAGTCTGGAACCGCGCGACCACTACGGTCGCAGGTTCGAATCCTGCCTCGGGCGTCGATGTGTGTGCTGTCCTTAGGTTAGTTATGTTTAAGTAGTTCTAAGTTCTAGGGGACTGATGACCTCAGAAGTTAAGTCCCATAATGAAAAAAAAAATGCCTAATGAATTAATGTCTTGTCTGCTGATCAGATGATTAATTGATCAACAACAGTAACTGAACTTAAATTTAAATGCATCATGCGATATGAGACACGATCACAAACGTTTCCTAAACGTTTTGTATGTCAGTATTGGAAGACAAACAATAAAGCTTTCTCCGTCCGACATATTCTAACGCCGCAGTTACCGTACCACTTACCACCATGCCCCCGAGGTACGCGGCGAATTTTGCTTAGCTCACTGCCAAATTCAGCAATGTCAGTATTAAAATTAAGCACACGTTAAAATATTACTGTCTTCATAAATATTTTTGTTTGTTACTGAGCAGGAAAACTCGTTAGCTGGTGTTTTTGGTTACGGCTGTTAGTTGCTAGATGCATGTTATTATACACTGAAGCACCAAAAAAATTGGTATAGGCACGAATATTCAAATACAGAGATATGTAAACAGGCAGAATACGGCGCTGCAGTCAGCAACGCCTGTGCAAGACAACAAGAGTCTGGCGTAGTTGTTCGATCGGTCACTGCTGCTACAATGATAGGTTATCAAGATTTAAGTGAGTTTGAACGTGATGTTATAGTCGACGCACAAGCGTTGGGACACAGCATGAATATCAGGAAGCCGGTAAAACATCAAATCCCGCGATCGCTGAGGTTGGAAAAAGACCCTACAAGAACGGGATCAACGACAACTGAAGGGAATCGTTCAACGTGACAGAAGCGCAACTCTTCCGCAAATTGCTACAGATTTCGATGCTGGGTCATCAACAAGTGTCAGCATGCGAACCATTAAACGAAATATCATCGATATGGGCTTTGGGAGCCGAAGGCCCACTCGTGTATCCTTGACGACTGCACGACACAAAGTCTTACGCCTCGCCTGGGCCCGTCAACACCGCGATTAGACTATTCATGAATGGAAACATGTTGCCTAATCGGACGGGTCTCGTTTCAAATTGTATCGAGCGGATGGACATGTACGGGTATAGAGACAACCTCATGAATCCATAGACCCTGCATGTCAGCAGGTGCTGTTCAAGTTGGTGGAAGCTCTGTAATGGTGTGCGGGGTGTGCAGTTGTAGCGATAGGGGAACCCTGACACGTCTAGATACGACTGACTGGTGGCACGTACGTTAGGGTCCTGTCCGATCACCTGCATCCATTCATGTCCATTGTGCAATTCCAGCAGGACAATGCGACACCCCAGAATTGCTACTGAGTGGCTACAGGAAGACTCTCCTGAGTTTAAACACTTCCGCTGGCGACCAAACTCCCCAGACATGAACATTATTGAGCATATCTGGGATGCCTTCCAACGTACTGTTCAGAAGAGTTCTCCACCCCCTCGAGCTCTTACGGACTTATGGACAGCCCTGCAGGATTCCTGGTGTCAGTTCCCTCCAGCACTACTTCAGACATTAGTCGAGTCCATGCCACGTTGTGTTGCGGCACTTCTGCGTGCTCGCGGGGGCCCTACACGATATTAGGCAGGTGTACCAGTTTCTTTGGCTCTTCAGTGTGAAATATAGGTGAGAACCGCGGACCGGACGAACACTTGATTCGCACTGTGTGAGGCCCGCTGGCCGCAGTTTGACGACCGCTGGATTAAAAATTTGTATTTACGTAAAGATCAGTCAAAATCCATCAATAGTTGGGTGTTTTCGGAGTATCAGACAATTTAATCTGAAAGCCCCACTCGCAGTCTTATTTTGTTCAAAGAAATTAAACTGAGCCTCTGGATTTTTTACAGCTTCCAAAATCTAGAGAAGGACGGATGGACATCGTGCGAGCTTTTGCCATGTGATATTTATCTACCTACTTGGTCGCTTTGGACGAAAACATGTTGATGTGCACTGTTGGAAACATATTGTTTTTTCTAACGTAATTGTGGAAGTGTTACTCCATGGTGTTATCCTTTCCCAAATCAGTTTTTTGAAAAGCAAATCGTAATGGAACAACGACTGCCTTGGCACTCGAAACGCTCCTGAACCATTCTCCATCTTCTACAATCGGTAGGATGTACGAACGAATTTTTTTTATTCTGTTGAAGGTTGCCACAGTAGTTTCAAGATTCTATGTATGTGATGAACTGTAGGCACCGATTCTATACAGTGGTTTCTATAGGCTGGAAAATTAACCACCCACAATCAATGTAGTGCACGATAATCCTCCTCGAATTGCGTTTAGTTATCGTTGGAACATTCGGTCATACTGTTAGCGCAACGACAAATTTGGAAAGGGGAATTTTTTGATGGTAAGGGGCACCGAAGCAAAGCAACAAGCGAATGAACTGCTAATGCGTGCAAGACTGTTGAAAGTACCTCCGTGTCGGATTGTGGGGGCTCGGAAGTTTAAAAATGGGGACAGGTGCATGCGCCTTGTGCGCACGAGATCTTACACAGGTCTGAACGGAACTTACGGCGTCTTTTATCGAGACGTTACAAGATCGCTTTTCCTCAAGCTGTCAAACTTTGTACTTTCAGATCGCACCTCACTGAATCGAATATCTCCATAGTAAAGAATTTATCCGTCTTAAATGATGCGCAGCAAATATTTTTCTTTTTTCTCTCCTAATTTCCAATATTCCTTAAAACGTAATAACGACAGTGATCAATAATAGGAGACTGTCTGAAGAAAAACATGCGCTAACAGACATTGCGAAAGTAAGGGAAGAAGCTGTCTACACTTGGAAGCTGCTGACAGTACAAAAAACAAAGAATCAGAACCGAAAAGTGCGATGACAACTCCGATTAACGTCTGCCGCAATAAAGTCTGTAAGTATAATTTCTGGAGAAGATCAAAGAGAAAATAGACTAGATAACGACCTAGTTGTGGCTGATCAGTTGAAGTTTGAGAACGGATACGTAAGGATGGATACTGACAGCGCAGGAGCAAGGAATGGAAAACTGGAATTGTGGATGAGTGACATAGATGTTTCAGGCGACAGCATATTCGATAAAAAATTGGAAAAGCTTACAACTTACTGAAAATCAAGCTTGAGAGTCTGAAGCATAAACTACTAAAACTGGGCTCATTGGTTCTTAGTACAATTGATGCAGTTCACAGAAATTCGTTGGGAAATTGGAAGCCATTAGCATCAAGAAAAAGTGTCATTTTGTCATTTTGCTGGGATATGTGCAATTTATTTGCGTATACATTATGCTGTGGTAGAAACTTTGCAAGTGTCTGGCGGCGATGAAATATGAAATCTAGTTCAGTGATCTCATTTCCTGTTTATTGTTCTCTTTTATGCCAGTTAATGACGATAATAAAATAATGGAAATATTAAGAATATTCATTGGTACCAAAATCATGTTAGCCTCCAGATCAAGAAGACAACTTACAAATTATCACCATAATTAGAAATATTTTGTACTAAAATATGTGTAGGCTCCAGATCTAGAAGATAACTCACAAATTATCATCATAATTAAGAATATTTGCAGTAAAATACTGCTCCGGTCTGTCTCGAGTTTCACCCAACAAATTCATTAGACTAGACAGCTGAATGTAAAATGCAGTTTAGCATAAGGGCGTCCTTAAATCTGAGTTATGTTAGCGCCGCAAACTGTAGGTGTAAGCACAACTGGTAGGCTCCAGATCAAGAAGATAACTCACAAATTATCATCATAATTAAAAAAAATTGTAGCAAAATACTGCTCCAGTCTTTCTCGAATTTCGTCCAACAAATTCGTTACACTAGTCAGAAGCATGTGAAATCATTACGTCTGAGTTATGTTAGCGTCGCAGACAGCAGGTGCAAGCAGAACTGGTCCGTCTGCTCTGCAGTTGTGCGAAGGCAGATTTCATGTTGCCGCTCGACATACCACGCACTGTTAAAATGCTGCTTCGAGTAACGCAGAGGATTACAATATCGTCCAGATGACACTGAAGAGCTCTTATTTTATCTGACCACTCTCTGAACATGGAGGACTAATCGACATGAGTAGCTCGGGCAACAGATGCGGGGAACTGGAACTTCAGTATGTAAATGGTTGTGGAGTAATTTCTTGTTCTTTTTTAGCCAGTGAACTGGCATGGGACTGCCCCTGAATAAAGAGGCTGACGAGGGTAGCTTGTGAATGCCTGACATGTGATTTTTCACTCATTAGATGCGAACTACCTGAGTGTGGAAAGCATATTACTCAATTAAGTATAATAATAAAGTCAAACCATTTCATCTAGGCGGGCAGCACAACCAAAGTTGTAATTCCTGGTCATCGTCCTGGCTCATCATTCATTGCTTCGTTTCTCCTAGTAAATAATCGAGCTACGGAGGACTATTGTTAAGAGACTGGGTTCGTAGTCAGAAGAAGTAAGGCCTCCTGACAGGCTATCCTGCTATACCCTATTTTCTTCCAAATTTGGCTTGTTCAGGCCGCAGATGTGTAAAAATATAGGCTAACTGTTACAATAAAATAAAAATAGCAACCGGTCACTGTTTCCTGTGGACGTTAACCCATATCTGTTGTTAATTTCCCTACTAACATAAACATGGCAGAATTGGAGGAGGACAAATCTAAGGATTTAGAAACATCACGTGGTATCCTGAATCACTTAAGGCCCATGTAGAGACAGTTTCTACTATAAGGGGTCAACCGAGCTTTTGACATATCCCTGAGGATGTCAGAATTTGGAATAAATAGCGCCGTTACCAGTTTTGAACCGATAGGTTCATCTTCAGATGATTTTTCGCATTTAATATTACGTTTAGCTTACGGTATACGGGTGACTTCGACTTTTTTTCTGCTGTTAGTTCCTTGAGTTGATAGTCCTGTAGAAAATCTTTATTTCTCTTATAAGAATTAACCTGGATCCTAATTCTGTATCACCTAGTATTCTAAACCATTTAAGGCACATTTAGAAACAGTTCCTACTGCAAGGAGTCAACCGAGCTATTGACATATACTTGAGGATGTCAGAATTATCAACTTCTATAGGTTCTCTCCCGAAGGGCTCATATACTTCGTAAAAATTATTGCGCAATGGATAACTAATAGAAGAGGGGTATCCTTAGCGAACGTGACACATGGCCGTCGCACCTCACGAAATATAATAAACAGCGGGATCGAAATGGTTCAAATGGCTCTGATCACTATGGGACTTAACATCTGAGGTCATCAGTCCCCTAGAACTTAGAACTACTTAAACCTAACTAACCTAAGGACATCACACACATCCATTCCCGAGGCAGGGTTCGAACCTGCGACCGTAGCGGTCGCGCGCTTCCAGACTGTAGCTCCTAGAACCGCTCGGCCACACCGGCCGGCCACAGCGGGATCATCTAACTATGAAATGGTACACTGGTCCTCATTAACTCCTACGTGTTGTAAATTTCCCTTCTAACATAAACACGGCAAGACCGGCAAGAGGGCAAATATAAGGATTTAGAAACACATTTCACTAGGGGTAAGATACATGGCGCCTACAGGAAAATCAAAGAGGCCTTTGGAGAAAAGATAAGAAGCTGTATGAATATCAAGAGCTCTGGTGTGCACGATGTATAAGCCGGGCGAAATATCCCCAGACTTCAAGTAGAATGTAATAATTCCAATTCCAAAGAAAGCAGGTGCTGACAAATGTGAATATTACCGAACTATCTGTTTAATAAGTCATGGTTGCAAAATACTAACACGAATTGTTTGCAGAAGAGTGGAAAAACTGGTAGAACCCGACCACAGAGAAGATCAGTTTGCATTCCGGAGAAATGTAGGAGCACATGAGGCAGTACTGACACTACAACTTCTCTTAGAAGATAAGTTAAGGGAAGGCAGATCTGCGTTTATAGAATTTGTAGACTTTGAGAAAGCTTTTGACGATGTTGAGTGGTGGCGGTATGTTCCTGTGGGACTTAACTGCTGAGGCTTACACACTATTTAATCTAACTTAAAATAACTTACGCTAAGGACAAAACACACACACACACACACACACACACACACACACACACACATGCCCTATGGAGGACTCGAACCTCCGACTGGAATACTATTTTGGAAATTCTGAAGGTAGCAGTGGTGAAATACAGGGAGCTAAAGGCTATTTAAAACTTGCACAAAAACCTTATGGCAACTATAAGAGTCAAGAGACTTTTGAAGAAAGAAATGGTTGAGAGGTTGTGAGTCGGGATCAGTTTGTACACTGAACAAGCGGTAAAGGAAACTAAAAAAAAATTTTTAAAGTTAAGGAAGAAGATATAAAAACTTTGAGGTTTGCCAATGACGTAGTAGTTGTGTCAGACGCAGCAAAAGACTTGGAAGAGCAGTTGAATGGATTGGACAGCGTATGAAAGTATAAGATGAACAACAACAAAAGCAAAACAAGAATAATGGAATGTAGTCGAATTAAATCAGGTGAAGCTGAGAGTATTATATTAGAAAACGAGACACCTAAAGTACTAGATGAGTTTTGCTATTTGGGCAGCAAAATAACTGATGTTGGCCGAAGTAGAGAGGTAGTGTGGCCACCCTACATCCAGTTTGTTCTTCCTCGGCACAATGGCACCTACCAGTAGGACAGTGCAACATGTCACACAGCTCGCAGCATACGTGTGTTTCTTCGAAGAGCACCGGGATAAGTTTACTGTAGTCTCTTGGACACCAAACTCTCCTGGCTTAAACCGAATCAAGCATCTGTGGTGGCAACCCGAGCGGGCTGCACGTGCCATGTATCCTCAGCCAAGAAACCTAGCGCATATGGCCCTGTCTCTGGAATCAGGATGGATCCACGTCCCTCAAGGTACCTTTCAGAACCTCGCAGACCTTCTTCCTGGATGTCTCATAGTGGCGTGCCCAGCAAAACGTGGTTATTCAGGCTTTTGACAGGCGGTCACCTTAATGTGACTGGGCAGTGTAATTCTATGTTGAAACTTCTACTATGCAGTTTTTCCACTCCAGTCAATATACTCGTCTCTATATTAAAATTTCGTGGAAACTGGCATCCTGATTTTCTCTTCTCTGCTACTTTTTTTCAAGCTCAACCAACAATTTTTAGACAAGAATATGTTAATATTGCATAAAGCGGAGCCAGAAATTCTGACCAACGCTTTATAGATACTGAATAGAGTTACTATAGCTGCATCGCTTCTCATGGAATAAAGAAATCAATGTCTGTGGCTAACTTGCACATCCACAGCATTCCAGGAAGTCGACCAGTTGGCGAAAAACAGTTTTTTTGAAATTTCGGTTGAGTGGATGGTACAGCTTGCGAAAACCAAGATAGTGCACTAGCACAGGAGTTCGTCGTGTTGAATGGAGGCCCCAACTTCACTTTGCTCAGTGCGCTTTACGCGAAAAACTGCCTTGCCGCGTGAGCCACATAATCCTTCGGCTGTGGCATTGTTCACGCGGACACTTCACCTCATACCTCTCACTTTCTCCTCTGAAAGACGCGCCGAAATTCCTAGGGAAGCTAGGGGCCAGTGCCCTCTGTCTACCCTGTCTCATTAGGGACCCAGCTACACTACGGAGACTGTCGCATGCAAAACTACCACCAGGAAAGAGAAGGAATTGATTTAAAAGTAGATACCTTTATCCTGTCACTCACTGAACAGGGATAGGCTGTGACGAACTCAAATCAATTATGAATGAAACATGAGACATGTCAGTACTCCAATGGAATGACGTGTATCACTTTTACAAGACTGCGACTGATAATCATTGTTCAAACTAATGCGAACACTAAGGTTACCTAAACCGAAGAGACAAACTCTGAATTTTTATTCCTTATCTTTCGAACGAATAACTGATTATTGGTGATCGCCAAAGGAATTCTTGCTTTCCCCTATTTGTGAAGTATTTAATATTTATGGCTAACGTGAATAAACGCATATTACGCTGTTGTCCGTTCTAAATATCGTTATACTCGTCTCCGACACGATCATTAACTGTGGCGTCGCAGTAGTGTTCAGGCTAGAGGTCGGTAATTCGAATGCCAAGTATAGTTAAGGTCTCACGTCTAAAGTTAACTTTCAAGTTTCTTAGAAGTTTCCCTTGGGCCATGTGAGTAGTTCATCTGTTTTTTATAAGAAAAAAATTCGTTGAATGAGGATGTGAATCTTAGCGGCTGTTTCGGTCCTCTTCAAAAGATTTGGGCTCTATCCCGAAAAACGTTTTCACAACGCATCCTTCTCCTATGTCCATCGTCATCTATTGTATCAGAAGTTTAATTCAATACATACATTTCATATGCAGTCGTACTACACTCTCTGTGCGTTGTATGGAATACGAGAAGTTGACTGCCGCAGAAATCGGTTACGATGTGCTTCATATCAGCGGTTGTTCTTCCTCATCGATTGGTGTAGGGATGGAGACGAAACTGTACAAATTAGGTTGGATCTTCAGCAGCCTGCTATTCCCCTCAGAGTACGGAAAAAAATAATAATAAAAAAGATTTAAAGATCCATGAGCCATCACATCCTGCAGCCAACTTACAACACTCGTCTGTAATTTGGAGTCTGTATCATGACTTTCCATTACGAAGTTACCTGTGGTTGGGGCAATGAAAATTAGCACTCTTTTAATCACAGCACAAATGCAACTCGAGGTTTCTATAAAAGACTTGTGACGAATTTTAATGATTGCGGTCGATTCCTGGTTTCTCGTTCCACAATCCACGTGTAGTGTCAAGTATTTATGATCACATGCAGTGTAAATGCTGATAAAACAAAACTTGTCTTCCTAGCACAATGTCTATTCCTTAAAAAAAGCTCACAAAGTAAGCTCACAGGAACTACTGACGCCTGATATCTTTATGTACTGGTGACAACTTACATTTGGATGGCATTTACAGAAATTAAAGATATTGCAGCTCTATATGATCTACTATATCAATTCACTCGAAAATGCGCTTGGTGTCTCTCTAAAATGTATTGAAAGACATTCCTTCCCCTCTCCCACACCAATTTAATGGTGTGAGGTCAAAAAACGAAGTATAAAAATGTATTTAATAACAGAATTAAGCTACCTGAAGGCTGGCAGAAATTAATGCATATTAATATGTATTTGTATACACATCGCAGCGTTTTCCAATTTGACTGAATGTGCATAATGTGGTAATAGCCACACTTGAACCCACTGTTATTTCCACAAGCCCGCCTGCTACTATAATGAAATAAAACAAACGAAATTCTTACGAAATTTAAAACGATTGAGAATTGATGTAAAGAGTAGCGTACCTCATTTTAAAGGAATTTTCGAGTACATTTCGAAACTAATCTTAGACTTTGTGAATCTGTAATACCTCAGGAGTTATGGAGAATTCAATATTATGATTTATATTTTAGTAATATTAATTCAGATGATGCCCTTGGGTTATAGTATATCTGAAACACATGATCCTTTATTCTTCAGTATCTGTTGAATAAATGTTGCTTTTCCTGACAATCATTTAACTGAATTTCTATACTGCCTTTTATATAAGAGACAAATAACGGAATTCACTTGATATAGATTTTGCTTAGGATGAAATAGTCTGTTGCTAGTGTCGTGTTCGTCTTCTTTTCGATGATCGACGATCGACTATGAAACTGTATGATAAAACCTCTAAGAAGTTTACACATGATGTAGAATTAATTGTGGAACTAAATTGCTAGGGAGATATAATTTCTTTTAAACAATTGTATAAGGGGGCAGTGTCAAATGAAAACAAGACAGATGAAAAAAAAGTAGGTGAACTGTTTATTATTTGAAAAAGTAATCGCCGTAACTCATAATGAATTTATCCTACTGTGAAACACGACAGTCAGTGGAAAAATGTTTGCGGTTGCCTACAGAAATGTGACTACCCAGGCCGGCATCTCTTCGTCCGAGACAAATCGACAGCCATGAATGTCCTCCTTCAGGGTACCAGAAATATGGAAATCGCCTGAGCAGAGATAGGGAGCATAAGGAGGATGCGTAAGGGCGAAACTTCTGCAGCGTAGTCTACCTTTGCAACGTGGGGGCGGGAAATATCTTGCAAGGGGATGAAGCCGTCCGCCTGCATTGGCGGGCTTTGGACTTAGTGGCCCGCTTCGGTTTTTGCAGTATGTCCCGAACCCTCCCCACGCGATGAAGAAATTCATGGCCGTCGATTTTCTTCGGACGAAGAGTTGCACCCTATGGTACCATCATGGTTCCATAGGCAACTGCAAACATTTTTTCCATGAAAGAATTGATCGTCATACATCACAATGGGGCAAATGTATTAACAGTTACGACGAATAAACAGTTTTCTTCCTTTTTCTGTCTGCCTCGTTTGCATCTGTCTGCCCCTTGCGAATTCATTTATGTAAATTCCATTTATACCCTTAGTAAGTATCATTTGTCTCAGATACTAAAATCCTGCCAGTCAAGTTGTATTCATGTTTGAGACCTGTAAATATTGTAACTGTAAAAATGTAATTCATGCTGTACGTTCTATGCCTAGAAATTCCTACACAGCCGCTGAGTTCCAGTAATTTGAGTAAAATTTGTCAATTCCGAAACCGCAACTGTTAAATCAGAGACATTGCGACAGCTACATTGGTTAGGATCATTGATATCTGACATACGAAACAAAGTAATTAACTAAAAGTCAGACTACATTGTGCAATAAAAGGCTTGAGATGCGTAGTGTCTGAGTGGCGTGAGGGTCATCTAGGAGGACGAATTTATAGCCGTTGCTAATACTGAAGCAACAAACCCAAGAACCTGCACTGGCATCATCGATACAGCAGCTAGTTCTCAAAACTGTAACCAACCTGAGTTCGCATCTAACGATCTACGAATCTAGATATCAAACATTGGTTTCAGCATTCGAAATTTGTTTTCACTTTGGGGATTAAATCGGATACACCAGGTTGTACAGTAGGTCGAAATGTGTATCGCGACCGCATTATACTGAATTCACTTCATTGTATCAGGTACTTTGCCCTTCATAAACTTGCTGATGTGTCGGTTCTAGTAGAATCTTGGACAGACTTATCCCGAACGTTATTATTGGAGTTTCATCTTTGGTATTCATAGCCATAGAGCCATAAAGATCGCGAGAGGAGGAAATAAGGACTCGACAACGTTGTGTTTTAATCAAGCCCTCAGAGGGAAAGTGACGGAAAACAGAAATTGTTATGATTCTCGTTGTCAGTTGTTATGATGACATGTGGCCAATGCTAAATAGAAACACATATTGCAGGTTTGTCAATGAAGTCGGTAAGCAGCTGGCTGTATAATCTGTATCTGCAACGACTGGAATAATTAGAAGTCGTTGGTAAAAAATAATGTATATTGTACTTAACTTGTGTTACAGGCTTCTTCATATGCTGCATACGTATAATTACAAACTTATCTAGAGAGACATTACTTATTCCATACTTGACTAAGCGCCTTGTTAGAGGTTGCCTCCTATCAGCTGAAGGCTATGCTACATTCCTAGATGACGACCCGAGCATGAGTGGACGAGCGCTCGCTAGATACTTATCACAAGTCGCGGAGCGGCGCTAGTCGCGACTCGCGGGTCCAGCGATATACACTCCTGGAAATGGAAAAAAGAACACATTGACACCGGTGTGTCAGACCCACCATACTTGCTCCGGACACTGCGAGAGGGCTGTACAAACAATGATCACACGCACGGCACAGCGGACACACCAGGAACCGCGGTGTTGGCCGTCGAATGGCGCTAGCTGCGCAGCATTTGTGCACCGCCGCCGTCAGTGTCAGCCAATTTGCCGTGGCATACGGAGCTCCATCGCAGTCTTTAACACTGGTAGCATGCCGCGACAGCGTGGACGTGAACCGTATGTGCAGTTGACGGACTTTGAGCGAGGACGTATAGTCGGCATGCGGGAGGCCGGGTGGACGTACCGCCGAATTGCTCAACACGTGGGGCGTGAGGTCTCCACAGTACATCGATGTTGTCGCCAGTGGTCGGCGGAAGGTGCACGTGCCCGTCGACCTGGGACCGGACAGCAGCGACGCACGGATGCACGCCAAGACCGTAGGATCCTACGCAGTGCCGTAGGGGACCGCACCGCCACTTCCCAGCAAATTAGGGACACTGTTGCTCCTGGGGTATCGGCGAGGACCATTCGCAACCGTCTCCATGAAGCTGGGCTACGGTCCCGCACACCGTTAGGCCGTCTTCCGCTCACGCCCCAACATCGTGCAGCCCGCCTCCAGTGGTGTCGCGACAGGCGTGAATGGAGGGACGAATGGAGACGTGTCGTCTTCAGCGATGAGAGTCGCTTCTGCCTTGCTGCCAATGATGGTCGTATGCGTGTTTGGCGCCGTGCAGGTGAGCGCCACAATCAGGACTGCATACGACCGAGGCACACAGGGCCAACACCGGGCATCATGGTGTGGGGAGCGATCTCCTACACTGGCCGTACACCACTGGTGATCGTCGAGGGGACACTGAATAGTGCACGGTACATCCAAACGGTCATCGAACCCATCGTTCTACCATTCCTAGACCGGCAAGGGAACTTGCTGTTCCAACAGGACAATGCACGTCCGCATGTATCCCGTGCCACCCAACGTGCTCTAGAAGGTGTAAGTCAACTACCCTGGCCAGCAAGATCTCCGGATCTGTCCCCCATTGAGCATGTTTGGGACTGGATGAAGCGCCGTCTCACGCTGTCTGCACGTCCAGCACGAACGCTGGTCCAACTGAGGCGCCAGGTGGAAATGGCATGGCAAGCCGTTCCACAGGACTACATCCAGCATCTCTACGATCGTCTCCATGGGAGAATAGCAGCCTGCATTGCTGTGAAAGGTGGATATACACTGTACTAGTGCCGACATTGTGCATGCTCTGTTGCCTGTGTCTATGTGCCTGTGGTTCTGTCAGTGTGATCATGTGATGTATCTGACCCCAGGAATGTGTCAATAAAGTTTCCCCTTCCTGGGACAATGAATTCACGGTGTTCTTATTTCAATTTCCAGGAGTGTATATTACGGATCGCGGTCGATATCTGCAACCCGTAACAAGTGTGGTATCGAACGTTGATACCACAGAAATATCAATGGCCAGTGAGGGAGATGAAGACCACTCTTCCAAATTCATTGTCTCAGCAAGGCATTGTCTCATTTCTGTTGTTGCTAGAATGTCTTTGCCGTTTTACTTGCGCATAACACCGACAGATTGTATGTAATAAATTCAGCAGATTTGAATATCCTCTTCGTAAGGAAGTAGCTCTCATTACGGTCACAAATAAGTAATGAATACACTCATCAAGGCTCCCGTGCATACTTGTCATCAGTCTGTAGTCGTAATGATGCAACTGGAAGTGGTGCTCTATAACTGTGCACTGCGGAAGCGTAGCTTTGATTGGAATAATAATTATGTATGACACGCTCTGTTTATTGCTATATTAATTAGCGGGAATGGTTAAGCGTGTCAAATGATTATACAGTGCTCTGGTTTAATTAATAATTTATACTGATTTCCTGTGTGACTAAAATGATATAAAATCTCCACTGAGTGAATTTTGATATTATAAATGCAATTGCACAGCACGCGAAGCAGAATGTACTCATAAATGCTGTATTGAAATTCGTATTCTCTTTGATGCAGAAACAGTGGCAGAACGCAATATAAAGGGGGGAAAAAAGAAAACATGCTACAGCTAGTCATAGGCCTGCCTCCTATACAGTATAAAGTACATTATTTCATTACAAAATTCTCATATATTTCTAGAAGTGGGCAGTTAACAAGCAATTCTTTGGGGTATAATAAGTTTTTCGAGTTACCGATAAAATTTATTTCTTGTGGCATGACACTTCTCGAAACTGACTGACCCATTTGTATCAAAACTGGCAATTACGGAATCTTGCTGCCACTTCGATAAATTTCAGTGGACGCCCATGGTGCTAGTGGAAAATGTCTCAGAGTAATTGGTATCACTGTAGTCTATATAAATAATAAAACTTGTTAACTGTGATCGAACTTAGCATACATACAATGACGGAAGTTTAGATATGCTTCATCTTCCATTCTTATACCATGCTAAAGTCACTTGACACGTGATCCTCCTATGGATTGGTTGGTAGGAATTGCTAATAAAATATTGTGGTATAATACTCAAGAAAGGCCGATCGCACTACTTGCCTACCTTTGTGACTTCCCTTTCATATAGAAAGAGAAATGACTCGAAAGTGAAGCAGTTAACTACTCTTGATGATAATGATCATGTTAATAGTTCGCACTGCCACACAGTGGCTAAAGTACTTTTTTCGCTCTTGGAGCACAGCAACTGCATGCGGTTACGTTTAGAATCGATCCCCGAACTCCTGAACCGAAGTGCTAATTACTCGTCGTAATAAAAATGCCCTGGATTACCGTTGCTGTTGAATGCTAACAACATGTTGGAATAAATCTTCAGTATTGTCGATTAGCTATCCTTAAAGCTCCTTAATCCAGTTACCATAAAATATTCGTCCTTCTTAATCATTTCATAATAGCACATAATTTCCCATCAGTCCATGTGCAGCACCTTAAGTAAAACGTCACAGAATTTGTGTAATAATCTTGCGACTGCTGTCGGAACTTCCAACCCAAGACGTATGTGCAGTAATATTTCACACTTTAGTCCTTTTAAATCGTAGTAAATTAGTTTACAAATTCGCTTCGCGGGGAAAGATATGCTGCTTACGAGTTTTCTTCTGTTTCTAGCCTTGACTTCGTGTAAAAAATGTTAAACTTGTTTCTTGGTTCTCAAGTTATTAAACACACGTTCTTTCACTCCACCCCAATAAATAAAACATAAATAAAGAAAGACTAAGTCGAATGAGCCCTCTATTTTTGATATTATGCTTCACACGTGCCAACCAGATGTAATTATTTCATCCAATCTTCAGAACTCCGTACCCGTAAATTCATTGAATTGTCTTGGATTTATTATTTCACGTACACGTCAGCCTGTCGTCATATGAAGCATACAATAGACTGAATCATTTCATATGACATGAAACATTACGTAAATCGAATTTCTATTTCCAGAATGAGATTTTCACTCTGCAGCGGAGTGTGCGCTGATATGAAACTTCCTGGCAGATTAAAACTGTGTGCCCGACCGAGACTCGAACTCGGGACCTTTGCCTTTCGCGGGCAAGTGCTCTACCAACTTTTTTTTTTTTTTTTTTTTTTTTTTTTTTTTTTTTTTTTTTTTTTGCTGACCACTTTTTTTTTTTGAGTGAGGTTTTTTTTTTTTTTAACTTTATTTATATGAAGGAAGGTAGGAGAAACAGAAACCTTTATTATTCACAAAATAAACATAGTACGTCCTGTCACATGATAACTGTTCTGGAAGGATCCTTGCTGCCGTCCTACCATGCAGCATGAAATAACAACAAAATCGAAGTGGGGCCACCTCCGGCACCCTAAAGAAAAGTATTTTGGATATGAAAACAAAATTTGAAATACATCCATTTGATAACTGTTCAAGCGTGAGTTTTTCGCAAGTCGCATACTCGCATAGTGTTCTTAGTCGATCACTTTAACTTGGTCGGTTTCACAAGACAGCACCGCCGCTCATCTTTGCGCACCCGGCACACCCCAGGTATATGGCGGGTCCGCAAAAACCGTTACTAGGAAATTGGCATACCAATCCTTGTACTTTTGTAGCCGTAATAGTTTTGTGTGTCCATCTTGCAAGTATTGCCAGTAATCCAGGACGTTCAGTAAGTTCCTACGTGTGTCTCTATAGATGTAATGGACCGTCATACCTGTGATCCACGCCACCGCGTTCGTCTTATGACGCGGGAAATACGTTTCCTCTGGAAAAAATACTATGTCAGAAGAGATTGCTGTATAGATAGTGCGCCGCATGAACGCTATTATCTTTCTTGCGAGAGTCCAGACAGCCAATGCTTCGCCGCAGACCAGCCGATGGTCGTCCGTATCCAGCACGCCGCATTGCTGACACAAGGGCGAATCCGCCAAATGTATTGCGTACTTTTTACCATTTGTAGGGTATTTTCGGTTGACGACAAGGTACCATGTTGATCTGACTGATGTAGGTAGGTGGGGGTGGTGGACCGTGCGCCACACCACGTGCCAATTAACAGCTGGATGTTTGCGTTCCACCCTATTCCGGGTGATCTGTCGAAGGAGCAGATGGTACACGTCCTTCGATGTCGACTGTCGGGTCGTCGGTAAACGCTCTCGAACGTAACTGTGTTCCACGATGAACGTGCGCACATACGTTAAAGGGGGCGATATATGGCCGACACTGACTGGAGGAAGATGCGATGTTGGGACGAGTTCTTCGATGATCGTCCCCGTAAGCGAGTGGTTCCTGTTGCGCCACCGTTTGAGCATAGTATTAATAAACATGGCACGCGCCTTCTCGTGCACGTTCACTAAACCAACGCCCCCCTCTCGCGCTGGGAGGGTAAGCGTGTTGTACTGTACCTTAAAGAGTTGTCCCAGGCACACATAGTACCCAAAAGCCGCCTGAATCCTCATAGCCATCGTGCGCTTCAAGGGGAGAAGGTGTGTCAGGTGGCACATCATGGGCGCGAGAAAAAGGTTGACGAGTAACACTCGCTGCAGCATATCCATCGACCGTAGGGCGTTTAGTCGTACTGCCGTGCGGACTCTGAGTAACAGTCTTCGGTAGTTGTCCGCAGCCGTTCCCGCTGTCTCTTTATGAAAGGTGATACCCAAACAGCGAAGGGTTTCCACCGCAGGTAAGGGTCCTTCCGTTCCTGGTTCTAGGCCACGCCCCACATGCATCAACTGTGATTTTCGGTAGTTGACCACACTTCCAGCTGCCATCCCATACGTCTGTAGCCAATCCAGTGCTGTTTGAGTCTCCCTCTCATTCCGTACGAGGAACACAATATCATCCGCATATGCTCTGCATTTGAATGATAAATGCCGGAGGGAGATCCCGGTAAGACGGCGGCGAAGGCCTGCGAGGCACGGTTCTAAGGCAATCGCATAAAGGAGGATCGACGAGGGGCAACCCTGTCTCACTGATCTTAAGATCTTAAAAGACTCAGTTCTCCCTCCGTTGACCACCATCGCTGATCTGGCGCCGTGCAACAGCCGCATCACAGCATTGGTCAGTAATGGCGAGACACCCATCCTGTTCATCACCGCCGCGAGGTACACATGATCCACGCGATCAAAAGCATGATCGAAATCTACAGCAACCATCGCCCCCCGGAGGCGGCATGCAGCCGCGAGGGCGACGACGTCACGATAGTCTCCCAAGGCTGTGTGGATATTACTGATGCCGCCAAGACAAGTCTGATCGGCATGTATTCGATGCTCCAGCGACTTTTTGATACGACTTCCCAGGATACGCATGAAGATCTTGTAGTCACTATTAAGGAGGGTCAAGGGGCGATAATCACAAGGCCGTTTGCCATCACGGGGCTTCGGTATCGGTATCATGAGTCCTTCCGTGAACTGAATGTGAACCGGTACTTCTTGCCGCAGAAGCTCGTTAAACATACATAGCCACATCGGTGTCATAATGGTCACGAAGGCACGGTAAAATTCCAACGGGAATCCATCTGGACCTGGGGACTTGTTGCAAGCACCTCGTGTAATCGCTTCTTCCAGCTCTTCACACGTAATTTCGGATAACCCGTCTGCTTCCCCGTTCACAGTCGTCGCGTCAGGGATCTCTTCCAGGACGTTCCCCAGCTCCCTCTGACCCTCCCCGTTGCTCGCATAGAATCTGCTAAAATGATCCGTGAACGCCTGTGCTATGCCCCTTTGTGTTGTATAACGACGTCCATCGCCGAGATCGATCTCATGTATTAAATTCCTGCGTCTTCTTCGTCTTTCCTTTATCACGTAATGCATCGAGGGAACCTCGTTGGGCAGGAAATCCTGCGACCTCGCGCGTATCATCGTACCTGCCATCCTCTGCGTCGCAAGTTGTACCAGCTTCGCCTTAACTCGGTGGACGGCCGTCTGGCGTTCTGGTGTAGGTGGTTGAGCTAACAGTTCCCGGAGAGCCGTAAAGTAAAACTCAGTGGTCGTGCGCTGCCATTGAGAAACCTCCTTCCCATAACCTATTAACGTTCTCCGTAAAGCTGGCTTCGCGCACTCGATCCACCACTGCAGGATAGAACCGAAAGAATTTCGTCGACGGAGGCAGCCATGCCACGCGTCCTCCACAATGCGTCGGCATTCTGCATCTCGCAGGTGGGAGACGTTCATCTTCCAATTACCCCTCCGTCTCCACACCTGCTGTCTATCAAGGTTAACTGTACAAATATATGCCTCGTGGTCTGTAAACGCTGTCGGCCATATTTCTGCGTCCACCGTCGACACTGCTAACACCCTTGAAACGTAGATTCGATCCAAACGGCCCGCGGAGTGGCTAGTAAAAAATGTATATCCTGGTTGGTTGCGATACTTCAGGTCCCATGTATCGACTAATTCCGTCCCGTTGACCAGCTCCCTAAGTTCTTGGCTAGTAGTATAGTTAGGTTGTTGGTCCTTTCTGTCAAGCACACAATTAAAATCTCCTCCGAGTATGCAACCATCGTATCGTCCCTGGAACAACGGTGCAACCTCATGGGCGTAAAAATCTGCTCTGTCCCTTCTCTTATCCGAACCTGACGGTGCGTATATGTTGATCAAACGTATTCCTCCTATGGTCACGGCCGTACCACGGGCAGAAGGCAAATACTCTACTTCGTCTGCACGTATTCCTTCCTTTAATAGTATAGCTGTACCAACGCCTCTCTCGTCACACGGGGAACAGTAAATGTCGTAACCGTAAAAGTCCGAGGGGGGAAGTACCCGAACTTCTTGTAATAGTGCGATGTCTAAATCCGCAGCCTGTATCATGTCACTGAGCATGTTGATTTTCACCGGCGTCCCAATGCTATTGATGTTAACAGACCCTATCCGATAAGCTTGGTGCATGGCGGTCAACGTAGATAGGGTACCGTACGGTCGCTAATTTTGCCGTACATAGGCTGCTGTCGGACTAACGTCCCCCGCCGTCCCCTCATATAGTCTGCCATTATTCCGTGCACCCTGCCGGTCTTACACCGGGAGAGTGCGTGGGAGCAGTTCCTCCGGCATCATCTGTTCCCCAAGGGGGTGGCTCTTCTGACCAGTCCCCTAGTGTCCTATCGTTGTCGTGCGGTGCAGGCGCCGTAGCCTCCTCAGCAGCCTGTTGCCGTCTATCGAGCTCCTTCGCTGTGTCTGGAGCATCGTCAGCAGTAGGTCGTGCCGCCGTCCCGCTGGCCACCGTTGCATCCACGCGAGGTAGTTCTTCTGTATCCATGGTCGTCTGTTCTGTACCCGTAAACATCTCAGAATTATCTACTAGATCAGAGTGATCGTTCTCCACCGTGAGGCGGCGCTTCTTCCGGCGTTTTGGTGAGCGCTGTTTACGTTGCCGGGCCTCGGAATCAGAGGTCAGCATGGTCTCCAGTTGTTCGTGGGGGACGTCAGAATCGTGCGCCGTCGTATTTTCGACGTCTCCAAGTGCCTTATCTGAAGGGGCCTCAAGCGGAACCGAAGAGAGGGCGTCCTGTGACTGCTGCAGGCGGTCCAGCGCAACGTCGTCTTTCTGTGGCTCGCCACGATCCGCCGCTGTCTGTGTGTTCTGGTACGCGTCTGTCTCGCGGCCCACGTCATCGCGTAATGCGGCGACGTAAGTCATGGGGAGCACAGTCGGATGCGGCGTGAGGGGTGGATCATCCCGTGGCAGCTGTAATAACCTTCGTTGAGCACACTCAGAACGTATGTGTCCCTCCTTCCCACATCCAGAGCACGTCCTTGGTTGTCCGTCGTAAATGACAATCGCCCTACAACCGGCGATGTACAAGTATGACGGGACGTGTTTTCGGAGTTCAATCCGTATTTGTCTGACGCCATTGAGGACAGGATACGTCTTGAAGCTCGCCCATTTTTCAGCCACGTGGGATAGGACCGTTCCGTAAGGACGCAGGGCGTCTGTCACCAACTCTTCTGGCACTTCGAATGGAAGCTCAAAGACGCGGATCGTTCTGAGTCCCGTGCCGGCGTGTTCAACTGTTACCGCTCCAACATTCCCGTCCGAATGACAGAAACGAAGTCCTTGTCTGTGTCGAAGTAGTAGTTCGTCACATGCCGCTTCATTTATAAGCTTGACATAAACCACGCTGCTGACTATAGATAAGTGGATTCCAACTAGAACGTCAGGTTCGATTTTCACCTCGTCCCGTAAATAACGTTCGATCTCGTAAGCCTTCGGTCGAGCATATTCGTTAACAAAACTAAATTTCAGTGTCGATTTGCGGAACGACAAGGCCATGATTCGTTCTATGTATACCGCGACACACCGCTACACACTTAACGTAAACACCTCTCGCGCAGACGTGCGGCAGGGACGTAAACACCATCCGAACCGCTGCGCCGCCGAAGGCTGACTGACGTTAACACCCAGTCATCACGAGGCAGTAACAGACGCTTTATTACAGGTCAGCACGTTACCGCAGAGCTAGCGAAGAGGTAGAGCTGAGCTACCGAAGCACGACTCACGCCCGGTACTCACAGCTTTACTTCTGCCAGTACCTCGTCTCCTACTTTCCAAACTTTACAGAAGCTCTCCTGCGTACCTTGCAGGACTAGCACTCCTGAAAGAAAGGATATTGCGGAGACATGGCTTAGCCACAGCCTGGGGGATGTTTCCAGAATGAGATTTTCACTCTGCAGCGGAGTGTGCGCTGATATGAAACTTCCTGGCAGATTAAAACTGTGTGCCCGACCGAGACTCGAGTTCGAGTCTCGGTCGGGCACACAGTTTTAATCTGCCAGGAAGTTTCGAATTTCTGTTATTTCTTTAATTTTACGTTATTAAGATCTTTTTTAGTGGGATCGAGAGTTTTGCACCCGACGTCGGTGGATTCTTCTGCGAGCAGATGGCTGTCGCACAATGGCTATGTCGGCCAGAATACAATCTCTGTATATCTCGTTAATGACACCACCCATGCCGAGCTTATACCGCTCCGAGGTTCGCCAGGTAACAACGAACGTAACATGTACATAGATAAAAATAATATAACAACTTCTACATATATACTGAGTTGGTGCAAAACTTTGTAGCGTTTTCCAAAAGTTTAATAAACACAAAATATATCAACACACAACAGAGACTTTATTCAACAATAATATAGTCTCTTAATTTTTAATAAGTCTGCCAACGCTGGGGTAACTTCTCGACTCCACGACGTTAGAAATCAAATACTTTTGAGGCGAAGAACTCGCCGGGCCATGTTCGGAGGGCATTTTCATCCGGAAAGGAAGTTCCTTCAAGGTTGCTCGATAGAGAGCGGAAAAGATGAAAATCCGATGGCGCAAGTCCAGGTGAATAAAGTGGGTGCGGAATAACTTTCCAACCCAACTCCCGTATAGTCTAGCAGAATGTGCGTTATTGTGGAGTGGCATCAATTCGGGCAGTCTTCCTGGACGTTATTTTTGGGTTGTGTCTGCAAGACGACTCAATCCTTGACAATAAATGTCATCAGTGATGGTTGCATCTCGGGGCGGAAATTCGTTGTACACCACACTGTCGCTGTTGTACCATGTGCATAACACTATCTTTTGTGGATGCGCGCAGGTCTTTGTACGGGAGTTGCTGCTTCATTGGGACTCAGCAATTCCTCGTCACCAGTAACGATACTGGATAGAAATGATTGGTGTTGTTCAGGAACAAATTGATGACGAGTAAGCAGAGATGCACATATGACCACCCGCTGATTTGTGTGATTTTGGTTTACAGCATGCGGTGTCCATACACCCGACTTTTTAATCTTCCACACTGCATGCAAATGTCGCTCGATGGTGGAATGATCACACTTCATCCCATATACAAGAACTCGTGTACACTGAAGTGAATCATTGTGGATTATTGCGTTTGTGCGATCTGCATTAAACTCCCTAAGATATTCCTGGACGTGGAGAGTCACTAATGTCAAAACGACCCTCTTTAATACGAAAAAACCGTTTTTTTGCCTTGCTCTGTCCAATGGCATTATCCTCATATACGTCGAAAATGTTTCTGGCTGCCTCCGCTGTTGTCACTCCTCTTTTGAACTCAAACAGAAGAATATATCATAAATGTTCCCATTTCTCCACTTGGTACTGCATTTCCTAACGTCCACAGCTCCACTCACTATCTTCAAACAACAAAATAACAGCATGTGAACTCAAATAGCAACAATGAACTACAAATAAAAAACGACAGTCGATAAATATGTCCGTAGCTACCGGAATATCAATACGCAATACAAAAACGATATCTCATGGACGAATCTGATATTACCATAATAAATCCTTTTTACACTATAATTAACTTGCACCATACTACTCGATTACGCTGGACGGTAATGCGGCGTGAGGAGGAAAACATTTTTGTAGCGCTACAAGTTACGTATATGGTAAGAAACTGTTGTTTCCGAACGTATCCTACATCAAGTAATTTGATGCTAATGTCAATAGTCACAGTCATACAGTTCCACTTGTCTTACTGATGTCAGCGATTCGAACACCGGTGATGATACAGGGTGAATGTCAACTCCAGCGTCAAAATTTCGAATGTTGTTCAGGGATATTTTCAGAAAATTTTCGTATGAGGGACCTGTGGTCCCCTGTGGCCGTTACACAGTAATAGTATTTCGTTTGAGTTCTTGCTACCATTTATCTTTGTATCTGTACTGCACGCAAAACGTCTGCACAACAGTGCAATTGTCGCCTCAGGCAGAGGCTCGGACGCGGGTTGCAGTGTTGCCGATTCCAAGCGACAGCTGCGGTACGTGTACAAGAGGTTTAGTGCTTGAAGAAAGAGTAAATGGTTCAAATGGCTCTGAGTACTATGGGACTTAACTACTGTGGTCATCAGTCCCCTAGAACTTAGAACTACTTAAACCTAACTAACCTAAGGACATGACACACATCCATGCCCGAGGCAGGATTCGAACCTGCGACCGTAGCAGTCGCGCGGTTCCGGACTGCGCACCTAGAACCGCTAGACCACCGCGGCCGGCCGAAGAAAGAGTATATCCTGCAAATTATGTCAGAGAGTTTGTTGCGTACCACTATCATCAGCCATGACAACTTGCAATAAATAGAATAAAAATCGCTAAATAGCTCGCTACGATCATGTTTAAGGCTTGCACTGACCACGACGTTCGCAGGAGAGCGCTCGAAGCACTGTTAAACACTAATTGGCGGTCGGAAAATGTGTGACGTCAGGTGCGCAGATCAAGCCTAAACTCGACCGCCGGCGTTTGTGACACCAACTACACTGGTGTCCAAAGTTAATGCAACAAACGACTATTTCCTCGTTCTTTACCTAATTCACTATGTAATCATATAAACTGTTAAAAGATTTCCATACGATTGTGACCTGCACAGAAGATGGCATTTCGGTCATCGGAAAAGCACGCCAACGATGACGTCAGCGCACCTATCAAACGGAGTAATGTTTGCCGGGTAGTCCCACATTCACACTTGCTGTCAACACTGTCACAGACAGTGCAGTATGGCACAGAGAAGACGCCTACCAGACTCTCTGCGGTGGAGGGCCATAGGAGGAATGGAAGCAGGACAGTCGCAGACTGATGTGGCCCGACGGCTTAACGTGAATCGTTCTGTTGTTTCTCAAAAATGGTTCAAATGGCTCTGAGCACTATGGGACTTAACATCTATGGTCATCAGTCCCCTAGAACTTAGAACTACTTAAACCTAACTAACCTAAGGACATCACACAACACCCAGTCATCACGAGGCAGAGAAAATCCCTGACCCCGCCGGGAATCGAACCCGGGAACCCGGGCGCTGTTGTTTCTCAGTTGTGACGACAGTTTATAGCGACCGAATCTGTATCAAGACTAGGGCAGGACCGATCACGTGTGAAATCAGATAGAGAGAACCGTTATTTGGCTGTAAGGGCACGACGGTAAAGCCTCACTCAGTCAGTACTGCGCAGCAACTGGCATCTGACCTCGCAGCATCCACTGAACGTGTTGTATTGAAGCAAACGGTGTACAGGACGCTTCGACGGAGTGGCCTTTATTACCGGAGATCTGCTGTATGTGTGCCTCTGACGCGTCTTCACGGAAGGGAACGTCTAAAGTGGAGTCATCAACGTACCACCTGGACAGTCGAACGGTGAGCCAGTGTTCTTTTCACAGATGAGTCCCGATTGGGTCTGGAGAATGATTCTCGATGGGTTCGCATCTGAAGGGAATGTGGAACACTGATTTTGAGACGCGAACGTTGTGGAAAGAGACCGATATCGAGAAGGATCGCTAATGGAGTGGGCAGGGATTATGTTGATCACTCGAACACCTAATTGTGAAATTGTACAACCGAATCGGCAAGGTTTAGCTGCTGTCAGGTACCGTGACGAGGTCTTGAGAGCTCATGTACCGCTGTTGCGAGGTGCTGTGCGCCCAGACTTCGAAATGATGGTCGATAGTGCTCGACCTCATACAGCACGAGTGGTTGATGTTTTTGGAAACGGAAGATACTGCCCGTATGGCGTGACTCGCTCACTGTGCCGATCTGAATCCCACAGAACATGTCTGGGATGCACTAGGGAGACGGGAGCATCAAGTCAGCAGTCACCAACCACTCTCCAAGACTTGCAGGCAGCTCCACAGGAAGGGCGGGCGTTATTGCCTCAACACTAATGACGTTATTCACAGTGTGCTTGTCGCTGTCAGGCCTGTATTGCTGCAAGAGGTAGCCACACCCCATACTGAGCACATTTAACAGTTGTCGGAATGTGTGTGCAAATCTGTTAAGTTCGGAAAAAAATGAAGAACATTTTCGTGTACTGCTATGCATCTTGCAGTTATTTACGTCCTACATTCTTTAAATTGTTCCTACTTTGATATCACCTGTTTACACTGTTTTATGGCAGAATAAACGCAACGTTGCAAAACTTCTGTTCTGGGTGTATTGTTCGAAGTTCCATTCTCACAGCACTTGTTGTTGACAAATGTAATGCTCGCTTCACTCTTCGCTCTCTATCTTGCACCATATGCTGCCCAGTTGTACCTCGTTTTTCTTCCCCTGCAGTATTACTTGTACAATGATACGCAGCACATTAGGTAGAACTTCTAATGAAGAGTTGGCCGGAATGCACCTTATGTCTGAGTTAATTGAATGCATGGAAGAGTGGCACAACTACACTGCTGAGCTGTTCATTCAGCGATGGCAAGCTCATCAAAATGCAGTACTGTTGCGTCTGAGGGTTGTTTCACTACTCTGCATTTAATGCTGTACGTTTTGGTGACTGCATATTGCAGGTTTGTTTCACTGTTGTGAAAATATTTTCGAGGAAACAAACATTATTTATAACATTGATTCAGGTGTCATATGATGGTCGTTAACCGAAACCGGTAGCAAATTAATAAAGTGTCGTAATACGGTCAAGTGTCATGAATTTCCGGCTACTGACAGTTGGGTGAAGGAAACATATGAAACTCATTGGGCTAACCAATCGAATGAATCGTAATTGCATTACTAGAGTGTAACGATTCACGAGAGCCCAAGACCCCCTTATAACAAAATACTCAGATGTTAAGTCCCATAGTACTTAGAGCCATTATATCTTCCTGTAAGTCAGCAAGCTCGCTAGGCGTGGACACAAATTTCATGTCCATAGTACAAATGGTTCAAATGTCTCAGAGCACTATGGGACTTAACTGCTGAGGTCATCAGTCCCCTAGAACTTAGAACTACTTAAACCTAACTAACCGAAGGACATGACACACATCCATGACCGAGGCAGGATTCGAACCTGCGACCGTAGCGGTCGCGCGGTTCCAGACTGTAGCGCCTAGAACCGGTCGGCCACTACGGCCGGCTCCATAGTACAGGCAGAGCTGTACCGAGGTCATCGCCGCTCCTTAGTCCCCCCTCCCCCACCCCCTGTAAAATTATTTTTCTACAACATTCTCTACGCAGAGCTAGCAAATTTTATGATGTAGAAAATACTTTTAGTAAAAATGAAGCATTGTTTAAAATGTAGTTCAATGAAGTATACTGATGACACGTATTGTAAAAGTAGTATCTCCTGCACTTGTTTTGCTTGCTTCCCGTGCCCTCGCATCTCGCTCCAGTCCTGTCGGCAGAAATCGATAAAAATCGGACGCCTTCTGTCAAATAGCGCATTTGCTTCATCATCCGCTCGCCTTTTGGAGCCTACAGTACCGTATCGAAGTAGCAGCAAGAAAACCATTGCCGAACATCAGCGAGCGGTGTAGCTGGCAGCTGCGTGAGCCAAGTGCACTGTTGCCAAATAAACTGTGTTAGACTGAGGTTGCAGTGGCACCTCGACTGGTGGATTCCACCGACGACCGACATCGGCCTAGGACAGTCGATCTTTTCTAATCAGTACCCCACTATACGCACGGGTCGCATTGTACCATCCTTATCGCCCCAACTTGCAGATTTCGGACGATAATCGGCGAAATTCATATCAGTTTGTTTTCATAGGTCAAATCGACCGACGTAAACACTCACGGCGTAAGTACTGTGAGTAGCTTATTAGTAAAAGAAAGAGTGAGTTTGCAGCATTTTGAGGAAGAAAAATATCATAATCGGGATATAGTTCGGAAGCTATGAACTGAAATCACATGACTGTGGGAAACCACAATAGGCAACACTTTTATCGCAAATTTTAGGTGTGTATTATAATATGAAAACATAATTTGTTAAAGTGAGGAGGATGGTTTCCTTACCGGCCAGAGTGGCCTAGCGGTTCTAAGCGCTACATTCTGGAACCGCGCGACCGCTACGGTCGCAGGTTCGAATCCTGCCTCGGGCATGGATGTGTGTGATGCCCTTAGGTTGGTTAGGTTTAAGTAGTTCTAAGTTCTAGGGACTGATGACCTCAGCAGTTAAGTCCCATGGTGCCATTTGAACCATTTTGGTGGCTTCCTTACTGCTATTGCAGTGAATATTTTTTGGTTTGTGGTAGGTAGATATTACCTGTTTACAATTTATTGTTGTTGTTTTCTTTGCAGTAGGGTGGTGATTCTGTTATAAGAAGTGGTTTCAAAATGTGTTGTATGTGTTTCCCCTTTTCAGTGCTTTAGGTGTTCAGACCATCTTATTCTAAACTTTTTGCTTATCTTTCACACGTATGCTGAATGACAGTCGTTGAAGGTTAATTGGTGGATGTCTGCACAGCTTCAAATAAATGCTGCAAAACCGAGTGTTTGTATTTTTGTTTTTCAGTGTCTACACGAATCATGTTTATTATGTAAAAGAACGTTTTCCCTTTCATCTCATACATTCATAAGACTTGTCTGGTTATTCCGATAACTGGGGACGAAGTTTACAGTACTTATCACGTTATTTCCGAGACAGATATGTACCTCATTCAGATGCATTCGGCATCTGTTTAATAACAAAGGCGGCATTGCAGCTCTCGTCTCCAAGCACAGAGGCGTCGTGGTACCCACCCCACCCTCTACATACACATCTGCAGCATACTCTGCAAGCCGCCTCATGGTGTGTGGCAGAGAGTACTTCTGGTACCTCTAACTGATCCCTCCTACCACATTGTACTCGCGAATGGCACATGGGAAGAACGATTCTCAGTTACCCTCTCGAATTTTCTTGTCGTTGTCATCACGCGAGGTGTATGTGGTAGGAAGTAATAGGCTGTCAGACTCTTCCTCGAAAACTTTCAATAGTAAACATCTCCGCGATGCACAACATCTCTTTTGTAACGTCTGCCAATGAAGTGTGTTTAGCATCTCGGTAACGCTATCGCGCTTACGAAAAGATCCCATGACGAAACACGACACCTGCCGTTGGATCTCGTCTATCCCTTGTATCAGTTCTACCTTGTGAAGATCCCAGATTGCTCAACAGTACTCAAGAATCGGAAGAATAAGCGCCTTGTAAGCCACATTTCCGTAAGATTCTTCCTGTGAATCGTAGCCTGGCATCTCTTTTTTCATTCTATTTGTTTTATCTGATCATTCCGCTTAAGATCGCTCTGCATAGTTAGTCCCAGACATTTTACGGTTGATAATGTTTCCAGTAGCGTGTCATAAATGGTGTAATTGTTCAGTAGTGGGCTTCTTTCTCCGTGTATGCGCAATATGTTACATTTATTTACGTTCAGTGTCAATTGCCAGAGCCGCCACAATTCATCAGTCCTCTGCAGGTCATTCTGCGCATCGATACTGTCTTCCGGCATCGCAACTTTCTTACAGACGACCGCATCGCCTGCAAAGAGTCTTAAGGAGAATCTGATGCTTTCTACTAGATCATTGATATATGCTGTAAACAATAACGGTCCTATGACGCTTCCTTGCGGAGTTTACATCTGTCCATCTAAAATCTAACCTGCTTCAGAACAGATTGTAATCTAACCTAACCTAACCTTTTTGACCCCACCAAAAACTGACAAAAGGTGCAAAACCCCGTGATGTGTGGATGTGAAATAGTACCAGAATGATGGAACTACCCAGACTCCGTCACACACCACGTTTCACCAGATGTAAAATTTTAATTGCCCAACGGAATCGCTGTGTCAAAAATGACCCTCACATGGAATCCTGAATTGGGGAATTGCTACCAAATCCAACTGAATGGCAATTTTTAGTGTCGATAAATAACAATAATAATAACTAAGTGATGGTAACTGCAAGTTACTTCAAATGAAATACAAATAAAATTAAAATTGATGTTTTAATATATTAAAAGCAATGACGTGGCAAAAGACTCAGTGGCATTACTATTAGACAAAGTGGTTGCAACAGAGGTATGAAGCAATTAGGAGAACACTACTGTATCCTAGCGGCACATCCAATCACTTATACGAATGCAACCCACTGAACGTTTTAGTTACTCCAGTGGCTGACACAATAATAATAAATCAAAACGATACTATCACTGGAATTGGGATTAGCGGCACTGTGGCAACCGTACGTCCCCTTTCCAAACATCAACGCTTACCTATTGCCAGCGCTGGTGCATACTCTCACCAGTCTACAGCGGCGGTAAGTTGCCTGCGCGTGCTCGCATGTGAAGAACGAGAACCTCGCTCGTGAGGACCTCGACACCTTGAAGTCACATTCGCCGTACGAACTGAGAGTCCCCTACGTCTAAAGCCACCGACCTTTTACCTTCCACATCCAAACCAAGACTGAAGACTGTCCCTGATCCCGACACTGCTGTTTTCGCCATCCCTTGATTGCTCTAGAAATTCCCGTCTGACGTCAGAAGGCGATGGGCGATTCAGAGCGTTAGTTATACACTTCTGAATTTTCAGAAGGGTAACAAATGTGACAGGAACACTACGAGGCTTCCCCTCTCAGCGCAAATGCCCAGACATTCCAACACTTGTCATTTCTCACCATAAAATATTAGGCGGCAGCCGGCACTTGAGATTACCGCTCTCAGTCTTCTACAAAGCTGAAACGTGTCGAACACTGCGAACGCCGAATTAGCTTGATAGACAGAGGAGTTCCGTGAGCCCTGTCAGGTCGCTCCTTGACGCGCGTAAGCTGGAGGAAAGCCTCTGAATGCCATGTGGTCTCCCTTGTACCTTTTTTGTGTGGACTGAGCGGTTCTCACGCATCCTTAGAATACAACTACAAGCTTCCACCACAGGCACTGTAGTTTTACTCTGAAGCGCCAAAGAAACTGGTATAGGCATGGTTATTCAAATACAGAGGTATGTAAACAGACAGAATACGGCGCTGCTGTCGGCAACGCCTATACAAGACAATAAGTATCTGGCACAGTTGTTAGATCGATTACTGCTGCTACAATATCTGGTTATCAAGATTTAAGTGAGTTTGAACGTGGTAGCCGGCCGGGGTTGCCGAGCGGTTCTAGGTGCTACAGTCTGGAACCGCGCGACCGCTACGGTCGCAGGTTGAAAGGTGGCTACACTGAGCCACAGCGCCAGAGATTGCGACAAGAGTATTATTCAGCCGCCTCCACTGGCAGTGCTTGTCGAGAACTCGTAGTAGTCTGTGCTTGCCGAGATGTCGTAGTGAAAAGTTCTTGTCGAGAAGTCGTAGTGGACAGTGCTTGTCGAGATGTTGTAGTGGGGAGAGCTTGTTCCACGTTTTATGCAGTTGTTTGATGGGCTAGACAGCAGATGTTGTTCTAATGGAGATATTGTAATGATTAGAGTGCTTTTCATCAATATATATGAAGGTAACAAAACTCGCCTTTTTTTCTCATTATTTCAATGTCTTGAATAATGCGTCATTACAGGTTCAGTCAACAAAGCATCTGGCTTGTGTTCTTGTATTAGAGTGTAATTCTGGTTTTCTTGCGTAATTATAGTAGTTCTATTTTTTTAATTACTTCAGTATAAATGATATTTAAAATTTCTTGTCTTATTGAAGAAGAGCCGTGCCAGATGTGTACGTTGAATCACACTTCCACACACAGAACAGCTACACTTGTGCTTTGGTTTCGTACGTTTTATAGTTGCTGGGGACTTAATTAATTAATTGTGTAACGGAAATTTTCTTTTATTCTTTGTAGTTATTCTATGCAGTCAGATTGCGTACAAATACTAGTCAGGGCCAACCGTTTACGAAACAGCGTAATCGGACATACAGCGACTAAAAATTAAAATTATTTTCATTTAAATAATAATTAAGCCCCCATGCACGAGGCGACCGCTGCTTCGGATCGTCCCTTGGAATTCTTCTGATTGTAAAAATAGTAGACAGTAGTATTGTTGTAGTAATTTGTAGTTTAGTAATTGTAGTCTATATTGCATGTGTAGATTTGGTAATTGGCATTCTTCTAATGGTATTTTTCAAAATTTAATTTTTGTTGTCTCGTCTATGGGTTTGACAATTTAGTGCAATTATCTCAATTGTTCGTTAATCGTGTTTGAAGGAAACACTTCGTGTAAATGGTATTGTTGGAGATAAAGAGTCATTGTGTGTAATTTTCGTACAGTGACGAGTTTTGTATGTTTTGTAAATGATTATGCGATCGATGAAAAAGGCAAAAATGATGGATAGTCAGAATGACGAAATTGTTGACATGGCGAACTCACCAACACAGGAGAACAGTATGTTGAATAATGAAGTGGAAAACAATTTAATAAGTCGGAAAAATAGTCCGGAACCATTTCAAAATTTTTCTCAATCAGAAAATTCACAGAATACGAGATTAACGATAGAAGATTCTGAAATAGTATCGAACACAGATAGCTTTATGGCTATGCAGAAGGAAGTTAGTTTTGTGGGAAATGTTAGGGGCGAAAAGAATTTCGAACCGGCTAATATGGAGCAGTTGATGGGTGCAATATTAAATCTGGGATCACAGTTGGAATCTAAATTTAAAACAGAGATACGGACAATTAAAACAGAGATGGGAACTTTGGCGACACGGTTAGACTCAGTGGGATCACAAATAGGAACAATTAAAACAGAGATAGGAACAATTACAACTGAGATGGGAACAATGGAAACACGGTTAGACTCACTTAGATCACAGTTAGGATCTGAATTAAAAACAGAGATAGGGACAATTGAAACTGAGATGGGAACAATGGAAACACGGTTAGACTCACGAATAGGGACATGTTTCAAAAATATGAAAGATGAATTAAAGAAAGAAATCAGAGAAGAAGTACAACCGATTTTGAATTCTCACAATAACAGATTAATTGCAGTAGAGATTAGACAAAAGGAACAGGATAGAGAACAGGAAGAAAGAGATCGCGTGATAGTACAAAAATTTTCAGAGTTAAATTTACAACGTGCACACGATAAGGAAGAAATATTTGAGAGAATCGAGGAATCCGTACCAAATGACAGATTAAATAATCTAACACAACAATATGAACAGTTAACTACCAAATGTGTCAATACTGAAACCCGAGTCGCGACACTTAAGGAAGACGTAAATAAACAGAAAGAACAAATAGGTGATTTATCGGAAAGAGTTGAGGAGATTTCAGACAAATTGACAAGTCTTAGTTTAAATGGGGACAGAGATTCAGATGATACAGCACCATTGCCATTTGCAGAAACCGAAGAGTACCAGAACATAAATAAGCATGTTGAAAATCAGGGAAAATTTAATGAACGCGTTAAAAGGGAAGTTGAGGCATTACGAAAGCAAGTCAAACAAATCGAAGGCGAAATTGTAGGAAAAGACAGCAAAAGAAATTTGGAATCACAGATAGTAGAGCGGTTTGAAGAAAGTAATTTGTTTCATTTACGGGATGCAACAAGAGAGCGCCAGGCGCGCGAACTTGACAATAATCGACATTGGGACTGGGACAGACGCGGTGGGTCTTTGTCGCCACGAGGCGAAAACTTTGACTATAAACACTTTTTGACTGTTCGGAAATGTAAGATCTTTCGTAAAGCTAAGAATGACATACATCCATGTTCATGGCTAGATCAATTTATGTACGCACTTCCACCAAATTGGCCACTAAGTCACAAACTGGAATTTATGTGTGGATATTTAGAAAACGAACCGGCGACGCGCATGCGTGCACTTATTAGAGATTGTAATAATCTAAATGATTTTTATCATGCATTTCTATCGGCATATTGGTCCGAAAACACGCAAGACAGAATCAAACACAGTCTTATTATGCAGCGTAATTTTAAACAGTCTGAGTTCCGCACGCCGGCAGAATACTTTGAAGACATGATTCGAAAGAATCAGTTCCTTTCCAATCCTTATAGCCCGACTGAATTAATTCGCATTTGTTTAACTAAGCTGCAACAGTCGATAAGACAAATTGCTTTAGCTGGAAGATGTAAAGATGATATTGAGACTTTTAAGACTTTGCTACAAGAAATTGAGTATGACAACGACGACGGGACTTCTTGTAATTTTTTCAGTAACAGTAATTACAATAGGTTTTCAGAGAAAAGGGATAGTGATCGGAACGGACGTTATAGTGGTAAGTTTGAGAATGACAGACGAAACAGACAGGACAATAGATACCAGCCTTATGACAATAACAGACGTTATAACAGAAATTACACAGACAATTATAATAACGGTAATTCCTACCGGAATGATCAATCATACGGAAACAGTAATCGGTATCATCAAGACAGAAATTATTCATACAGTAATAGAAATTCTTTCTACAGAAATAACCAGGGTAGTAGATACAACAATAATTTCAGAAGTGACAGTCGAAATTACACAAGAGGTAGTCATGCAGACAGACAGGAAAATAGAAATTTTAATAACAGACACAACCAAGAATTTGCATCTAACAGACAGGAGGGACCTAATTGGCATCCTCCACGTGACAGAACGTCAGAGAGACAAATGCAAATCGTAGAAATTGATCCGCAAAATGACGCGAATAATCAAAGACGTGACGCAAACAATCGACAATGACTTGCAGTTTCGGCTTCTGGCAGCAATATAGACGGTTCAGAAAGTAATGACACTACGACTTTACACTACGTACGCCTGGAAGACATGAGAGACATTTTGCTAGACGAAAAGGAAAATAATGTAGACGCATTTTTACATCCTGTTATTGAAGTATGTGTGGGTAAGGATAAGTTCACTGCAGTTTTAGATTCTGGGAGCCCACTGAATGTCATTAGTGAATCAGTTTTTCGTATATGTGTAAGAACTATTGCTTGTCCTGTGTTACCTGTTTCTAAAACTACAATTGGAGGAGCGATTTCTGGAAAAAGTGTGGAAGTCAAACAACAGACCAACTTAAATTTTATTTGTCAAGGATACGAATTTTCTGCTAATTTTATTATTGTCCATTACTCAGTACACAAATTATATTAGGTATGGAGTTTCTTAACACACATAAGGCAATTTTGAACTTTAAAGAAGGAAGTATGAATTTGACTGTTGCCGGAATGCCGAAATGTTTGAAATTTTTCGAGTGTTTAACAAGATCTGAGTCAGATACAAAATGTTTAAGGTTTCTTACTTCTGATGTTTTCGTTGAGCATTATGACGACAGTGTGTTTATTCATGACAATGACAATAGATACAGAGACGCGATGGATGATATAATTAATAGCGAAGAATTAATTAATGAAAAGGTTAAGAAAGCTGAAGTGCCAGAGAAGAGCTGTACCACATTTTGACTTTACATGCTACAGTATTTAGTCATCACACAGGAACTATACAAGGCCTACAATATTTATTTAAAGTAAAAGAACACACACCATTTCTAGGAAAAACGTACGCTATTCCTTTGGCTTACAGAGACAAGGTTAAGAATGAACTTCAATACATGTTAGATCAGGGCATTATTGAGCCAGCAGTCAGTCCTTATACCAGCCCATTACACGTTGTTCTTAAAAAGGATGGGTCAATTCGTTTGGTTCTGGAATCCAGACAGATAAATAATATCATCATTCCTGAAACTGACCGTCCACAAAATTTAGATAACCTTCTTCAACATTTCCATGGAATTAAAGTTTTATCCACGATCGATATGCGCGCAAGTTTTTGGCAAATAGATTAAACCAATTTTCATTTCACTTTTTCAGCCTCAATCTAACGCTTCAGAGAGATGGATGAAGGAAATCAATAAATTGTGTCGTCTTTATTGTCATCAGAATCACAGAACGTGGGATCAGTATCTTCATATTTTTCAAAACATTCTGAATGAACTTCCTAATGACTCAACTTCTTTACCGCCTATACTGATATTAAAAAACAAAGCACAGACTAATCGCATTTCTGAAATTGTTTCTTTTCCGCCTACATGGAAACTGCGGCATTCTGAAGTTGTCAACCTGGCTCTACAAAATAATGCATCTGTGGCTGCTAGAAGAGAGAAATCAGCTAAACGTCCTGGTCGTTTAAAAACCTTGTCAGTTGGTCAAAAGGTGTTAATTAAGTCTCATCGTTTGTCTCACAAAGGAAAAGGCTTGTGTCGCAAATTTTTTATGCTTTATAACGGTCCATATAGAGTTCGCAAAATTATTAATGATAACACTGTTGAAGTAGAAACTCTTAAATCTCGACGCTCTAAGGGAATACATCATATATCTAACGTTAAAATTTTTGTGGAATGACATACTTTAGAGAAACTAACAGCTACATGTAAACATGCGGAGAGTACAAGGATACCGCGCTGTGTTTTGGCGGCGGCACATACTCAAAGCAACAGTCAAGTCTGCGCGCCGCACAAGGCAGTCGTTGACCGCAAACAATTACTTCCTACGTCACGCGCCTACAGCTGATCGAGTGCTCAGTGCGAATGCACTGACAGCCGTAAACAAATACACAGTCTAATTCCTCCGATTAAATTCAGTATAAAGCTATAGTAACTTGATGCATTATGTTATTAACGTACAGTATTTTTCAGGATACGTTTGTATTAAAAAAT
Organism: Schistocerca piceifrons; assembly: GCF_021461385.2. Classification (NCBI taxonomy): domain Eukaryota; kingdom Metazoa; phylum Arthropoda; class Insecta; order Orthoptera; family Acrididae; genus Schistocerca; species Schistocerca piceifrons. The sequence goes on from NC_060138.1 coordinate 789,655,642, forward strand.
TAAGAACTTCAGGTAAATTCTGTGCGCGTCCGACGTTAAGAGGACTTGCTATCGAGAAAATTTCAGGAAGAATGTACTTTCGAAGAAGAAACTAATAAACTAAAAAGGTAACTGTTAATTGAGTTTATTTTTCAGGTAACATAATTCCACTTAGGTACGTACTTTAGACGTAATTTGCTGCTCGCGATTACATGATTCATACTTTGTGCTAATTTAATGTTCTATGAATTTACTTGTGAAGCGACGTGCTTGCGTACGTTAACTGATTTTGACAATGATTGATTAATGAACAGGGTTGTTATTTGTATATATTATGCATCGCTTGGCTGTACTGCTTTTTCACTGATGTCATATTTTTTTTATTATGTGCCAGCTGTGCTTATTTATTTAAATTATAATTGTCACCTGATTAATTGTGCTGATATGGTTATGTATGTAAGTTACAATTTGTGATTTATCTGCTTGCGCCTTCATGTTTACTTATTAAGGTTACATATGAACATTTATTTGCTTATGCTGATATGATGCTAATGACCTGTTTATTACGTAAGATAGATGTTTGCTGCTGTGCGTATGGATTGCATATTTACACATTTCTGTTTTGTTATCATAACTACTCTTTAATTTGTCATATAGCAATGCTGATGTACAGTGTACGAACATAGAGTTTAGGTTACACTATGGTATTAATTATAGATTGTTTGCTTGGCAGAGCCTCGTTGTAGGGATTGTGCTGCATCCACTTGTTGACATTCTGTTCTCTACTGGTATATTTACTCGCTATTGCATGTTCTGCTTACGCTCAGTGCCTTATATTTTTAAAATAAGAAAATGAATTGCTATAATTCGACGAACAACATTAGTACAAGAAACTTCATAGAAGTCACATGAGCTGGAGGTTTTATGGAAGCTGTATAAATTTATGCTAATAGAAAGGAAGCTAACGACATGACATACCAACACTAGGGTTAGACCATTAACAATTATTACACTACATTCTTCGTGAGCAATTGAAATAGCAAGTGACACTTGACACAAAAATACTCCACATGTTTGCTTCTGCCATGATTCTTGAAGTGGTGTACACACTGTGAGATATTATGATCATTCACACTCCGTAATCGTACTTAATTACTGAGAGTTATTCGAACTAAAGTCTGTTAGAGGTCATGTATGCATTTCTTTTATTTAATGATGGACAAGGTAACCAAAATGTATTTTATGATTCATACTGCTTCTACTGTCATAATGTCACTTGTTGGTGTCTGCAACTGTTCAACATTGCTGGGTGCCACTGATGGACTGCATCTATTGAAATAATGTCACTTGTTGGTGTCTGCACCTGTTCAACATTGCTGGGTGCCACTGATGGAACTGCTTCTACTGAAATGATGTCACTTGTTGCTGTCTGCACCTGTCAACATTACTGGGTGCCACTGATGAACTGCTTCTACTGAAATAATGTCACTTGTTGGTGTCTGCACCTACTCAACGTTACTGGGTGCCAATAATGGAACTGTTTCTACTGACATGATGTCACTTGTTGCTGTCTGCACCTGTTCAACATTACTAGGTGCCAATGATGGACTGCTTCTACTGACATAATGTCACTTGTTGCTGTCTGCACCTGCTCAACATTGCTGGGTGCCACTGATGGACTGCTTCTACTGACATAATGTCACTTGTTGGTGTCTGCACCTGTTCAACATTGCTGGGTGCCACTGATGGAACTGCTTCTACTGAGATAGTATCATGTGTTGCTGTCTGCACCTGCTCAACATTGCTGGGTGCCACTGATGGAACTGTTTCTACTGAAATAATGCCACTTGTTGGTGTCTGCACCTGCTCAACATTACTGGGTGCCACTGATGGACTGCTTCTACTGAGATAATGTGACTTGTTGGCATCTGCACCTGTTCAACATTGCTGGGTGCCACTAATGGAACTGCTTCTGCTGAATGATGTCACTTGTTGGTGTCTGCACCTGTTGACCATTGCTGGGCGCTACTGCTGGAGCTATCAATTACTTGTTTATTTTGAATCATGGAAAGCATGTTATGTGAACATTCGATAAACTGCTTTTTGTGTATTGTGTAAACTATTATGTAAAGTCACATGTATGAAAGAATTTGTATTGCTTACTGTATTTCATATATTAGGTTATTGAAAGGTCAGTGCAAAGCCATAATTTTATCTAATTTGTGATATTTACGTATTAATATTATCTTTTATTTTTGTCTGTATTCTTGTGGTCGAATTTGGTGATATTTTCACCACCAATGCTGGCAAAAATACCATCAAATTCTGGCCCGTGGAGGAAGGGCATATGCATGGGGGCTTAATTATTATTTAAATGGAAATAATTTTAATTTTTAGTCGCTGTATGTCCGATTACGCTGTTTCGTAAACGGTTGGCCCTGACTAGTATTTGTACGCAATCTGACTGCATAGAATAACAACAAAGAATAAAAGAAAATTTCCGTTACACAATTAATTAATTAAGTCCCCAGCAACTACACTCCTGGAAATGGAAAAAAGAACACATTGACACCGGTGTGTCAGACCCACCATACTTGCTCCGGACACTGCGAGAGGGCTGTACAAGCAATGATCACACGCACGGCACAGCGGACACACCAGGAACCGCGGTGTTGGCCGTCGAATGGCGCTAGCTGCGCAGCATTTGTGCACCGCCGCCGTCAGTGTCAGCCAGTTTGCCGTGGCATACGGAGCTCCATCGCAGTCTTTAACACTGGTAGCATGCCGCGACAGCGTGGACGTGAACCGTATGTGCAGTTGACGGACTTTGAGCGAGGGCGTATAGTGGGCATGCGGGAGGCCGGGTGGACGTACCGCCGAATTGCTCAACACGTGGGGCGTGAGGTCTCCACAGTACATCGATGTTGTCGCCAGTTGTCGGCGGAAGGTGCACGTGCCCGTCGACCTGGGACCGGACCGCAGCGACGCACGGATGCACGCCAAGACCGTAGGATCCTACGCAGTGCCGTAGGGGACCGCACCGCCACTTCCCAGCAAATTAGGGACACTGTTGCTCCTGGGGTATCGGCGAGGACCATTCGCAACCGTCTCCATGAAGCTGGGCTACGGTCCCGCACACCGTTAGTTAGGCCGTCTTCCGCTCACGCCCCAACATCGTGCAGCCCGCCTCCAGTGGTGTCGCGACAGGCGTGAATGGAGGGACGAATGGAGACGTGTCGTCTTCAGCGATGAGAGTCGCTTCTGCCTTGGTGCCAATGATGGTCGTATGCGTGTTTGGCGCCGTGCAGGTGAGCGCCACAATCAGGACTGCATACGACCGAGGCACACAGGGCCAACACCCGGCATCATGGTGTGGGGAGCGATCTCCTACACTAGCCGTACACCACTGGTGATCGTCGAGGGGACACTGAATAGTGCACGGTACATCCAAACGGTCATCGAACCCATCGTTCTACCATTCCTAGACCGGCAAGGGAACTTGCTGTTCCAACAGGACAATGCACGTCCGCATGTATCCCGTGCCACCCAACGTGCTCTAGAAGGTGTAAGTCAACTACCCTGGCCAGCAAGATCTCCGGATCTGTCCCCCATTGAGCATGTTTGGGACTGGATGAAGCGTCGTCTCACGCGGTCTGCACGTCCAGCACGAACGCTGGTCCAACTGAGGCGCCAGGTGGAAATGGCATGGCAAGCCGTTCCACAGGACTACATCCAGCATCTCTACGATCGTCTCCATGGGAGGATAGCAGCCTGCATTGCTGCGAAAGGTGGATATACACTGTACTAGTGCCGACATTGTGCATGCTCTGTTGCCTGTGTCTATGTGCCTGTGGTTCTGTCAGTGTGATCATGTGATGTATCTGACCCCAGGAATGTGTCAATAAAGTTTCCCCTTCCTGGGACAATGAATTCACGGTGTTCTTATTTCAATTTCCAGGAGTGTATAAAACGTACGAAACCAAAGCACAAGTGTAGCTGTTCTGTGTGTGGAAGTGTGATTCAACGTACACATCTGGCACGGCTCTTCTTCAATAAGACAAGAAATTTTAAATATCATTTATACTGACGTAATTAAAAAAATAGAACTAATATAATTACGCAAGGAAACCAGAATTACACTCTAATACAAGAACACAAGCCCGATGCTTTGTTGACTGAACCTGTAATGACGCATTATTCAAGACATTGAAATAATGAGAAAAAAAGGCGAGTTTTGTTACCTTCATATATATTGATGAAAAGCACTCTAATCATTACAATATCTCCATTAGAACAACATCTGCTGTCTAGCCCATCAAACAACTGCATAAAACGTGGAACAAGCTCTCCCCACTACAACATCTCGACAAGCACTGTCCACTACGACTTCTCGACAAGAACTTTTCACTACGACATCTCGGCAAGCACAGACTACTACGAGTTCTCGACAAGCACTGCCAGTGGAGGCGGCTGAATAATACTCTTGTCGCAATCTCTGGCGCTGTGGCTCAGTGTAGCCACCTTTCAAGGTTCGAATCCTGCCTCGGGCATGGATGTGTGTGATGTCCTTAGGTTAGTTAGGTTTAAGTAGTTCTAAGTTGTAGGGGACTGATGACCTCAGAAGTTAAGTCCCATAGTGCTCAGAGTCAATTGAACCATTTTTTTGAACGTGGTGTTATAGTCGACGCACGAGCGATACAACACAGCATCTCCGCGATAGCGATGAAGTGGGTATTTTCCCGTACGACCATTTCGTGTGTGCACCGTGAATATCAGAAATCTGGTAAAACATCAAATCTCCGACATCGCTGCTGCCGGAAAATGATCCTGCAAGGGCGGGACCAACGACGACTGAAGAGAATCATTCAACGTGACAGAAGTGCAGCCCTTCCTCGGATTGCTGCAGATTTCAATGCTGGGCCATAAACGAAAATCAGCGTGTGAACCATTTAACGAAACATCATCGATAGGGGCTTTTTGAACCGAAGGCCCACTCGTGTATCCTTGATGACTGCATGGCACAAAGCTTTACGCCTCGCCTGGGTACGTCAACACCGACATTGGACAGTTTATGACTGGAAACATGTTGCCTGGTCGGACGAGTCTCGTTTCAAATTGTATCGAGCGGATGAACGTGTACGGGTGTGGAGACAACCTCATGAATCCATGGACCCTGCATGTCAGCAGGAGAGTGTTCAAACTGGTGGAGGCACTGTAATGGTATGGGGCGTGTGCAGCTGGAGTGGTACGGAACTCCTGATACCTCTATATACGGCTCTGACAGTTGATCACATGCATCCATTCATGTCCATTGTGCATTTCGATGGGGTTAGGCAGTTCCAGCAGGACAGTGCGATACCAACACATCCAGAATTGCTACGGAGTGGCTCGATGAACAGTTTTCTGAGTTTAAACACGTCGTCTGGCCACCAAACTCCCCAGACATGAACATTATTGAGCATCTCCACCCCCTCGTACTCTTACGGATTTTTGGACAGCCTCACAGTATTCAGGGTGTCAGTCTCCCCCCCCCCCCCCCCAGCACTACTTCATGCCACGTCATGTTGCGGCACTTATACGTGATCACGGCGGCGCTACACGATATTAGGCAGGTGTACCAGATTGTTTGGCTGTTCATGGTATAAAATACTGGGGCTGTTCAATAAATAATGATCATAATTCTTTTTGACAACATACCTTTACTCATCATAATTTTGATGGTCCTTCTCAAAGTAGTCTCCCGTGAATGCGATGCACTTGTCCCAGCGTCTCTGCCAATCTTTAAATACATCCTGGAAACCATTTTTTGAGAGGGCCTTCAAAATCGCCTCTGCAGTCTTCACCACTTCTTCTGATGATTGATAATGCCTCCCACGAAGACGTTTCTTCATGTTAAGGTGTAGAAAAAAGTCACATGGGGCTAAATCAGGACTATAGGGAGGGTGAGGTGAGCGATGCAGTTCACGTTGATTTTTGCAAGATATTCAGCAACAACATTGGCAATATGCGGCCGCGCATTATCGTGGTGCAGCATCTAGCCTGCTTCACTAGTCTTTTGCGCCTGATATGGACTTACAATGTTTTCAGAACATCCCTGCATATTGTCCAGTTACTGATGTGTGTGCAGGTACAACAGGCTGATACATCAGTCCATGAATATCAAAGAGTGGGATGACCCTACTTTCCCAGCAGAAGCAACCACTTTTGCTTTTTGGGGGGCTGGTGATGAAGGAGATTTCCACACTGAGCTTTGCTGTTTGCTGTCAGCCAAGTTTCATCAGCTGTGATTACATTTAAAAGAAATTTCGGGTCTTCCTCTAACATCAACTTTAACACCATGCAAACCTGCACGCGAATGACCTTTTGTTCGGGAATCCAGTCCTGGAACGCATCGCGCACTAACACGTGTCACGTGTAATTTTTCTGTCATCAACGTGTGGGTGGCACCCAATGAAACGTTCAGTATTTCAGAAAGTGATCTTAAGGTAATTCGTGGATCCTCTCTCACTATGACAGCAGTAGTGTTGATGTTTTCTTCCGTAAGAGCAGCAACTGGAGCACCACCGGGTCCATCTTCGTTTGAAATTGATTGTCTCCCCTCTTTCAACATTTTAAACCCCCTTCGAGCTGAGCTGTAGGGAAGAACAGACTCTCCATAGGTCTCCTGTAACATTGTTTAGGCCTCAGCTGAAGATTTGTTGAGACGAAAGCAGAATTTCAAAGCCGCATACTGTTCCTCGGGTGTTACGTCCATTGGAGCGATAGGCGATACTGAACATGTCTGACCTTGCCTGCCTCTTACAGGCGGGAACCAGGAGTCGCAACAATGAAACTACTACGGCGTGTTTGTTGAACATTAAGTTAACAGCATATCATAAGATTAAATTTTAGTGCGAGAAATTATGACCATAAAAAATTATGATCATTCTTTATTGAACAGCTCTCATATATTCCCCAGCACTAAACAACGTCATGATACTTTTAGCATGATGAAACTAAAGAGTCCTGCATACCGGCAATCGGGACGAGGGGCAGATGAGTTTAGTATATAAATTTCTGAGGAAGAGGATGTGGAACAAAAATGGAAAAAATTCAGAAACATCGTCCAGTACGCCTTAGATAAGTTCGTACCGACTAAGGTCCAAAGCGAGGGGAAAGATCCACCGTGGTATAACAATCATGTACGAAAGGTACTACGGAAACAATGAAAGCTTCATCATAGGTTTAAGAGTAGTCGAATCATAGCTGATAAGGAAAAGCTGAACGAAGCGAAAAAGAGCGTAAAGAGAGCAATGAGAGAAGCATTCAACGAATTCGAACATAAAACATTGGCAAACAATCTAAACAAGAACCCTAAAAAGTTTTGGTCATATGTAAAATCGGTAAGCGGATCTAAATCCCCTATTCAGTCACTCGTTGACCACGATGGCACCGAAACAGAGGACGACCGAAGAAAGGCAGAAATACTGAATTCAGTGTTCCGAAACTGTTTCACTGCGGAAAATCGTAACACGGTCCCTGACTTCAGCCGTCGCACGGACGCCAAAATGGAAAATATTGAAATAAACGATATCGGAATTGAAAAACAACTGCTATCACTTAGTAGCGGAAAAGCATCCGGACCAGACGAGATACCCTTAAGATTCTACAGTGATTATGCTAAAGAACTTGCCCCCTTTCTATCAGCAATTTATCGTAGATCGCTGGAAGAACGTAAAGTACCTAGCGACTGGAAGAAAGCGCAGGTCGTTCCCATTTTCAAGAAGGGTCATAAATCAGATGCGAATAATTATAGGCCTATTTCGCTTACGTCAATCTGTTGTAGAATAATGGAACATGTTTTGTGTTCTCGTATTATGACGTTCTTAGATAATACAAATCTCCTTCATCATAACCAACATGGATTCCGCAAACAGAGATCATGTGAAACTCAGCTCGCCCTATTTGTCCAAGAAATTCACAGTGCCGTAGACACTGGCGAGCAGATTGATGCCGTATTCCTGGACTTCAGGAAGGCATTTGATACGGTTCCGCACTTACGTTTAGTGAAAAAAATACGAGCTTACGGAATATCGGACCAGGTTTGTGATTGGATTCAGGATTTCCTAGAAGAAAGAACACAACATGTCATTCTTAACGGTTCAAAATCTGCAGATGTAGAGGTAATTTCGGGAGTACCGCAAGGAAGCGTGATAGGACCTTTATTGTTTACAATATACATAAATGACTTAGTTGACAACATCGGTAGCTCCGTGAGGCTATTTGCAGATGACACGGTTGTCTACAAGAAAGTAGCAACATCAGAAGACTCGTACGTACTCCAGGAAGACCTGCAGAGGATTAATGCATGGTGCGACAGCTGGCAGCTTTCCCTAAACGTAGATAAATGTAATATAATGCGCATACATAGGGGCAGAAATCCATTCCAGTACGATTATGCCATAGGTGGTAAATCATTGGAAGCGGTAACGACCGTAAAATACTTAGGAGTTACTATCCGGAGCGATCTGAAGTGGAATGATCACATAAAACAAATAGTGGGAAAAGCAGGCGCCAGGTTGAGATTCATAGGAAGAATTCTAAGAAAATGTGACTCATCGACGAAAGAAGTAGCTTACAAAACGCTTGTTCGTCCGATTCTTGAGTATTGCTCATCAGTATGGGACCCTTACCAGGTTGGATTAATAGAAGAGATAGACATGATCCAGCGAAAAGCAGCGCGATTCGTCATGGGGACATTTAGTCAGCGCGAGAGCGTTACGGAGATGCTGAACAAGCTCCAGTGGCGGACACTTCAAGAAAGGCGTTACGCAATACGGAGAGATTTATTATCGAAATTACGAGAGAGCACATTCCGGGAAGAGATGGGCAACATATTACTACCGCCCACATATATCTCGCGTAATGATCACAACGAAAAGATCCGAGAAATTAGAGCAAATACGGAGACTTACAAGCAGTCGTTCTTCCCACGCACAATTCGTGAATGGAACAGGGAAGCGGGGATCAGATAGTGGTACAATAAGTACCCTCCGCCACACACCGTAAGGTGGCTCGCGGAGTATAGATGTAGATGTAGATGTAAGCAAGTAAGACGGCTTGTAACGTTTCAAGGGGATCGGACGTACTGAGGCCAAGCTGTCAGCCGATGTTACCGGGCGACCTCCGGCGACGGAGTCTGGCAATCGTTGCCTGTGCCGCTCTTAACGCAGCCTTAACGATAGACGTCTGTTCGGTAGTGGTCGCGTCTTTACGATGCTATTTGGGCTAAATGGCGCTGTAGAAATGACAATGTGGCAGCAGCGTGCCATTAAGCCGCGTCCATACAGGACGCGACGCGCTGCGCCCTGCCGCGTTTCCTTGGTTTTCGGCGACGCGGCGCAGTACGGCCGGTTTGGAAGCGGCTTTTACAGTCACGGGCCGAGGTAGAGGCTTCTTCTGGAAGGCAGAAGACGCGAAGACGAGGGGTACGACAATTCACGTATCTCTCTGGTTAATTATTTCTTTCTTGTCTTTTTTTTTGGTCAGTTTTTGCGTGCCCTCTGAGCCTGCGCTTGGGATGGCAGTTATCGCCGAAACCACCGGTTTTCGGTTACATCGTTTTCTTTCTCTCTGGTCAGTTTAGCCTGACTGTTAAAATCGCTCAAAACAACCGGTTTCTGAAATAACTGTTTTTCGGTTTTTTGTTTCTTTTATTTCGCGTAATAATCGTAGAAATCTAACAAAGATTGAAAATTTTTAACTCTTATAACTTCAAGATACATAGAATCAAACTATTAAATTAAACAGGCATATAAAAGAAAACTTCGTCCGTCCAGTGTTCGCTACTTTTCTCGAAAAGTGGTAAGTGGCTGAATACTAGAAAAGAATCACCGATATTATCGTATTGATTCTAATTTTTTGAAATTCTACCCAAAAATCATGTTGTAGTGAGGGAGCATAGCAATATTTGGGCAATACGAGTAGTCAGTGCTGAATGGTGAAAACGGAGGCTGAGGAACTATGTTTTCGTGCTAATTTGTCCGTTTTCAGGGGCTACAAGCAGATAAAGCCATACTATCTAGACATCGGCAGCAGATCATCCACTTTCCACTATTATTGTGCATTATAAATAAACTGTTGTTAGTTTTTTTTAATTTATTAATGTTACCGTAAACTCTAAATGCGAGCTCGCATCTCTTGGTCGTGCGGTAGTGTTCTCGCTTCCCACTACCGGGTTCCCGGGTTCGATTCCCGGCGGGGTCAGGAATTTTCTCTGCCTCGTGATGGCTGGGTGTTGTGTGATGTCCTTAGGTTAGTTAGGTTTAAGTAGTTCTAGGGGACTGATGGCCATAGATGTTAAGTCCCATAGTGCTCAGAGCCATTTGAACCATTTTCTAAATGCGAACTTTTGGGATTAGGCTTTACCGTGACTGTTACTGACATTAACTGAAACAACAAGTTCACTGTTACCAGCCACCATTTTATTTATATCCACGACGCGTTTCGAATGTTTAAACCTCCATCATCTGGTGGATTTACATTAGTTAGTATTACATTTGCGTGTGTGTTGTGTTACGATTTTTGGAGGAACTTGTGCCACTGCCTCCAGTGGTCACAGGTTCCTTTTGCTGTCGTAACACATCACATGTATACACAATGTGGCAGTATACTTGTGATGTGTTAAGACAGCAAAAGGCACCTGTGACCACTGGAGGCAGTGCCACAAGTTCCTCCAAAAATCGTAACACAACACAAAAAATGGTTCAAATGGCTCTGAGCACTATGGGACTCAACTGCTGTGGTCATCAGTCCCCTAGAACTTAGAACTACTTAAACCTAACCAACCTAAGGACATCACACACATCCATGCCCGAGGCAGGATTCGAACCTGCAACCGTAGCGGTCGTGCGGTTCCAGACTGTAGCGCCTTTAACCTCTCGGCCACTCCGGCCGGCTGACACAACACACACACAAATGTAATACTAACGAATGTAAATCCACCCTATGATGAAGGTTTAAACTTTCGAAACGCGTCGTGGAAATAAATAAAACGGTGACTGGTAACAGTGAACTTGTTGTTCATTTAATACCGTAAACTCCTTCCTCTTTTACTGTTTCATAGAAATGGCAGACAAACCTGTAATATCTTAAAGCAAATGAATTCTACTTCTCTGTTTCGTCACTTCGTAAAGATATTTCCAGACTGTGGTTGTTGCCATTTTGCAGCATAATGGATGTCCGGTGACGACAGCGAAGAGTACCGTATAGATCACATGGGGGCAAGTCTTGCACACTTCACCTATACTCGTATCTTGAGCCACGACACACGGCAACAGGGACATTATTGTCTCTGTAATGCTGTACCAATTCTTATGCCATGTAATTGTTGCTCGATTCTGTCGACATTGCTATTAGAAGGGCACTGATAGCTTTTCCCATTTTCTGTAATAACACAATATTTCAAAACAATGCAGATTTTATCTATGAAAATTTCTTCTTTTTAAAGAAAGGTTTATTTAAAACGAAAAATTTTAGCACTGATGCTACGACGAGTTGTTATTTCGGTTTTGTACTCGATTGTTAGTAAGAAATTAAAAAACACCTCCTACAACCGAGACCAAACAAATACCGAAAAATACTGGTTAATCGGAAATAAAGCACCGGTATCGGTTTTAACCGCTCGGTTTTTCCCATCCCTAGCCTGCGCCCTTGACGAGGGTCTATCTCGCCACTTCCTCCGTACGGCTCCGTGTACAGCGTGTGTTCCCCGACTTTTAAAAGGCTCTGATACTGAGAGAGCGTGGAGGGGCGGGGGAGAAGACATTGATCCGACGCGTAGCTGCAATTGTTACCGACGTCAGCAGTGGGTTCATCTGATGAGGAACGCACATTCTTCGTCGAAGAGTTCATTAAAAATGACGTGTCGCCAATCGGTAGTGTATGAGCCACTGCGCCATTTTGTTCAAACGAAGCATTTTTTTACCCAACATTCACTGAACTTCTCTGCCAAATATGGTCTGATAAAGTGCGTAGCTTTGCGAAATAGGGACCAGTAACAGTAACAGTTGGTAGACAGTGTACGTACCACGTCCATCCGGTGTTTGGTCATTGGGAACAAAGGAAGGAAGGAAGATTACGGTTTAACGTCCCGTCTCGAAAAAGTAATGCTGGAAAGGGAAATCAGCCGTCACTTCTTAAAAGGAATAATTGCTGCGATTTAGGAGAATCACGGAAAACCTAAGACTGCATGGCCATACTGAGATTTGAACCGTCGTCCTCTCGAGAGGTATGGATGGCTACCCAATTAAAGAAAACGATATGCAGTACGACTGGAAATTTCAGACAAACACTTTATGTATTCAAAGAGAAATCGTCGACAGAAATCGTACTGCCGAATGGCCAGAACCACAGCCGCCATTTATTTATTTACACGTCAAGTTCCGTAGGACCAAATTGAGGAGCAAATCTCCAAGGTCTTGGGACGTATCAGTACATGAAGTTACAACATAAAAGTAATAACAGATAAAAATAAAATGTTTATTAACCCGAAAAAAGTCAAGCCATAAGTTTAAGTAAACGCAGTCAACAATACAACAAGAATCAGCTTAATTTTTCAAGGAACTCCCCAACAGAATGGAATGAGTGACCCATGAGGAAATGCTTCAGTTTCGATTTGAAAGCGTTTGGATTACTGCTAAGATTTTTGAATTCTTTTGGTAGCGTATTGAAAATGGATGCAGCAGTATACTGCATACCATTCTGGACAAGAGTTAAGGAAATCCGATCCAACTGCAGGTTTGATTTCTGCCGAGTATTAACTGAGTGGAAGCTGCTTATTCTTGGGAATAAACTAATGTTGTTAACAAGAAATGACAGTAAGGTCAATGGCAAAATACCCAGACTGGTGAAAAGCGGTCGACAAGAGGTTCGTGAACTTACACCACTGATTGCCCGAACCACACATTTCTGAGCCAAAAATATCTTTTTAAAATGGGAGGAGTTACCCCACACATAATACCATACGACATAACCGAATGAAAATAAGCGAAGTAGACTAATTTTCGTGTCGAACGATCACTTACTTCAGATACCGTTCGAATAGTAAAAATGGCAGCATTAAGTCTCTGAACAAAATCCTGAACGTGAGCTTCCCATGACAGTTTACTATCTGTCTGAACTGTTCAGTTTCACTAATCATATGCCCATTCTGTGAAATTAAAACGTCGGGTTTTGTTGACTCGTCTGTTAGGAACTGTAAAAACTGAGACTTACTGTGATTTAACGTTAGTTTATTTTCTACAAGCCACGAACTTACGTCATGAACTCCACTATTTGAAATCGAGCCAGTGTTGCACACATCCTTTAGTACAAAGCTAGTGTCATCAGCAAACAGAAATATTTTAGAGTCACCTATACTACAGGGCATATCAAATGGCTCTGAGCACTATGGGACTTAACATCTGTGGTCATCAGTCCCCTAGAACTTAGAACTACTTAAACCTAACTAACCTAAGGACATCACACACATCCATGCCCGAGGCAGGATTCGAACCTGCGACCGTAGCACAGGGCATATCATTTATATAAATAAGAAACAGGAGTGGCCCCAACACTGATTCCTGGGGCACCCACCATATGATTGTACCCTACTCAGATCTCACATCACAGCCATTCTCAACACTGAATAACGACCTTGTGCTGCCTATTGCTAAAGTAAGAGGTGAACCAATTGTGAGCTACTCTCTGTATTCCGTAATAGTCCAACTTCTGGAGCAATATTTTGCGATTAACACAATCAAACGCCTTAGTTAAATCAAAAAAATATGCCTAGTGTTAGAAACTTTTTGTTTAACCCATTCAGTACCTCACTGAGAAAAGAGGATATAACATTTTCAGTTGTTAAACGACTTCTAAAGCCTAACTGTACATTTGATAGCAAATCGTGTGACATAAAATGATCAATTATCCTTACGTAGAAAATCTTTTCAATAACGTTATCAAACATTGATGGCATATAGATAGATTTAAAATTCTCTACATTATCCCTTTTTTCTTTTTTATAAATCAGGTTTACTACTGATTACCTTAATCGTTCAGGAAACTGACAATTCCTAAGGGAAACATTACAAATATGGCTAAATACAGGGATAACATGTGCAGCGCATTAGTTTAATATTCTGCTAGGCACTCCATCATAGAGTCCTTAGTCTTTAGTGCTTTAATTATTGACTCATCTCCCCCTGTTGTCTATATCACAAAGGAGTATTTCAGACATCAGTCTCGGAAAGGCATTTGCTAAGAGTGTTATATGATTCCCTGTAGAAACTAGATTTTTATTTAATTCAGAAAATGATTGTTGTTTATCAGTAACAGACATATTTTTACTACCAACTGACTTAATATCATCGAACTTGTGCTGCTGAGCAGACACTTCCTTCACAACTGACCATATGGTTTTAACTTTATGCTGTCAATTAGCTATTCTATTTGCATACCACATACTCTTTTCCTTCCTAATAGCATTTTAAGCACCTTACGGTACTGTTTGTAATGGTCTACTGTAGCTTGATTGTGAACACTTGTAACGTTTTGATATAATTCCCACTTTGTTCTACATGGTATTCTTATCCCACTGGTCAGCCACCTGGGCTGCCCATTACTGCTAGTACCCTGGTTAGAAAGTTCTAATCGAAAGCAACTCTCAAAGAGCATGAGAAATGTGTTAAGGAAAGCATTGTATTTGTCATCTATGTTATCGGCTCTGTAAACATTTGCCACTTTTGTACCTTGACGAGGTTATAAAACTTTCAATTGCTGTTGGATTAACTTTCCTACGCAGTCTGTAATTACATGTGACATTTGTTTGAGTACAAAAGCCTTTTAGTGTCAAATTTGTGCATCATGGTCTGAAAGACCATTCACCCTTTTACTAACAGAATGCCCATCTAATAATGAAGAATGAATAAAAGTATTTTCTGTGCCTGTGCTACTGTTCCCCTGCACCCTACTTGGAAAAAAACACAGTCTGCACCAGATCATATGAATTTAGGAGATCTTTTTCTTTGCACCATCACATACATAATTAATATTGAAGTCACCATATATAACTAATTTCTGGTACTTCCTATAAAGTGAATCAATAACCCTCTCTCTTGCTTGAGCAGAAGTGCTCTGAGGTCAGAGTTAGGGGACCTATAAACAACAACTATCAGAAGTTTAGTTTCACTAAATTTAACTGCCCCTGCACAACATTCAAATATCTGTTCAGTGCAGTGCCGTGGTACATGAAATACTGTTTTTTACGTACATGACCACTCCCCAACCCCGCAGCCAGATAACCTATATCCTGGTAAATGAAGCCTCTGAATGGTCAAATTAAGTGGTGCTCCGATATGCCAGTAATTTCGGAGTCAACATCTATAAGCAGTTCACTAACTTTATCTCTGATACCTCTTGTATTTTGACTGAAAAAGCGCAACGGTTCTGTTCGCCAAAACATTTATCGGGCCGAAGTGTTTAGAGAATTCTTTACCGAGCTCTAAAAATGCACTATTATAAAATTATGTACACGCTTGAAACGAGTGTCGCACATTTTGAAAGTTTAGAAAGTTACCAGCGGAAAAAAGGTGAATATGTTGTTGTTTAAAAGACTATGATTGGAAAGTGGGGTTCTAGCTGCCTCTTCTACCTACCTCAGCACCTTTAAAATTCTTCCCAAAAATTTTGGCATGGGAAGATATTCTCGCAGTTTTTAACGTACAATTAACTTCTCACTGCTACAAGCTCCTGTAACTGTATCTCGTTCACAGCCACTATTTCATCTTTGTATGCCGCTCATACCCATCCACTCCCATAGGCCATTCTCACTCACACATTCATTCCAACTCATTGTCATTATCTCTTTGTGTCTTTCTGTTACTCCCTCTCACTTCTCCCTGTCCCACAACCACAGTCTCCCTCGTTCTCTCCTACTACTACCGACTCCTCTCATTGTCACTGTCTCCCTCTTACTCTCTCTTACTGCTACCATCCCATTCATTTCTTCCCATTGCTATTTCTTTTCTCAGTGTCTTCTTCATTGTTATTGTCATAGACTGTCTCTCATCATCATGGCTCTCACCCAGATCCACTTTCTCCGTCTCTTTATTCTTCTCCCACTGGCACTGCGTCCTTCATTCTTTTACTAGCACTATTCTGTCACTTTCAGTTATATTGCACTGCCACTGTGTCCCTCACATTCTTCCATACTGCCATTGTCTCCTTCGCTCTTTCTACATGACAATCACTGTCTACTATCTTTCCGTATTTACTACTTTTCCGTAGCTTTCCCACAACCACTGTTTCTTTCTCTCTCAGAACAAGAAAACCGCATGCTAAAATTTTGGGAAAGGTAGAATGAGGCAGCCGATAACCCACTTTTCAGTCAGGGTCTTTTAAACAGGAGCATATTCGCCTTTTTGGAGGTGCTCATTCCCTTCCTTTCCCTGCCACAGCAGGGCATGTCAGTGATATGTAAAGAACTTTATGGGTCAGCAAAAGTTTATGCGAAACTGAAATATCGCAGAACTAAATTTACCCCTTAGACTCGATTTTATGTACACAAAAATTTTGCGTGTGCTTCGGAACTACAATATGGGGTTCACACAAGACTTCTGATGCTAACGGAGACACTTTAAAATATATTTTTCTGTACTACATCACTTCATAAATTACGTTTTAGACTCACGCGTGATTTTACGTACGTATTTTCTTGTACAGGAACATTGAGCCTCTGTGTCTCGGAAACGGGTAAATATATCAGGAAAATTTGTAAGGTTGTTCGAGATTCGGATCTTACGAATATATCGTAAAATGTACAGCCACTAGCTACGCATAGTCGGTTTAGATTCAGCGGCTGGATTTTGGTACAAGAAAATGGTAAAAAACGCTTTTTGAGGGTTTTCTGAGGGACACCCCCCCCCCCCCCCCCCGATGAACTAATAAAGATTTAAAATTTGGGAAGATGACGCTTCTTGATAAATGCCTGTAGAAGGTACCGTCAAAATTTGAGCAATTTGATGCTGTTATTTACCACTTAGATTTCGCCTCATAACTAATTTTATGTGCATATTTTAGTGGAGAAGTAGGGCGAATTTGAACCTCTGTATCTCGGAAATAGATAAAAGTATCAACAAAATTTTCAGCGGTGTTGGCAATCCGGATATTAGGAATATATATTAAAAATTTCAGCTATTTGCAGGGATAGCCGTTTTGGTACAAGGAAAAGGTCAAAAAACGCTTTTTTTGGGGGAGGGGGTGTTCTAAGGAACCGCCCATGAAATAATAAGGATATAGGAAAACGTGAAGATAACACTTCTAGCAAACTACCTATAGAATACACCATTAAAATTTAATCCATTTGGTGCCTTAGTTTGTTTTTAGACTTCGCCACATACCGGATTTTACGTGCGTATTTTACCTGTAGAAGTAGGGCAGCTTTGAACCTCTGTATCTCGGAAACGGTTAAATAATCAACAAAATTTTCAAGTGCGTTTGAGACGCAGATCTTAGGAATATATCGCAAAAAATTCAGCTATCTGCTGTGCGTAGCTGTCTTGGAACCCGCATATCGGTTTTAATGCAAAAAATGGTATAAAAACCCTTTTTTTGGGTTTTTCTAAGGACCGTTCATTAAGTAATCGTGCCTCCATAAACTCCTTAAGCCCGACCGTAGTCCACATCAAACGTAAAAAGAATTAACAGATTTTTTTGTACTTACCTCAGCAAGAGGATGTTTGTAACATTCATATCATAACCTTGTAGTCTAGGTTAGTGACACTAAGAAAATCCATCTTATGCACGTACAAATGATCCATAGCCCAAGCGCTATCGAAAATACTTGACTCTACCTGTCTATTAGCAATACAGTACGAGGTAAGAGCTCCGGAAGAACCCCGTTTTTATCCGCGGCACTTTGGAAAATTTTAGAGAATGCACGCTATCGCATGCGTACCGATATAAAGATATTCTATGAAACATACTCTCCACTATTTTGAAGCAGCTACGCGTAGATTTATTACATCAAATGCACAAAAGATAATCTCATTAAAAAAGTTAACAAATCTGAGTAAGCCGTCATTGTTCACAGTGTGTGTAAAAAACTAAAGGCTACTTCGTTAAACAAAATCTCTGTCATTCAACCTTCCTGGTAAGACTGATGATCAGGTTCTAGGCAAATCGCTAAAAGTAACTGCAGTCTTGGTATTGTCACGACAGGAGGTAGTGTTCATTGATATCAAGAGACAACTTGACATACACTATTCCTGATTTCCTCTGCCCTGGTTTTCGCGACGAGGTCTCGAGATGAAAGAGGCTGGAACGCATTTCTAGTATCTCGGATGTTGTGACAGCTACAGCACAGCCACGATGAACAAAGACAAGACAGTAAAAACTTCGTCAGTATTTCATCTTAATGGCTACGAATACACACATCAAAAAAAGTTTTTCATCACCTCTGTTCAGAGAGTTCCGGAAACTGTACAAAAACTTGGAATGGATATCAACATAAACATCATTTCCGCCCATTCTATTGCTCATGAAAATCACACATTGCGTGTTGTACAACCATACAGCGAGAGCTTCAGAGGTGTTGGTCCAGATTGCTGTATACCCAGTAGCACGTCCTCTTGCATTGATGCATGCCTGTGTTCGTCATGGTATACTATCCACAAGTTCATCAAGGCACTGTTGGTCCAGATTGTCCCACTCCTCAACGGCGATTCTCCCTCATAGTGGTTGGTAGGTCACGTCGTCCATAAACAGCCCTTTTCAATCTCAGGAATATTCGATAGGGTTCATGTCTGGAGAACATGATGGTCAGTCTAGTCGAGCGATGTTGTTCGCCGGCCGGAGTGGCCGAGCTGTTCTAGGCGCTACAGTCTGGAACCGCGCTACCGCTACGGTCGCAGGTTCGAATCATACCTCGGGCATGGATGTGTGTTATGTCCTTAGGTTAGTTAGGTTTAAGTAGTTCTAAGTTCTAGGGGACTGATGACCTCAGAAGGTAAGTCCCATAGTGCTCAGAGCCATTTGATGTCGTTATCCTGAAGGAAGTCATTCACAAGATGTGGCGAAGGGGGCGCGAATTGTCGTTGATGAACACGAATGCCTCGCCAATATGCTGCCGATATGGTTGCACTATCGGTCGGAGGATGGCATTCACGTATCGTACAGCCGTTACGGCGCTTTCCATGCCATCCCGAAACAGCAGGGAACTTCCATCTCGCTGCACTCGCTGGACTGTGTGTCAAAGACGTTCAGCTTGACCCGGGTTGCCTCCAAACACGCCTCCGGCGATTGTCTGGTTGAAGGCATATGCGACGCTCATCGTCGAAGATAACGTGACGCCAATCCTGAGCGGTCCATTTGGCATGTTGTTGAGCCTATCTGTACGCGCTGCATGGTGTCGTGGCTGCAAAGATGGACCTCGCCATGGACGTTGGGAGTGGAGTTGCGCATCATGCAGCTTATTGCGCACAGTCTGAGTCGTAACATGACGTCCTGTGGCTGCAGGAAAAGCATTATTCAACATGGGGGCGTTGCTGTCAGGATTCCTCCGAGCCATAATCCGATGTAGCGGTTCTCCGCTGCAGTAGTAGCCCTTGGGCGGCCGGAGCGAGGCCTGCCATCAACAGTTCCTGTCTCTCTGTATCTCCTCCATGTCAGAACAACATCACTTTGGTTCACTCCGAGACGTCTGGACACTTCCCTTGTTGTGAGCCTTTCCTGGCACGATCGAACTGCGGTATTGACCGTCTAGGCATGGATGAACTAAAGACAACACGAACCTTTTACCTCCTTCCTAATGGAATGACTGGATCTGATCCGCTGTCGAACCCCCTCCGTCTACTAGGCGCTGCTCATGCTTGGTTGTTTAAATCTTTGGGAGGGTTTAGTGACATCTCTGATCAGTCAAACGGACTGTGATACAATATCCACAGTCAACGTCTATCTTCAGGAGTTCTGGGAACTCTTTGCTGTGTGTGTAAATTTGTACCTGAAATATTGCACGTACAAGTGAAATCTGTCGTTTTTTCCTCAGCTTGTGTCTTCCTTACACTCATTTTTTCCGGCTACAAATTATTCCAGAGTGAATTGCTATGAAACAGAGAGTAATTTTAGTAATTGTTAACAATTTCAAAAGATTAACTGTATGGACCTAAAACAGTGATAGATGAGTTTTAAACGAAAAGGTAACGGAATACATTGCTGCGCAAAATTTAAGAAAGAACTTTCGCGTGATGAGTCCCTGCCAAGTAACGTATCTCAATGAAACTTGGACCAAACATAGAAGGAACTGCTGCAGTATAGTAAAGAAGGTAACTGAAAGGATTACGCAATGAGACGAACAGAAATGACAGTTTCATTCGAAGATAATAATTACACTGAAATCACCGCGATTTATAATGCTCTCTTCGACGTTACAAATGACTAGACATGGTTTTTAATAGGCTGAGGGATGAGAGTGTATGCTCTGCAACGTGCTCTCATGCTGGCCACAAGGCGGTCAGGTGTTCTTGTAGTAGGACTTTTCATTCCTCCCCCAGGGCTGTTGACCAGCACTATATGATCTTTGTATGACCGTACTGCAATTCGTTTTCCCAACGCATCCCACGCATGCTCAATTGGATTTAAGACGGGGGAGTCGGCAGGCCAGTTCATTCGCCGCATATTCCACGAGACTCAGAGGGCCATAGACACGGGTTCCCAGGTAGATGCCGTGTTTCTTGACTTCCGCAAGGCGTTCGATACAGTTCCCCACAGTCGTCTAATGAACAAAGTAAGAGCATATGGACTATCAGACAAACTGTGTGATTGGATTGAAGAGTTCCTAGATAACAGAACGCAGCATGTCATTCTCAATGGAGAGAAGTCTTTCGAAGTAAGAGTGATTTCAGGTGGGCCGCAGCGGTGTGTCGTAGCACCGTTGCTCTTCACAATATATATGAATGACCTTGTGGATAACATTGGAAGTTCACTGAGGCTTTTTGGGGATGATGCTGTGGTATATCGAGAGGTTGTAACAATGGAAAATTGTACTGAAATGCAGGAGGATCTGCAGCGAATTGACGCATGCTGCAGGGAATGGCAACTGAATCTCAATGTAGGCAAGTGTAATGTGCTGCGAATACATACAAAGAAAGATCCCATATCACTTAGCTACAATATAGATGGTCAGCAACTGGAAGCAGTTAATTCCATAAATTATCTGGGAGTACGCATTAGGAGTGATTTAAACTGGAATGATCATATAAAGTTGATCGTCGGTAAAGCAGACGCCAGACTGAGATTCATTGGAAGAATCCTAAGGAAATGCATCCGAAAACAAAGGAAGTAGGTTACAGTACGCTTGTTCGCCCACTGCTTGAATACAGCTCAGCAGTGTGGGATCCGTACCAGATAGGGTTGATAGATGAGATAGAGAAGATCCAACGGAGAGCATCGCGCTTCGTTACAGGATCATTTAGTAATCGCGAAAGCGTTACGGTGATGATAGATAAACTCCAGTGGAAGACTCTGCAGGAGTGACGCTCAGTAGCTCTGTACGGGCTTTTGTTGAAGTTGACACCGAGGAGTCAAGCAGAATATTGCTCCCACCTACGTATATCTCGCGAAGAGACCATGAGGATAAAATCAGAGACATTAGAGGCATACTGACAATTCTTCTTTCCACGAACAATACGAGACTGGAATAGAAGGGAGAACCGATAGAGGTACTCAAGGTACCCTCCGCCACACACCATCAAGTGGCTTGCGGAGTATGGATGTAGATGTAGATGTAGATATTATGTCGTTCCAAAATCTTCTCCATCTCGCTGTTCGATGTGGCCTCCCACTGCTATCTAGAAAAATGAGGTCAGGGCCAACGCATCCTTGAAACGACACACGTAGAGAAGGAATACAGTTGCACAACGACGTTGACCGGTGGGTGTACCGCGATTAGAGATTTTGAGGTCGTTTTTGTTCGCCCTATCTGTATTATACTGTAGCAGTTCTTTCTGTATATGATACAAAAGAATCCGGACACCTGGCTGAAAATGACTTAGAAGTCCGTGGCGCCCTTTATCGGTAATGCTGGAATTCACTATGGTGTTGGCCCATCCTTACTCTTGAAGACAGCTTTCACTCTCGCAGGCATACATTCAATCAGGTTCTGGAAGGTTTCTTGGGGAATGAAAGCCCCTACTTCACGGATTGATGCACTGGGAAGAGGTTTTGATGTCGGTCGGTGAGGCTTGGCACGAAGTCGGCGTTCCAAAACATCCCAAAGGTGTTCTATAGGATTCAGATCAGGACTCTGTGCAGGTCGGTCCATTACAGGGATGTTATTATCGTGTAACTACGGGCCGTGCATTATGGTGCTCGATCGTGTTGCAACATGCAATCGCCATTCTCGAATTGCTCTTCAACAGTGGGAAGCAAGAAGGTGCTTAAAGCATCAGTGTAGGCCTGTGCTGTGATAGTGCCACGCAAAATAACAAGGGGTGCAAGCCCCCTCCATGAAAAATACTACCACAACATAACACACGCTGGCAGGTGACGTTCAGCGGGCATTCGCCATACCCACACCCAGCCATCGAATCGCCATGTTGTGTATCGTGACTCGCCATTTCGCACAACGTTTTTCCACTGTTGAATCGTCCAATGTTCACGCTCCTTACACCAAGCGAACCGTCGTTTGACATTTACCGGCACGATGTGTGGCTTATGAGTAACCGCTCGACCGCGAAATCCAAGTTTTCTCACCTCCTGCCTAACTGTCATAGTACTTGCAGTGGATCTTGATGCAGTTTGGAATTCCTGTGTGATGGTCTGGATAGATGTCTGTCTATTACACATTACGACCCTCTTCAACTGTTGGCGGTCTCTGTCAGTCAACAGCCGAGGTCGACCTGTGCGCTTTTGTGCTGTACGTGCCCCTTCACATTTCCACTTCACTATAACATCGGAAACAGTGGACGTACGGATGTTCAGGAGTGTGGAAATCTCGCGTATGACACAAGTGATACCCAATCATCTGACCACGTTCGAAGTCTGTGAGTTCCGTGGAGCACCCCATTCTGCTCTCTCACGATGTCTAATGAGTACTGAGGTCGCTGATATGGAGTACCTGGCAGTAGGTGGCAGCACAATGCATCTAATATGAAAAACGTATGTTCTTGGGGGTGTCCGGATGTTTTTGATCACATAGTGTATGTTAGTTGGCAGTGACATATCTTGCTAAAGCTACTTTCGTTCGTAAGTTTTGCACACATGTTTACATACTTCCTGGGCACAGAGGAGGACGAAGAAGAAACCAGGTATCTGTCAGAAAGCGCTCTGTTACTAAACCACGCTTAATGAGAGCAGTAATGCTTAATGAGTGCATGTCGTATGCTGACATTCCACCAAGAACCTGAGATTCACTAGGCGCAATTAAAGTCGTATGAGGGCAAGGTAGTAAATAGCCCGCCCGGTTAGCCGTGCGGTCAAACACACTGATTTCCGGGCGGAAAGGCGTGCTGGTCCCCGGCACGAATCCGCTCGTCGGATTTGCGTCGACGTCCGGTATGCCGTCCAGTCTGTGGACGGTTTATAAGGCGGTTTTCCATCTGCCTCGGCGAATGCGGGCTGGTTCCCCGTATTCCGCCTCAGATACACTATGTCGGCGATTGCTGCGAAAACACTTTCTTCATGTACGCGTACATCATAATTACTCTAACACGCAAACATTTGGGGTTACACTCGTCTGGTGTGAGCCGTTCCAGGGGGATCCACTGGGGGCCGAACCGCACAATAACCCTGGGTTCGGTGTTGGGCGGCTGTGGGGTAAGTGGACTGCCATAGCCTGTTGTGGGGTTGTGAACCACTGAGGGCTACGGCGGGGACGAAGCCTCTCCGTCATTTCTAGCTCCTCAGTTCCATACGATACAATACAAGGTAGCAAATTCTCTAGGTGGCTCAGAGATGGGATTGACGTCATTGTTCTCGTTACTCCGTTCATGTTTGCAATAACGTGATACAGATGTCAACTTTATCAGCGGAAAAATTGCAAAACCCCACGTGTGTTTTAAATCGTTACCCTGACACATAAAATAAATGAAGACCGGGACACACGTTTAAGACTCAAGCTGAATTACTATGCACAAACGGACAAACGCAAAGAATTAATGGCCCTAACTGATTGTGCGGCTGGTCCCGGCGGAGGTTCTAGTCCTCCCTCAGGCATGCGTGTGTGTGTTTGTCCTTAGGATGGTTTAGGTTAGGTAGTGTGTAAGCTTAGGGACTGATGACCTTAGCAATTAAGTCCCATAAGATTTCACACATATTAGAACTTTTTTTTTGGCCCTAACTGTGGATCCTAAACTGAAGAATTGCGTAATATTAAAGTGAGAGTAAGTGAAGGTGTTAACAGAAACAAGTTTTAAACGAACACATTAATTTATTCAATTAAAAACACAAACATGGAATGCATCTGACTACCTAACAATCTCAATTATATTACGAAGCTGCACTGTGAGGATTGCACTAAGTAAACCTACTGGCGCTCAGAGTTACTTGAAAGTCTTGAGAATGTGCCCTTGAGAAGCAACTGACGTTATACGGGCTCTGCGTGAGCTTTTAACGAAAGAAACACAATATATTGGCCTGACCGTTGGACTGAGAAATGCATGCACCTAGCAAAGCACTGTTTTAGTTAGGACGGAAAACTGCAATTGTGTAACTGTAAATTCTGACCAAGGGTCGTCCTAAGGTGCTCGTGCTGCTAAAAGTGCTCGCCGTAAATGATCCGTGTGAGGCGTGCAACGCGTTACCGTCACGACCGTCTTTCTGAAGTTGAGAGCGAGGATCGTCCTTCTGCCGGTACGAACTCTGGACCTCAGTAGCTGCTCGAATTGTGATGGCAACTCACAGCAATCAGTTCAGCGACAAGATCTCTGGAAAACTTCTAGATGCACATTCTTATCGGGCCCCGCACAAACCCTTCCATCCACACTCTCCTCCGTCCCCTAGCGAACTCCTTTTTCTTGCTGAATTCTAGTCTACCATTCCTTCTCGCCAAGCAATACATGAGCACCATCCGCTGTATAGGCACACCGAGGCTGTCAATGGTGTGATTGCTTCTTCCACAAAAATACCGCCAAGATAAACACGTCGTGTTGAAACTCCAATGACTTTTCGATCCACTCCTCTTTCCCAAAACACTTTGCCCTATGATCCCAATTCCTGACATCAAAAGCTTTTTTACCAGTCACACGATCTCGCAGCCAGCAGCTAGGCTCGCATCAGAGGCCGCATAAAGTAAAAACACTGCATACAAGACTAGGTTCATATTTTGTGGCATGCTGTGTTTCTTCAGGGAAGCTCTAGATATTTTCAGAATATGGCAGAGCACTGGTCTCCCACTGTCGAAAGTTCCTCTCCTCGGCACAGCTCAGCCACTATGCTGGAGACGAGTCGTAAATGGACAATTGCACTGGACACCCCAGCGGTCTCTCGTCAATGCAAACTTTCAGGGAGACGACAGCTTACACTACCTGTCCCGTCACCCTGTTGGCTGCTCGGGCCCACTTTTTTCGTTACGTCACTCACTGCCTTGCCTGAAGCAGATCCAGCGTGCATCCTGTTCGCAGGCATTCTCAGAAAGCAAAGAAAAAAAATCTGCTCCATGTTTAATGTGGTTAACATACACAGATCAAAAAAAGTATTGCATCACCTCGGTTTTGAGACTTCTGGAACCTGTACAGAAAATTGTAATAGAGATCACATAAACATCATTTCAGCCCTTTGAACTGCTCATCAAAACCACACATTGCATGTTGTACCACCATACAGCGTGACCTTCAGAGGTGATGGTCCAAATTGCTGTACACACCGGTACCTCTAAGACCCAGTA